>NC_133329.1:324246046-325446046 GCF_042186555.1 Aquarana catesbeiana | reverse complement strand
CTGCCCAGCCACTATCCTGTTGGCTGGTGTATGATAGCTGTTTGGTCCCGCTTACCCCCAACATCACCGCTGAGGTTTGACAGCTAGTCTCTGCAAGCAGTGATATTACATGACAGTTTAACGCACTTAGTGGCTCTTACAAGCCTGGCGATCTACTCAATGTGAAACTCCCCCCACTATCAGTGCCAATCAATGCCAACCAATGCCACCTATCAGTGCAACCTGTCAGTGCCAACCAATGCCACCTATCAGTGCAAATCAGCACCACCTGTCAGTGTCAATCAATGCCACCTATCAGTGCCACCTGTCAGTGCCAATCAGTGCCAACCAATGCCACCTATCAGTGCCACCTGTCAGTGCCAATCATTGCCAACCAATGCCACATATCAGTGCCAACTAATGCCACCTATCTTTGCCAATTAGTGCCACCTGTCAGTGTCAGTCAGTGTCAACCAATGCCACCTATCAGTGCCAACCAATGACACATATCAGTGCCACCTATCAGTGCCAATGAGTGCCACCTGTCAGTGCCAATCAGTGCCAACCATTGCCAGCTGTCAGTGTCAATCCGTGCTACCTGTCAGTGCCAACCAATGCTGCCAATCAGTGCCCATCAGCGCTGCCTATCAGTGCTCATCAGTGCGGCCAATCAGTGCCTATCACTGCCGCCTATCAGTGCCCACCAGTGTTGCCAATCAGTGCCCATGAGTGCTGTCTATCAGTGCTGCCAATAAGTTCCCATCAGTGCTGCCAATCAGTGCACTGAGTGCAGGGATGGGGAAATGAACTCAGCAAATGGGCACATTGACCATGGGGGGCCAGCCTGGTGGGCCACAACTGAAATCTGTTGATGTTTATTAATGCCACATGCCGATCTTTAGTATAATAGGTAAAATAAAAAAGTGTCAGTAAAAGGCTTGCCGCTAAGCACTGTTACGTGTTCCCACGCCACAAAAAAAAAAAAAAAAGCGCAGTGCTAACTTACTAATCAACAACTTAACAATAATGGTGGAACCCTCTAATGTGTGTAAATCTCAATAAACTTCAATATTACCACAATACCGGCTCTGTGATACGCAACTTCACATATAATACACATCAAACTGAAAACAAGACATAAAAAATAAAACTTAGCAGGGATGGTAGAAGACCCTTCTATAGATATTTGCCATACAGATTAACTTCAATAATTCCAGTGATATGTGATGTCACATGTAATATACATCCAAATGAGAATAAGACGTAAACACTTTTTTAAAACTTAACATGGATGGTGGAAACCCCTTCACAGATAACTGCAAAACAAATTAACTTCAAGTGCAATAACTTTTTAGTTGGGAGGTTCACACCATTATAGCACGTTGGAATGTTATTTTTTAGATTGTTATACTTAATTCTATATGTTTTAGTTACTATTATAATGTGAATTTTTGCACTTGAAGTTACGGTAATTTTCCGCCACCCTTGCTAAGTCCATGTCTTTATGGACCTTGCTTTGTGCACTGGTGCGCAGTCATGTTGGAACAGGAAGGGGCCATCCCCAAACTGTTCCCACAAAGTTGGGAGCATGAAATTGTCCAAAATGTCTTGGTATACTGACGCCTTAAGAGTTCACTGGAACTAAGGGGCCAAGCCCAACCCCAACCCCTGAAAAAACAAGTATTCATGGGCACACCTATGCCCATGAATCATATAGCAACCCTTTCCTTTTTTGTCCCCTGCTGCTCTGTTCACCATTGAGAGCTTACCGGTATAAACGAACATATGACTTACCCATAAGTCATGCCTAGTAGCCCATTAAGCTTTACCTTTGCAGGGAAATAAAGAGGAAGTAAAATCCACTAGGGTTTACTTCCTCTTTAATACAGGTACTATTGCTTGCTGTTTTCTAGTGTATACAAGATGTCTGGGTAGTTTCATATCAATGTAGCACTCCATGTGCTAATAAACACTGATATTGTCCTTAAATTGCTTACGTCTCCTCTGTAAAACTGCTTCTTGGTTTTCACTGTTTAATTTATTATCACAGTGATACTCCCTGGAAATATATCATGTTTATTGGCTGCTGAGGGATTTGTAAAATCTATTTGTGCACATCTACATAAGATGAAATGAGTGAAATAACATGAACAGTGGGGAATATCCTCATGCAGTTCTATTATTTATTTTACTACTAATAATTTGATTTGCTAAAAAAAGAATCACATAATTATTTTCAGCATGTTTTCAATGTGTGATTTTCGCACTGCTAATACAAAGATTTTTTTATAGCAATTGTCTCCTTATTTTTTTCTTCTTTTTATATGATGAGCACTTAAGTTAGCCAGATTCAAATCGACTTGTATTGTGAGCTCAGATCTGGTCCTATCGCTTAACAAATGATAATAGAAGAGGTAAAATACCTTAAGGGCTTATTTACACTTGCTTCGGCTTCAACACACATTAACGGCTAGTTTACACTTGCTTCAAAACAAGGCTTCAGACAGGCTTTGTTAAAGCTCTCTGAACGCCAGTCAAAGCCCCTGTCACTAAATAAAATGGTTAGCTTACAGTCCTGTTTACACCTTGCTTTTGCTTTGCTTTGGCTTTGCTTCAAAAATTATACCCCATGTAGCTTTAGTTGTGCTTCAAAGCGTCTCCAAAGTCCCCATAGAAGTCCATGGCAAAGCTCATTTGCAGCCCCACTGAAGCCCCATCGAAGCCCCACCAAAGAATAATCGAAGCCCCACCAAAGCCTCATCAAAGCCCCACCAAAGCATCATCGAAGCCTCACCAAAGCCACATCGAAGCTCCACCAAAGCCTCATCGAAGCACAAAGCAAAAGCACAAAGCAAAAGCAAGGTGTAACAATTTTATTTAGTGACAGGAGCTTTGACTGGCGTTCAGAGCGCTTTAACAAAGCCTGTACAAAGCCATGTTTTGAAGCAAGTGTAAACTAGCCCTTACTATAAAAAGTGCTATTCTGGACTCTCTCTAGTGCTGGTCAACTTCACAAAATTAAACTGTAAAAGGGAGTAGTGTTGCAACCGTGCAATCCCGCATGCATAACATGTCGAAGAAAACGAGATCAGATCTACAACCACACAACTGTCACAGAAACATCCCAATCTAATGGATTGACATCACTGTGTGTATGAATTGCTCCTTAAAATCTTAAAAACTTATTTTATTTAACCATTACACAGGAGTACACAGCCTCGAGTACGGTACAGAGTATGTTGGCACATTTAACCCTGGGTGGGCTTTAGCCATAAAGCCTACCCAGGTACTGAAGTTGACACAGGAGAACAAAGGAGACTCCGATGTCACCAGTTGAAGAGTAAAGTTTGTGAGGAAAGTATCTTAAGAAACTTCAGGTATAAAAAGTCCAAAGTCCAGAAAGAGTGTAACACCACTCAGATCGTGGATAAAGATTTCCTTGTGTATGCTGGCCCCGGCTCACCACCGTCAATAGTAATTGCAGAAAAGGAAATTTGGTCGCACACCATGGAAGGAAGAACTTCTGTAGAATAGTTACTTTATTGCCAAAGTGCCAAAGGATGTAGACAGGACGTTACAGAAACATTGGTAGACCGATTTTACACGGATAACTCATGCATGTTCACAACAAATTTTCTTCAATTATAAAAAGTCCAATATGTCAATGCCTTAAATGCCACCCCTGAACTTTGAGGTGATCATCTGGTTCCAGTACAACCATCCATCATTCTCCATTACAAAGCTGCTACCTTGACACTGCATGTTCTAATTTAGCCAGACTTGGCATTTCAGTTCTGCATGATTGAAATAAATTTTGTTTACCAGCCCTGATAAAATATAATTTTCGGAGTCTTAAAATGTGTTGTCTCCTAGTTCTTTCAAAATCAGTAACGTGGATTTGCTATACCTGAAGTTGATTATAAAACAAAAAAAAAATGTTATACATAAGTGCTCTGTGCAGCGATTTTGCACAGAGCAGCCCTGATTCTCCTCTTTTTGGGTCCCCTGCCAGCCCTCTTGGCCCCTCTTTCCTGCCAAGTGCATCCAGAGCAAGCAGCTTCCAATGGGGGCACTCAAGAAGGCTCGCTCCTGAGCCGCTGTTCTGCGTGTCTATTCACACACAGAGCCGTGGCTCGGCCCTGCTGCCCTCTCTCTCCTCATTGGCTCCCTGGCTGTGATTGACAGAAACAGGAGCTAATGGTTCCAGCTGCTGTCTCAGCCAATGAGGAGGGAAAGTCCCCAGAGAGCCGAGGCTCTCATGCACATTGCTGGATCGCGGTGGGGCTCAGGTAAGTATTAGGGGGGCTGCTGCACAGAGAAGGATTTTTACCTTTAAGTATAAAATCCATGAAGGTAAAAAACCTTGAGCCTTTAGAACTACCTTCAGTAATGGCCATCTGAAAAGAGATACCTTTAGATAACTGCAGGCTTTTTTATTCTTTGTGTTCCGTATTTTTCTTTCCTTCCCCAATCTTCTCACAGCGACTATTTTTAATAAAAGCTGATGAATTTATCCCACTTTACCTTTCTGGAAAAAGGGGTTTATTTACTAAAGGGAAATCCACTGTGCACAACAAATGCACTGCAAGTGCACTTGGAAGTGCAGTCACTTTAGATCCGAGGGGGACATGCAAGGAAAATAAAAAAGCATTTTTGCTCGCACATGAATGGATGATAGAAATCAGCAGAGCTTCCCCTCATTTCAGATCTTCCCCTCAGATCTACAGTGACTGCACTTGTAGTTCACAGTGGATTTGCCTTTAGTAAATCAACCCCAATGTATCAGTGCATATTATCTGGGGTTGGGGGTTGCTTTTCCCCTAAGATCTTGCAGTTTACAGACAAGATTTAGCAGGATGGGGCACTGATTATGTATCCTTCCCAGGATGCACCTGTGAGGCCAAGGCTATGTCACCAGTGCCTCAAAAGAGATAAAAAATATATATATATTAGTAAGTAAAAGCAAACAAAATAAAAATATTTAATGAATGTAAGGCCCCATGCATACAAGCAGAAATTGTGGGTGTATTTCCTAACCTGGGAGAAACAGATGCGGTGTACCACCATCACTAGTAATAAATGTCTGTACACTGGCTGCATGCGGGTATAATTCATGCTTGCACAGATGCAAATGAGTAAATTCCAAAACGTGGATCTTGCATGGCCTGGGGTCTCCTCCTGTAAAAAACGACATGCTGATGTGATTTTAGTAAAAAGGGGGAAGGCTCAGCGAACCCATGTTTGTATTCTTAAGTTTTCTTTAAGAAGTGTGTCAGAAAGGATGAGTAATGAATGGAAATTTGTCAAACGGCCTAAATATTTTTCTCCAGTTGGAAATTGCTGGTGCTCTGATTTGACAGAGCTTTGTGAATTTGGACATTTATAATAGAAGGTCATTAGGAGATGTTACCAGAATAAACCTTTTAATGCCTTTTTAACATTGTCAGATCATATTAATAGCATTACGGTGTAAAAGTGCTCAGGCAGATCAGATAACAATGGTGTCGCTTGTCCAAAATTCCTGGAAGTAAAGAAATGAAATACCATCAATTCATCACAGGAACCACAATCAAAGGCCAGGGCTGCATCACACGGATACCTCTGATTCAATTACCAGAGCTTTAACATACCACTGACTGCACTGTATACAATACACACAAATCCAATGTACAAACAGATGGATGATAACCAGATTAAGCAGATAAATGGGCATTATTCTACTCAGCTCACTGAAAAATAGACTTCTTCTGCTAGTTATGCATTAGGGTTTCTGACTGTTACATCAGGAATGATGAGACTCTTGGAAGATCCTTTTATCATCAGATGCATACTGGACTGCACAGACCTGGTACTCACTATGAAAGTCTATGTCCAAAAATTGAAACAATGCTCCTAAAGCCACATCCGTATAAACTTAAATTTAGGGAAAAGAGGTAGAGAGCCAAGAAGGCTCTAAATCGGACTTTATAGGCAAGATGGGCGAGAGTATAATAAAATTAGTACTTTATTAACAATGAGTCATTTCAGTCAAGTCAAGTAGAAAAAGAATTAAAAACATATAGTAAACACATGATGGTCATAAATATATGATGTGAACAGAAGGTTGACATCATATAGACAGCAGTGAGCCCCTGTGCGTCAACGCGTTTCGCTATTTTGCTTTGTCAGGACACACTTGGGAGTAGTTGAAAGGAACGGGTCTTACTATCTAAGATAAAACTGATCGATCAGACATTGTATAACAATAACATGTAATAAAAACTTTCAGCCACTGTCATATACAGAGGACATACATATAACATACACACACAACTACCTTATCAGCATAAGACTATCCCCACATGGAGATTTCCCAGATGAACATCAGAGAATCACCGTGTAGATAGGGAGGCAGACTCTTCTAATGCTAGCAACAGTGTATTAGGCTGTAATTGTCAACATATTAGTCCAAATTAGTATAAAAAAAGCCATATTCAAGATTGAAAAATGATAAAGGTATATATAGAAGCATATCTGATAGCACAAATGTATAGGTATAAATATCACTTCATACACTTCACCGGGGGTAAACCGTGGAAACCGGAATCATTGGAGGAGGAAGAAGAGGAAGGGAAAGGTTCAAATAAAACCTTTCCGATTATATTGAGTCCACAATATCAGGGACCTAAATATTTATAGAAGTCACAAGACTGCTATATACTGCTGATGAGAAAAGGTATTTAGCAGCTTATATTTACTAAAATAATTGCAATTCCATATTTTGTGTACTGTGGGAGACCAGATATAGTGAATGCCGGGTCCTGGGTTTAGTAACACTTCAAGAGGATCTTTTTTGGGACGACTTCTGGAAACAATGTTCAAACTAAAATTCATAGGTTTAAGAGAAAATAATAATGTTATGTCTATAATGAAAAAGTGAATTGTAGCCCTTTCATTGGATGGAAAGAAGATTACTTTTTTTCACAAGGCAATTTTCTGCCCTGAAACTGCCAGTGTTTTTTATTCCCCTTCAATCCCGGTAGCTACAATCGACTATATTAGGTGGAAGACGCACATCTTCAAATGAATGTATTTCATTTCCGATGTGCTAGAGTGCACCCTTGTAGTAAATCTGTCTGTGATTCCTTGTATTAGCTCTGCAGGCAGCACCATTTGGAATTGCTGTAGCCATGTCACTTTCTGCCTGATAAACAAATTCTGGCTTTCAAGACATCATGTTCTGGTTTCTGTGGGATAATTCCTGCTTCTTCTTCTCTATACACACATTGCAAACATACAGCATTGCACTGCATTACACGTGAAATAATAAAATGGTGCAAGGTAAAAAAAAACCTGTACAGGGACAAGAGAGGGCACTCTCTGAACAAGCTTGCAATCTAATTGATGTGGGAACATAAGATGAAAGAGGTAAGGGAGAAGGTGGAGGTGATAGTGGATAATGAATAGCCAGGTTACAGCAAAATACAGGTGGTTTTGACGGAACATCGAAGAAAATGAGAGCACCCATGAAGAATCTTGTATCCTCCTCTGCACATCACTGCAAATAGTTCTAAATCATATAAAAAAAATTAAATCTGGTATCCCTATGTTCCCTATGAGGGAGAATTTTAAAATGAATAATACCTGTTATTCCTTGTTCCCTACAAATTGAAAATACATTTTGATTTTAGCAGACAGATTAGAGTAATGCCCCATACACACGATCGGAAACTCTGCCAGCAAAATTCCGATGTGAGCTTTTGGTCGGAAATTCCGACTGTGTGTATGCTCCATCGGACTTTTGCTGGCGGAATTTCCGCCAGCAAAAGATTGAGAGCAGGTTCTCTATTTTTCCGACGGATATTCCTATCGGAAATTCCGATCATCTGTAGCAATTCCGACGAGCAAAATTCCTACGCGTGCTCGGAAACAATTCGACGCATGCTCGGAAGCATTGAACTTCATTTTCTTGGCTCGTCGTAGTGTTGTACGTCACTGCGTTCTTGCAGGTCGAAAGTTCAGAGAACTTTTGTGTGACCGTGTGTATACAAGGCAAGCTTGAGCGGAATTCTGTCAGAAACACCAAAACGTTTTTTCCAACAGAAATTATGATCGTGTGTACGGGGCGCCCTCAGAAGAAGTCCAGGAAGTGACAAAACGTTAGGGACGTGTCGCACAGGAAGTGACGCATGTGCTCCACCAACCGAGGAACCAGGAAGCGTGTGACTGTGGTTACACACAGGGAGCGCTCCTGACAGGTTTTCACGACTGGAGGACGCAATCAGGCACAGTGCACTTTGTTATCTTTGCTCAATGTTTATTAAATTTTGGTACGCATGGTTTTAAGGGGATGTTTGGATGGTTCAAATAAAGATGTTTAGCAGTATCACGCTATGTGAGCATTTTTGTTTCTTCTACATATCCTATTGGAACTACTGGGAATAATACTGACATCTGGTGGTTGCTTTGGATATTGATGCAGATTTACTATTATTAATCAAGGCTTTTATTGATCTGATTTCTGGTGAGTGAGTTTTCATTGGGGACCCCAGCACGTGGTGTATCGCTTGGTGAAAGGATTACTACCCTCACAGAATACATCTTGATTATTTATTGATGGGACTCTGGCTATCAGATCCGTGTTTGAACTTTCTGAAATAGATTAAGAAAGAGACCCTGTTTAATTGGGGTGCACAGCGCTGCTGCAATATTGAAGAGACACTTTATATATTTATATATTTATAATTGTGTATTTATATATTTATCTAATTTAATTGATTCATTATTGCCTATATACATGTTCTACTATTTAAGCAGCTGCTACTAGTCATATAATTATTTATGTGCCGCACATACACCGTTAGAATATTGTACTAAGCGCAGAGCATTGTTGTTTTTTTGGGACGGGCATATACAACATACATTCATTCAATACCCTACTCATACTTTCTCCAAAAAATCAACTAAAAAGGTAAGAACTATTTTTAAAAAATATATATTTTTAGGAATGCTGTGTGAATGGGAACACAACAAACATATTCTGGGGTTTCTCAAATATGACCACAATGGTAGAAATTCACTTTAAAGTGATATTAAAGTCTTTTTTTTTTTGTTTTTTGTTTTTAAATAACAAACATGTTATACTTACCTGCTGTGTGTAGTGGTTTTGCACAGGGCAACCCAAATCCTCCTCTCCTCGGCTCCTTGCCTGCGCTACTGTCCCCTTTCCTCCTGTCAAATGCCACCCAAGTGGGCTCACTCCTAAGCCACAGCTTTGCGTGTCCATTCACATCCATTCTTTTCGTGCCCCCTGCCCCCTCCCTTTCCTGATTGGCTCACTGGCTGTGATTGACAGCAGCAGGAGCCAATAGCTCCTGCTGCTGCCTCAGCCAATGAGGAGTGAGAGTCTCTAGAGAGCCGAGACTCTTGTGCGCATCGCTGGATCAAGATGGGGCTCCGGTATTAAGGTGGACTGCTGCACACAGAATGTTTTTTGCCTTTATGCATAGAATGCATGAAGGCAAAAAAGACCTTGAGTGTTCAGAACCCCTTTAAAGTTGATATCCTTTGCCACTGGATTGTGTTCAAAATAAGAAAACAAAAAAACAGAGAAGACCTGGTATCCCTCGGTTCTCTATAAACATAAAACTAATCTCCTTTGCCACTGAGGCCTCATGCCCACTTAAGCTCCAAAACACTGCTTTTACAGGCGTTTCAGCTTTTTTTTTTCTGCCTCTAAATGCCTCTTCATGTTAATCAATGGGGGTTATATACGAAAGACAAATCCACTTTGCACTGCAAGTGCACTTGGAAGTGCAGTCGCTCTAAATCTTATGCCGCGTACACACGAGCGGACTTTCCAGCATACTTGGTCCGCCGGACCAGAGTCCGCCGGACAATCCGACTGTGTGTAGACTCCCAAAAGTCCACCGGACCTAGATTTGAAACATGTTTTAAATCTTTCCGTCGGACTCAGTTTCTGACAGAAAGTCCGCTCGTCTGTGTGCTGGTCCGACGGAAAGCCCGCTCGTCTGTATGCTGGTCCAACGGATACGACGCATGAGCAGGGTATTGCATTTCGCGCTCGCTGCAATAGGAAAAACACATTTTCCTATTGCGGCGAGCGCTGGGCATACCAGGCCCTTTGGTCTGGTATGGATTTTAAAGGGAACCCCCTACGCCGAAAAAACGGCGTGGGGTCCCCCCTAAAATCCATACCAGACCCCGATCTGAGCACGCAGCCCGGCCAGTCAGGAAAGGGGGTGGGGACGAGCGAGCGCCCCCCCCCTCCTGAACCGTACCAGGCCGCATGCCCTCAACATGGGGGGTGGGTGCTTTGGGGGAGGGGGCGCCCTGCGGGGCCCCCCCACCCCAAAGCACCTTGTCCCCATGTTGATGAGGACAAGGGCCTCTTCCCGACAACCCTGGCCGTTGGTTGTCGGGGTCTGCGGGCGGGGGGCTTATCGGAATCCCGGAGCCCCCTATAATAAGAGGGCCCCCCACCCTATGTGAATGAGTATGGGGTACATGGTACCCCTACCCATTCACCTAGGGAAAAAGTGTCAATAATAAAACACACTACACAGGTTTTTAAAATAATTTATTAAACAGCTCCGGGGGGTCTTCCTCCGGCTTCGGGGGTCTTCTTCCGGCTTTGGTGGTCCCTCTGGTTCCTCTTCCTCTGGATTCGGGGTCTTCTTCTGTCTTCGGGGGTCCCTTCGGTTCCTCTTCTCCCGGCGTCCGGTTGGTTCTTCTCCGCTCTCTCTGTCCTCTTCTCCCGGTGTTCCAGTTCTTCTGCCAGCTCCTCCGCTGTCTTCATGCCGCTCTTTTGCCAGTGGAGGTCTGGACTTCTGGGCTTCTTGTCTTCTTCCCTCTTCTCTTCTCCAGATGTTGACACAACGCTCTCTCTGGCTGGACTGCTCTCTGAGTGCTCCGTTGTGACTTATATAGGTGGAGACCCCGCCCCCTTATGACGTCACAGTCCCTGGGCATGCTGGGACTGTGACGTTTTAGGGGGCGTGGTCACCGGGTGATGTTGACCGCGCCCCCTAAAACGTCACAGTCCCAGCATGCCCAGGGACTGTGACGTCATAAGGGGGCGGGGTCTCCCCCTATATAAGTCACAACGGAGCGCTCAGAGAGCAGTCCAGCCGGAGAGAGCATCGTGTCAACATCTGGAGAAGAGAAGAGGGAAGAAGACAAGAAGCCCAGAAGTCCGGACCTCCGCTGGCAAAAGAGCGGCATGAAGACAGCGGAGGGATTGATTTACTAATGGCAAATAGACTGTGCACTTTTCGTTTCAATGGTTTTTATTGAAAGTTTTCAAAACATTTTTAACATTTAGGTTTAACTGTACATCATATCTCAGTATTATTATACAGTGTGCCTTTCTAGAAAAGTAAATTATCTTCCGGCCTGCACATCTATTACTGCGTATTGCTCTAATACAGAAAAGGACAAAGTGATAACACAACTGAATAACATTTCTGTAGTCTAAAAGATAACTATGAATATTCCCTGGTTTCCCTGTTTCTCCACTATTCATACAGGAGGGGGAGGAAGGGGGAAGACCAAGACCATAGCCAATTCCAGAAAAAGGAAAGGAGAAGAATGAAAGCAAGAAGAAAAGAATATCAGAGGGGGAAGTGCACTCACGAAGATTAACTTGGTCAATCCCTGAGATCTCACAAGGGGTCAGACAAGTATTCAATCCAGGGTTCCCAGATCTTATCAAATAGGGCTCATTTGTCCTGTAGGATTGCCGAAAAGCGTTCATTTGCCATGATCCATGACAACTTGTTGTTGAAGGGGATCGTAGGCGTCTTCTATGATCTGGCAATTGCTATTATGGGTGCTGCAAAGATAAAGGCTACAAGTTTCCCTGACTGTTTAGGCGTGCCTTCTACTGGGTATCCCAGAAGAGCTTGCTGCGGTGATTTAATTAAATTCAGCTGTGTAGGTGAGAAGATGAAGGTATTTATATATAATTTTGACACACACTGTGACATTGTGGACCATTCATCTAGAGTGAATGTCTCCCCTATGTCTTGTTCCCACTTCTTCATATAGAACAATTTTTCTGGAGTAGAGGTCAATATACTATAGATTTTGGAGATGAAGCCAGTGTGCTTATCAAAGGATCTGCATAAATACTCCATTGCGGTGGACGTGGTTATATCAACTTCCCATTGCAGGGTTTGCAGAAAATGCACTTTGCACATTTGCACATAATGACAAATTTCTGAGTTTGGAAGAATGTATTTCTCTTGAAGGGTTCCTTGTGATAGAATCCCCCTATGATCACAGAGGTCAGCAATACGTATCAGACCCTTGTTTGTTCACCAAGCAAGGATATGGGGATTGAGACCTGGGGTAAAGTCGGGGTTGCCAGCTAGGGGGCCCATGGGAACATGTGGGGATTTTAAATTATGGGGTTTTGTTAAGCTATCCCATAGGTTTAATGAAAATTATAGTGTGGGACACATCATGACCGGTCTGTCTTTTGGTCTCAGCCACATCAGGTGACTAATTGGTTTTGTGGGATGTAGGAAAGATAACATTTTCATCCAGATGGATGGAGGTGTTGAGGTGTGGTAGCGAATTAGCTGTGCCATCTGCGCTGCGTGAAAGTACTTGGCAAAGTCTGGGACTCCCAAGCCACCTTTTTCAAAACCTTATTTTGGAATGTGTGTAAGTCTGACATACAGATTGAGATAGGCAGTGTTCTGAATAGATACAATAACCTTGTCAAGAGATTCATCTTGATCGCGTACAGTCTACTGAACCACGACGGGGGATTATTACCCATCGTTGGAGATCAGCCACCATCTTGCTATATAGAGGGGGATAGTTTGCCTTATATAACTTATCTAAAGTGGGGGTTAGGAAAATTCCTAAATATGGGAGGGTTTACGTCTGCCATTTAAAAGAAAATTAGTTTTGTAGTTGCGCTATTATGTCTGTGTCCAGTGAGAGTTGGAGGGCAACCGATTTCGAATGGTTAATAGAAAGACCCAAGATCATGGAGAAGTGGCGCAAAGTTTGGTATAGGTCTGCAACACCCCCAAAAATTTTGTGCCATACCCGTAGCCTTTCAATGCCTAAAATAGATAATCCCATGACAAGGAGTCAAAGACCTTAAAAAGGTCTAATAACAGTAGCATGCCCTTCCTAGGTCAGCGATTATCCCAGTTGGACTGAACTGATATGATATTTATTAATCGTCGGGTCTGATCAGGAGCCTGACGATTGGGCACAAACCCCATGTGGTCCGGATTGATGTAACTTTATAGGAAAGTATTCATTTGGTTTGCCAAAACTTTGGTCATCAATTTAAGATCTACGTTAATTTGTGAGATCAGGCGATAGTTGGCACAGTCCCTGTGGTCCTCCCCAGGTTTAGGGATGACATGGATAAAGGCTGCATTTTCATTCGTAGCCAAAGCCGAGTCTTTCTTCAGGTCATTAAAAAAGGAGCATAGACTGTGCATTTTTAAAGTGCAGTTGCACTCTGCAAGTGCAGTTGCTCCAAAGCTTAGTAAATGAGGTAAAGCTTCACTTGGCAAAGAATACCCAATCACTTGCAAAGAAAGTAATAAAAACAGCATTTTTGCTTGCACATGATTGGATGATAGAGGTCAGCAGAGCTTCTGCTCATTTACTAAGCTTTGGAGCAACTGCTCTTACAGTGTGCAACTGCACGTTGAAAAGTGCACAGTGTATTTGCCATTAGTAAATTAGCCCCTATGGGCGTAATCAGCCATTACTGCTTAGGTAATTTCGAATCCAAACAGGGTTGGGTGTGTCTATTTAAACACACAGCCCTTATGCTTTATGCATTTTTTGTTTTTGGACAAAGACAAGCAATATCTCCAGTCTGTCTAGGGGAGGAACCTTGTTCTTATGGCAAAAAAGGTCAAAACACATCTAAATGCATGTACATGCATTATAATGTGATTCCAATCAAATCTATGGGGTTAAAATCGCACCAAGTCACAATACATTAAAGAAGGACATGCAGCATTTTCAAAAATGGACGGGAGAAAATTGCAGAGTTCTGAACAGGCACCATGGGAAAAGATGGGATTCCTCTTGTCGTGCGATGACGTACGATGGACAATGGGTAAAATATATCTCCCAGACGTGAACTTGGGCTAACAGTGCGGTTGAAGCTGTGTCTAACCATCTGTGTCTAACAAAAAAACATCTTTTATATATTCCTGGTGAAGTAATCACTGTTTGCCACATAAAAAAAAACCTTCCACAAACAAGTTTTCACTTATAAAAAGATATAAATGATTACTCACATATCAGATTCTTATCTTCCCTCTGTAATTTCTTATACGTAGTACACTATACTTTAGTTATTCAGAATATAGCATTTCAATTTTCTCTTGGATGTGCAAAAAATATATAATACATAACAACTGAGAACCATTGCAAAAAGACAGAACCTTAGAGTCAGATCACCTCTCTGTGGAACATTTTAGATGCATTTTACATGTGTTTCAGGGGTGGTACCATTTATATAGTATGCATTTTCATGACAGTGTATCAAGGATACAGCAAGCAGGACTTTTTTTAATGTACTTCACCTAAAGTGCACAGGTTTGAACAGGTCCTTAGTCAACTGTGATCTGCTGAATGAATGTACACTGTCTTAAAGGCCCTGTTCACACTGACATTAGAAACAGGCGTTAGAGGTGCGTTTTTTCCGCTCCTCAAATGTCTAGTAAAGCATCCTGCAATGGATAACATGGACAGCAGACAGAGTTGTTCACATTTAAAGAATATGTAGCGTTTGCGTCGCTTCACATCACTGTACAGCAAAAATGAAGCTACATGTTAAGTCTGGGAGGAGTTGAAGCTTGTCAACTCCTTCCATTCGTGCCTATGGTAACGTGCTGCAAATGCACCTGTAGCATTTACAGCACATTTACAGAGCTTTAATCAAATATCAGTGAAGTGGAAAATAAAATCACTTAAAGTGGTTGTAAAGACTCAGGGTTTTTCACCTTAAAGTGGATGTAAACCCCATTCATTAATTCTGGGCACATATATCTTTAGTGTTTACTTATCTCTCTCCAAAGCACTAACTACTGTGTCCTTCTGCTGATTTGTTCCTCTGTTATCAGCATGATAACTTCTGACAAGCTCTCTGACACAGGAGATAAAATCAGCTGGGAATTTGTGTCGGGAGTGTGCTATAAATAGATTAGCAGAAAGCTTGTCTTATCACAGCACAGCTCTGCATGTTTCTTCATTCCTCTACCTATGTGGGGGGTGGGGGGTGCCTTTCCTGCAATCAGTCATCACAAAGTGTATACCAAGACTCCACACCCAGTGGTGGAACAGGAAGAAACATTTCTAACACAATGTTCACTTTCTAAAGAATATAGAGCGAGGAAGACAGCAGATATACACTTAAAACATATGTAGGGAGATTTGTTTCATCTCTGTGTATCATCTGAGGCTGTTCCCTTCACTGGGTATATGTGAGGGTTTACATCCACTTTAATACATTCTATGCATTAAGGTGAAAAACCTTCTGTGCTGCAGCTCCCCCCAGACCCCCCTTTCCGTGGGGGCACCTGATGAAGAGGAGGGGCCTGAAGCGCCGGCGGGGAACCCCAGAAAAAGAGGAGGGGCCTGGAGCGCCGGCAGGGGACCCCAGAAGAAGAGGAGGGGCCTGGAGCACCGGGGGAAAAACCCAGAAGGAGAGGATCGGGGTTGCTCTGTGCAAAACGATTGCACAGAGCAGGTACATATAGACATCTTTATTATTATGTAAAAAAAAACAAAAAAAACAAGGGTATACAACCACTTTAAGCTGGCCATACACATATAGAATTTTGGTTATTTACAGTGCGAACGACTATTCGTCGTTTGATAGCCACTTGTCCACTAACTGATAGAATCAAATTCTTTCTATGGTCAAAAGTGATCAGTCAATAACAATAACAACATACTTAATTTCTGTTTATCTATATTGCAAGGTCATGTGCAATACAAAACAGAGGATTGTTTGGAATATAACATACACATATATACTTTGGTTGAAAAGTTTTTGCTTCGGATCCATCGACATTAGCTGGGCCTACTGTCAAAATCGATGGTAAAGTTGAGTCCATTAACTGTACAAATGTCGAACGATCTTTCCGGAAAACGACCAGTTTCTGCTGAAATTCTATGACCAGCCTTAGAGGGTGTCTGGGGTGTATTTAACACCTTAAACGTGCGTTAAAAGCATAAAGAAAATGTGCATTAATGCTACAGTGTTAGTATTATACCAACTGAGAACATAGACTAGATAAATTAACATATACAATTTTTTCATTTTACATTGGTGTAAAAACACCTTTGTTTGTCTAAATTAATTATCTATTGTCGTAAATTTTTCCACAAAATCTTACCTAAAAATGATAATAACCGTAAATTGGAAAACAAAACAAAGAGGTGTAAAGAGCTATGAGATTCAGCACGCCTTACCTTAGCTTATGAGATTATATGGCACTCTTGTTACGGCATTCAAGTGTTCGTGTGCTGTTAAATTTAGAGATAAACACTCTCTTCATTTCAGCAGTGCTCCTTTGTGATGGCGGGTGCTAAGAGACCGCAGCGTGCTGATAAGACTGAGCAAATCGCATGTAATTGCTCACTAGCTCTAATTACTGACCAGATCATGTGTGCAGCTTGAATCCAGAGAGAGAACAGAACCAGCCTGATGGCTTCCAATGCAAAACAATAGCTCAGTGTCGTTAAAAATAAACTGGTATTATTAGTAGAGTGTGTGTGTATTACAATAGCTAACTAAATTTAGATAGCATTCCTGCATTGAAGCTAATGCTTGAATGAACAGTGCAAAACACAATATAATGAAGCTAAAAGTGTACCTGTCATCGCAGCTCAATGGAGGATTAGGGTGCCAAAATACAGGCCAGATTGACAGTTAAGAACTGTTAATATGTAGTAAGACATATATGATCTAATCGGTATGACTTTAGACTTTGAAGCTGTAATTCTTCCTGGGGCCTATGGCCTTATTGTCTTATTCCTATCATAACATGGTAAAACACTGACAGCTTGTGTTCCATCATGGTGGAAGTCCAGTAGAGATAGTTTATTTAGATTTTGCTAATGCATTTGATACTGTATTTCGTAAACATTTAAAGCTAATCTACATTTTATTGTGAATCAAGCTTGTCGAAATGAATTATTCCCTTGGCTAACACATGCCGTGGCTGTCAGCACTGTATAAATTGTAGGAAGCCACAGCTACACACAGTATACAGCGCTGTGTTCCTGCAGAGGTACTGGGACTTCCCACCCTGCTCCCAGAACAAAATCAAACAGACTGAGCACTGCTCAATCATTCAGAGGAAGCTTTGTATTTTTCTTATTTTCTGAATAAATACAAGGCTTCCTCTGCTTGTCAAAGAGTGACATAAAGAGTGCCTCAAATGCAGCCTGACATCACCAAAGGGGCACACATAATGTTCAATATATATATAATGCTTAATAGGACTGTCAGAAACTGACAAACTAATAGAGAAAATGAGGGTCAGAGAGTGTTGACAGTGATATGCTGGGGGGGGGGTGGGGGGTGTGGACATGCTGGGAATATGATGCAGAAGACAATGCCTAGTAGAGATCAATGCTATTACTCTAATCAATGCTCCAGCTACAGACCACTGAGGTCCAAGGACCACATATCATGTACCAAAGGGCCGGTTGGGCACCAGGGCTCTGACTGATGGAGAGGCGAGTGGATAACGTCACAATCTCCACCTCGGCCAAGTTTGTATTCATGCAGAAAATGCAAAGCTTCCTGTGAAAGGCTGAGCCCCTGACTCGATTTTGGTCCGGTAGCGGGATGAGAAGTTGTCTATAATGTAAATAGCTGAGGCTACATACAGTTCATACATGTGTTAGTGGAGAAAATAGTTCATCTCGACCAGCTTGGTTAAAAAAAAGACTATTTAAAGTTCACTAAAAATGGAGTTAGGCTTTAACCACTTAACAACCACCCTACAGCAGATTCACTGCTACAGGGCAGCCGTTCTGTACAGAATCACGTATATATATATTATTTTGCACTTCCACATAGGGGGCGAGCGTACGTCCAGTGGCGTCACTAGGGTCGGTGTCACCCGGTGCGATAAAACATGGTGTCACCCCCCCACTCCAACTATAGTCGCCCCCCAGTACAGACCCCCCTCCAATAAGTAAAGACCCCCCCGTTAGTGCAGACCCTCTACGAAGTATAAACCCCCTCCATCAGTATAGACCACCCCCCTCGGTACAGACCCCCCTCCCACAGTATAGACCTCCCCCTCCATTAGTACAGACCCCCCCAGAACAAACCACCCCCACCATTAGTACCGACTCCCCCCCAGAACAAACCACCCCCTCCTCCATTAGTACAAACCAGCCCCCTCCATTAGTACAGAACCCCTCAAAACAAACCACCCCCCTCCATTAGTACAGACCACCCCCTCTCCATTAGTACAGACCCCCCAGAACAAACCACGCCCCTCCATTAGTACAGACCACCCCCCTAGATTAGTACAGAACCCTCCAAAACAAACCACCCCCCCTCCATTAGTACAGACCCGCCAGAACAAACCACCCCCCTCCATTAGTACAGACCACCCCCCTCCATTAGTACAGACCCCCCCAGAACAAACCACCCCCCTCCATTAGTACAGACCACCCCCCTCCATTAGTATAGACCCCCCAGAACAAACCCCCCCACCATTAGTACAGACCCCCCCAGAACAAACCACCCCCCCCACCATTAGTACAGACCCCCCAGAACAAACCACCCCCCTCCATTAGTACAGACCACCCCCCCCTCCATTAGTATAGACCCCCCCAGAACAAACCCCCCCACCATTAGTACAGACCCCCCCCCAGAACAAACCACCCCCCCACCATTAGTACAGACCCCCCCAGAACAAACCACCCCCCCTCCCTTAGTACAGCCCCCCCAGAACAAACCACCCCCCTACATAAGTACAGACCCCCCCAGAACAAACCACCCCCTTCCATATGATATAGCTGTAACCAGCAGCATAAACCAACCTCATCAGCAAGCCCCGCCCCGCCCCCCCCCACCCCACAACATTTTACCTCAGGCAGCGGAGGACATCCCCCCATCTCAAGCCGACACCCCCCGCCCGTTACCGCACCAGATCGGGCGGCTCAGGTGCACAGAACACCCGGGCGGAGAGGAGGAGAGGAGAGAGACAGAGTGCAGCCGCGCCGCCCGGGTGGAGAGCAGCTGCACATCGAGACAGGCTTGGGCAGGAGTCAGAGACAGAGGAGGAGGAAAACACATGGCAGGCACGGCCGCGGCGCTGGAGGTGTGTCCCGGCTGAAGGAAAAAAAAACCTGCCAAAGGGAGCCAGGGCTTTCATTACCCTCAGGATGGTGTCACCCCTCTAGTGGGTGGCACCCAGTGCGGACCGCACCCCCCGCCCCCGTCTAGCAACGCCACTGCGTTGGCATTAGTCACAGCAGATGCCGATCACCAGGTGCCGGCCAATAAATGTCCACCGGCACCTGCTGATCAGAAAGGAGAGACATAGGAGGGAGCTCTGCCTATGTAGACAAGGCAGAAATATGTCCTGTCAGCAGAGATGTGGTGGAATAAAATCCACCACATCTCTTAGTAAAAACTTCACACAGTGTACACAAAAACACTAGTTAGGCACACATTTAACACTTTGATCATCCTAGATGTTTAACCCATTCCCAGCCAGTATCATTAGTACAGTGTTCGTGCATATTTTTAGCACTGATCACTGTATTATTGTCACTGGTTCCCACAAAGTGTCAAAAGTGTCAGTTGGTGTCAGACCGTCCACCGCAATATCACAGTCCCACTATAAGTCATTGATCGCATGCATTACTAGTATAAAAATAAATAAATACAAATTCCAGTATATATCCCATAGTTTGTAGACACTATAACTTTTGCCCAAACCAATCAATATACACTTACTGGGTTTTTTTAAATCAAAAATATGTAACAGAATACATATATAAGAATTTTTTATTGGATACGTTTAATAGCATAAAGTAAAAACATTTTTTTTTTTTTTTTTGCTAAATTGTTGGTCTTTTTTTGTTTATAGCGCAAATAATAAAAAAATGCAGTGGTGATCAAATACCACCAAAAAGAAAGCTCTATTTGTGGGAACAAAATGACATAAATTAAATTTATGGACAGTGTTGCATGACCACACTATTGTCAGTTAAAGTAACACAGTGCTGTATAGCAAAAAATGGCCTGGTCATGAGGGGGGGGGTTAAATCTTCCAGGGGCCAAGTGGTTAATGTATAAAATAAGGTCTGCTGGAGTTGAAAAGATTGTATGTACATGGGTAGGAAACTGGTTGCATGGACGAGTTTAAAGAGAGGTGATAAATGACTCATTATCTAAATTGTGTAAGGTTGTGAGTGGTGTGCCCTGGGGTTCCATCTTGGGGTCAGTGCTGTTCAGTTTGTTATTATTGATATACGGGTTGGGATCAAGAGCTCATTTTGAGTGAATAATGAAAAATGTAGTGCTAAAGGGTGAACAGGTATGGCTACGTGCATCTAGTAAATAGGTGATAAAAAATCAATAAGACAAAAAATTTAAAACAAAATGGAAATGTGGAAAGTCCAATAAGTGTCCAATAAAGGTCCTGTAAGGGACCGGTATAAGTCCACCACCTAAAAGTGGCTAGTCAGGGATGGAGAACACTGGTACTGTCCGGTATGTAGAGCATCAGGGATGGTACATCTTCAGCGAAAAGGAGAAGTATATCTACTCTTACCGAAACAGGTGGACTCGAATGTCAGCGACAACAAGTCAGTAAAGTGAGAGTGCCGGAATCAGCAAAACGGCAAATTTTCAAGGAACCTGGGACCTCCAAACATGACACTCCAAAGGGTGTGCAGGTGACTGCCAGACCAGAAGTCAGATGAAGGGGACACCAAGGCTGGAACTCAGGCATTGAAGGCCAGAAAAATGCCTTCATATAGTGTAGGTCAAAAAAGTAGGTTTTTTATTATAAAAACCAACATACATCGGTGAGAATAAAAACAGTGATCACAGAGTAAAAAGAAAGGGCGATGTGAGAAGCAGAAAGCCAAGCCCGACGTGTTTCATCCAAATGGACTTCAACTGGGGCTCAATTTGAGTGTTTGCAGATGATACCAAATTACAAGTATACGCATATAGGCTGAACTGGATGCACCTGTGTCTTTTTTTTCAACCTTATAAACTATGTAACTACCGTATATAAGAACATATTTTATTCTTTGTTTAAAACTACTCTGCTACAAATGCTGATAAGGCAGAAGGCTTAGCAATCAGTACAAGCAAATTATTTTTAAAACACGTACAGTATAGTAATCAAACTGTATATAGAAATACTTAGATTACATAATGATGATATGTTATGCCAATAAACAATGACAATTTTTTGTAACAATGTGTAACACAATGAAAGCAGAAGATCAGATGTACCTGTCACCTACAAAGCTATTTTTTTCAACACACTAATTACCCTCTCATGACTGCACTAAGTTGTAAAGTGTGACAAAACATATGTAAAACATCTTTAGGACATCGTGTATATGATCACTGAACTGCAATATGTCAAGTGTCATGGTTATGTGACAGATGCTCTCCGCTGACTTGCTTACATTTAAACATGTACTCATAGTAGATGGAGAAAGAAGTCATGACATAAATATTAGTATATATTAGTATACCCCACCCCACGGGGCACTTTTTAGCCACCTCACGACCAGACACTTTCGTCCCATTCCTGCCCAAGCCAATTTTCAGTGCTGTCACACTTTGAATGACAATTACTCATGCCTGCAACACTGTATCCAAATTAATATTTTACCATTAGTTGAAACAGATAGAACTTTCATTTGGAGGTATTTAATCACTACTGTTTTTTTTTTTGTTTTAGCTATATACAAGAACAACTACTGAAAATTGTGAAAAAGAAACAAAAAACAATTCAGTGTATATTATGATTGAGTCTACAATCTATGGTATATACAGTATGTTTGGTAATCGATCAGTCCTGACTGTCTATGTCTTTTCTTGAGGCCCTTAAATGCCAGGACAGTACAAATACCCCACAAATCTCTCTTTTTGGAAAGTAGAAAGTCCAAAGTATTTAGTAAGTAGTAATTTTTTAAAGTTGTAATTTTTTGTGACCATTTTGTTTGCAAAATAATAAATGACATAGTTTATAAATTTTTCACAAAGTTATCAAGTTATTTCTCACACACAGCATAGGCATACTTAAAGCGTAACTCCACTTTTGTTGAGAAAAAAACATTCCCCTCTGGGTGATCCACGTACATTGCAAAGATTATAACAACCTTTGTTGCAGATTCCTACCTTTTGTTATTCCAAAGAAATCCATGTTTGTTACTCTGTGCCGAGGGGGTCTAATGAGAGTGGTTTCTTAATTATAAGTCAGTTGTGGCAGCTGCAGGGCACTAATGAGGAAGCTGCTGGGCATGCATCCCTTTAGACGTGTTTCTATTGAGAGTATCTCACCAAAAATGAAATTTTTGTTGCAGGGGATGCCTGAAATCTGACTTGTATCTCAGGCAGACTTCTGGGAAAATTGGTGAGCCAATCACACAAGCAGGAAATGATGTTTCTGGGGAGTGGTCAGTACACATTCTGTGTACATAACAACTCCATGTAGTCATATTGCTTTGCATTTATAGAAAATTACAGTAGCTGCAGATTGAAAAGGAAAGGTAATTATTAACTGCTTGCCGACCACCGCACACACATATACGTCGGCAGAATGGCACAGGCAGGCAAATGGGTGTACAGGTATGTCCCTTTAAATTTGCCACCTTTCGGGAGCGCGTGTGCTCGCCGCAGGGGAGTGCCCGCAGGTCCCGGGAACTCGATGTTCTCTGGTGGCCCGCGATTGCGGTGTGGAGAGGTAGAATGGGGAGATGCCTATGTAAACAAGGCATTTCCCCATTCTGTCTTGTGTCATGACAGAGATCTACTGCTCCCTGTGATCGGCAGCAGTGATTGCTGTCATGTCCTAGCTAACCCATCCCCCCAGAGATAGAATCACTCCCTAGGGCACACTTAACCCCTAGTGTTTAACCCCTTCCCTGCCAGTGTCATTTACACAGTAATCAGTGCATTTTTATAGCACTGATCGCCGTATAAATGACAATGGTCCCAAAATAGTGTCAAAAGTGTCCGATGTGTCCGCCATAATGTCGCAGTCATGATAAAAAGCAGATCGCCGTCATTACTAATAAAAGAAAATTAATAAGAAAAATGCCAAAAAACTATTATAACTATGCCCTATTTTGTAGACGCTATAACTTTTGCGCAAACCAATCAATATACACTTATTGCAATTTTTTTATCCAAAAATATTTAGAAGAATACACATCAGCCTAAAGTGAGGAAAAAATGTGTTTTTTTATATATTTTTGGGGGGATATTTATTATAGCAAAAAGTTAAAAAAAATTTTTTTCAAATTGTCCATCTTTTTTGGTTTATAGTGCAAAAAATAAAAACCACAGACGTGATCAAATACCACCAAAAGAAAGCTCTATTTGTGGATAATAAAGGGCGTCAATTTTGTTTGGGTACAACGTCGCACAACTGCGCAATTGTCAATTAAAGTGACGCAGTGCCGAATCGCAAAAGGTGTTTGGGTCAGGAAGGGGGTAAAATCTTCCGGGGCTGAAGTGGTTAATAACATTCAATTAAAATATGACTTGTATCGCAATTGTACACTCTATATTATTTTTTCTTCATTTGCTATTTTCCCCCACTAAAGTGGAGTTACCATTTAAAATTATACCACAAAACACATTCTGCTATGCCTCCCAAGTATGGGCATACCACATGTGTGAGACTATTTCACAGGCTTGATGCATAGAGGGGTCCAAAATCCAAGGAGCATAAGTTACGCATAGATTATGCATTTCGATTTCTGACTACCTGACACATTTTTGGAGGCTCTAGAGCAACAGGACAGTGGAAACAACCATAAAATTACCCAATTTTGGAAAGCAAACATTCCAAGGTATTTTCTGACAGGCATAGTGAGTATTTTGAAAATATTTTTTGCCAAATGTTTCTGGAAAATGCAGGAAAGAAAATTAAAATGTATTATTTTACACAAAGTTCTTAATCAACAAGTTATTTCTAGCACACGTTATAGATATACTTACAGTTACACCCCAAAACACATTCTGCTACTCCTCCCAAGAATGGTGATATCACGCAAAGCAGCCAGCCATTGCACTTGATCACTGTCACAGCAGTACAATGTCACCATAGTGACACTGCACTTGCTCTGGTGACAGTATGTATAAAACATTTTTTAATCTTTTTTTTATATACAGTCACCAGAGCAGTATAGTTTTGCCATAGTGACATGAGCAAATAAAGATCTGGATAGCCACACTCCAAGAATAGTCTTTTCCTTTGTTGTAGATACAGTCCGTACAAAAGCAAATTAAAATAGAAAACCGCTAACGCGGTTCACACCGCTCTCACTGGTGCTTAATCATAGCTAATGCAAACATAAAATGACATAGTATATATATACATACACCATGTTCCGAATTATTATACAAATTCTATTTTATTGTCACAAAGATTAAATATTTTGTTTTTCAGTTTAACTCATGGATGGCATTGTGTCTCAGGGTTCTTTTGATCACTGAAAACAATTTCGGACACCTGTGATAATTAGATTGCCAGGTGAGCCCAATAAATGGAAAAACTACTAAAGGAGGGTGTTCCACATTATTAAGCAGAGCACCGTTTTCAAGCAATATGGGAAAGAAAAAGGATCTCTCTGCTGCCGAAAAGAGTGAAATAGTTTAATGCCTTGGAAGAGGTATGAAAACCTTGTCCAAAAACTTCACGAAAATTTCACGAAAACTTAAGTGTGATCATTGCACTATTAATTTGTGGCTGATTCAGAGCACAGACGAGTTTCGTGCAGATAAAGGCACATTGAGGAGGATTTCTGCCAGATCCATGCATCGGATCAAGAGAGCAGCTGCTAAAACACCATTACATAGCAGCAGATATTTGAAGCTGCTGGTGCCTCTGGAGTCCCACGGACATCAAGGTGTAGAGTCCTCCAGAGTCTTGCAGCTGTGCATAAACCTTCCATTCGGCCACCACTAACCAATGCTAAAAAGCAGAAACGGCTGCATTGGGCAGAAAAATACATGAAGACTAATTTTCAAACAGTCCTGTTCACTGATGAGTGTGGTGCAACCCTGGATGGTCCAGATGGATAGAGTAGTGGATGGTTGGTGGATGGCCACCCTGTTCCAATAAGGCTGCAACGTCAGCAAGGCAGTGGTGGAGTCATGTTTTGGGCTGGAATCATGGGAAAAGAGCTGGTCGGCCCCTTGAGGGTCCCCGGAGGTGTAAAGATGACCTCTGCAAAAGAATGTGGAGTTTCTGACTGACCACTTCCTTCCCTGGTACAGAAGGAAGAACTATGCTTTCCGTAATAAAATCATCTTCATGCATGACAATGCACCATCTCATGCTGCAAAGAATACCTCTGCATCAATGGCTGCTATGGGGATAATAGGAGAGAAAGTCATGGTGTGGCCTCCATCCTCCCCTGACCTCAATCCTATTGAGAACCTTTGAAGCATCCTCAAGCAAAAGATCTATGAGGGTGGGAAGCAGTTTACATCCAAACAGCAGCTCTGGGAGGCTGTTCTGACATCTTGCAAACAAATTCAAGCAGAAACTGTCCAAAAACTCACAAGTTCAATGGATGCAAGACTTGTGAAGCTGCTATCAAATAAGGGGTCCTATGTTAAACTATAACGTGACCTGTTAAAATGTTTAAAAAGTTCAAATGTTTTTCAAAGTTTGACTGAAATAGCTTTTGATTTCAGTAAATATGCTGCAAACACAACAAATGACAATTGTAAGTTCTTTACAACCTATAAAGTGTTTTGAAACTTACTGTGCATAATAATTTGGAACAGTGCATTGTAAGTTTTTTATTTTTAAAAATAAAAACTGTTATCATTAGGAGGTTTGTTCAAATAAAATTTGAATTGTACTCTTAATAGTTGATAACATGAGAATTATGCTGACTGTTGTTTACATTAATTATTTAGGTAAATGAGAAAAATATAGTTGGCATAATAATTTGGAACAGGGTGTATAGTCAAAAAATGAAGATCCAATCAGGGGGCAAGCTGACGCCCTCATTCACATGCAAAGATCCATCTTCAATTAAGTTGATGAAGCAGCTGATGCTACAACTCTATGAGTGGTATAGTAACTCTTTATGCATGGATATATCAGACCTTCATTTTGAATTTCATGACTGAAAAAAAGATTTTTAGATTGAAGAAAGACATATTCCACATAATCTAAAAAATACCTAAAAACAAAAATGAAATGTACCATAAATGAATGCATTTTTTTGCAAGTTTGACGAGTTACTAGCCTAGATTGCATGATGTCGATATCAATATTTCAGTTTGTTCAAAACATTACAAATAACCAAGAAATACTCAATTGATTGGCTAAGTTTAAACTCAACTGGTTTAAGCAAACTTTTATCACAGTAAGAGCATAAGGCCACGTTTTATCAAATGTTATAATATAGCTAAATGATTTATATAAAACAAATTAAACTTAAATCAAGCTAAAAATAATAACAATAATATACACCCCTGTACCCTGTACCATCACTTTCCAAAGAAATATGTGTATATGCATATGCTCAATAATCTTTACTAATCGGCTAGACCGATTATGTTATAATGAAGACAATTCTTTCTAGCTAAGCTGTGCTCTTTATAATATCTTTATAATACTCCACATTGATGTTTCTACAACCCTATACACATCTGCATATAGTAAATAATGTTTACATATATGAATATTGATCCATAAAAATGGGACACGTCCCATTCGAAGTTTATGCCGGCTGGCTTTCTTGTTGTAAGAAAAAATATCCAATAAACTTCTCTTCTACAGAGGATTTTAAATGTATCTCCCCCTCTTACCGGCGTCAAAATTCTTTCCACCACTTGGATGCCCAAATCAGATACATCTTGCATTTCTACATACTGAGTCAGCACCCTTGGAAAGGAAGGTGTTATTCAGGTACAGACGCCTAGAGTGAGTTCTCTCTTTATTTTGCCATAGTGACACTGTACTGCTCTCGGGAGTGACTAGGGATTTTATTTTACACTATGATTGCTACAGTGATGATCACTTTATAAGCAATCATTTACATTGTGTTTAGCATCCATTCATAATGCCATTGTTTACTGTTGTGAAAGCTGTGATTGGCCACAGCTCTCACATGGTACAGGACCACTGTAGTTAGTCCTGTACCATGTGATCCATGTGACCAATCACAGAGATCACAGTAGAACACACAGGAGTAAGAAATGGCATCATGAATGGCAGCCATTGTTTAATACTATTCATGTGATCGTTGTGAGTGGTCATAGCAATCACATGGTACCAGAGCTAAGCACAGCGGCCGATCAGTGATCCACTGTGTCTGGTGGCCCAGAGGCCGTGCGTGAATGCCAAAAGAAGGAGGAGGCACCGATGCTTCCAGTTAGAACAACGCTTGTCCCACCCAGGTGCATCTATTCACTTGCCGGGCAGGAGGTGGTTAATATACAGTATGCTGCTATAGGCAATAGTTTGGGTTGATAGATGACTAGCAGAAATGTACACTTTTAAAGAAAGGGATGAAATTCCACATTCATCATTGGCTGATGCATTGGTTTTTGGGCCCATGGCAACTGTATGATCACCAATCTCATGGTCTGTGTCAACGGGCTTTTTATGTCAGACAGGCTTTTCTTTCTCTTGAAAATCTATAGGATAGCAAAACCTGCTTGAAACAGGTCAGAAGGAGACCAACTGCAGGTCAAAGGTACTGTACATGTCAATGAATTCTTAAAAGCTTCTCAAACTCATGTCAAATGAATGCAGTCAACAGAAGTCCAAAGCCTATTGACACAGGTCGTCATAGAGCACCTTGAAACTGGGGGAAGCCACCTTAAATTAGCACGCTGAAAAAACACATTTGGGAGGCACTTGAATTTAAATGCTTATTCCAAACTAAAGGAAATCTTCATACAAAATCGTTGGCTTTGGCAAGGCAGCTCTCAAATGCGAAGGCCTCCCTAAATGAGTACCTGAAAGGACCTCAAAGTATACAAATGGGTGCAAAACCACAAAGTGAACGAGTCCACAGTGCCTTTAATTGTTCATAATACCATCACATAAAAACATTCAGCCCATTTTTGGGGCAAGGACTCGAAGGGACTCAAAGGAAATTACCTGTAGTAGTGCTACTGATTACATTGTCACAATTGTTATAACTCCAATCTTAAAGGATGTTTTGCACCAGATCAGATATAGATACATTTGATTGTAGTTTGCTTTGGGTCCATTAAAGTCCTATTCCATTTTTCTAAGCCCTGATGAAGGGGCTTTACAGTTCTCACCAGAACAAGAGGTTAGGACAAATCTTCTAATGGGGACATGTGTTTACCCAGTTCAGCTCTTTGGACATACTATGTACGTCCAAAGAGTGAACCTTTATTCACAAGCTGACGGCTGCAGTTGCAGCCATCAGCTTGTGTGGGTTTTGTTTAGCCGGCCCCTAGCTGTCGATCACTTTCACATAGTCGGCAGCATGGTGCCTCCTCCCCTCCTGCCAGCGGCCTCCCTCCTCCTGTGGTTCACGGGCTCTTCTGCTCTTACCGGAGCCTGAGAACACAAATGCCAGCTAGAAGAGGAAGATCGCTGTGAGACTGAGGCAAATACTTCCTCCATTTTACATGCAAACAATGAAAACTGGAAGTGGTGTGACTTCCAGTTTCCGATGCACCCTTTCCAGTACAGCCAGGGGACATATCTAACCGAGCCCATCTGTGCATGGTTAGATGGTTTGAAGGGCAGGGGAGACATTGGGGTCTATTTATGTCTCAGAAAAGGGTTCCTGTGACCTGCCCAGTGCTATCACATAGGGGTTTATTAATCTCTTGTGATAGCAATCAAGTAAAAATACATTTTAAAAAATTAAAGTTTTGAAAAAATAAAATATATTAATATTAAAAAAAAAAAAAAAAATGAACCCCCTCTCTACATACACTGTACCAAAAAAATGGTCAGAAGATCTCAGTAGGTGGTCTAATAACCCCCCTTTAGGCCCCTTTCACACTGGAGCGGTTTTCAGGCGGTATTGCGCTAAAAATACTGCCTGAAAACCGCCCCTAAACAGCCTCCGCTGTTTGTTTAGTGTGAAAGCCCGAGGGCTTTGCGGTGCGCAGGCAGGGCGGTGAAAAAAGTCCTGCAAACCGCTTTTTTGGAGCGGTGAAGGAGCGGTGTATTCACCGCTCCTTCACCGCTCCTGCCCATTGAAATCAATGGGACAGCGCGGCTATACCACGGTAATACCGCGGCTATAGCCACGCTGTACGAGGGATTTTACCGCTGCAAGAACGACGGTACAGCAGCGCTAAAAATAGCGCTGTTGTACCGCCGACGCCCCCACCGCCCCAGTGTGAAAGGGGCCTTATGGTCCGGTCGATTGTACTTGATAAAAATGAATATCCTGCCTATGAATTTTACATCTTCCCTACTCTACTCAAAACTAGAAAAAAAAAACAAGTTGGTTGTATAACAACTTAAATTCTCCTTTAACCCTAAAAAGCAATAGGCAATTAGTAAGATCTAGTGCATGAAAGGTGTCAGTCAGAGTGATGATAGCTATGACGTTCCACATTGCTATTTATTAACTAACTACAGGTAGTTGCTACCCACACCGATGAGTTCAAACTAGTTATGGGGAGACAGACTGTGGGCAAAACGCATGTAGGTGTGTAGCCTGGAGGTGGTTCTTATGATGTTTACTGAGAGCAAGTGCCCTAATCTGAACATCAACCAGATTTTTCTTCTTTATAATTCTTTAAAATGAATATGTGCCACAAGTACCGTATTTTAAAACTGAAATAGAACACAGCTTCAGTTAAAAATCCCATTTTCACGTAAAAAAACACACGACTCCACCACACATTACAGCATATTCTGTAAGAAGTGCTGGATTGTGTGAACAATTTAACAGCATCACAGTAAAAAAAAAAATGCATATGAAAATAAATCTTAAAATGACACTGCGCCTTATAATCACGTTGAGCATGCTTTTCCGCCGATACAAGAAAAATACCAATCACAGTTTGTTATTTTTCTGAAAAGAAGGAAAAAAAAAAAGAAGAAAAAAAACATTCAGCTTTCAAAATGCAATCACGGCTGGAGAGAGGATGAAAATGAAATCTAAACAGAAATGTGTGTTCGGTGATAAAAGGACATTCTCACTTGGCTAAAAGCCTTTTCTTTGAATAGGATGTCAAGTAATGAAGTTAAGTAAAATGTAATGTACTTTCAGAAAAAAAAGTTGAATGAGTACCCCGAAATTACAATAATTATCAGGAATGGTGAACTATGTGTCATTAGAAAGAAAAGGAATGCTAATCAGTAGCCGCCAGAGCAGACACAGAACTGACGAAGAGCGCAAAGTAAGTTTTCATTATTAAATATGTTGTGGCACCCAAAACTTTCAAGAATGTATGTTCTTTGACTTGCCTTTCAATTGCCTTTTACAGAGATATTTTTAATTGTACGTAGTTTCCAGACCAATGGTAATCAAAATTGTCCTTTTGTTAAAGATCTGCTGAGCTGCCAAGACAGAAGGGTGGGAGGTATTTCAGGTGTCAGCTTTCTTTTGTTGGCAGTGCCACCAATAATATATGTAGCTGCATAGAGAAAAGTGCTCTGTAGCTTGCTCCCTGTCATTTTTGTTCAGATGTCAGAAAGTAAACAGCTCATTAACCGCTTTTATACTAGCCTGTTATACCCCTTCATTACCAGGCCATTTTTCAGTTTTCATTGCTGTGATAGTTTGACTGAGAATGAATCCATTATGGAACACTGTACCCAAATTCGTTATGTTAAAGCGGAAGTAAACTGCACCATTTTTAAAATTTTTTTAACCCTGCAAGGTAAAGGCATAATGTGCTAGTATGCATTGCATACTAGCACATTATGAAATACTAACCTTAGTACAAACCGAAGCCCTCCAGTGGCACGCTGTCACTGCTGAAGGCGCTTCCATCTTCACTCGGTCTTCCTTCCAGGTATGCATCCTCCGGCTGTCTGATTGGATACGCCGCAATGACATCACTCCTGCGCATGCAGGCGGGAATCACGGACCGTGGCACGGGCCTCTGAAGGGACAGCGTGGGTATGCCGTCCGTTCAGAGTGCATGTGCCAGTGACGTCACCGGCTCCATGCAGTGTGACTATCTCCTAAACTATGCAGGAGATAACACTATTTGTCCAGTATAAAGTAGGGAGGAAGGGGTAACAAACCCCGGGACTTTAAAGGTGTTTAGTATAGAAAAAGTGTAAAACCACAATTACATAGTCGATAAAATCGGTTATTTTATTACAAAAGCAAAAGACATGAGGACATTATATCATCCATATCAAAAAATATTGTATATTCAATACCTTGCACATTTTTCCCTGTTGTCTTTTCATGAATTTATGTGTTATAATTCATTCCCTCCTGCGATCATTCCAAAGCAAGCTTTAAGTTGGGGCACCCTGAACCTATATGGGACACATATATATTCTCTATCATTCCAATCAAGTCTTATATACGGTATATGGTCAATGCAGTCCAGGTAGGATTCAGTCTTTTCCACATGTATATATTTTCTGTATAATAATTCTATTTAGACCCTTAATATGCTATTATCTGCATATCCATGTGATGCCAATATTTAGTATTGATGTGTATTTTTTTCTGTTTTAGATTAAAATAACTAACATGAGGTCTCATTCTTGTCTTTTATGTAATCCATAGCATATTTATACATTCCACCAAATCTCCTGAAGAAGCTTCAAAAAGCGAAACATGTTGAGTGGTAGTGTCGGTATACGTGCTTTTCTATGGAATATACAATACTTTTTGATATGGATGATACAATGTCTGCATGTCTTTTACTTTTGTAATAAAATATCCAATTTTATCGACTATGTAATTGTAGTTTTACACTTTTTCTATACTAAACACCTTTAAATTCTCAGGGATTGTTACCCCTTCCTCCCTACTTTATGCTTTAGAAATAATTGGGATGTGGTGTTCAATCTGACGTCTCTGCCTTATTTTTCACTATTTGTCCAGTGTTGTTCATGAACACCACTAAGTAAATAAAGGGCTGGTGATCCGCTGTTCAAGAACGTACCAAAGTGGTTAAATAAAAACTCTGTCGAAGAAATACAGCAACATACAAAAGCTACTTTTAAATTAAATGTTATTAATAAAAAGGATTTTTGTACTTCTTCTTCAGTAGTTCATTGGGGTTTTCTACATATGAGGTATAGCCCGCTCCCTCTAGGTGGTTATACGGGAGTACAGTCCCAAAATAGTGGCTACACCTCTGCATGTGCAATACAAGCTGAGGAGTAGCAAGCAGCGAGCAAACCATAGAAATTGAAGGCAATCTTCCAAAGAAACATTCCAACTGTGGCAACAGGCCCACAAGACTTCTAATGGACACTGGACACCTGTGTACCCCAATGAAAGAGAAATTACCTTTAATTTCAATCCTCAGTCACCCTGAATTTATAAAAATTGTTAGAAAAAAATTCAAAGGACATTACATTGTAATATGACAACCTGGAATGGTTTTGTATTCTGCTAAGTCCTGGTAATGTGAGTGGCTCAGTGCTTTTCCCAAGTCTGCTCTTAACTTCATGTCAAATTTCAGGCATCCCCTGCAATAGGTGGTGGGATACTCTCTAAAGCTAGAAAGATATACAAACACCAAAGCTTTTCTCATTATAACACTGAGATCGCTCATTTAAAGTGTTACTAATCCCAGGACCCTGCATTCGCTATATCTGGTCTCCCACACTACACAGAACATGGAAATGCAAAGTTTTAGTAAATATAAACGGCTAAATACCTTTTCTCGTCAGCAGTTAGAGCAGTCTTGTGACTTCTATCAGTGTCTGGTTCAAGATTGTAAGAGGAGTTTTCATTCTCCCCTGATTGTCCTATGAGACTGCAGGACCCCTGACCCTCTGTCTGGACTTTGCTGATTGGCCCTGTGCTGATCACATGCACTCTCCCAAGAAAAGAAAAACTCTATAGCAATACACACCAAACTGAGCATGTGCAGCTTGCTCCAAAGACTCTGTTCTGTCAGGAGATGGTTTGGGGCAGTGGAAAAAGGGGAGGATCCGAGAAGACAGGATCAAACAGTCTTTTTACACAATGCAGAGGATTAACCCCTTAGGTTCCACAGTGAGTATAACAAGAATGCTTTACTGCATATACAGACTGATTTTACGGTTCTGGGTTTAATAACACTTTAAATATTATGAAGGCAGACTCTCCCATCCCTGATTATTTTAGGAAAGGACGTGGTATGCTGAGCACAAACTACTTACAAATAGAGGGAGAAATACATGTGTAAAAAAGTCTTGCTAAAATTCTTGTGATATATTTACTTCACTTAAAACCTGAGTTACAATTTAGAGGTATTAAAGATATTCCAATGATTGCCAAAATAAGTCCTTAAAGTGATACTAAAATCTCTTTTTTTTGTTAAAAATAACAAACATGTTATACTTACCTGCTCTGTGTAGTGGTTTGGCACAGAGAAGCCCAGATTCTCCTCTTCTTGGGTCCCTCACCGACGCCCCTGGCCCCTCCCTCCTGTTAAGTGCCGCCCCTCGTGGGCTAGGCCGAAGCCGCGGCCTCACCTAAAAACTCCTGCCAGCAGCTCCTCAGGACCGGCGCGGTGTCAGCGCCGGTCCTGGGGAGCTGCAGGCAGGAGTTTTAAGGCGAGGCCGCGGCTTCGGCCTATTCCGCGGCGTCCGGCCGAAACTCATGACCGCAGTGCCTCAGGACCGGCGCGGTGAAAAAAAAAATCTAAAAAAATCGATTTGCTTAAATTTTGAATTGATTTGACCTCTCATCTCGATTCAAGATTTAAATCGATTTTTTCCCCAGCCCTACTATGGGGGCACCCGAGCCGAGCCGCAGCTCCCTGTGTCCATTCAGACATGGAGCTGCGGCCCGGCCCTGCCTCCTTTCTCTCCTCATTGGCTCAATGACTTTGATTGACAGCAGCAGAAGCCAATGGCGCTGTGCTGCTGTCTCAGCCAATGAGGAGGGGATTCCCGGACAGCCGAGTCACTTGTGCGACATCGCTGGATCTAGATGGATCTCAGGTAAATATTAGGGGCGCTGAGAGGGCCTGCTGCACACAGAAGGCTTTTTATCTTAATACATAAAATGCATTAAGATAGAAAAAACCTTCTGCCTTTACAATCACTTTAATGTTTTGGCTGTTAAACTGATATGACAAGAATGCACAGAATTATGTACATGGTGCATTCAGGTTGTGTAGTAAATAAACTGTCTATTGCTCTGCCTGTCTCTATCTAGACGTGTGTGACACTTCAGGGGGTGCAGGTCATGCCCAGTGGCACCACTGTGGGTAGCTGCACTTACACCTCCGTCCTCACAGAGGGTGCACAAATATAATAATCATTGATGGGCACAAGTTACGCAGCACCGTGGGCTTCTGCAACATGACACTAAACAGAAACCATGTGAAGGGTGGGATGTCCTAATCAAGAGGTGAGCAAACGTCAAACAAAAATCTGCAACAGGCGATCAGCATTAAAAAAAAGCTAGGGTTCTTGACTTCCACTACTTTAGCAGTATTAGTTTCATCTATGTTGCTGCTGAATTGTCCTCACTTCATCAATTTCAATGTGTGAATTACACATTTACACTTTAAGTATACCGACATTCTTTTTACAATAAGGTTTCTTTGTCCTTTCTATTCACAAATTCTATGTTGGTAATATACTGACACTGTTACATAAAATTAAACATATGCAAATTGATAGCTTAAATCCTGCAGCATATGCTAACATTATATAACTGCAATGTAAAACCGGTAAAGAAAAAGACAAAGATAAATTCTTTATAGTACAGGGCAAAAGCATACTAACCAAACAGTTAAGCCCAAAATTAATTAGTAACCACGTTCTCACTTCCCCATAATGATGTTTCCACTTAAATCATAGGGAAGGGGTTAGCACTAGGGGGGATCAATGAGTAAACTGTGTTCCCTCAGCGTGTTCTAACTGTGTAGAGGGAAGGAACTGACTAGAGCAGAAGACAGATCGTTGTTCCTAGCTAGTAAGAACACACAATCCGTCTCTCCTCTCCTCACAGAACAGGGATTTGTGTGTTTATACACACACGTCCCTGTTCTGTCTCTCGTGCCCGCGATCGCGTGTGGCCGGCGGTTATCGCAACCACTGGCCACGCACATCGCCCCCCCCCCCCCCCCGCGGTGCAGCGGGGGCGCGCCTGCTATCCCTGCTTAGAAGGCCAACTTACAACTACGATCGCTCACAGGAATTTGCAAGCGGTTAATTTTGTATATATTTTTATGGACATTATTTATGGTTATGTATGCTGAGTGGTGAGAGAAATACACATTCACATTTCTCTGGTGAAAAGGAAAGCACAATAATCTTTGGTGGCACATTTATCATTTTTTGCATATATTATTAATCTCTGTATTATTTAAGTGGAAACATCATTATGGGGAAGTGAGAGCGCGGATACTAATTTATTTCATTTTTCTATATTTAGACTATCTAGTCTTTTAACGAGCAGCTCTCAACACTATATACATGTTTATGTAATATAATTTAACTTAAAACCTTTTTTAAAGTATGCTTGAGTTTCACAACAATTAATCTTTTGCACTGAGCACTTATTGTCCTTTTTGTGCAGGCTTAGGACTTTATGGACCTATCATTTTTTTTTTTTTAAAGGGTAAATTTTTATTGAAGTTCACAAAATTTTACACTTCCATGTCACAGTTCACTCTTTGCATACAATATCATTGAAATACATTATAAACTGGTATCATTTATTTAAACCATATAATTGTAAATATGTAAGCATTCAATTTTTATTATAGAAAGTATTCAGTATAATTGTTTAACACACGTGCTGTTCACTGTTCTGTTTCTTTCTTTTTCCTCGTTTTTATATGTCCTAATTATGTTTCAAATATGACATTTGCTTTTCACCTCACAACTGTCGTATTTTTATACTTTCATCACTAGTAACCATATAACTTCTATACAGTAATTTCTCGCGATATATTTGCGATCCATTTTCCCCAGACTTTATCAAACTTTTTATTAATTCCTCTGGCTTGGTATGTGAGTTTATACATTGGTAGAGCATTATTGACCAACTTTAACCAATCTAGAAGGGAGGGGGGATTTGAGTTTTTCCATTTAAGGGCCAGAGCTTTCTTATCGTAACAAAATACTATTCGCAAAAGGGCCTTCTGTGATGTGGACAATTCTTCCTCCTCCAGGTCTCCAAGAAGACACCTGCCCGGAGAATATATGTTTGGGAGTTCAAGTTTCTCTTCCATATATGTAAGGATTGTCTTCCAGTATGACATCACCTGAGGGCATTGCCACACCATATGGAAGAAGTCGCCCACCTCTGCGTTGCATCGAGGACACTCCGGGGACTCCCTCCTTCCCATCTTGTGCAATCGTTTTGGGGGTATAATAGATTCTATGTAAGTAATTGAACTGAAGCATTTTATCTCTAGCTGAGATCATTGAGGACGCCATTGTATCTAGTACCTCCAGCCAGGTCTCCTCCGCAAGGGATGGTATATCCGTTTTCCACTGTGTAGCCACCCCCACCATTCTGGAAGTAGAGGGTGACAGTAGAGCCTAGTAATACCTAGAGATCAACTTTGAGTGATCTTCTTCAGCAATCAGTTTTTCCATTTTAGAGGGGGAGAGACTTACCTCGCCCCCACCATACTGAGCCAGTGCAGCATGACGTAACTGGAGGTATCTGAAAAAGAAGGTGTCTGGGATGGCATATTCAATTTTCAAATCTGTGAAGGACCTAAAGATTCCCTCCCTGAACAGCTGATGGGCATATTTTACCCCATAAGCTGCCCAACATGCTCCGTCCAGTACCTTGGCTATTTCTTTAAGCTGAGGATTATGCCACAGTGGAGCATTAGGAGATTCCGCCAGACTGGATCCACCTATTTTAGCATTACATATATGAAATATTTTGTATGACAATTTCAAAATATTAGCACCCTGTTCTGGATAAGGACCATTCCTGAAAAGAACATTGATCAGTGCTTCATACGAATGAACTTGAGCAGCTTGGGTAGCCACCGAGGCATTGTTCATCTGCGGGAAGCCCCACCAATGCACATGTGTTAATTGGGCAGCAAGATAATAACAGCGTAAGTTTGGTAGAGCCAACCCTCCCGACCTTATAGGTAAGTGAAGTGTCTCTAGTGATATTCTGGCTGGCTTAGGTCCCCACAGAAAGGAGGAGAGTGTCTTATTTATATCTACAAACCATTGCTTAGGGATATAAACCAGGGCATGCCAGAGCAGATATAAAAACCTGGGCAGATAAATCATTTTAAATATGTTAATTCACCCAAGAAGGCCAAGAGGCAACTTAACACAGGTTTGTGTACTTTCTTTTAGCTTTTTCCATACCGGTAACAAATTATTAGACACATAGGAGCTCAGTGGCAGCTTTATCTCGCCCCAAGTATCTAAACCTGGAGACCAATGTCAATGGAACCTCTGGGGGGAGTCTCAGAACATACGTAGAGTCAAAGGGGAGTATCATGGATTTACTCCAGTTCACCTTGAACCCGGAATATTTTCCAAAGTCGGAGATTCTGTCTAGGGCTGTGGGCAGTGATTCCTCAGCCTCTTCCAAATATAAGAGCATATCATCTGCATTTAGAGATGTTTTTTCCTCCCTTTCATTAATATTACATCCCTTGATTTGTTTATCCGCCCTCAACATTGTGGCTATCGGCTCAATTGCCAGGGCAAACAGCAGGGGCGACAAAGGGCACCCCTGCCGTGTCCCCCTAGCTATGTTGAAGAGCTTCGTAATGGTATTATTAACTCGTAATCTAGCCCGTGGCTCCGCATATAGGAGTTCGACACATTTTATGAATCTTGGGCCGAAGCCCAGCCGCCCAAGGACCGCTATCAGATAAGGCCATTCTATGGAATCAAACGCTTTATGAGTGTCAAGCGACACCACCACCCGAGTATCTAAGGTAGGGCACTTTGACTGGATTATAGTGAAAAGGCGCCTCAAATTTATGGCAGTCGACCTTTCAGGAATAAATCCTGTCTGATCAGGATGGATAAGTGATGCGATAATCTTATTCAGTGTTTTTGCCAGAAGTTTAGCTAAAATTTTTGCGTCAACATTGATAAGCGATATCGGTCTATAAGACTCACATAAATCATGGTCCTTGTGCGGCTTGGGGATCAGCACTATCAATGCTTCTCTCATGGACTCAGGCAGTAAACCCCTGTCATAAGCATCTTCGTACATTTCTATTAGCCTAGGAGCCAAAGTGTCTGCGTAAGCTCCGTACCACTCGACCGGGAGACCATCTAACCCAGGGGTCTTGTTAGGTTTTAGGGACTTTATAGTTGACATAACCTCGTCAATCGTAAACAGACTATCCAGTTCCTCTGCCCCCTCTTCTGTGAGCTCTAGTAGGGATATTGGGGCCAGATATTCTCGTACCCCCTCCATCCCATAGTCTACCCTTGAGGTATATAGTGCCGTACAAAATGCCAAAAAGGCATCTGCTATATCTGCGTGTGATGTACAGAGTTTCATATTCATGTCAAGTATACGTGGGATAGAAGTCGGAGCCTGTCGTGAGTGCGCCAAGTAGGCCAATAGCCTGCTGTTTTTATCCCAAAATTCAATGTATTCTACCTCGGATTCAGTGGCCACTTGATCCGCCTCCCTAACCTTCCACCCCTTATCTGACTGCAGTTGTTTAATCAATCCTGAAATGGAGCCCCGGAGTGTGGCCTTGAAAGCATCCCAAGTGACCCCAAGCGGGACCTCTTTTTTATTTTCTAACCAAAAATTATTAATGGACATTGCGGTGGACCACTCGAAGCACTCCTCCATAAGCCACAAGGGGGTCAGCCTCCACACCACATATTCCCGTGGTTTCTCCATGTCAATGGTGGGAAGCATGGGGGAGTGATCCGAGATTGCCCTCGGAAAGTATTGAGCATCCATCACCCTTGGCAACAATTCCCTGGACACAAAACATAAGTCTATCCTGGAGAGGGTATTAAAGGTAGAGGAAAAACAAGAATATTCCTTGGCGTCGGGGTGTTTCCACCTCCATGCCTCCACTAAATCATAGGGTTTTACACATGCTTCCAGTGGGGATCCTCCCACTGTAGCCATCCCATATCTATCTTTATCCGGGGATAACACTGCATTCAAATCACCAGCTAAAATAATAGGACCCTCCGCCATCTGCAACACCTCCGCCATCATCGCCTCCCACACCTTTATTGTAAATGGAGGTGGTATATATACTGCTACAAAGGTGTAGGCTTGGTTATTAATGATCAATACGAGGACCACATGTGTACCCATAGGATCCAATTTCACTGTCTTAGTAGTGTACAGAAGTGACTTAGACACCAACACAGATAAACCCCTAGCGTAGCTGGAGTAGGTAGAGTGAAATGCTCTACTTAGAAAAGCTCTATGAAGGGCCAATGTTTTAGATCCCACTAGGTGCGATTCCTGGAGGAATATGATATGTGGCCTTCGCTTTAGAATGTATTTAAATACTAGGGCTCGCTTGATCTTAGAATTATAGACCTATAATTTAATAAGCCCAAAATGAAACTGGCATGATCTTTCATGTTTTCTTTATTTATTAAAGTAACAACTTACAAACAATGCTTTAAAAGTTTTTTTTTAGTCAGATAAAATATATTTGCATATGGATATGTTGTATTCTCTTATCCCACCTGGCGGAGCTCTTGGCTCTTCAAACATTCACCTGTCAATATTTATCTGCTTTCGAACATATCTCACACTTTTACAAAACTCATTAGCTCAAGCTGGAATTTACAAACATTAGTTAATGTGTGACCTATCACATCTTCCTATTCTGCATCTGCCTGTTCTATGGCACTATGGGGGCACCCTGCAGTAAATGTTTATTTGTAAAACAAAGGTGTTTTACATAAACTTTATACAATAAAATAATAAAAAACATCAACCTAAAAAGTTAAAAGAAAGAATAAAATCAAATTCAAATCATCATAGCTTCCCTTTAACTTTAGTGAATGTTGAACAAGTATACATTTTTTGTGGCGAATAGATCGACATTTTCCATTTGATTTATGGTGATATATGGTAATGTTAGTTGTTTTTAATATTCCAAGGAAACGCATTTGTGGCAAAGCATTATTAATATAGCCAGTTCTTCATGGAAAGAAAAAGAGACTGGATTTCATAAATTGATAAAGCACAGTTATTGGAGCGGTACTGTTAATAACAAGTTTATCTTTTATATAGCAGAGAAAAACATAGGAGGTCACAGGATCTTATGTTCTTCCTTTCATCAGTCTGATCTTACAGTGTAAAATATCCCTTCTCCCTGGCGTATGACCACATGGGCAATGTAAAGCAACCTTTGGTCTTAAATTGATCATTATATAGTTGGCTGAATTAAAATGTTGATTAAAGACACCGGTGGAGAGAAAATTTTCAGACAACTGATCAATCCTTTCATTCACTTTTTTAAAAGCTGCAATTATCTTGGAAATAGGATTAAATCTTAAGTGAATTACAGTAATTATGTTGAAACTACAAGTTTAGGTTATTGATTCATGCATTTAAACGATAAATAAATAAATCTGGAGCACATGCTGTGATATTTCCAGAGATATTAAAGTGTATGTGTGGGGGAAAAAAGATATGCTGTACTCCTCGGTAATGCATGCATATCACCCAGTGTTTTGTATCTTTAAAAAAATGTATATAAGTCACATCGGAGCCGGCAGAAGAACTGGAACACCGGAGCAGAGGTCGAACACCAGGAGAAGAGGCCAGAGAGAGCAGAAAAGAACCAACCGGACGCCGGGAGAAGCGGAACCGGAGGGACCCCCGAAGTCGGAAGAAGACCCCCGAAGCCAGAAGAAGACACTCCCCGGAGCTGTCTAATAAATTACTTGAAAAACCTGTGTTGTGTGTTTTATTATTGACACTTTTTCCCTAGGTAAATGGGTAGGGGTACCATGTACCCCATACTCATTCACATAGGGTGGGGGGCGGTGTCAGAGAGCTCACACAGCAAGCACCCACCTCCGTGCAGCAGCTGCCAATCCTCGTTCTGCTATTGCTAATATGCATGCACGGAACCATAGCCAGAGACAAATGAGATCCAGGGTGGGCATGCACAATGGCACCTCAATGCGAACGTGCACACGCGCTAACGTGCGCCCGCGAGTGCCAAAGCGCTAATGTGCTAACGCGCATGTGCCAATGTGCCAAGGTGCTAATGTGCTAACGCGCATGTGGCAATGTGCTAAGGTGCTAATGCGCATGCACGTACGCACGTACGCTGGCGCGAATCCTGGCACACAGCACCCTATATAAACAGAGAGTCTGCCTAGCATCAGTGCTGGATTGTCTTCAGCTTGTTCCTGTGTTCCTGTTGTGACTCTACCTGATTGACCTTGTTCCTGAAAACCCGGCTATCTTCTGATCATTCTCTTGGATCTCCCCTGCCTGCTGAATCTGCCTCTACCTGCAATACTGACCTTGGCTTGAACTTATGATTACGGCTCTGCCTCCTGATTCAGTACCCTGCTGCCCGTCTGTTGCCAACCCCTGCCTGTTCCTGACTACAGTTTTGCCTTCTGACTTGGTACCCCGCTGCCAGCCTGTTGCCAACTCCTGCCTGTTCCTGATTCTGCAGTTGATCCTGATCTGGCTCCTGCTGAACAAGTTTGGTGATCAGTTTCCACATCTCCTCAGCAGAGGTTCCTATATCTCCAAGTTCCAGCCTCCTGCCTGCAGGCACCTGCACCCTTTCGTTGCCCTTGCACTCCCTGTACCCACCACCAGGGGTGCTTGGACTGGAACTGTGCAAGAGGCCACCCTCATCATTTTGGGCTCTGCTGTAAGGTACGTGACAGCCTGGATCTGGGGGCCCTCTTATTATAGGGGGCTCCCGGATTCCGATAAGCCCCCCCGCAGACCCCGACAACCAACGGCCAGGGTTGTCGGGAAGAGGCCCTTGTCCTCATCAACATGCCTAGTTCTCTTCTGTTGGGCTACAGGACACAATCCCCTTTTCTCATCTCCATAATATAAGGGACAGGTGTTTTGCAGTCTAGCAAGAAAACCTAAGGCAGGGCTGACATCACTGCTTGAGATTTCAGTGCAGCAGAGGCAGTGTTCTCAGCAATTTGCAAATTGCTCAAATTGTTCAAATTGCTAAACTTGCAAACATGGAGGAAATGGGCATGTATCTAATACCCTGCATACATATGCTAAGAGTGGTCCTAAAGATTTAGAACATGATAACATTAGCTGGCAGATTCTACATAACTTTCTATTTGAAAAAAAAAAAAAAGATTAAAAAGATTTAACAACACATTTCTCTTTTTTAATCTAAGTTTATTTATAATATTCTCTTGGCCTCATTTGTATACCTTTCTTTATCATGTTTAAGACTAAAAATTTTGAAATATTTCAACTACTTTTTCATTGCTCCCAACTGTCCCTGATTTGGAACAAAGTCTCTCTGTCCCACTTTTCTCCTCATTTATCCCTCATTTTGGTCTGATCTATATAGTTGTATATAAAATGCACTTTTAATCTTTCAAAAAGTGTTTACCAGTGTTAAAACGTTCATCTAATTTCTAAATTTCTGTATTTGTAAATTTCAAAAGCCAGTATAAAGGAGTAGTAGTGGTAAAATTTATGTTTGTATAATTCTCCTTTAAGGGGGCGTGGCAGGGGGGTGTGTCCTATGCCTACATACTTGTGCTAATTGGTGTCCCTCTTTCCCATCTCAAAAAATAGGGAGGAATGCTTTCTAATGTCAGGTAAATCAGAATCATTTTACCACTGTCAGAACACACATACATGGCCAAATGGGACAGAGGAGTGGCACGCTCTCCTCCCTCAAATGTAATCATATGTTTTTCCTCTATTGCAGATGTGGCTTCCATTTTAGAGGGATGTTTATAGACCATTGAATGTGACATTCACCAAACATTAACTGCAGGTGAACTTTCTTTTTCTTCAACATACAGCAAATTAGTGAATATCACTTTTACTGCTTTATAAATACCCCCCCTATTCTTTGTTTTCTGCACCTTACATGTAAGCATTCACGTGTGACTTTGGTTTCCAGTTCTAAGTGAACCAACAAGAAGTGTTAGCTCACTGTCACCTATACTTGCACGTTGTTTTTGGGAAATCCACAGTGCTCCCGGCTTGTCCACGTGTCTCTACCCCAGCTCCCATGCCAGACATCTCAAGCAGCTCCAATCACATCTATGCAGTTGACATCACCATTGCATTCGCCCCTGAAGAGTTGGTATATACCAACGAAACGCGCTGGCCCTACATAGATGCATGATGTCCATACAGATGATTTTTATATGTATTTTACATTGTTCCACTCAAGACTATTAATCACTCCAGCACCAGAAGATTTGGCTGCTCAATGACCAGGCCATTTTTTGCGATATGGCACTGCATCACTTTAATTGACAATTGCACGGACGTGCAATGCTGTACCCAAACAAATTTGACGTCCTTTTTTTCCCACAAATAGATCTTTCTTTTGGTGGTATTTGATTGGCTCTGCGGTTTTTATTTTTGCGCTATAAACAAAAGAAGTGCGACAATTTTGAAAGAAACACAATATCTTTTACTTGTTGCTATCATAAATATCCCAAATTTAAAAAAAAAAAATTCCTCAGTTTAGGCCGATATGTATTCTGCATATTTTTAGTAAAAAAAAAAAAAACGCAATAAGCATATATTGATTGGTTTGCACAAAAGTTATAGCGTCTACAAAATAGGGAATAGATTTAGGGCATTTTTATTATTTTTTTTTTTACTTGTAATGGCGGTGATCAGCGATTTTTATCAGGATTGCCATATTGCGGTTGACAGATCGGACACTTTTGACACATATTTGGGACCAGTGACAATTATACGGCGATCAGTGCTATATAAATGCACTTATTATTGTATAAATGTCACTGGCAGGGAAGGGGTTAACACTAAGGGGCGATCAAGGGGTTAACTGTGTTTACTAGGTGTGTTCTACCTGTGGGGGGGATGGGACTTACTAGGAGGAGAGAGAGATCAGTGTTCATACTTAGTATGAACACGTGATCTGTCTCCTCTCCCCTGAGAGAACCAGGATCTGTCACGAGCGATCGCGGGTGCCCGGCGGTCATCGCACCTGCCGGGAACTCGCATCGGCTCCGGCGGCACCCTCTAGTGGTCAAAAGGCGAAGCGACGTAAGGTAACGTTGTTTCACCTAGGGGAGCCAACCTGCTGCAGTACAACTGCAGCAACTGGTCGGGAAGGGGTTAAATACTATCCAGCCCTTCCAGTAGCCTATGTTGTGTAGGACTTGTCTTTATCCCATTATATGCCAAAGTACCATGGCGTCAATATATGTATATCCGATTTTGTACATGCACTTTTTGTTATTGAGTATGCTGTATATGATCTTACAAGGTGCAGTGAAGCGTTCTTTGCAATGACTGCTTTTTGGTATACATCTCTCATTTAAAGTCCAAAAAAAAACCTTTTTGTCAGATATTATGCAATAAACTCATACAAGTAATACTGTGCTTTACATCCTATGTGCTTACTCTATGTAGTGATTGGCCTCATTCAAAGTCCCCCTGACCAAAATTCTCTTTCTTTCTAGTCCTTGTTTTCCATCTGCAGCTTTCTTGTACAAAAAGGTAAATTAGCAATCCCCTTTTATAAGAATTTATAGCCAAAGAATGAACACATACTGTATATAAATACAGAAAAAGTATAACATTTTGTATGCTCTTGGAACCCGCCATTTCATGAAACTAGAGAAATTAATTTTTGCCAGATCACTCTTCTGTAATAAGACTTTCTCTTCAGTGAGGTGGTCAGAAAAAGTACACATTTACTGATCAACTGGTGCTTAGAATGGTGGCTTACACACTTCTATTTTGAGTGATGTGTGATTTAAAGAACACAATCAAATCAGAAATGGATCAAAAAGTCATACCTTCACTTCTGATCGATTTAGACTTGATTTCAATTGGATTAGAGAAAACTGAGTTGATCAGCCAGGGCAGAACTAAGATGATCCACTCATAAATTTGGAGTCCTTATAATTTAGCCAACTCTACATAATTGGGACTATGCCATAATGACCTGGCTTTTGAGAAGATTAAAACTCTCAGACTTTTTTTTTTATTTTTCCAGAGCTTTTTTTATTAGGGGCACTGTGGACATTCAGGGAAATCATTAGGAAACCTCAATTCTAAATATGACTGTGCCCTCAAGTCAGAATCTGAGGGCATAACAAGTTATGTATGGGGTCTGAGTTGTCCTTTATTGATCATAAGTTGGGTTGTATTTCGATTCATCAGCTTATGAGCTTGCCTGATAGAAACAGAGATATGATGGATAAATTATGATTGTATCTTCCAACTATCAATCGAATGCCACTTCCATGCACGTTGCATATTAATCGACTGTGGTGCTGAATATCAATCAATTATTGCTATTGAGAGGCATCAATCATTATAGAAATTGATTCTTTATCAAAGCATGCATGGCCATCATTACAGAGACCTAATATAGCAGCCACTTACCAGTTTACTAATAGAGATTTGATTCAAACTGCAGTGCCGACAAACACTAAACCTTAAATGGAAAAAAAAACATAGTCTGTCCTTAAAATGTTAGAAAGATGGAAGTCTCTGTCCTCGTCTACTTTGACCAGTTTTGGGTTATGCGTAGACAATGAAGCAATCTTAATCTTGGTTCCTCTGAGGTTTCACCACACTGTTTGTCCTATCTATGACTATTCACAAAGGTAATTCTCTTACCAAACTCACCTGCCTTAATGTTCAAGGAATATTTGTTTGATGTCCTGGCTTCAGTTTCCTGTAGATTTGACAGAAACTAAAGTCTCATCCTCATGTATCAGCTGCAAAATGTCATGTTTGGAATTTAACAATGGTTGATGAGTCAATCAGTTAAAGTGGTTTTATTGTACATAGTGTAACCTTAAAAGCTGTTCCACATTTAAACTTATTAAAACATCAATAATTATTACAAAAGCAGATGACACTTTAAGGTGGAGTCCATGCTTCCACTTTTACTTATCAATGCTGCCCCCTTATGAAGGATAGGTAATGAGGACCCCTGACCCCACTCCTGTAATATTTCTCACATTTCACAACATTAGCTAAATGACAATTACATTCATTGTCCTTCAAATCTGCAATCCTCCCCTCTAACAGTGTGATTCAATCAAAACTATCAAATTAGGAAAACAATTGTCTTAACTTCCCTCCGGATGGATTTAGACTTAAAGTGGATGTAAACCCGAATTTTTTTTTTTATTTATACTGTAGAGTATAAGATTTCCTATCATTTGAGCCCAGTCTTGCCACACAGAGTTAATCCAGCTCTGAGCAATCCCCTTTTATTGTTCAGTGAGACAATTCTTGACAAACTGAGAAAAACTTTGTCAAATCCTCCCCCTTGCTGTGAGTGACAGGTGATTTACATCTCGTGCACTAGCCTAAGAGACATGCAGTATTTTTAAATTCCCACCCCCACTCCTTTCTTTAGCAGCTCTGCAAGGATTGGCTGTTCCACACCTCACCATGATTTGGCATGCTGAAGTCATGTGGTTACTTTCCTGTCTTTTCACTGGATGTTAGAGATCATAGCAGAAGTTCAGCAGAAGTTCAGTGTTAGAAATACACAGGAGAAAATGCATATTGACAAGGGGAGTGTAGAGGTGGGCGGGGAGTCTACTGACATCACGACTCCACCCACCGAGCTCCAGACAACAGACCCACCCACAGAATCTGCAGTTTTTCGGGTCTAATAACAGACAGAGGGGAGACATTTGACAGGTAAGGATACATGCAGGAGGCATGTATATCCTTATAGATAACCCCTATGGCAGTAGTTTAGAAAGGATGACATTGGGTTTACATACACTTTAATTTAGATCAAATTTTAACAAACCAAATTAATTGGCCAGGGCACAAAATTATCAATCATTTTGCATTAACAGGAAGCATTGAGATGCTTTGGTCATGAATTTGATCATATTTCAGTCGATCAGATTATGAGATTGCATGGTGGAAACAGAGATGTGATCAATAATTACGGTTGTACCTTTCAACTATCCTACAAAATCTTTTTCCCCATGAGTGATATATCCATCAAACAGGTTCTCGAGAATAGATCAATTACTCCTATCGGGAGAGAATGATCCAAAACTATCAAGAGAGACCATTTTGTAATTCATCAAAGGTCTATGAATCCTACACTTAAATAAGGGCAAACCTTATGGGCTTTAGTCAGAACTGCTTCTCACCCCATACAAGTCTGTGCGAATGAGCTTGAAGCAGGTCAACCGTTGGTTGGAAGGAGGTCAACTGCAAGTCATTGAACCAGTAAATTAATTCTGGATGATCTCAGATGAATCAGAATTGTTCTCGGGTACAAATATTGCTAACTTTCCAGAAAATGAACTTCTATGGGTCGTTATAGGCAACCCAGAGAAATCTTTGGCATGTTACCCTCTACACCAGGGATATGCAATTAGCGGACCTCCAGCTGTTGCAAAACTACAAGTCCCATCATGCCTCTGCCTCTGGGTGTCATGCTTGTGGCTGTCAGAGTCTTGCTATGCCTCATGGGAGTTGTAATTCTGCAACAGCTGGAGGTCCTCTAATTGCATATCCCTGCTCTACACATTCATTAACAGGCTTGATAGATATTCCACATTGCCTAGAATGTTTTTAGTTTATACATCTGAATGCCACATAGGAAGGGTTTCAAGCTATTGTATAATGAATTGATTTCCTGGAAACAACACGTGCAAATGTAGCTGTTCTTCCAATCATCTTATGCTGTGTCTTACTGGGTTCTATTCTGATCTTATCATATGTAATATGACACATAAGGTAAAAAGACACAGGAGAGCATAAGACCAACTTTCAACATATACATAAAAAGGTACCTATACCTATTAAACATAGCGGTAACTACAGCTATGTTAGAGGAGGTATGGTAAAGCAATTTTGTGATAGGCATACCATAACTTTAATACACTTACCCAAACTGGATAATATTATTCTTTTAACTTGAAATTAAACTTTAAAATTAAAATTGCACATTTTAGCCACTATAAGGACAGTGTGCTGGGCTGTCACTATTGCTAACTTGTCATTTAACATTATGCACAAACTCCCAACAATGCTAAACTGTTTCATTAGTCAGAACCCTTGGTGATACTTTTATTTGAAACATTAACATACTGCATAAAATAACTGCACGCAGTTCCCTCATGAGTCTGCTAATGAGGACACATAACACTTTCATAATGTTGAATAGTAAACCAAAGAGGAATGTTTTGATATTACACTGGCATATCTTCAAAAAGACACAGCTGGAGGACAATTAGACAATTATCTATATGTTCTACATAACACGCTAATTCAGGTCACTAAACTTTAAATTATTGGATGTAATGTAAATGTAATAGTGCACTGCACTACATAATGATCCTTAGCTGGACTGAACAGTACTGTATAGCAGCCTTTTTCAACCTAGGTACCCTGGCACACTGGGGTGCCTTTAGGTTTCTTCTGGGGTTCCTTGGCAAAATGCCTAAAAATTGCCCACAAGTTGTATACAAGTCAGCAGGTGGATGAATCCTGCCTTCTAGTTACACAAAGCCACAGGTTTTCATTGCGCAAAATTCTAACCTTCCAGCCACCAGTGTTCTAACAACCAATGACATCACATTGGTTGATAAGGAGGACGTTGGGTACCTGACAGCATCCTTGTTTGCCCCTCCGCTGCTCCTCTCTGTCAGCACTGGGGTCACATAAGCTGAGTGAGGGAGAAAACTGAGGGAGAAGAGAAACATTGGAATACTAGTCAGTACCAGTGTCCAAAGGTGGATTTGCTTTGGAAGAACAAATCACTGTTGGGTGTCCTACATGTGTGGATGTTGCTGCGTTATGAAAAACTATTTGTTTAGTTTTTTACATTTTAGAATGGGAGGGCCTCCAGAATTTTAAAGGGTGCCTTGGCTGACTATAGAACAAGAAAGTAAGAAACTGTCCATAAGGAATGCAATTCAGTTCTCCAGCAGCAAATGCGTTTGTGTGTGTGTGTGTGTGCGGGGGGCGGGGGGTGGTGGGTGGCACTCTGCTACTCATAAAAGTAGTATACTATACAAAAGTGTAAAATAATGCTGGAATCATATGCTCATGCAACATCCAGTAAAAAATTAGACCCCCCATTTTAACGTTCTTTATGACAGAGGTGGGAATTTACTTGGGTACACCCAGACCATTGATTATGGCTATTTAGAGACCTCTACTTACAAAGATTTTTTACAGAAAACATAACCTTGGCCTCCTTTACAATATTTAGTCTGACTCACCCCTTGCCCTGAGTCTCACTGACCTCATTTATTCTATAATTATTTGTATTCTATAACTTATACCACATTCCAAAAGTTCCCCCTACTTTATATTTCATACCACACCCTTGTCCAGGCATGCAGCTTGGATGGCCAGGAAAGAGAGGGCAGCGAGCATGCCAACCTTTACCAGGGCACAAGTCTTTCAACATATGGACTGCACCTTATAGAACACCCCACCCCTTTGCAAGACACCTCGCTCCCATGTTGAGGGGGTATAGGCTTTGTCCTGACATCCTCTTAAGTCCTTTTTAGAGCCAGTGTCAATCTCAACAGCCTTTTTAATTCATTCCCTTAAAAAAATGTATGCTACCAGAGGTCACCTGAGCTGCTAAAACCAAGGATATCAATCACAATACCAAATGTTTATCATTCATCCAAAATGGGCTTCTTTTTGGCTTTAAATGGGACAGGACTGGTAAAATGGGGACATTGTACAAAACAAAACTTTCAGATTTTGTGTAGCTATAAGCTAGTTTTAGTTGCCTAGAACAATTGTTCATATTGAAAAAAAAAAGATTTGCTTTAACTAAATTGTATCCATTGTCTGTGAAAAAATCTATAGGTATGAGTTTTCATGTAGCTCCACGCATTATTGTTTTGGTGGAAAACACTATCTATCTATCTATCTATCTATCTATCTATCTATCTATCTATCTATCTATCTATCTATGGTCTGCTCAATTCCTGCATGACAACGTGAAGACAAATAGTGTGCTTCCACCTCGTTGTGACACCTCTCACCTGAGTAATCAAATAAGCCTTTTTATTACACTTGAACCATCCTCCATCAATGTTGGCTTGATCCTGTTCCTGTGCCATCTATCTTGGTAATCTGTGGTAGTGGTCCCTTTAAGGCGCCATCCACTGCGCTTATCTGCCTGTTAGGGTAAAGCAAGGTGACCTCCTCTTACATCAAACAACTGTTAAAAATGCCTTGGTATATCTAGTAATACTCAACATGTAAAGTCTCCGACATCACTTCTGGTCCGGGATGTACTACGTGTTACGTCACGTCTCATTGTGTGAAATGCGTCTACCTTGACCACTGCTGGTGTCATTTTGGATATTTTCCTATTCCAATAAACTTTACTTGGAGCCCATGTAAGGTGCAGCCGTTTCTTATTTTGACAATTTCCCACGAAGGCGAGCCAGGGCTAGCACTCAGGTGTGTGTTCCAGTGGGTGTATTAGTTACACCTGGAGCAGTGAGTTCTTTTCACCGTGACTTCATCTCCCCTGATAAAGTCATGTGATGTGACATAATGTGTAAGGCATCCTGGACTAGAAGTGATGTTGGAGACTTTACTAGATATACCAAGGCATATTACTAGATACACCAAGGTGTTTTTAACAGTTGTTTGATGTAAGAGTTACTCTTTTTAATAAAATAGATTTTATTTAAATACTACACTATAGGAGGTCACATTGCTTTACCCTAACATACAGATAAGCATGATAGATGGTGCCTTAAAGGGGTTGTAAACCCTCGTAGGTTGTAAACCCACCTGGCAGTGACCGGCCCCCCTAGCCCTCCTGTTTTACTTACCTGAGCCCCATATCTCCCTCACCAGGGACGCGCTGTCCCTCTCTCCATGGTGTCCGGCTCCTGATTGGATAGATTGATAGCAGCGCAGCCATTGGCTCCCGCTGCTGTTAATCAAATCCAATGATGCAGGCACCGGGGGGCGGGGCCGAATCCGGCATTCGTGTCTATGGACGCAAATGCTGGACTCGGGAGCGCGCCCGCAAGGTCTCCTAGGGGGTTATCTGATGCGGGGAGGAGTCGCAAGAGCTACCGAGGGACCCCAGAAGAGGATGTTCGGGGCCACTCTGTGCAAAACGTTCTGCACAGTGGAGGTAAGTATGATATGTTTGTTATTTTAAAAAAATAAAAAATGAGCCTTTACAATCACTTTAAAGGGATCATTACCACAGATTACTATGATAGATCGCGCAGGACCAGGATCAAGCCAACATCAATGGAGGATGGTTCAAGCGTAATCAAAAGGCTTATTTGATTACTCAGTAAGGTGAGAGTACTGGGAGCACATAGGTGTCACATTGAGGTGGAAGCACACCATTTGTCTTCATGTTGTCACACAGGAATTGATACTTAAGAAGGTGTATTAAGTAGTAGTAGTAAGTAGTAAGTGGATTGTACACATTTATTCACTATTGGATAGTGAACTATTATGCACTTTAATTGTATTTAATGTGTGCACTTCGATATGGACTAGTGATATGCACTTATATGTGATTTAATTTTGATTATTTTGATAAATATTACGATTTATAGATTGGATTATTGTTTATATATACACAATATAGAGTTTGTGCAACACCAGTTACGTCTACATATTATCTATACTTGTGGGACCACAGTGGGTGTCTGCAGCAACTTGACCACTAAAATATTTAAACTCACACACACATTGTGCACATTGATTCAGAATACAGGGTCTTTGCACAGTGGTAGCGCAGAGATATAATTTTATTATCATTAAATATAAGGTAGTGCTCACTCTGCTAGTCAGAGGAGATGATGTCACTACTGCATTGCTTACTGTTTTGAAGAAGCAAAACCCTGCCTTTACCAAGATTGCCACCCTACACATAGGAGTTGGTTTACTAAAGACAAAAAGGCTGTTCACTTTGCAGGGGAAGTCTCTCTTTGCAAGGGAATTTTTCCAGGGCTTAGTGATATGGTGAAAATTCACTTTTTAAAAAATTCATCATGTGCAGGGAAAACCCCCCCCCCCCAAAAAAATTTTTGCTTGATTACGCGTGATTGGATGATGGAAGTCAGCAGAACTTCACCTCGTTTACTAAGCTCTTTGGATGATTCCCTTGCAAAGTGCAATTTTCCTTTGCAAAGTGAACAGTCTATTTGCCTTTACTAAGTCAACCTAATGGAGGCACAGTAAAGAACAAGGCATGGTAAGTCTGTAATGGAAAAAAAATCAGCAGCAGGGAGACCACCAGCAATAACGATGACTAGGCTTTTGCCCTCAATTTTAAGCACAGCTTCCTAGAGTTCAGTTCCTCTCTAAGACACAACAAATGCATGATGTATGTATTGTAAAAGAAAAACTAAAAGCAAAAAAGTACTCTATTTACAAGCACAACACAAAGAAAAACATTTTACACACGGGACTTTTAAAGTCACACCTCAAACAATATCTATAAAAATATGAAAAATGTATTAATAGACATACTTTTAAAAACAAATATTGCACAGTAACTTGTTGATAAACATGAATAGTGCTATATAGAAATCACATAAGAAAAACTTAATTGGTTTTCTTTCATTAGTCTTTTACCAAGGAAGTAAAACAACTTTCAACTGTAATGCCCCGTACACACGGTCGGATTTTCCGACGGAAAATGTGTGATAGGACCTTGTTGTCGGAAATTCCAACCATGTGTAGGCTCCATCACACATTTTCCATCGGATTTTCCGACACACAAAGTTTGAGAGCAGGATATAAAATTTTCCGACAACAAAATCCGTTGTCGGAAATTCCGATCGTGTGTAAACAAATCCGACGGACAAAGTGCCACGCATGCTCAGAATAAATAAAGAGATGAAAGCTATTGGCCACTGCCCCATTTATAGTCCCGACGTACGTGTTTTACGTCACCGCGTTTAGAACGATCGGATTTTCCGACAACTTTGTGAGACCATGTGTATGCAAGACAAGTTTGAGCCAACATCCGTCGGAAAAAATCCTAGGATTTTGTTGTCGGAATGTCCGAACAAAGTCCGACCGTGTGTACGGGGCATTAGATGCAGATACGGGAGAACCCACAAATCTGTATTCCAAACATGAGCAAGGAGGTAAAAAGTCAAAATCACTTTTAAGAAAATATAGCAAACTACTCAGAATGAGCACTCATTTAAAATGCATGGCAGTTTTGTTTAAGCACCATTGTTATTTTAGATTAGTGGTTCATGTTGTTTAGTTTATTAGTTCATATCCAATCAATGCACAAATAAAAAGTAGCGACAGTAACATTAGGATTATGCCATTGGTAAACTAATCCTTTTTGCATCCTAAATCTATTTAAATGTAGAAAACAATAGGAGGATTAGTAGAGCGCTAGCCATAAAATCTGTTGCTTTTCTTTCCAACAAACCTCTCTTATCTGAAATGTAATTTTCATTTTGTTTGATTTTTTTGTTTCATTTCTTATAAATTGTTCAAACTTGTATTCTCAGAAGATAGAGAATTGTGAAACCAATGTGTGAAGTCACTGAGCACAGTGAAAATGTCATTGTTAGGAAAGCATTTAGTCACAGCCTATAGATAGCATTGTTGATCTTGAAGACTAAGTTATGGTTCTTGAATTCCATAAACATAGCAAAATGTTATGAATTCCAAATATATCACCACATTATGTCTTTGCTTTTTCAGAGGGTTTCAAATGTCTGCTAATACTAGAATCCTAAGCACTGCCAACACAGCACAATTCAATTCCAGTACATTTAGACCTACTGAAGTAAAAAAAGATGGAAGGTATCATGCAGTGACTTTAGCACTTTTTAGTCTTCCGGGCAAATACATGTGATCATGGTAGATTGAGCGAAAGAGATGAAGAGGATGAAGGTGCTATGGGAGAACCTTGTAAACAAATTAGACAGAAAGAAAGCGCTGATGCGGAAAGGGCTGAAGTAGTGTCTCAGTCCCAAATTAGTATGCACAACACACAAAAAAACATTTTGCCCACAGGACTTTTAAAGAGTCACACCTCAAACAATATCTATAAAAAATATGAAAAATGTATTAATTGACATACATTTAAAAACAAATATTGCACAGTAACTTGTTGATAAACATGAATAGTGCTACATAGAAATCACATAAGAAAAACTTCTGCGATAGGATTTTCCGATAGAAAATGTGTGATAGGACCTTGTTGTCGGAAATTCTGACTGTGTGTGGGCCCCATCACACATTTTCCATAGGAATTTCCGACACACAAAGTTTGAGAGCTTGCTATAAAATTTTCTGACAACAAAATCCATTGTCGGAAATTCCGATCGTGTGTACACAAATCCGACAGACAAAGTGCCACGCATGCTCAGAATAAATTAAGAGACGAAAGCTATTGGCTACTGCCCCGTTTATAGTCTCGACGTACGTGTTTTACGTCACCGTGTTCAGAAAGATCGGATTTTCCGACAACTTTGTGCGACCGTGTGTATGCAAGACAAGTTTGAGCCAACATCCGTCGGAAAAAATCCATGGATTTTGTTGTCGGAATGTCCGATCAATGTCCGATCGTGTGTACAGGGCATTAGTGTGTGGGACCTAGAGGCACCATATAGATACCACCATCGATCTGGAGCAACTGTGCGACTGATCTCGACGCATTTGTTGGCCAGCTCACACTCAATTGGTGATCAAGTTTCAAAATGAATGGTGGACTCCTATGTAACAATATACATGGTAGCATGCAAACGGTCTCTGCGGGACGCGCCAAGAGGTCCACTAGTCTTCACCCTGGGAGCTGTGAAAGGGCGGGGAGATGGTAAAAATGAGCATATCACGTTTTTACCATCTCCCCACCCCTTCACAGCTCCCGCAGCTACCGTTTGTATGCTACCATTTATATTGTTACATAGGAGTCTACCATTCATTTTGCAGCTTGATCACCAATTGGGTGTGAGCTGGCCAGCATTTGGCATTAATTATACTTTCCTGTGCTGCTCCTGAGGAAGCGAGATCTATCTCGCAAAACGCGACGAGATCAGTCGCACAGTTGCTCCAGATCGATGGTGGTATCTACATGGTGCCTCTAGGTCCCACACACTAAGTTTTTTTTTTTTTTTATGAGAAACAGCGCTGCTCTTTCTCTGCTTTGTTTCTCATTATCTCAGAGTCGCTTCTGCTCTCCTGAGCTGGCTGCCGCTTCATCCTCTGCCAGAACCTTTAACACAGATCTGGACCCAAAAGGAAAACAGATCTAAAAATCCTCCTAACTAAAAACTGGACGCAACCACTATTATTATCACCATTGACACTTTTTTGCCCATCCACCTATTTATCTAAAAGTGGTTCCTGCTAGCGCTCCATTCCATCCTCTTTACTGCTAAGGTTGTCTCTGTTGGGATTATGAGATTTTCATGACATTTAGAAACTAACTGTCGTTAATATGAATCTAACTCGAACTTTCAGATACCTCCTAGCATTTCACAGGGCTGCGTCCCCGCTGTTTATATGTGCCATTAGGCATAGTTCGTGGTTGTTTTCTGCATTGCTTCTTTGGCTGTACTTCTTGTATTTGCATTGTCGCAATAACATATTTGAACAAAAAAAAACAATTAGGTAGCACTAAGGTTAGACTATAAAATGAGGTTTATTTTGGTCTATTCACTCTTGTCCATCACATCTTCACACTGTGTGGTTGTTTTTCACCACCCACTTCTTTCACTACCCCACCATATTCTTATCCGTTCACTGGATTACTCTCACATAGAGCACTAACTGAGGAATTGCCAATACCCTATATTGCCTATGAAGAATATCATATATACTCATATATTTTTTTTATGTCTGTACCCTTGGTGCATGTTGGAGGCTTCTGTCCCCCAGCGCCTCTTTTTGGCCACATAATCCATGTGGCATTAGTGATCAAATTTACTATGGACACTTTTTTGGTTCCTACCACAGGTGTGTCTCTGGGTTTCCTGGTTGGTCGTTTGTTTGGCGGGCGGTGTTCAAGAGTGTGACCTCTCGCAAGTCACGTCGCTGTTCTCACTGCCCTGGTCTGAGCCGCGTTGGCGATAGGGGCACCTGGTGCTCTCCCTTTGGGGAAGACGGGAGGACAGTCTTTTTAGGGGATCTCCATGTGGGAGGCTTTGTTCTTTTCCTGCTGGACACACATTATTGGGTAACTATACTGCATTTATGCACCATATGGTGAATGTAATCATTGTTATATTAATGCAACCTATATATGTGTATCAACTCTACTTATGTATATTTTCCAGCAGACTGATCCTCTGAAGAAGACCCCAAGTATAGGGGTTGAAACGCGTCAGGTTTAAATATTCATGTTACCAAGCGTTGTTATGAATATGTGTCTGCCAATGTATGTTCAGCTTATTTAATACAATTTTATTTTAAGTACCCCCCATTGGAGCTCATTGTTTTAGCTTTCATGGTATATTATTCAATAAATTTGTTATATTTTTTGATACCCAATTTGATTCCTTTTTGTCATTGTGCTGCCTAAAAACCCCACCCTGGGGAAACTTTTTCTTCTGTTTTCAGTCTCTAAGGGGTGAGCAGCAATCCCTTTCCTTCTCTCCAGTGTCTCCTCCTTTTTTTCAGACTATAAAATGAGGTAAACTCCCCATTCCAATAGCACTGGACTCCAAGTTCCGTTTTGCAAATACCTGTTTATCGTGCCAGTAAACCATTGCATAGGCACATCTTTTGATAGGATGACAACAGTCCACCTCTTGCAGTGAAACCACTGCAGTGTTGTTACCTTTGCTTTGCTTCTGCTGTAGCTGGTTAAATGTTGGCAGAGTGGAAAGACCTATTAGTGCATAGTCACACCTAACCCCACTCAAAGCTCTTTGATTTAACTGCAAATTGCTCTATCAACAACAAAATAAAAACCAGAGACTTTAAAGGTAGACACCCAGGATACAGATGTCACACATAAGTATAAAAAAGTGTATTGTTGTATTCGCATCATACAAACATTAAAAGGCTTTCATACGATGCTCAGTACATTATTCTTTTTGTGTGACAAACAACAAAGACCACTTATATATAGTTACTATACTTACCCACTACCTCCCTCCCTGTCCTTCATTGGCTAAGTGGGGGAAGTATTAAGAGGAGTAGAGGACAGGAGGCTTGCCTCGTTGGGCTAATTCCTAATCTGTGGCTCCCTCCTGCTCTGTAGATTGAAAGGGAGGAGGTTCTCCCCAAATACAACTACTGATATGCCAACATTAAGTCTTGGTAAGTGATTGTTTTTTTTCTTCTATTTATACTAACAAACAATGTTGTAGGCTCTTTCCCCTGATCTGCCTAATCCACTCCCCTCACAGAACCTCTCTACCTCTTGGTCCCATATAGGAATAAGCTATTAGCTATTCCCTTGTGGAGATGAGCGCTCCTTTAGATTGATGTAACCGTATAATGCCATAAGTGAGTACTTGTGGAGTTTTTGTTGTTGAGGGGATATCGTTCACTAGTTATCTTTATGTGGAAGGGGTATTTTTATGTTTTTTTAGCATATTAATTTTTGTGTTTGTTACAGTATAAACTAATTGAGACCGGTATATTGAGATCAATGGAATTACATGGATGTCTTGTAACCCTATCACTGCTGGTCTTGATGAAGTGCATTTATCTACAAAATGCATCTCTAATGCAGTGATCAATCTGCATCCAGGGTCGATCACTCCCATTTGATAACTGCATGAGTGATTACATGCGAGTGAGCATGATTAGCTGTGGGAGTTGGTAGTCCATTGCTTTCAATAGGACTGCCTCTTGCAAATTTTTGTGGGAACCTACGCTGGAGTTTTAACGTGTAATCAGATTATGGGTGATTTGCAAGTGTGAATGCACCCTAAAAACAATGATATCCTACTAGTACTCATCCTAGAATGAGGCAAGGTGAGGAACTTTTCTAGAGGCACTCTGCCTCCTGGCCCACAGCTGGTGTGTCATGGATCCGCAGTAATGTTTTTCAGCTTACCTCTCCATGTGTTCAGCTTGAGAGACCTGCCGCCCTTTACCTGGTTGCTTAAGTAATCTCTAATCAAAGCATGGCTCCACCCCAGGCCCTATCAGGGAACACTATATTAACCTGTGCACTGCAAGCCAACCCTGCTGATCAATATTGTGTGTGTTTGGCTTCCGTGTGCTCTTTGCTGTGTGTACTATGTCTGATTCTAGTTACTGATCTTGGCTTGTTCCTGACTGTCCTTGTCTGCTTCATATCCTGACCTTGGCGTGTTCCTTGACTATCCTTATCTGCTTGTTGCCCCGACCTTTGGCTATCTCCTGACTATCCTTTGTTGTCGAAGCCTGCTGCTTCCTCTCTACCTTCCTGTACTCTACAGTGAGCATGACCTGGAAGGCCCTGGGGGTCCGACCTGGAGCCAGACTGCAGCTAAACCCATCCCCACCACTAGGGGCATCTGGTGAACACCTGCTGGCTCTTAGATTCCGCTCCCTGGGAAATCTCATGCTCTAGCTCCCAGCGTGATCCGTGTTGGTGCTCCAGAATATGAATAGAAGAAATACTGCGCTAAATTGTATATGGAAGCAGCAACAAAAAAACATCTAATATCTCTATGGTGAAAAACATAAATAAATAAAGTTGCGCTAAATTGCAAGTATGATATTCCAATGAAAATCATAAATAGAAAAAATTCTGTATACACAAATAAACCTGAAGTGCATAAATAAGATGTGATGAACAATAAATCATGAACAAATAAACGTGAAAAATCCATCCACACCAAAGGTAAAATAAACCAAACGTGAACCAATGTCCTCAATGTGGCACAAGTATAACATAAATAGATGTGTGCACAGATGGATGTATTTGACAGTAGGGGTCAGTACAGGTGAAGTTCTGAGGGCCCTGTCTCCACCTCCCTGGATCATAGATGATGGAGAGACGGATCACAATCTCGAGGTGGTCTCGAGGAAGATGCAGGGTATTGCGAAACATGTAGGGCGGTGCGTTGTGCTGACGCCATCACGCCACATGTGACCCCGGCACGCGGGTGTTTTGTTTTTCGTTTAGTTTAGCCGGCTTTTTACTATTTGTCTGTACTGTCATTTGCGGTTATCCGCATGTTTTTATATTAATAAAGTGCTTCATTTTATCACTTACTACACGATTAGCGTCCCCTTCCTTCTTGTTTTTCCACTCGTGGCCTGGAGTCCGAGTGCCGCATCCCGGTGAACCGCCTCTACTCACCATCTGAAGCGAACAGGAGACCAGAGACACCAGACGTTTCATCAGTCCCCCGCAGAGGGTTAATCTGTCTGACTGTATGACCCTGCACTGGAAGGGGTCCACCATTTCTGTTAAAAGTTCCTACATACAGAGTCCCACCTCGAGATTGTGATCCGTCTCTCCATCATCTATGATCCAGGGACGTGGAGACAGGGACCCCAGAACTTCACCTGTACTGACCCCTACTGTCAAATACATCCATCTGTGCACACATCTATTTATGTTATACTTGTGCCACATTGAGGACATTGGTTCACGTTTGGCTTATTTTACCTTTTGGTGTAGATGGATTTTTCACGTTTATTTGTTCATGATTTACTGTTCATCACATCTTATTTATGCACTTCAGGTTTATTTGCGTATACATAATTTTTTCTATTTATGAATTTTCATTGGAATATCATACTTGCAATTTAGCGTAACTTTATTTATTTATTTGGTGTTCCAGAATGCCTGCTCTCCTGAATCACCTAGAGCTCCAATCGCAGCAGTCAGCCGTAGGGTCCGCTACCTTGCGGTGCACTCCTGACTTCAATGGGGTGCATCTGTCACCTGGACTCAGGTGACCTGACACAGTGCTCCTATTGATAGTGGGAAAAAAAAGCAGTGAAGCAGAATCTGCTTTATTACATTGCTTTCTCAATAGCTAGAGGAAAGACTGGTATACATGTAAGGTGATAGGGTTAGTGCCAGGAAAGAGGCAATCTTCCTCTAGTGATCTAGTAATCTTCCTCTAGTGATACAAAGGAGGGACAAACTGACAGGTTATCTTGTCAAACACCAACCCTAACCCCCAAAAAAAAGTCTTCCCCATCACTCTGTTGTTCCATCGGCGTGTTACGCCCTTACACTGTGAAGTTTGGGGGTTACACAAGGTTAATGTTTTACTCTTCCATGTGTGACAGAGTTCAAACCTGGCAATCAGCTGCTTAGGCGTGCGAACATATCTCATGGTTTTCCATACCAGGAACAGCCAGATGCTGAGCACAGCTAAGGTGAGTATCAGTGTGTGTATATATATTTTGTACATTCTTCAAAATTAATGTTGTTTTGCTTTTGAGGCAGAAGGTGGATGTTTAGGCTGTTTACAAAGCTCAGTGGCTCAAGCTAAAATCTTTAGAAACAAGTGCATGAATAAAAGGAGTGACTTCCTCCCCCTCACTTTTCTCTCTCCTGAAAGACATTGTTCAAGGTTTTATTGAAAAAGCATTGCCGAGGAGATAACTATTGCTATACTTTCCTGTTAAATAAACCATAGTGCTCTGGGTATCCTTTGCCAGGGATTAAACGTGTATTTCTAAAACAAAGGTCAGATACATATAGTAAAACACTACCCAAGTTCCCCTTAAGGCCCATTTCACACCTTTCCGATCTTGTTTGTTGTGTTAAAGCACATCTAGCTGCTAGATGGTGCGCTGGGTTATGGCCACAATTTAAAAATGTACCAGCAGAATTTTCAGACGCAGAGCACCACTACACATGAAAGTGTGTTACCATGTGATGTGTTGCACTGTAATGCAGGTATGTTGTGTTTGCACATTGGGTGCCATTGAAAATGAACACAGTAATGCACCTAATGTGCACTGCTTTGTGTTGTGGTATTGCACACCTTAATAGGTGTAAAGGGGCCATTAAAGAACCATTTTTACACCTTTTTTTGTATTTCCACAGGTGTAAAAGCCTTATCAAAGTCTGTGTTCCCAAGAGTTTTATTATTAAGTTATGGCATTTCATGTAACAGTACTATTGGTGCTGTTCTGTATTTAAGTAAATTTTTTTCAAGCCAGAAAAGAAAAAGAATATTTGAAAATACTAATCACACACAGTGCTTTATCATTTAAATGGAACAAAAGGCTGTGGAATACTCAGTGCATACAAGCAAGCGCCCATCAGCCTGTGATAGATATAAGCTGCCACAAAGAATTGGCTGCAGGCTTCCTGAGAAATGCATATTAGCTGCGATATGTGAATACAAAGAACAATACATTTCCAGCAAACCATTCTCAGTATTAAAATGTGCTAAACATGAACATTTAACAGTTTCTCAAAGAAAAATATGTTTGCAGCCTGAGCAAAATTTGTATAAAAAAAAAGACTCAGCCATCATTCTTTGTGTTTTGAGGTGGACCAAAACTTTTCAAATAAATTGTACCCTCTTGTATTTAAATAAAATAATTGTATATTAATTGAAATTACATTTTATTTTATGCTGGTTTACAAGAGTATTACAAAAGTTATATCACTTGCTTAAAAAAACCAAATTAAACAAATCAAACACACATATATCAGGATACATTCATCACATTCCGTTAACAAAGTATGCTGAGCTTTATAATAATAAAACTCAGCACTGCCTTCATGCCCATCTCTGCGAGGTGAGAGGGAGGGGATGTGTCCCTCCTCTGTAACTATGCAGATATTTGCCAGCACACCATGGATCTTCAAGTTGAGTCCAAATGGTTTATATTGAAGTATGATCACATCACAAAAAAGACAATGTTTCAAAGTCACGCAGGGCCTCTTCGTCTAGCATGCTCACATGTGATGTGATCATGCTTCAATGAAAACCGCTTGGACCCAACTTAAAGATCCGTGGTGTGCTGGCAAATATCTTCATTGTGGCTTTATGATCCAGCGTCCAGCTGGTGGTTGCTACAGCACCCAATACCATAGAGCTTTCTCCAGGAACGTGTGCCATGGGAATATGGAATGTTTCTCTTCTATGATTGACTGTGCTGTCTATGTTGTCTGATGTTCCTATCATTCAGGTCTGTTTCACAGCAGTCTGTGAATAAATTGAGAGTAATTAGGAAATCCTAATAATTTTTAGGACGGGGGATGTTCCTACTCTGAATCATTCAGCTGCACATTTTTTGGATCACAGTTTCACAAATGGCATGTAGAACATTGCTGTTCTAACTGAACAAGAACACCAGTGGGCTGGAAGTATTCTGTGGTAAGTGTATTTCAAGGTTATCACATGGAGAAGCCACAGCCAGATAGAAGAGAAGGAATGGGGGTGGTGGTGATATGGACTAGGACACTATGGGCAGTATGGCCACATTAGTATGGACATCTGTTGGTTACCAATTATATTAATTATAAACCCTCAAAACAAGGAGCCCAAGCTGCGGTCAAAACAAAATAGGTGCTCGGTTGTATCAAATTCAAGGGTTCCTCAGAGCCTTCATAGCCAAAATGTCCGTTCCGAAAACCCCCCTTATTATAGACCACGCACTCAAGTGCACGGTCTATCCTATCTGGCTGTGGCTTTTCCATGTAATAACCGTGAAATATACTTACCACAGAATACTTCCAGCCCACTGGCGTTCTTGTACGAACACTCAAATTTTGGGAATACTATAGTTGAGAATTTTTTTGAAGCTCAATGAGCGACACTATCTTTCATGGATTCCTCTGCAAGATAGTGAGACCTGCTTTTCTCTAACAATCCCTGAATGTCTCCTGACGAAGCTAGACAGCGAAACTCATCGACGCACAGGGACTCATTATTATATACACATGCATGCTTATCTTTGCCCTGTATTATGTATATGTTTTTAACTCTTTACCCTTTTTTTAGCTCCTTGTACCATATATTTTTATAAATAAAATATATTTTTCTATATTTTTCCACTGTCTATGTTGCCTTTAAAGTTCGACCTTTGTGGCTATCATATGCCCAACTTTTTCTTTTATACCACATTTTCATACGGATGTGGCTAAAGGAGTGTCTTTTCTATTTTTTAACACCTTGAGAAAGAAATTGCTGTTCTATCCAAAACTAAATCAAAGGTTTTATCTGGAGTTGGGCTTTAACACACTAGAATCAGAATCATACTTTATTAATCCCAAAGGGAAATTATTGTGACACAGCAGCTCTCAACTAAGACAATTGGGAATCAAGTGGCATTTGTATTCCAAATGGAGGAATATGTGATGTTTCTCAAAGCTACATATATATTCTCAGCAATATTTGTACGATTCATACTTCCAGTAGGGGACAACAATGTTGAGTTTACTTTTCTATGAATATTTTGTATTATCAACATGAAAATGTAAACTCTCCTTACATGTCTTTCTAGGTCAGTGTTTCTCAACTCCAGTCCTCAAGGCGCCCCAACAGGTCATGTTTTCAGGATTTCCCTCAGATGAAACCTAAATGCAGTGCAGTTCTGCCACAATTGTGACGAATCATGCGGCAATCATGGCCAATGTAATGTGCGAAGCTTGACACTCACGCGTTGCGGTTTGTCGTGCGACAATCGCAACAAAACTGCACTGTATTTAGGTGTCATTCAAAATAAAGCCACCCACACAGCGATTCTGCCCGAGATCCCAAAACACCAGATGTGAACGAAGCAGTATTTTTTCAACATATGTACTTGAGGTATTAGAAGAGAAACATTACACAACATGAAATAGCTTTGCTAACAGTGAAACAAAGTTTTAGGTTTAGTCTACATAAGGATGCAGTGCTTTGTTGAGAAACTGCCCTTGCACTTTAAGGTCACTTCATGTTATTTAAAAGGCATCCCTAACTAGTTAGCAGCACAGAAAGCTTTAACCAATTTGCCTCAGGAGAGAGCAGCCATGCCTTTACAAAGCTGAGCTCTGCGAACCCCACAGCAACAGACGTCTTTTGAAATAATGATTTGATGAACTCAGATGCCACAAAGGGCAACAAATGAACACGCAGACTATAAAGACTTAGAAAATGCTGCCTATCATCTGGAACAGTGTGCCAAATTATAGTATGAACAAAACAAGTATAAAACTGCAACTAAGTGGCATGGAACATCCTCTATATACCATACTTGTCAGAAGCAGGTATATTCTGGATCCTGAAGGATACAAGTGGGTCTTTCTGAGTTTAGAGTCTGGTCTGCTGGAAGTTTATGCAACTCAAAATTGCTGCAAACTGAAAGTAATAAAACTGATAGCATTTTTCTATGCAGTATCCATAACTTATCTCTCTAAATTTATAATTAAAGTGGAGTTCCAACTGAAAAAAAAAATAATTAAAAGTCAGCAGCTACAAATACTGCAGCTGCTGACTTTTAATAATCGGACATTATCTGTCCAGGGTCCAGCGATGCGAGGGAACGAAGCCCCGCTTGTCTCCCCCTCCTCTCTGCAGCATCGGCATTGTCACTGTGGGCGCCTGGCTGTGGCTTCACACCCAGGCACGCACTGCGCACACGCGATCCGCGCTGTGACTGGCCAGGCAATCATCTGGGACCTGTGATGTGTCGGAGGGGGGAGAGGTGAACTTACTTCCAGCGCCGCAGTGCCCCGGGAGGAAGTGGGAGCAGAAACCTTCTAAAAAGAGGGTTTCCGCTCCCACCCCCCAAAAAAATGACATGCCAAATGTGACATGTCAGGGAGTCACCTTCCCTTAAAGCAGAAGTTCCATTTTTGGGTGGAACTCCGCTTTAAAAGAGAATTATGGGAATTTTTTTTTAAATCACACTTACCCAGGTGTCCCCCTCTAGCTCGATGGCTGGGAAGTGAGCGATCAAATACCACTGATCGCTCAGTTCTCAGTGCTCCCTGAGCAGAGAGCCGGTGAGTCCAGGTCTCTGCTTTGCCCCCCCTCCCACCCTCACTGGTGCGCTGGGCTGTGGAGGGGGCTGGAGCATCCGGCTCAGGCTCTCAGTTGCTCGCTGAGAGGCTGAGCTGTGTGCCAGTCCAGGCATGTGGGTGGATCATACCCATATAATTGCGATCACAGAGCCTGGACCGGCTTTGTGACTTCAGCTGACAGCAGGCTCCAGCACGTTGTCTGCTGAAAACGGGTTACAGGAGTGCAGAAAGATCTGCACTCCTGTGATCCATAGGAGAAGTACAGCCAACCAAGCTTTGGCTGTACGTCTCCTTTAACGTTAACATGGTTCTAAACCCTTACCTATACCCAGTGAAGTATCTGGCAACAGAAGTGAAATAAATCCTCCCACATAAGTTGCACCGGTTTATTTAAAGCCATTTGTCCTGTAAATCCTTGTAAAAAAAAAGATTTTTCACACTCACAAAGCAGGGGAGGGGGGGAGACTGCGGTTATACACTACACAAGAGCTCTGAGAGCTGATTGGAAGGAAGGGGCAAACCCCCCTTCACACAGGAACAGAACTGTGGCTGCAAATCACAAGCTGTGTGCTGGAGCTCCCTTCTATGTCACCCTTTTAGCTCTTGGTGTCAGGAAAACATGTCAGAAGTGACCTCTGCTGATAACAGAGGAACTAGACAGCAGGGAGAAATTACACTTTGGTGCTTTGGAGAGAGGCAAGTAAACACTATAGAAATATGTGCTTTGTTCAGACTTCATGTATGAGGTTTAGAACCACTTTAAAGTTGTAAAGACTGCAGCAGGCCCAACTCAGCTATTTCTTTTATTAGTTCTCCAGCAGGTGGTAAAAGCAAAAAAAACAGCTCTGGCTGCAACAGCCACCTCTTCTCTGATGCTGTCCTCTTCAGTATTTTCTGTCTGACACTGGATGCCTTTAGATTCCAGACTGAATTCAACTCAGAAGAGTGAGGACATCAAGTGAGTGCAGGGTGTCACCAGGGGGCCTATCACTCACAGTATAACGATGCAGTTCGTCCGAGAAACGATCCGACGGTGTGGCTGGCTGCTCCTATTGGCGATCAAATATTAGATACTCTTTGATCACCTCTTTGGCCGTAGAGGACTGGAGCAACGTCATGACGTCACTTCCGATCCAAGCTGGAGGTAAATAATATATATATATTTTTTGCAAAATTGTTTTCTTTTTGACCCCCGATTTCTCTATAAAGAGGACCTGTCATCCTTTTTTCTGTTACATGGGATGTTTACATTCCTTGTAATGGGAATAAAAGTGATAAAAAAAAAAAATGAAAGGGACAGTGTAAAAATAAAAAGTAAAATAAATAAGAACATTTTTTTTTTTAAAGTGCCTGTATCCCTCTGTGCAGAAGCAAACGCATATGTAAGTTGCACGCGCATATGTAAATGATGTTCGCACCATGTGAGGTATCGCTGCGAACATTAGAGCAAGAACAATCATTCTAGCACTAGATCTCCTCTATAACTCTAAACAGGTAACTTGTAAAGGCATTTAAAACATTGTCTATGGAGATTTTTAAGTTCTGCCATTTGTCGCCATTCCACGAGTGTATGCAATTTTAAAACATGACATGTTAGGTATCTATTTATTCTGTCTAACATCGTCTTCCACAATTTACAAAAAAAATGAGGTATATACATATTTTGTTTTGTTCTTTTTAATTCATTAAAATGTATTTGCATTTGAAAAACCCTTGCGCAAATACCATGTAACATAAAAAAATTGCAACGGTCACCATTTTATTCCCAAGGGTCTCTGCTAAAAAAAAAAAAAATAATAATGTTTGGGGGTTCTAAGTAATTTTCTAGCAAAAAATACTGATTTCAACTTGTAAACAAAAAGTGCAGAAAAAGCCTGGTCAGCAAATGGTTAATAACACTTACAGATATACTCCCTCACCCTGTGATGGGACTGTGAAAGGAGTACAAGGCTGATAAGCTCATATCCCTGTCACTCTCCGATCAGCATACTCCTTGCACTGCAGCCCAACTTATTGGTTGCCTTGTGCAGCTTCTAGTTTCCCCTATCTGAGCTCTACTGTACAGGGACTACAAAAGCCTGATAACAGCTCCAATTAAAGTATTCACACTACTTGCATTTAAAAAATAAAGTTCGTTAGGGTGTATTATAGGATTATAGTAGGATTATATTTTCTCTTCACGCAGAATATTCTGCAGTCAGGTCTTTTTGAAACTAAATAATATGAACAGAGGTCGGTACCGTATATCATCAGACTACCTCTTGGCCTACAAGTGTCAAAAGTCAGTGAATCACAGGGAATCGAAATAAGAACTGAACAAATGTAATGACTTTAGCACGTATGCAGTGTTTGCTAGATAGCTTTTTCAGCCTATTGATTGCATTTACATATTGGCTGAAATACATTTTTTTTTTTTTACAAAAGCAGCAAACGAGAATGCTTCTATAGACCACTATGAGATTTATTCATCACAATAAAGGAACAAGAACACCTATTTTATCTAATTATTTCCCCACAGCCACCAATCAGGTTCAAATCATCCTTGGAAAATAATTGTAATGATAATGTTTGAATATGATTGCTAGCTGAGCTGATTTGTAGTGACTCTTTGAAACAAGCCCCTCAGTTTAAAAATAGTTTAAGCATAGTGGATAAATAATGAAGAAACTCCTGCGCTGTCAGAAATACCTATGCTAAGGGGCACTACTGCAACACCTAAATGGCTGATCCAAACAGACAAAAGTGGTATGAATAAAGTGAGTGGTGATTGCGCTGTGATAAAAAGGGGAAGGGGGGAAGAGGAAGGGGAAGGGGCTAACTCAAATGTATAAAGAGGTGAATGAAAAATGAAAAATTAAACAAAAGGTATAATGAACATGAGGGCTAGTATCATACTAGCACATAAAAAATATTGTAAATACTGAAACAACAGAAAAGGAATTCTCAGTGCAAAAGGGCTAGTATCATACTAGTACATATGTGGTTACTCAGCAAATACTTATTGGTGACTCCAAGTAAATAAATAAATGGTGAACAGTCCTACCACCTTGTTGTACAAAGTGCTCAAACAATGAGTCATCAGTTCCAAAAAAGGCAAAATGAAAAAATTATACAAAATATAAAAGTATAATGAAATGTAATAAAGTGCAGTCTCATGGGCACTAAATCTGAATAAACTGAAGAAACAAAATTGCCTAAGACGTATAAAAGCTATAAAATGAGTGACAAATACAGTGTGGGTAAAAAAAAAAAAAATTGAACCAAATAAAAATATATAAATCAAAAAAAGTCCATGTGCAAGAGGGCTAGTATCATACTAGCACATAAAAAATATTGTAAATACTAAAACAAAAGAAAACAAAAAAAAACACAAAAAAAACCTCAGTGCAAAAGGGCTAGTATCATACTAGCACATATGTGATAACTCAGCAAATTCTTATTAGTGACTCCAAGTAAATAAATAAATGGTGAACAGTCCCACCGCCTTGTAGTACAAAGTGCTCAAACAATGAGTCATCAGTTCCAAAAAGGCAAGTCCACAAGCCCCAGGGAAGGGAAAAAAAGTCTTCAGTGGGGACACCTCTGTGCTCGCAAGCAGCTCACCTTACTGCTGCAAGACAACAGCTTGTAATCCAATAACAAATCACCAGCAGGCAAGGGTCCCATCCAGTAGTTCAGGCGATTCGGGTGGTGGGTGTGCAGGATGGTATATAAAAAACATAAGCAGACAGTATATAGTATAACTCCGTGGCGGCCAGAGTGGAAAAAGGGACAGGACACAGAAGGGGGATGCACTCACTTTTTGTAAAATGAGTGTGGGCATCAATCCAACGAACGCCGAGTTCGTATACCTCAAAAGGGTGTCTTCAAACCGTCCCCGTTTCCTCAATGCTCGTCACAATGGGATGAATATATGTGGAGTGTTGGAAGAGAGTGCACATAGCGTGATCCCGCATATAAATCAGTTTATTAGGTTAAAAACAACATGGTACACTTACATTTAGCAGAAGGCTATAGTAAAAAACATCCACGAGCGCCGAGCTCGTATCCTATCGTCAGTCTGTGTGTCTTTTTTTTTTTTGTTTCAGTATTTACAATATTTTTTATGTGCTAGCATGATACTAGCCCTCATGCACATGGACTTTTTTTGATTTATATATTTTTATTTGGTTCAATTTTTTTTTTTTTTGTACCCACACTGTATTTGTCACTCATTTTATAGCTTTTTATACGTTTTAGGCAATTTTGTTTCTTCACTTTATTCGGATTTAGTGCCCATGAGACTGCACTTTATTACATTTCATTATACTTTTATATTTTGTATAATTTTTTCATTTTGCCTTTTTTGGAACTGATGACTCATTGTTTGAGCACTTTGTACTACAAGGTGGTGGGATTGTTCACCATTTATTTATTTACTTGGAGTCACCAATAAGTATTTGCTGAGTTACCACATATGTGCTAGTATGATACTAGCCCTTCTGCACTGAGATTTTTCTTTTAATAAGTATTTTCTGAGTTACCACATATGTGCTAGTATGATACTAACCCTTTTGCACTGAGAATTTCTTTTCTGTTGTTTCAGTATTTACAATATTTTTTATGTGCTAGTATGATACTAGCCCTCATGTTCATTATACCTTTTGTTTAATTTTTTCATTTTTCATTCACCTCTCTATACATTTGAGTTAGCCCCTTCCCCTTCCTCTTCTCCCCTTCCCCTTTTTATCACAGCGCAATCACCACTCACTTTATTCAGTTTCAGCATAGTACAACACTGACAATTCAAGACAAATAGTATAAAAGCATACAATAAAAATAAGCATTATTGGACATGACTTACCAAATATCCCTGGGATAGCATTAAAAGCAATGAAATAAACACAATTAACATTTTTTTATAGTTTATAAACAAAACAAAATAAAATGGATAATAACGCCCTAGCAATCCAAAAGAATAAGATACAGAGAAAACATTCAATGTTGATACTTTAAATTTGTCATCAGCTCAATGTATTATACAATAGAGCGATAGGTTGTATTAAAAAAAAAATTCACACAAGATTCATACAAATTTTACCCAAGATTCACGAAATAATAGGATTTAATTGAAAAAAAAAAGATCTTTTACCCATGATTCACAAAATAATAGGATTTAACCCAAGATTTACCCAAGATTCAAGAAATAATAGGATTTAATTGAAAAAAAATTATGAAAAATGTATGAATCCTTTGTTAAAACATTCATAAAAAAATCCTATAACATACAGTATGCATTTTTATTGATCTTGAATATCTGTTAGTTTGCTTGAAAAATAAATAGTAAATCATTAAGTCCGTAAAAGGAGAATGTTTTACACAAAGATAGCCTATTTAAGGTAAATTACTATTATGACCAAAAGCCTAAGTTTAGTAAAAAAAAAAAAAAAAATCAGCACAAGTGATAGTACTTACAATCAATGAGCAATGTCCCTTGTGCTGCCGGCTGGCATTTTAGTTGGAAATTTCAGTCCACTTATCCTCCCCTCCCCTATACCCTTACAGCAGTCATCTTCCAGTGCCATAGGGGGCGAATACAAGCTAAGGGACCTGTCACATGCACTCCCCAAGAGTGCCCACTATGCCGTCCATTTCTGCCTACCTCCTCCGGTCATAGAAACTGTACTATAGCTTCCATGAACGAAAAGTGCTCTATAAATGGAAGGCAAGCGGATGAATGAAATGTCCACCTCCTCCAATCATAGATCGTGCTTTAATGGTGGATATAGTTGGCACTCTTGAAGAGTACCTGTGACAAATCCAGCTGGTCATATCAACACCCACAGCACTGGAAGATTATGATAGCTTGAGTGGGGGGATGACAGATCCCTGAAGATTTCAACCAAAAACCTCAGCCAGGCATACACAGCAGCTTGAGCAACTTGGGAACCCACAAATGCTATTGTATAATGTTATATAAGCAGAGAAAGTCAAAGTCTTGCTGTTTTTTTCCTGTTTTTTATTATTGGTCAGTAAGGCCGTCATCACTGAGGAACTAATAGTGAGATGCAGGAGGAAGTAGGCAACCAGTCCACATTTATTTTTGTTCCCTAGTTAGTATTTGGCAAAATTACAGATTTACACTTTACGTAAGCCCCGCAGTGAAGAATTTGTTTTGTATTAGCACAGTCTGATCCATGTCATGTTTATCAAGTATTGCATGTGTGTGTGTTAGTAGCCAATACTCATATATATATATGAGGCAAGACTTTAACATGCTAAGATCATTCAGGTTCCTTGTTTCTGTTGGTCAGGCATGTAGAAAAAGCACAAACATATTTATGTACATCAATGCTTGGTATCTTGAGGTTCAAGACTACACAAAGCCACAGATTTGTTAGGAGTTCCAAGTTTACTTTAATGAAGCAGAGAGCATGTTTCAGGTTCACCATTTGTTTTATTAATACAGCAAACACATTGAATTGTAAAGTTCCTCTGGGAATTTTAGTACAGGCATTTTCCTCATCTTTTCATAACATTTTGATCTTGTGTAACTATCTCATTTACCTGGTACAGAATAGTAATCAGGTCTTCAGCACACCAAATTCCCAAGTCAATACTTTTTACATATTTCTATGCAATGAGTACTAAAACATTAAACTTACCCTAAACATTTATCAGGAAAAAAGAAATTCATGGCTGAATATTTTGCCTTAATGAATTAGGAAAGGAACAACACTAATAAAAATTAAAGTTTTCATGTGTGAGTAGTTAAGTGATGGCTATTGCCTGCTTCTGTTTATTTTCCTTCACAAGGTTTAACAGATTTATTAAAAATCTTAGTAGAATTTTCAAAACCTTTCTTGAACCTCAAATCCTCATTACTAAGATCAATGTTCTTAGATTGTACCTCTTAGTAATTTTACAAATCTTCATGAATTCCTGATATATTGCAATATTGATGTTTTGCTGCTCCCTTGCTGATAATGTGGACTCACTCAAAGTGTGGAGTCTAAGTGACAGCTGGTCTTTACCTGAGCTCCTGATGGTGGAGATGAACAAGAAACCTTAGTGGTCCCAGTTTTCTGTGCTGCAAGCTGTCACAGCTTTAGGATTGCCCCACCAAAGGGATAACTGGAAAGGATGGTACATGAATCACTAGGCAGAGGAGTAGTCAGGTGCAGGCAGAGGGTGAGGGCAGGCAGCAGGCAAGAGAGTAGTCAAGTCTGGGCAGAGGTTGAGGGCTGGTGGCAGGCAAGAAAGTAGTCAGGACATTCTAGGTTAGCAACAAGTAAGGTAATTAGGATGTATAATAGCTTTTTTGCAGAAACAATAGCTGGCAAGAGAACACAGCACCGGCCACTTCAAAGGCTTATGCAAACTCTGGGTCAGCATATCAGTCCAGGAAGTAGATGCTGATCTTGTGTAATGTGTCCTTCTGGAAAGGAAAGTAGAAGAAGGCATTTTCAGGGGAAGAGTACTGTCATCTCCTTAAGGAGTAATAAATACCTCTGTTACAACTTTGTATTTCCTGGCATAGATGCAAAAAGAAATTTATCAGATGCTAGGTCCAGTTTACCAACACAAATCACAAAGTTGTAGTTCTGGCGCTTGGTTTGTTTAAAAATAAACTTTGAATTCTACTTTATAAATAAGCAACTGTTGTGCTATTTATAGTACATGCCACAGGGACAGTTCTGAATAGAAGCTAATTAACCCAGCAGTATGTGGGAGGACACCAGAGCAAATGAAGAAAAGACCCCCATAGTGTCCTTGCTGTTTTCCAAATCTGCAACCCTATTTCTGACTCTCGACCTGTAAACATTTTTGTGTTTGCAAGAATGCTCAAAGATGTGTGCATAATTTCAACTCATTAGCACTATACCATGAAGCTGTGTGCAACTACACATGCATACAGCTCAGAAGAAATAAAGCTATCTATCTATCTATCTATCTATCTATCTATCTATCTATCTATCTATCTATCTATCTATCTATCTATCTATTAAATCTTCTCTACACTGGGAATAAATAGGATTTAAGGGAAGATCAACAGTTAATACAAATAAGGAAATATCTGGACCCTCACCAAAAATGGTCTGGGACATTATATTTCCTTTTATGTTTTATTAACCGGTGATGTTTCAGTAAGACACAAACTCCTATCTGGTGAATAAGCAAAACACTATTTTTAAAAAAACTGGTCAATTGACTTCATGTAACATGGGAGTTCACGAGGATCGCAGAGGAGTTCATCAAAAGAAAGGGACTGTGCCAGGTCACATCCTCATGCATGGTCAACCTATTACAGGAAGAGGTCTAGATGCTCCAAGCTACAGAAAGGCATTGGCATTTGCACATGGGTGACAAACTCACAAAGCAGTGTTGGAGCACAGGATGACCACAGATAACAAACTTTCTCAACCGTTTTAACATAGAAAAACACTTGGAATAACTTTCTGGTCACAGGGAACCAATGCTAATAATTACTGTATCTACAGCTCATTGTACATTGGTGTGATGATTACTGGGAGGTAGACTCCCTACACTTGTGGTCATTGGGAAGAATTCCCTTTTACAGATAGCTAAAAAGATTATTGTTGTCAGAAGTTACTCATCTGAAAGGCAGAAATTGATCATTGATTGATTAAGGAATTCCTAGCAACTTCTGGGGGAACCCTAGGGTTTCAAGGAACCCTGGTTGAGAACGGCTGACATAACATTTCCTTTTTATGTTTATAATGTTCATATTGACAGCTTTTTTCAAAAAGTTTTTTTTTCTAATTTTCTTTAAATGTTTAAATTCTGCTTTAAGCAAAAGCTACCTATAGATTTATAAAAGAGGTAATGCATAAAGCAATTTTAAAACCTGGAATAGCCTAGATCTAATAGCAATAAAATTGGAAAATTGTATATACAGATACTGTATGACTAACTGATTTTTTTCTGTTACACCTTAAACTGTTCTATACCATTATGACTGATTCTTAACTTTTGTAATTTTAAGGGAAAAAACACACAAAAATATGCATAATTCATAACTATGGAGGCTTCACCCGCTGAAGACTGAGAAACATGTCAAACCAATTCTCCATTTGACAAGCTGTGTTTATTTCTTTTGCTACTGCTTTTATTCAGGCTGTGATGAGTTCATCCAAGACAAATAAAAAGAAAGAATACAATATACAATATAGCATTTACAAAAAATAATGCAGTTGTCTTTTCTACTCATTCTGCTTTAGAAATGTCATGAGCGACAGTTGAAGAGCCAGTTTCTAACTGTGTGAACCCTGTCTTTTGGGTCTATTTTTTTACGCCCTACAATAACGGTGGGTAGCATTTAACTTTCTTTAGCTGATCGAATCAGCAAGCCACTCTTTTGTTGTTACACTCACCATCGTCATGGAAACAAAATAAATGCCGTATAAAAAGAATGAGTGGCAGACATTAGCTGAACAAAAAGTTTACCTTGCTGCAATTTGGAAATGGTTGGTTTTTAAGAGGGTTGTACAAAAAACAGGATAGTCTAGCATTATAAAAAACAAAACTGTCAAAAATTCAAGTTAGATTTACCGGTAACTTGTTTTCCAATAGTCTTTCAGGACAGCACCTGAGAGATCATGGCTCCTCCTCCCACAGGAAACACCTCATCAACAAATAAGCGACAGTTATATCATAGTATATCATAGTATTGCAGCAACAGAATAAAAGGGCGGGTTACTGCTCTCCTGAAAGACTATTGGAAAACAAGTTACCGGTAAGTCTAAATTGAATTTTCCCAAAACGTCTTTCAGGACAGCACCCGAGAGGATAATAAAGACTTATACCATTTAGGGTGGGACAACAGCCTGTAAGACTTTCCTTCCGAAAGCCTGTTCCCCAGCCATCAGGAGGTCTAAGCTATAATGACAGGCAAAGGTCGTCAGACTCGTCCATGTTTTTTCTGCCCAACTTCCTGCCAAAGCTCTTGTAGAATGAGCCCTAATACCAACTGGACTCTCCTGGCCTGCAAGGGAATAGGCCTCTAAGATAGCCGTTCTCAACCATCTGGCAATGGTTCCTCTGGTAGCTTGTCTTCCTTTTTTACTACCAGCAAGTTAAACAAATAATGTGTCTGATAGCCTAAAGTCCTTAGTGGCTTCCAGGTAACTTAAGACTGCTCTTTTGACATCCAAGGTATGGAATTCTTCTTCCTTCTTCCCTGATGGATTGAGCAAAACGTAGGAAGAATCATCTCCTGAACTCGATTTTGGACCGAAGCAACCTTCGGCAAAAAAATAGGATCCATCTTCAGAACAATTCGGTCTGAAAAAATAGAAAAAAATGGCTCCATGATTGATAAGGCTTGCAGATCACTAATTCTTCAATTCTTGTTATAGCCACTAGAAAAACTGTTTTCAAAGTAATCAGTTTTAGGGAGGTTTAATTAATGGGTTCGAAAGGTTCCCTAGTCAGGGCCTGTAGAACAACTGATAAGTCCTACTTTGGACAGCTTCTGATCACTACAGGTCTGGACCGGTTGAGGGCTTTAAAGAATCTGATCACTAGGGGTTCTGATTAGATAGATTTTTCCAAAAACACCCCCAGTGCGGCAACTTGAACTTTGAGGGTACTGACAGCTAGGCCCTTGTCCGCTCCTTCTTGCAGAAACTCCAGGATATAAGAAATCTCTTTTAAGGATCTGCAGGATGCTGTGCACCAAGAGTTGAAAACTTTCCAGACTTCAGAATAAATTGCTCTGGTAACACTCTTTCTGCTAGATAGAAGGGTAGCAACCAACCTATCCGAAAATCCCTTTCCCCTCAAAAGCTGATCCTCAGAAGCCAAGCTGTGACTTTTAGGTTTGCTACGTCCTGGTGAAGCAGGGGACCTTGTATCAGCAGGTCTTGTCTCAACAGAAGGTGCCAATACGGTTCGAGTTACATCTGCAGAAGGTATGAAAACCAAGCCCTCTTGGGCCAGAAGGGAGTGATGAGGATTACTGTCGTATCCTCTTTCTGGATTTTTGTTATGACCTGAGGGGTAAGCTGAAAAGGGGGAAAGGAGTAGCAAAGTTGACATTTTCAACTGTGCGCCAGAGCATCTACCCCCAGGGATGACTTGTTTCTGTTCAGGGAGAAAAAGAGAAACACCTGTGTATTTTCCTGAGCTGCAAAGAGATCCACTCTTGGCCACCCCCATTTCTTCCTGATCATATGGAAGATATCTGGGTTCAATCGCCACTCTGCTTCGTATACCTGGTTTCTTCTGAGGAAGTCTGCTACCCTTTTTAGAGTTCCCATTAGGTGGACCGTGGACAAGGATAGAATATGGAGGTCTGCCCATCTTAGAATGCTTCCTGCTACTCCCTGAAGAACTCTGCTTCTGGTGCCTCCCTGTCTGTTTATGTAGGCCACCGCCGTGGCGTTGTCTGACAGGATCTGTATATGCAGTCCCTGAACTTCCCCGGCAAACGACAGTAAGGCCATTTCTATTGCTTTTAGTTCCCTCCAATTTGAGGACCTTACTGCTTCTCTTGTGGACCTTGAGCCCTTAACCCACCGACTGCTCATGTGAGCCCCCCAACCCCAGGAGCTGGCATCCGTTGTTAATCTTACTTGGATTTGGAAGGACCATAACAGACCTGCTGAATACCTTGTCTGGTTCTTCCACCACCAAAGACTCCTTTTCAAGTCCAGTGAATCTTGCTGGTGATATCAGGTTTTTAAGAAAAAACTTTGTAGAGGTCTGAAGTGGAGGTTTGCCCACTGACTTCCCAGTATAGAAGAGGTCAGGGTTCCCAATGCTGACATGATCTTCCCGATTGACAGGAGCTGACTGGACTGTAACAACTACACCACTTTCTTCCCTACTTTCAATGCCAACCTTGGATACTTCTGGGACCTGGCGGCAATGGGTATGTGGAGGTAGGCATCCTGTAAATCTATTGATGCCATGTAGCACCCTTGGTTCAGGAGGTTTTTTACTAAGAAAATGGAATCCATTCGAAATCTTCTGCACTCTACCGATCGATTTAGCATTTTGAGATTTAGGAGGAAACAGAACTTTTCTGAGGGTTTCTGAATAAGGAATACATGCAAGTAGAAACCCTGGAAGAACTCCGCTGTAGGGACCGGAACAATGACTTTCTGAAATTTCAGTTCCTGGATTAGGGACTTCATGGCGAGAGCCTTGGCTGGATCCCTTGGGACGTTTGTCACCAATAATCTTTTTGGATTCTGTGAATTTGATCACGTATCCCTGGGAGAGCATGTTTACAATAAGCTGGTTTGATGTAATGCCTCTCCACGGTGTCTTCCTCCAACAGGGAGGGTGGAATCATTGCGGCTTTCCGGAAGTCGCAGGAGGATTAAAGAGCACTCCACTCCTACCTTTTAGCTTCTGGAAAGACCATGGTTTCCCTTTGCTCTGCGTTTTACCTTCCTGTTGTCCTATTTGAGACCGAAAAAAAATGCTTACGGGTCTGCACCTGCTTCTTCTTGGCTGGAAACAATGACTTTTTATCAGCCATTCGGTCAAGAATAGATTCTAGTTTAGAACCAAATAGCAAATCCCCTGCAAAGGGAATGCTACACAGCCTGTTTTTTGATTCAACGTCCCCAGGCCAGGTTTTTAGCCATAAGGCCCCCCTAGCAGAGTTTTTTAATGCTGCGGACCTGACTGACATGCGTATAAATTCTGCCAGGGCATCCGCAAAATATGATATTGCTGCAGATAAAGTTGTAAAGGAGTCCAAAATCCCCTGTTTCAGGGAATCCACAGTAACATGGTTAATGGTTAATCCAGTGTTCCAAATTCCTAGCAATGCTTGTTGTTGCCATTGCTGGCTTCAGATTGTTCATCACTGATTGCCAGGCTCTTTTAAGAAGCAGGTCCATCCTCTTATCCATGGGCTCCTTTAGTGTGCCCATATCTTCAAAGGCGAGGTCTGTTGACTTTGAGACCTGTAAGAAAATGGAATCCAGTTTTGGAGCCTTGTTCCAGATAGAGTCAGGATTTTCCTCAAACGGGAATCTTCTCTTGTGAGCCAGAGAAAAAAATGGCTTCTTCTATGGTTCCAGCCATTTTTTTTATCATGTCTGTGATTATTGAATGGACCAGAAAAGTACGGCCTTTTGAGACTCCCAGACCTGCGTACGTGCGGTCATGCAGGGAGAGCTCCTTTTTTTCCTCCTCTATCCCCAAGGTAGCATGGATTACTTTCAAGAGTCCTCCAACCTCTTCTAGTGACATCTTGTACTTAGAGGCGGCATCTGCTTCATTTTCATCCTCCCCTGAATATGTTCCAAGCAGGTTCTTGGGAAGTATCCTGGGAGATCGGACCTCCCGCCAGTATTAGGGAACCCCCTTGGGATTCCGAAGATGGCTGCGGAGCCCTAGGTTTTCCTGAGGGACCTGGTTCTTCTCTTAGGTTTGACCTAAAGGCTTGAAAGGTAGTGCGGAGCTCATCCTTAATGGTTGTACCCAGATCACCACAAATATATGGAGACTCCTCCCTGACTAAATCTGAGATGCAATCTGCACAAAGAGATTTAGTCCAAGCTTCCCTTACTTTTTCTTTGCAGACAGGGCACCTTCTCTTGACTGGTTGACAGAGTGCACTGAAGTTGCATGGTTTTCAAAGAAGCCGGTTCCTGGATTAAAAAACGCTGCCACACTGATCCGGAACCGGAAGTTTAAGAAGGCACCAAGTGACCCACACTTGCGGCCAGAAATGACACCACGCGCCTGACCCGGAAGTGCTGCCTCTTCCTGTACACTGCACAGGACGTGGCCAAAGACTCTCCTCGGCCACCAGAACAATGGGGCTGCTCAGCCTTGCACCGCTGCTGTCGCGTGATGCGGGCAGCCAGCGGGGGACCACAGAAAACCGCCCAACCTGAAAGAAAAAAGGACAGCACTCCCAGGCAGTACAGGCTCTCCCCGAGCACGGAAGGGGGAGAGGGAGCCCACAGGACCATCCAGCAAGACGCAAGTGGGAGGATCACTCTCCTAGAAAGAAGAAAAACTGACAGGTGAGAACCTTTCGTCTCCCAGGAAAGACCTGAGAGATCATGGCTCCCACCAGAGGTGTTCCTCCAGCTGGAGGAAACATGGAAGCAATGTAGAGGCCTTCTGATAAAGATTTAATTGATGAGGTGTTTAGGTGGGAGGAGGAGCCATGATCTCTCGGGTGCTGTCCTGAAGGACGTTTTAGGAAAAATGCTTTTGTGGTCAGATCTGTAAACTGAAGCCTATAAAAGGCTACAGAGGTGTTACATGTGGTGACTGTTCACTGATGCCTAAGCATAGAATTGAAAGAGGTCATATCAATTTCTTAGTGATGGCCCTCTCTTGTCACAATAAAAGCAGATCAGGGGGCATTTGTCTTCATCCCCCCCCCACACACACACACAGACACGCACACACACACACACACACACTCTTAAAGCAGAACTTCACCTGAAATGGGTTTTATGAATCCTCCACCCTCCTCTGTCAATGTTAGAGGTTTATTTTTTTTTCAGGGGGGAGCGGGTACCTAGTTTTGGCAGCTACCCAGTTCCATTTCTGCTGGAATTACCTCCTGGAGTTCCCCCGGAAGTTGCCCTCTCCCCCCTCCCTGCCCACAACCTCTTGGGACACGTCACAGGTCCCAAGAGGCTGTGGGACCATTCCTGCAGTGCACTTGTAGTAGGAAGCCAGCTGGGAAGCCGGCTGGAAAGCTGAAAGGAGTCACAGCTGGCTTCCCACACTAAACATGTTGGCAGCAGGGTCCCGAAGAAGGACTGGCTTATGTGAGGATAGAGCTGGATCTCTGGACAAGTAAGTGTCATTATATTAAAAGTCAGCAGCTGCAGTATTTGTAGCTGTTGAGGTTTAATTTTTTTTCTAGAGACTGAAGAACCTCTTTAAATTATTTGTACAGGAGCATGGCGGACAAGATGGGTGAACTAGAGATACTGTTGTACAAGGAGGATTTGGATTTTGTGGGAATTTCAGAGACCTGGTTCAACAGCTCTCATGATTGGCTGGCAAACATTCAAGGGTATACACTATACCGCAAGGATAGAGAGGGTAAAAAAGGGGGAGGGGTATGCCTATATATCAAGAATAATGTACAAGTGAATGTGAGAGATGACATCACTGAGGGAGCTAGAGAGGAGGTGGAATCCTTATGGGTAGAGCTCCAAAGAGATGAAGCTAAGGGGAAAATAATACTGGGAGTATGCTATAGGCCCCCTAACCTGAGGGAGGAAGTGGAGATGGATCTCCTATCACAAATTGGATTAGCAGCAAGGATGGGAAGTGTTATCATATTGGGGGATTTTAATTATCCAGACATAGACTGGGCGAAGGGAACCGCGCATTCATTTAAGGCTCGCCAGTTCCTTAATGTCTTACTAGAAATAAAACATTACTGGATCTACTGATTACCAACAATACAGACCTGATCACGGATGTGGAAATACGGGGCAATTTAGGTAACAGCGATCACAGGTCAATTAGTTTCAGTATAAATCACACAAATAGGAAACATAAAGGGAATACAAAGACACTGAATTTCAAAAGAGCCAACTTCCCTAAACTACAAACCTTGCTAAAAGGCATAAATTGGGATAAAATATTAGGAACAAAGAATACGGAGGAGAGATGGGTTTGCTTTAAGAGCATATTAAATAAGGGCATTAGCCAATGTATCCCATTGGGTAATAAATTTAAAAGAGTGAACAAAAATCCTGGATGGCTTAACTCCAATGTAAAAATGCATATAAAAGCAAAGGAGAAGGCCTTCAAAAAATACCAGGTTGAGGGATCATCCTCAGCATTCAGACTTTATAAAGAATGCAACAAGAAATGTAAGGGTGCAATTAGGACGACTAAGATAGAACATGAAAGACACATAGCGGAGGAGAGCAAAAAAAATCCCAAGAAATTCTTTAAGTATGTAAACAGTAAAAAAGGGAGGACAGACCATATTGGCCCCATAAAGAATGAGGAAGGACATCTGGTTACAAATGGTGGGGAGATGGCGAAGGTATTGAATTTATTCTTCTCCTCAGTCTTCACGAGTGAATCGGGGGGCTTCAGTAACCAAAACTGCAGTGATTATCCTAATGTTACAACACAGGAAGCACCTCCATGGTTAACAGAGGACAGAATTAAAATTAGACTTGAGAAACTTAACATTAATAAATCACCGGGACCAGATGGCTTGCATCCGAGGGTACTTAGGGAACTCAGTCAAGTGATTGCCAGACCGTTGTTCCTAATTTTTACAGATAGTCTACTGACTGGAATGGTACCAGCTGATTGGAGAAAAGCCAATGTAGCACCAATATTTAAAAAGGGCCCAAAATACATCCCTGGGAATTACAGACCAGTTAGCCTAACATCAATAGTATGTAAACTCTTGGAGGGGATGATAAGGGACTATATACAAGATTTTAGTAATAAGAACGGTATCATTAGCAGTAATCAGCATGGATTCATGAAGAATCGTTCTTGCCAAACCAATCTATTAACCTTCTATGAGGAGGTGAGTTGCCATCTAGATAAAGGAAGGCCCGTAGACGTGGTGTATCTGGATTTTGCAAAAGCATTTGACACAGTTCCCCATAAACGTTTACTGTACAAAATAAGGTCCGTTGGCATGGACCATAGGGTGAGTACATGGATTGAAAACTGGCTACAAGGGAGAGTTCAGAGGGTGGTGATAAATGGGGAGTACTCAGAATGGTCAGGGGTGGGTAGTGGGGTTCCCCAGGGTTCTGTGCCGGGACCAATCCTATTTAATTTGTTCATAAACGACCTGGAGGATGGGATAAACAGTTCAATCTCTGTATTTACAGACGATACTAAGCTAAGCAGGGCAATAACTTCTCCGCAGGATGTGGAAACCTTGCAAAAAGACCTGAACAAATGAATGGGGTGGGCGACTACATGACAAATGAGGTTCAATGTAGAAAAATGTAAAATAATGCATTTGGGTGGCAAAAATATGAATGCAATCTATACACTAGGGGGAGAACCTCTGGGGGAATCTAGGATGGAAAAGGACCTGGGGGTCCTAGTAGATGATAGGCTCAGCAATGGCATGCAATGCCAAGCTGCTGCTAACAAAGCAAACAGAATATTGGCATGCATTAAAAGGGGGATCAACACCAGAGATAAAACGATAATTCTCCCACTCTACAAGGCTCTGGTCCAGCCGCACCTGGAGTATGCTGTCCAGTTCTGGGCACCAGTCCTCAGGAAGGATGTACTGGAAATGGAGCGAGTACAAAGAAGGGCAACAAAGCTAATAAAGGGTCTGGAGGATATTAGTTATGAGGAAAGGTTGCGAGCACTGAACTTATTCTCTCTGGAGAAGAGACGCTTGAGAGGGGATATGATTTCAATTTACAAATACCGTACTGGTGACCCCACAATAGGGATAAAACTTTTTCGCAGAAGAGAGTTTAATAAGACTTGTGGCCACTCATTACAATTAGAAGAAAAGAGGTTTAACCTTAAACTACGTAGAGGGTTCTTTACTGTAAGAGCGGCAAGGATGTGGAATTCCCTTCCACAGGCGGTGGTCTCAGCGGGGAGCATTGATAGCTTCAAGAAACTATTAGATAATCACCTGAATGACCGCAACATACAGGGATATACAATGTAATACTGACACATAATCACACACATAGGTTGGACTTGATGGACTTGTGTCTTTTTTCAACGTCACCTACTGTGTAACTATGTAACTATGTATGTGATGGGTCCTTCTCTTCTCTAGTGACAGTGCAGTGGTCCTTACTCCTGGAAAGTGCAATGCTCATTTAATGATGTGTAAGTGCTGCACTGTCCAAAAGTGCTGTGAGCTCCGGCAGGAGTCAAGATGACTCCCATGGCCTGGACTCACAGGAAGTGGGTTTGATGACCTTGGGCAAGCTACACATGCAGGGAAAAAAAGTTACCAAAGTACACTAAGCTCATGTAGTATGAGCTGTGTTTCTGCCCCACTGCCACTATTCCCCTTGTAATTGTGGGCAATTTTTAGCTTTTAAAATGACAGCCAGGAGTTGCTGTGTAAGTGCAGCAGATACAACCACAATTCCAAAAAATTGGAATGCTGGGTAAAATCTACATAAAAATAGAATGCAATGATTTGCAAATCTCATAAGTCCATATTTTATTCACAATAGAACAGAAAACGAATCAAGTATTAAAAGTGAAAAAAGTTCTTAAAAATGTTTTTTTTAAGAACAGATACTATGTCCAAAAAGATTTCTAAATAATTTTTTTTAATACATTCTACATCTAAAAATTATAATTTGAGGACCTGTACAGTTTTGCTTTTAGTGATTAAAAAAAACATTTTTTGATTGCAAAAATGGCAAAAAGACAGGTAACATTGCATGTATTGTGCTCTTGAGAAATTAACCAAATGCATCCACAGGACATCAGTATTAAACCCCAAACCAAAACTGTAATATATTGCAGCTTACCAATCATTAGATGTGGTGGCTGCATTCATTTTCTTTTTTAGTGTTTTGTAGATCTGGCCAGTAACACACCTCCTGTATTGCAGTGCCCCCACTCTGGATGAATGAGCACGGGGGTACAGCAGAAAGCAGCATTGACAGTCTGGGGGGAGGGTAGTGTTAAATGTACTAGCAGATTTAAATACACTAACAAACTGAAGCCAAACTTCAGCTCACACTTTATCAGTTACAGCAAATAGTTTTTTCCTTGTGAAAAATATTATATTTACTAGTAGGATCACCAGATAAAAAAGAAGTAAGAAAGCCTAAACAAGAAAACAAATGCAGACATCATCACATCTAAGAATTGGTAAGTTGCAATGTAATAAAGTGTTTGCTCTTGGGTTTAATACTGCTTTAAGGTTAGGATACAGTCCAGAATTGTGTGTTAGTGGCAGGGTAAGTTTTAAAGTTAGGTTTAAATGTTAGCAATCATTTAGGAGATAAGAGTTCATTTTGGGCTAAGTTTAATTTTTAGGAATTAGGTAATGCAATAATACTGCTTTAACAGAAATCTGGTGGGAATTTAAAGACGCTGCACATTTTTTTAAAATGGTGTCCATGGAAGTGAAAAATTAAAAAAAACAAGTAGAAGTCCTTGGTATTCTGGGTTGGATGATTCCCAGTGATATTTAATACATGTTCTCTGGGTGCAGCGCATTACCACGGCACCCTGCTATTGGTGCTGACAGTTGTGCTAACATCATCATGTCAAGGCCTCTCTCTGCATCATTCAGGACCACTCAGCCCCAGAAAAGAGGAAGAGAACCCTTTGTACTTGGCCTGAAGATATCTGCAAAGGTAAAAAAAACAAAAAAGCAAAAAATACTAATGCAAAGAGGAAAAGGGCTTTTAGGAGAGGTAGGGGAGTCCAGAGTTAGGTTTTACAGAAAAATACAGGTCATTTTATGTAATTATTTGCGTTTAGCATTTAATTCTATATAGACTAAGGAGGACTTTTTGTTTTCTTCCTTATACATTTTGCTGATTATTTCTGCAAATTCAAAATGTGATAAAACAACTACAAAATTCTAAGAAAGCATTAATATATGAGAACTTCAGCCTCCCTTACAATCACTCAAATGTAAACTTATCATCAAGGTTCTTTGACTCTACTTTCTATTAAAGTGATTGCAAAACCGTGAATGCACCCAATTTATACACTATTCCCTGGTATTAAATTATTTAACATTTTTAAAAAAACAAGTCTGGTTTCATGCATTTATAAAGGGAAAAAATGAATTTAATTTTAGTAAATATCCCTTGATGAGATGAAAACGCTAATGAAGCATGAAATTAGTAGTCCAGTAATGGAGAAATTATTCATCTTGAAGCCATATCCATGTTGATTATACTGGATAGAGGAAAACACACATATTTTTCTTTTACAGGTAGGCCTCTGGAAAGCACATTAGGTTATTATGTGTGACAATGACATGAACCTTGATAATTGATAGCCAAGTGTTAATATTAGAGAACAAGCTCCCCTTTTTGCCAACAGTTGCTGTAATAAGTTCTTATAAGTTTATTAAGCAGGATTTCATTATTGTTTGTATGCACGTAGGAGGTTGCACTGCACCCAAATGGTAGAACTGAATAAAATAATTTTATGATTTCAGGAAGGATGAGGTTGAACTTATAAGAGCAATTTTCTGTCACAGCTCAACTCTTGAAGGAACCTATGGAGCTCCTTGAAACTTGTAATATATGTGCTGGTGTCTGAAGATTGACATTAATAAGTGGTACAACAATGCACAACAACCACTTAGGCAAGATAATGAAAGGATAAGTTAGAACCGAAGGAGAAACTGACAAAAGATAGGTCACCAGTATTGCCTGTGGTTTCCCTGCAGCCGATCTTTTTCTGCTTATGACTTGCCATGTCTTCTTCTGCACTGTGTCGCTCTGTGGAGGCTGCCATCTTGAGCAGGGCTTTTCTTCCATATGCCAGAGCCAAATCTCACTCCAAATCTTGTAAGAATACCAGTCAGAGGCAGTAGTGCCTTAGATTCACACTGCAGATATATAGCTAGTAGGCTGTAGGCACAAGAATACCTAGGTATACTCACATGCCAGAAAATGCACTAAAGTCTTTACTACTAGGAATTAAAGACAAAAGATAAAACTTTTAGAATACTGCTTAGCAATCCAATTGATTTTTCTGGATGTTCCCTATGACAGAGAAAGTCTTCACTTTTTGAGTTCAATTCCAGAGACATCATAATAGAACAGAAAGTACCCTAAAACAATATTAGAATGTAATGTGTTTTGCATCAGTCCCAGGATCATCAAGGTCACTTGACCTTTGCACTGCAATAAAGGTGTAGAGATATCAGCAGAGATTTCAGTTGGAGTCAATGAAGACATGAGCACTATAGGGCTGCTGCAGGTCACACAACCTAATGTGTGACCATTTTAGGTCATATGACCCAAAGTGTCATGGGTCCTTCATTTAACAGCTGATAATTTTATGCTCACTTTATTTCCAATGATATTTGTAATAATAATCAATCAGCGCAAAATGACAATCAGAATAAATTAAGCATCTGTACACTCAGGGTCAATCAACCAAAATCCCAGTGGAGTAATTATAAATAGAATTAGTGCAGCGCTATAACAATAATTGAATACACTCATATATTAAAAGTTCATGTAATAAAGTACATGTATTAGTGTATAAGTAGCAGGTGCAGATAGTCAGTGACTTCCAGGTATATATCAGCAACCAGCAGCCCAGCATTTGCAGTCCATCTAGTGTAAATGGGAGCTGTACTGGATATCTCATTGGGTTTCTTTCTAATGGCTAAGGATGCGGTGCATCAGGAGGGGCACGGACTATCAACACCTGCTACTTATTGCACAGGTGAATCGGGATAATGCTCAATTCAGAGCTTACCATGGGAACAACGCACCTGCAGGATTTACACAGGACTACCACCTAACCTGCATTATCTGCCTGACTCATGGGATAGCCGCTTCTATCATCTCTATTCAGATATCTATTGCAACCTTTTGGAGGACAGCCACTACAACCATCCAGCTGTCACTCGAGGAAGCAGAAGAAAAAAGGAGAAAAACTGCGCTAAGGTGAATCGAAATAATGTGCCAAAACACATATAAAACAAACGGCGCATAATCTAAATGCTATTAGTAGCCATTCTTCTGCACAACAAAAAAAGCAGGGTAAATATAAAAAAGATTGAGGTGCGCCCTCAATTGAAGCTTTCAATACCTGCCCAATGGAATGCTGGGGAGATACAATGGGATCTGAGTTCCAATAGCTCCATTTGGTATCTTTGGATGTTTAATGACCACCCATGAATCTTGAATCTGAGTTCACTTGTTAATCTCCGGAGGGATATCTCTGTACAGGCTTCCACTGATCCTCTGTAGTGGGGGAGCATGGGGTTCTTGTAAGCGGCAAATCTTTATCATTGGTGGTGGATTGAACACAAGATTTCCCACGTCATGGAAGACTCAATACAATTTAAAATTTGATGGACTTTTTTCAATATTTTGCATTTTATTCATCTGTTCACGGGTGTTTGGTCATTTTAGTGTTTGGACATCACACTATATGTCATATATATTTTGATTTCATTGATATTTCTTGTTTTCACTTTTGGCCTCCATTTTTGGCACTATATTATTTTGTGGCAATCTGTTCATGATACATATGCTTATGTTTCATGGGCAGTAATATTGATTGATTATACATTATTAAGTTAATGCTGTAGCGCGATTCTATCATCTTTTCTATATTTACTCGAAGAAGCAGATCTGTAATCTTTTAAGGAAGAAAGCAAAAAGCACGTGCACGATCATCCTCAACATGTTTCGCGGCTACTGACCATTTCTTTAGGAGAAATACAACATACAATCTATGAATAAGGATATCCATTTGGAGTTCCGGCATCTGGTAATAAGGTGACTAGGACTTGGATTGTTTGACAGCTGCATATACTGACGTTGGTGGTTCCCTCATTGATCGATTTGATTTGGATCTGACCCTTTATGGGAAGGCGTATTTGACCTATCTGCTATCTGGTCAGTGACCAGAGATGATCTGCTAGTGATACCAGTAGTGGAGGTTCTGCACATTGTCACCGTAATTAATATGATTCACGAGTGGTCACCACTTTTTAGGAACTCTAATACATAAACTTTATTACATTAACTTTTAATACATGAGTGTATTCAATTAATGTTATAATTATACAATAATGTTATAATACTAATCCTATTTATAATAATAATAATATAATGATTAATAATAATAATATACTGATTATAATGATCCACCCTTTCCACCCTTTCCATCCTTAAAGTTTTTAAAGTCTGGAAATTGTATTTCTCCCATGCAGTGGTACCGTGCCCACACTGCATTGGTTAACTGCTTGTTTTTGTCTAAGGGATTGGAGAGCTAAGATATACTCACCTAATCCTCCGATCCTCCCAGCACAAGAACAGTCCCTGTGGCTCCTGCCCCAACCCACGGACTAGCAGTCTTGTGCGGTGGAATGTTCCTGACATCATTGTGCCGATTGGCCAGCTCTGGACTCCAGTGAAAGATGTTGGCCGTCACTGCAGGGCATCGTTCTAAGGTAAGTATTTCATAATAAGCTAGTACTAGCTCATTATGCCTTTGTCTTGCAGGGTTTTTTTTTTTGTTTTTTTTTGTTTTTCTGGGGGGGGGGGGGGGGGGGAGGTCTACACCCTCTTTAATGCCTACCTAACTGAACAAACTGGATCTTAAGTTCTTAAGTTTGAGTTAAAGTTCACCTTAAATATTAAAGTGGTTGAAAAGGCTAAAGGTTTTTTTTTACCTAATGCATTCTCTGCATTAAGGTAAAAGACCTTTTATGTGCAGCTCCGTCCGCCTCCCTTCTCCCTCCTCATAAATACTTACCTGAGCCCAATCTCAATACAGCGCTGAGCTCGAGAACAGTGGCCTCTCATTCTCTCCACACTGGACTCAGTGAGAGCAGCAGGAGTCAGTGGCTTCTGTCAATCAAAAGCAGTGACTAGATTGTGTGTGTGTATGGGGGGAAGCCAAGTCGCACTCTGTTTGTCAGTAGATACACACAATGCAGCTGAGGATCGAGCCGTAGGAGTACCTTGAAGGCAGGAGTAGCCAAAAGCAAGGGGGGGGGGGGCAGAGGCGTTAGATCAGGGCTGATCTGTTCAAAACCATTACACATAACAAGTAAGTATAACATGTTTGATATTTAGAAATATGAGACTTTAATATCACTTTAAAGGTTATTACATTTTACATCATCAGTCGTTTGAGTAATATAGCATGAAAAAACCACAGCAAGAACTTCTGATGCATGTCAAACTTAAAGAGTAACTGAAAAGAACTTCAAGAAAGAAGAGCCTGTTTTAGTTGGTTGCTTTTTAGAAACACAATAGAAGAGGCTTTTGAGTGGGGACACATTGATACCAGCTGTGAAACAAAAGCTCATATTCTTTTCATTCACTGATGCTATTATTAATGACCTTGCTTCCATGTGGGATTTGAAGTAAGCCGATACTATTGTTAATTACTGGACAAGTCATTTACTAAAGCTAAGCCATTGCAAATGCCAGATACAACATATTAAACACATTGTTAAGACAATTTGTAAACTAGAATCTTTGCGCCATGGAACATGTATTCTGAATGCAGTATTATCTATTTATATATGCAGAACTGCCACAGGTGTATTATTTTACTTTCCACATTCAGATGTTTTATAAAGCAAGGCAAGCATTCTGCAACTGGTTAATAATAAAACGGTAGATTGCTTTATTTTTTTTTTTTTACATGCCTTTCAAGATGAACTCTGCCCACACACACAGTTGAAATACTGCAAATGGTTTTAATTGCGAAAAGATGTGTGATTATGTTCAACCAATTTTTTTATTCAAACGCCCCTGCTATATCACATAGCCTGGTCGGGGACACTCTATTTACCTGCACACTCATCTGCACATGGTTGATGTCATCTCTGTGGATTCTATTCATATATTGAAGACTGAATGGCACTACTGACCAACACTTCCAATTTAACAATTTTCTAATAGTTTCTTTGGCGATTTGTGTCCCAGTTAGGGGATGTCACAGGCTTAATATATTTAGGTTTTCATTCTCACCGAAACTGAACATGAAGGAAAAGTTTTGAGTTGTCCCCAGAACAGGAATAGAAGGGAATCTTTGAAGGGGACATATGGGGGGGGGGGGGGGGGGGTCAATTGTCTAAAAAAGGAATTTTCCCTCATTTTAAAGAGATTCCCCTTCACATTATGTTGTATCTACAAGACAGCAAGAGAAATCTCCCCAGTGGGATACAACTGTCAAAAAAGGGCTTTAAACAATTTCCTACTCTATTCAAATTTTTAAGAAAGTTCCAGCTTTAGATATACTTAAAGTTTATTACAGCGGAGGTCCGTCCACCACCGCAAAAATTAAAAGCCAGCAGCTGCAAATACTGCAGCTGCTGACTTTTAATAATCTGACACACCTGTCCTGGATTCCAGTGATGTCGGCACCGCAGCTGATGTTTCCATCAGCTGTCGGGTGCATACCGCCTCCATTGCGAGTAAGGGAACCCAGCAGTGAAGCCTTACAGCTTCATGCTGAGAACCCTACTGCGCATGTGCGAGGCTCCGCTCCTCTCTCCTACTGGCCCGGCGGCCGGGGTAGAAGGAGGGAGGAGGAGGGAGCCAAGACGGTGACGTCAATTCCCACGGCTGAGGCTCCCCCCCCCCCCGAAAAGTGCCAAATGTGGCACCTGAGGGGGGAAGGAGTACAACGAGCGGAAGTTCCACTTTTGGGTGGAACTCCACTATAACAATCCACCTGTGAAAACCTTGTACTTGAAATCAATACTTGAAATAATTTCTATAAAGATTTCTGCACTGCCCTCTGTCACATGTTCTGGTATCTGTTAGCCTTTAAAAAGGCTATTATGTTTCCTTCCACTATACATCTTCATGTGAGTTTTCTGGAACCACAATTGACAAGCAAGGTAACAAGTGGGTGGTGAAATATTGGTTAAATTTATGGTCATACTATCATGTATTACTGTCCTTCAGAGTATAAACAACTTAGCCTGGGAGAAAGAAAGAATAATGAGACATATTTTCAACTTTTAATAAAATCTACCAAGATTTTGCATGCTCACTCCTTTGAATCCCTGCATAATATTATATACAGGTGTCAGGTGACCCCAATTACTACTATATTGCATCTCTCCCTCTGTCTTTTCCTTAGGGCACAAAAACTTACTTCATCTTACCGCTGGTCGTTGACCAGAAATAATTCATTGTGGTATAACCCTTTTCTTCCTGACACACAGAGATGGTCTTTACGAGGTCTTAAATATTTGTGTCATCTTTATATCACCCAAGGATGTAAATCCTTCTCACAATTACAAGATTTCCATTTTCCGCCCAATTTTTGTTTTACTATTACCAGCTCTGGCATGCTATCCAAACACAATCTGGGTCCCTAGCCAATTACTCCCCTTGAAAAACTATTGAGAAACCTAGCCAAAACTGATACCTAATTGCTCAGTGTAAGTAGTTCCTACCGGTCCTTCAGCTTATTGATTTGGAATGGTCAGAGTTTAAGGAAACATATAAGAGCTCGGTGATCTCCTCCAAAGACAGGATTATCCAACTAAAGCTGTTCCACCACAGTCACTACACTACAATTAAGTTGCACAAAATAGGCCCAACTCCTGAAGGTTTTCGGGGCTGTGATGCTACAGCTGACTTCCTGCATTATTTCTGGAGCTGACCCATTTTTGGGCAGAGATCAATACTTTCATGTCATCAGCACTGGGTATTCCCAATATATTGCATCCTAAGAACTGTTAACTAGGTATATTTGGTGATATTTCACTTTCTAAATATGCTAAACGCTTGTTGCGGATCCTTTATTTCAATGCGAAAAAGACAATTCTAACATGAAAGGGTCCCTCCTCCCCCTCAATTAATAGTTGGCTGCAAAATGCTAGCCTATCACTATATAAGCTCTTTTTTGAACTCCGGAAAAGACTAAAAATGTTTGACAAGATATGGGATCATAGGGCTTCTAGGCCGGTTACTTTAGTTTCTCTAGATCTGGGATGTTAAAATTTGAATGTTGATTGTCTATTTTGCTGACTTCTCACTCGATTTGGTTTTTTGTACCCGATACAAGCCCTGACTTTTTTTATTACTGTTATGTAATAATGAGACATGAAAGACCATTGTTAGTTTAGGTGTGTTTTATTTCTTTGTTATTGTCTTCATTTGAAAATCAATAAAAATATCTTAAACAAAAAAAAAGATTTTGCATGCCCAAGGCACAGGCATTAGTCCTCTGCATCTCTGCTCCTGGGGCTAAAACCTTACATTCACTAACAATAAAGTTTAATAATAAATATGGCCAAAGCTATTTTGGCCAAAATTCTCCTGTAGGTCACCGGACTGCACTTAGTTCTGCACTGCTTTGAACCAGATTTAGGTGACAGTGTGCTAAAGCCTGCTTTTGTCTGACATCACATAGCCAGTCCAAGCTCTGCAGGGATCCCTAAATACGCTTGGGATCCACCTAGATGCCTGACCGGCAGCTGGCTTAGCCTCTCAGTGTGCCGTTAAGAGCCTGCCGCTCCTGTCCCCTCCACAGTCCAGTGCTCCAGTGAGCACCGGAAGGGTAGAGTACAGAGCGGTGACTGACAGCATCAGATCAGTGCTGTATCCACCTGCAGCATTGGATCAATGCAGCATCAGATCAATGCTGTATCCATCTAGGTAAGTATGAATGTTTATTTTTTTGAAAATCCCACACTTGTCTTTTAAAGCTGATGTTTATGTTTTATGCCACTTTAAATAGTTAGTCTGGACCAAGTTGGTCCAAATGAACTATTTGCTTCACTAAGTGCTGCAGTGTCTCTAAGCACTGCATGTAGCATGTAGCTTCTGTCTCTGTCTCACAGCTGGTACCCAGCACTGTGTACTGTATGTAGCTGAAGCTACATGCAGTACATACAGTGCTTAGAGACACCACAGCACTTAGTGAAGAAAATAGTTCATTTGGACCAGCTTGGAACAAACAAACTATTTAAAGTAACATGAAACATGGACATCAACTTTAAGGATTTAGATATACAGCACAATAATTATGCATAATCAAGTACAGTACACAGTGCTGGGTACCAGCTGTGAAACAGAGACTTCCCATCTCACACCTGAAACAAAACAGAGTCTGGCTGAGCGGCGCTCAGCTATTCAAAGGCAGCTTTGTATTCTGTGAATGAATACAAACCTTCCTCTCATTGGCCGAGTCTGAGAGTGTGACTTCATCAGCCCGTCCCCCTCCCATTCAGCCAATCAAAGCAAGCTTTGTATTCGTTCACAGAATACAAATCTGCCTATGAATGTCTGAGCGCCTCTCAGCCAGACCCTGTTTTGTGTCGGGTGTGAGACAGGTAGTCTCTGTCTCACAGCCAGAACTCAACACTGTGTACTTTATGTAGCTGAAGCTACATGCAGTACATACAGTGCTTAGAGACACCACAGCACTTAGTGAAGAAAATAGTTCATTTGGACCAGCTTGGAACAAACAAACTATTTAAAGTAACATGAAACATGGACATCAACTTTAAGGATTTAGATATACAGCACAATAATTATGCATAATCAAGTACCTTGATTTCCTTACAGCTATGGAGATATCTACATGTACAGTATATTTGTAAAAATTACAAGTAGCTCTTTGACTTAATTACTAAATCACTTGGGTATTAGATATGTCTAAAAGGGGATTTCTGGATTAATTGGACGCTCCCTATCTTCTTGGAAACCATCTGTGTATGTACATGGAAGGGGCCACACAAACTGAATTTTTCAGGACAAGGATCTATATTAAAGATGGGTACACACTCTCAGTTTTTTTTTTCTTTAACCAGCAGGTTGAACGGAAAAAATGACAGATCGTTGTATCAACAAAAGAGATGTTGTAGTAGTAAATAGTAAATGTAGTAAATAAACCCCCAGGTGTCTTCATCGAGAACCCCTTCAAGAGGGACTGGGACACTCCAAGATCATGGGCTTCAGGTTAGCTACATTAGAGACAGCTGATACTACCATACCTCCAAACTTTTTGATATGGGAATGAGGGACACCTATCAGCAGAAGTATGCAGGCATAGGACACACCCCTTGCCACGCCCCCTTAAAGGAGAATTGTACAAAAAAAATAAGATTGGTTAAACCAACAAGTGTTTTTTTTTTTCCATAAACGTTTTTATTTTTTGAAAGAATAACAGGGTATACAGCGATGCAATACAAATACAATAACGTTATCACTATAGTATCACAACATGTATACAGTCTCCGTTTGGATTGTGAAATAGCTTTTACACATTTTGCGGTTTGAGACAGTGTAATAGGTGATAACCTAAGGTGTTGGGTGACATGTTATTGCTTGGAGTTTGGACGAAACTCGTCCTGACCTGAGTATGAGGCACAAAAGAAAAACGAACAAAAAGGGAAGAAGACAGGTCGAGTAAACCCCGGTTGCCGTTATTCTGTGGCTACCGGGGAGTGTGTACAGTCTGAGATTCGAGCAAGGATAGCACAGGGACAGTATATAAAGAGAGAATAGAGGGATGGGGACAGGGGGGAGACAAAAAGGGGTCAAAGAAGGGGGACGGGTGGGGGAAATGTCACTCTCCCCCGAGGGTGAGGTGGGGGCAAGGGGTATAGATAAAGTTATGGGATTGTGACAAGTCGTTCCATTCCCGCGCTGCCCCGCTTCTCCCCTTCCCCTGCGGCCACCCGACAGTCAACTAGGGAAAAAGTTTAATCTTTGTAAGGACTTTCCTATGGTACAAATTGACGGTATCGGTCTGATGTGGTGAAGTGGTTCCAACAAGCCCAGGTAAATGCAAACTTATGTATTCTGTCTTGGGAAGTGTATATCAATTCTTCCATGTTTTTAATATGCTCCACTCTCGTCAGCCATTCTCTGATGGAAGGCGCAACTTTGGAACGCCAATGGTTCGGTATGCATAATTTGGCTGCGTTCACCATGTGCATGGCTAACGATTTATAGTATGATTTTTTTCCTAGAGAGGTATGATGAAGAAGAAACTGTGCTGGGGTATAATCTAGTGAGTAGGTGGTAACATGTGTTATAAGATTGTGACCCTCTCTCCAGAAGGGTTGAATCTTGTCGCAGTCCCACCAAATGTGACACATTGTGCCTACTGCTCTCTCACATCTCCAACACTGTTTGGAAATGGAAGGGGAGAACTTATGAAGGCGCGATGGGGTCCTGTACCATCTCGTTATTACTTTGTAGCAATTTTCTTGAATTGCGACATTTAGTGAGGATTTGTGACAATATTCATATACCCTTTTCCAATCCTCTCCGGACAAAGGTGTTTGGAAATCTTTATTCCAGGCTATTTGTGAGGGATGTGTTATTGTGTTGTTCTCCTCCGTGAGGAGTGTATAGAGTAAGGAGAAGAGATGGCGTTGTGGTGTTTTGCGGTGGCAGAGGTCTTCGAAAGGCGTAAGTGGTCTTGTCCAGTTGTCACGTTGCATATGTGTTGACAGAAAGTGTTGTATTTGCCTAAAAGTCCAAAATGGGAAGGAGGATGTTTTGGATATGCTAATTAGTTTCTCTATGGAGATGGGAGCACCCCCCGAGAAAAATTGAAGAGGTAAAACGTCTTCATATGGCCATTCCCGGTGGAGGAAGTGTTGAGATTCTCCCGGCGGAAAAGCAGGATTCCCTCTGATAGTAGTTAGGGGTCCCGGTGTGGGTGCAAGAGGTTTAAACTTTGACGCTTTTTGAGAGCCAAAAGGGATGCATAGATGAGTGGGTGGGAAGAGATGCCAGATGGCCAATGTCTATCGGGGAGCCAGGGGATCAAGTGTAGGGGAGTGGACAAGAAAGAATTCTCTAGTTGAACCCATTTTTTTTTAAGAGAGTGGACATTCCAGTCTGCCACTCGGGTGAGGTGGCACGCCAGATAGTATTTGTGGAGATCTGGCAACCCGATTCCCCCATTAGTCTTGTGAAGTGTTAAACGGGAGTATTTGATGCGGGGTTGCGTGTTCTTCCATATAAAGGTAGTGCATGCTTTTTGGTAGTTCGAGAAAAACGTTGGGGGTAAGTGGATTGGTATTGATTGGATTAAATATAGGATGCGCGGAAAGATGATCATTTTGATTAGGGCAGAACGCCCAAACCATGAGACATTCAGGACCATCCAGTCTCTCATATGTTTTTGGGCTTTTAGGAGGGCTATATGGAAGTTTTTCTGGTATAGATCAGAGAGGCGGGTTGGGATCTGGATACCAAGATATGAGATTGCATCTTTGGTCCATCTAAAGGGGAAGGATTCTTGGCAATGAGTTAAGTCTTGTGTGGGTAAGGTTATGTTTAGGGCCGTCGATTTTGCGTAGTTTATTTTGAGGTTAGAGAGGAGGCCAAAGGAGTTAATGTCTTTGAGAAGATTAGGCAGGGAGGTTCGTGGGGATGATAAGGATAGCAGTACATCATCCGCAAAGGCGGCTACTTTATATTCCGCTCCCTTCACCGTTACTCCTTTTATATTAGGATTATTTCGTATCCTGTTCAGTAACGGTTCAAGAGTTAAAACATAGATCAGGGGCGATAGGGGGCACCCCTGGCGTGTGCCATTGGAGATGGAGAAGGCGTTCGACAGGTGACCATTGACTTTAACTGCCGCAGTGGGACATTTGTACAAAGACAGTATGTGCGTTAGCATGCGCGATTCAAGGCCAAGAGCCACAAGAGTTTCCCGCATGTAGTCCCAGGCCACCCTGTCAAACGCCTTCTCCGCATCCAGGGAAAGGAAAAATCCTTGCGTCTTGGAGGATGTGAGCCAGTGATGTATGTTTAAGGTGCGTATGACATTATCCCTAGCTTCTCTGCCGGGGATAAAACCCACCTGGTCTGTGGAAATTATTTCAGGCAATAGGGGGAGTAGTCTGTTGGCCAGGATTTTCGCGTACAATTTAATATCCACATTCAGGAGGGAAATCGGTCTATAGTTCGCTACTTGGGTAGGGTCTTTGCCTTCCTTAGGGATAACAGAGATGTGTGCAGACAGCATTCTTCCCGGGGAGACGAGGGGATCTGCTAAGGCATTAAATGTGGAGATGAGTTTCGGGGAAAGCACCTCATTGAACGCCTTATAATATTGGATGGTAAAACCATCTGGGCCTGGGCTTTTCCCGGGTTTCATTTGCTTGATAGCTATCTCGAGTTCTTCTTTGGTAAGAGGATTCTCCATCTCTTGAATCTGTTGAGATGTGAGTGGTTTCGGACCGTATTTCGCTAGAAACTCTCTGATCTTGTTCGTACGCGTTTCAGTGGGAGTTTGGTTTGGCTCGTTAGGGTGTAAGTTATAGAGTTTGGAGTAAAACCTCTCAAACTCTCCCGCAATGTCATCGTTCTTGGCCAGAGGAGTTCCCCGAGAGTCGGTGATATGGTGGATTGTGGATGATAATTTGGCGTCTTGTACTGACTTAGCTAGCAGACGTCCGCATTTGTTGCCGTGTTCGTAGAAAATCCTCTGGCCAAGAACGTAGCGTCGTCTAGTGATGTTGCCCAATTCTTCCAGGAGTACTGAGCGTGCGTGCACTAAGTCTTGGAGTGTTGAGTGGGCTTGTGTCTGTTTGTGTGTCAGTTCTAGGGATTTGATTGTCATAAGTAGGGACGTTATTTTCTTTTGGGATTCTTTCTTATTTTTTGCCGCTATGGCTAGTAGTTCACCTCTGATCACACATTTATGTGCTTCCCAGAGAGAAATAGGAGACATATCTGGGGTGGCATTTTCTGTAAAGTATAATTGGAGACGCTTTCGTATGTGTTCAATCGTAGTTGGGTCTTTTAGTAGGGAGGGGTTTAGACGCCAGGTTTTTGTTTTAGTGCACCTTTCGGGAAAGGATAGAGTGATTGTTATGGGATGGTGATCAGAGAGAAACATGGGCTCTATTGTGGATTGGTGTAGGTGATTCAGGTCTGATTGTGAGAGAAAAAAGTAATCGATCCTGGAGTATTTCTGGTGGGGAGCTGAATAAAATGTGTAGTCCTTGACTGCGGGGAAGAGGGTGCGCCAGGCGTCATGTAGCGTTAGTTTTTGGAGTTCAAGCTTGATCTGGCGTAGGGCTCTGTATGGCACGTTAGAGGTTCCGGATGATGAGTCAAGGACTGGGTTTAGAGGGATGTTAAAGTCTCCTCCGAGGATTACCAATCCCCTCTGGAAAGACGACAGAAGGTCGCACGTTTTTCTAAAGAAAGTGACATGGTGTTCATTTGGGCAGTATATGTTAGCAAGAGTTATTGGTTTTGTAGCGTATGTGCCTTTGAGAAAGATGAATCTACCACCAGGGTCAATTAAAGAGTCGCTCAATTGAAAATCAGCATGTTTGGATATTAGGATCGAGACCCCTTTAGTTTTAGAATCTGGGTTTGTGGAATGGAAAGCCTGTTGATATATATGATTGGATATTTTGGGTATGGCATCAGAGCGAAAATGTGTTTCTTGTAGTAGAATGAAATGGGCTTTATGTTTCGTAAGAGATGACAGTACTTGAGATCGTTTTTCTGGAAGATTAAGGCCCTTTGCGTTTAGCGATACGCACTTCAGTGATAGGGAAGAAGAGGTAAGTGTGTTGTTTTGCATAGTAAAGTATTCACAAAATAATACGGCTATTTACTTTAGAGCGGGGCCACACGGGAAGGGGAGGACCGACCCCAGGGGAGAGCGAAGGGAAGAGTGAGAAAAGAAAAAGAGATGTGAAAAGAAGGGAAAGAGGGATTGTAGCGGGATTTAGTAATTGTAGCAAAGAGGTTAGGAATAGAGCGAAAGACGAGCGACGGTAGAAAGGTTGATAGGGGTCAGGGAAGGAAGGCTAAGGGGAGTAAGTGAAAAGAGGATCCCAGAGGTGGAAATAGACAGGCTATTTCACCTAAAGAGAAAAGGGCTGGGGGTGTCAGCAAAGTCCAAGCGGACTGCTGTGTAGGGGCAGAAGAATGAACGAAGACCAAGGAGTCTCTGCGACCCGGGGAGTGTGAGTGCAGAGGCCTAAGTAATGGTGCTGTAATGTGTAGTGGGGAACCCTTTAAACATAATAATACTTAAACAGTTAAGTATAAACAGTTCTTTAAACATTGCTTTGCATGCATAGGTCAATATCTAATCAGTACCAACCGTAACTGAAAGGTAGTTATCGATCACCTCTGTTTTATCAAATTATGCCAGCTGTATGATCAAAAATTGGTAAGGCAAAAAGATACAGTGTCCATCAACCTGTCTGGGGTGTATAGTAATAACTCGTATAGTTAGGCTGGTTAAGATTAGGTTTATCAAAAAACAATAACATATAATGGCAAATTAAATTAAAATGAGGATGGTATGAAAAGACAGCCTACCAAGAAGGTTGGCATAGGTTGGGTAGGAAAGGGTAGGTAAAGAGGGTGGGGAGGGAGCAAAGGTGCTTTTTGTAAGATATAAAATTCGACATAGGCGCTAAAAAGGGTCCACAGTTTGAAAGCTTTTCCAGCTGCAGAGCGATTACATCAGATTATTGCTTATCTTACATGTCTATTAAGAGGAGCGAGGTTATCTATTACTGTGATATATCTGTATTCTAGACTAAATGCTATCTATTCTGTGTATTAACTGCGTTCTGTCAGGGGTTGTGTCACTGGAGCCCGTGTCCCCCTGGTTTTGCAGATTTTGCCTTGTCCGTGGGGCGCCATGGGAGCTATAACACACTGCCTTTGTATATTGCTGGATTGACCATGCTTATGCGGTGGTTAATAAATTGCTAAATTATATTATTTTGCGGATTATGGGAAACGCAGTGGTTCTTCTGTTACATTTATCCCACTCATCGAGCCCCACAACCCTCTATAATTCCAAGTGTTACTCCGGAATCCAGTGACACACTCCCCGCAGCGTTCACGGCAAAAGAATTCTGAGCTGTCTGCCTATAGGTAATATTCTATAACTAGATAAACCAGGTATATCTCTTTAGGATTCCTTTGGATATTTTAACATTATCTAGTGGTATTAGGAGTATAGTATATAGTTAACAAAGACCGGTGCATTGGTTATCTCTCGTACCTGCTACCGGAGCAAAAAGCTAGAATGGAGAGCAGGAATCATTGATCTGATAGCATAGGCACAAGGGGGTTTATTCTGCATATCCAGATCTTACTAACAACCCTCCTTGGCCTCGCTCATAACCTCTAAATGCATGTGGAATTTAATATAAGTCTATGATAGGATGTAGCCGGATTCACCGTATTCAATTTCTGCTGTATGTTGCAGTTAGAAAGGTTTTACGTTGAATTACTTGCCCCCGAGATGCTAGGGTCGAAATAGGTATTGCTCACCATCCGCCGTGTTGGAAAAGTCCTGTGCGGTGTGCAAGCTCGCGGGCATCTTGGAGAGTTCCTTGGGAGGGATGGAGGGTACAAAGGTGTATTACTGAGTCTGAGGGTCTGGGTTGACAGACGGTTGAGGCACTTGTTTCAGAGGCAGTCCATATCTTACGCTGAGAAACAAGAGTTTAGGAGGCATGGCGATCCCTCTTCGTAGATGGTGAAGAGGGGGATCCTGGACTGCGCTGATACAGATCCCGTCGGGATGAGCGGGCGTTCGGCGATGATTGTTCTGGTCTTTGCTTGCGTGATCCCTGAAGTTGGGCCTTTGGAGACTGGGTGGTTGAGATCGGAAGCCATGGTTCCTGGGGAAAGTAAAAGGTGTACCACTCCGGAAGTTCCACTCTTGGGAGATCGAGTTGTTCACAGAACATTGGGATGTCCTCTGGCGTGCGCAGTATTGTGGAGCGCCCCCTAGCTGATGCTGAAAGAGCGAAGGGAAATTTCCAGCGATATTGTATATTTCTTGCTCTGAGCAGTTCCAACAGGGGGCGCAGGGCTCTCCTGTTCTGTAGTGTGATCTGTGAGAGATCCTGAAAAAGTTTAATTTCCGATCCATTGTGAATGATGCGACCTCTTTCTCTAGCTTTGCGAAGAATTTCTTCTTTCAATAGGAAGTTAACGATGCAACAGATAACATCTCTGGGGGGTTCATTGTCACGAGGAGGTGGGCGTAAAGCACGGTGCGCCCTTTCCATCTCAATAGGTGAATCTGTAGGGCGATCAATTAAATTATTAAAGATTGCACAGATGGCTTGCTGTTAGTGTCCTGGGTCTCCATTTTCAGGGACTCTTTTCACCCGTATGTTGTGTCTTCTGCCTCGGTTGTCGAGGTCTTCAATGTGTCTATGTAGGTCCAGGAGGTGAGGGAGTTGGGAGTCGTATGTGGTCTGTACTTGTCTGATGGCTGCAGCGTGTGTCTTTGCTGTCTTTTCCACGTCTCCCATGCGGTGGACTGCCTCCTGTATATCCGATCTAAGATCCGCAATGGCAGCTGTCACTGTATTTTTAATGTTGGAAGCTACCTTTTCCAGGTCGAACAGGCTCAGCAGATGGGCGCGATCTGCGCTGGGCATAGTTTCTCCCGTCATCTGTGTTCCGGGATCGGCGTTAGGCGAGCTCGGGGTCTGGGCCTGCTGCGCCGCGTGTGCTGACAGGCGCTGTGATCGGAAGAGCTCTGGTATATTCCTACTGAGCTGCGTGCTGGTGTCTGAGACGGCTCGGGAGGTGGAGGAGCTTCTGGTGGACCGATTCATGTTTTTTTTGGCAGATTTCAGCATGTGGGTTCCCCACTAGGTCCGACTCAATCCCCGGTTCGCAGGAGCGAGTGAGTCAAGCTGCCATCTTAGTCTCCGTCCAGGCCACGCCCCCAACAAGTGTTTTTTTTACCACTACTATTCCGTTATAGTGGCTTTTGGAATTTACAAATGCAGCAATTTAGAAATCAGATGAAAGGTTTAGCGCTGAAAAACACTTTTTGATAGATAAAAAGTGCATTTTATATACATCTATATAGATCAGACCAAAATGAGGGACAAATGAGGAGGAATGAGGGACAGAGGGACATTGCTCCAAATCAGGGACAGTCCCTCGAAATCAGGGACAGTTGGAGCTATGTACCACTGTACAGATGGGAGGCTAAAGTTAAACATCAAAGTTTGTAAAACATAAGCCAGAGTGTGGTACATTTAATGTTCCAGTACAAACATAAGTCCTGCATAACCAAAGCTGTTGTTCATTTTTAAAAACAAAACTGAGTTGCATATGTGACACTGACCTGGGGCAGACAGGTGCCCATGACTTAAGCCTAAACTACATTCTTCAAGTCATCAAATGTGCTGAGCACTAAACTGCTGCTGGCTAGAGATTAGTTAGAGCCTCCTTACTTTCTGCATAAGTTTCTGCACTGCATCTGCTAAGGCAAGGTTCACGCTATTGCGGGTGTAGGAATGCATGTAAATTGCACGTGTTCCAACACCCACAGCCAAATTCTAATTATCCTATTAATTCTTAATAAGACCCCCATGCATCAGAAAATGCAGCAAGTTTTTGGGTGCCTGAAACCATGTAGTACAAAAGCACCATGTGGTTCCATGCGGCCACATTTAAAAAATAGGGTCAGCGACTTTTTCCATGAGGGAAACATGAGTATAGCAGCCCATTCATATGATGTGCCCACGCAAATGCTGCGCGCAGGAAATGCAGAGATGTAAACATGGCCTGGACCCTGAGGCTTCATGCCCACGGACGTTTTTACAGACGCTTTTTTAAGCGTTTGTTGCAGCTTAAAAATGCCTCTCCATGTTAGCCTATGGCCTCATGCCCACCATGACGTTTTTGAGCTGTAAATGGCATAGGCGTTTTTAAGCTCCAAAAAAAAAAACCCAGGACCAGTGCATTCTGAGGCTCCAGCGCTAGAGCTGTAAAAACGCCAGACGCCGGTAAAAGGTGTTAAACGCGATTTAACAAGGCTTAACGCTGTATAAACAGCGTTATGCCCCATCCAGCATTTCTCTGTCTCTATTCAAAATCAATGGTTCCCTATAGGAGCCCATTGATTTGAATAGAAGTCGCACCAGAAGTCGGATCAAGATGATCCGACTTGCGGTGCGACTTGTGTGCTGAGAATTTTGAAGGGGAACCCCGACAAAATTTTGCATGAGGTTCCCCCCAAGATCCATACCAGACCCTTATCCGAGCACGCAGCCCGGCAGGTCAGGAAAGGGGGGGGACGAGCGAGTGCCCCCCCTCTCCTGGACCATACCAGGCCACATGCCCTCAACATGGGGGGTTGGTGCTTTAGGGCAGAGGGGGCCCCTGCGCCCCCCCTCCCACCCCAAAGCACATTGTCCCCATGTTGATGAGGACAAGGGACTCTTCCCAACATCCCTTGCCCGGTATATAAAAAGTTCATCCCTAATCATATGCCTTAGGATATATTAAATATATATCAAGTGTGTGTGCAACATTAAGCACATTAACAGCTTTCTAAATCATAAAAAAGAAAGTCTATACAACAACATGACCATATATAAACAATTACTGTAATGGGAAAAAAGAAATCTGAGATAAATCATGAGTGGCAGAAGTTCTGTGTGAGCAGCTGTGGGATTGATGACCGGCTTATTAGATGTCTACATTTTGATCGCACGCTTAATGTACATATCAATCACATTTATGTGCATAATGGCTCAGATAAATGTCTTCATCATAAGGAAGTGGCAATATTAGTTTACAGCAAGATTTTACTAGAAGCGCTTCTAATCAAGAGGAATAACAGTAAGAAAACTGTATTTACAGTTAGTAAGCCATATAATTTCCTTTACAAATATTTGAGTAAGGTGTTCCAAGCTCAAATCAATCCTATATTTTGCCCTTAAAGGCAAAGAAATAGGTTAGCATATACTTATCATCCTTGCTCCCCCACTGCACTGTTTACAGCCAGGAGCCAAAGGAAATTCCTGGTACTTGAAGGTATGGAATGACCATGTGACAGCTCTAAGCCAATCAGTACTGTCACACAAGGAGTACATATCCTTTTTTATTAATTGGGCGCAATCATTCTTAATTTTTTATTTGTTATTTGTGTGTATCCCACATTTGAGTTGCTGCCGGTTTTCAATGTAAGTCTTAGCGCAGTTTTTTCCTCTTTCTATATATTCCTGCATAAGCTCCAGCTCCAGCAACTAGCAGCTTACACAAGACTTTACTTTGCTCTTGGCAGCCGAGCAGAGCAGTGGGGGGAGAAAAAAAATTATATGGGGTGGGGGGGGGGTTAAAGTGAGCCTGTTGCTTTGCTCTGCATGGCAAAAACACATCTTCACTTTTAAGCAGAACTTTATTACGTCACAGCAGGGGGTGAGATTTTGACACAATGTGCAAGTATGCACAACATATTTTTTTCCTTCCATGTGATTGGGTATTCTTTGCAAAGTGAAGATTTATCTCATTTTCTAAGATCTGGGGCAACTGCACTTGCAGTCTATTTCTATAGTCTATTTGCTTTTAGTAAATCAACCTCACAGTCTCCAACTCTTCATCAGCCACCATCTTCTCTGCTGGTTTTTCCAGATTCGGCATCACTCCACTTAGGCTACTAGTCAGCCTTTGATGATGATACTCTTGCACATGCATACAGGAAATATACTGTCCTCAGCACCTAGCTCCATTCTCAACATTTTTGCAGACAAATGGGCCGGAGTGTACTACACAGCTCATGCACTCTGCAGTCTGTCTTAGTTCCATTGCTCCTTACACAGCTGACCACAGTCTGTCACAGTGAAGAAGGCTGGGAATGTGAATTTATTCTTACACAATATATGCTAGAATGTCACCACACAACTTAAAGAAAAGTGGAAGTACTGTGCTGGACCCATAGGTTTATTTTACTGGTATTGTTATCTTAAACCGTAACTCCACTTTTTGTTGATTAAAAACATCCCCCTCTGGGTGGTCTTGTACATTGCAAGGATTTTAACAAACTTTGTTGCAGATTCCTACCTTTGTTATTTTGAAGAAATCCCTGTGTGCTTGTCTGTGTCCATGTAGGAAAGTGAATCTAATGATAATGGTTTCATAATTATCAATCAGCTGTTGCACCTGCAGGACACTAATGAGGAAAGCAACTGGGTCTGCATCCCTTTAGACGTGTTCCTATTGGGAGTATCTCACCAAAAATGACATTTTTGTTGCAGGGGATGCCTGAAATCTGACTTGTATCTTGGGCAGACTTCTGAGAAAATTTGTAAGCCAATCACACAAGCAGGAAATTATGTTTCTGGGGGGGCAATTTGTACACACTCTGTGTACAGAAGACCTCCAGGTAGCCATATTGCATTGCATTTTCAGAACATTACAGTAGCTGCAGATTGAAAAGGAAAGGTCATTTTTAATAACATTCAATTAAAATATGTAATAGTGTCGCAATTGTATACGCTATATTATTTTTTCCTTATTTGCTATTTTTTTCCACCACAAAAGTAGAGTTACCCTTTAAGGTATTACTGTTGATGTAAATAATCTGCTTCCTGAGTAGATGGCTTCTATACCCCAGAGGATCTTCACAGTCTCCTTGGCTTGTAGTGTAATGTAAAATATGTTGAAATTGAAGCACCACACCACAGTTAAGAGGTCCAGATACAACTTTATTCAATTAAAGATCAGGGGTACAGTTCAAAAACATTGGTTGCCAAACAAGCTGCTAACTAGGCCTGTGCTTTGAATTCACACCAGAAAAAATACCATTGTGAGTCCGTTTTCCTTTTGTACAAAAAAGAGGCAACCACCCCAATCTATAACTGGATTTTGCAGCAAGGTGCACTCTGCAAGTGCAGTTGCACCAGAGCTTAGTAAATGAGGTAAAGCTTCACATTGCAAAGAATACCCAATCACATGCAAGGGAAATTAAAAAAACAGCATTTTTTGCTTGCACATGATTGGTTGATGAAATTCAGCAGAGCTTCTGCTCATTTACTAAACTCTGGAGCAATTGCTCTTGCCGTGTGCAACTGCACTTTCCAAAGTGCACAGTCTTTTTGCCTTTAGTAAATCAACCCCACAGTGTCCATGCCAAGGGACCTCTGTATATAATGTGGTCCAAACTTTAAATTTCCAGAGTCTCCATAGTAGGAGCACATATAAGATTAAGGCATACCTCCCAACATTTTGAGATAGGAATGAGGGACACATATTAACAAATGTATGTAGGCATAGGACACGCCCCCTGCCACACCCCCTTAAAGAAGAATTAACCAAAAAAAAAGGTTGATTAAATCCACAAGTGCTTTTTTTTCACCACTGCTATTCCTTTATATTGGTTTTTAAAATGTAAACATGCAGCAGTATAGAAATTAGATGAAAGGTTTAGCACTGGCAAACACTTTTTGAAAGATAAAAAGTGAATTTTATGTACAACTATATAGATCAGACCAAAATGAGGGACAAATGTAGAGGAAAGAGGGACAGAGGGACTTTGCTCCAAATCAGGGACCATCCCTCGAAATCAGGGACAGTTGGGAGCTATGTTAAGGGCTGGTATGCACTCCACTTCTGGTTTGTTCACTTTGTTGCCATTTAACCCCTGACGAAAGGGGGCACTTAGACCCCAGAAATGCATTGGCTACTTTTAGAATTATACCCCCGACCTTTAATGGAATAAAGTTGTATCTGGACCTCTTAGCAGTGGCATGGCGCTTCAATTTCAACTCTTTTTACACCACACAACTTAACCACTTGCTAACCAGCCGCCATCATTATACTGCGGCAGGTCGGCTTGTTCCTGTGAATTGCCATAGCTGTACATTGGCTCCTTAAAAGAGCCATAGCAGGCGCGCGATGTCTGCCGGCCACCCGCGGTCACCGGAAACAGAGCCAGAATAGGGATTTGTAAATGTAAACAGACAGATCCCCGTTCTGACAGGGGAGGAGAGAGAGATCTGCTGCTCCTAGTGATCAGGAACAGCGATCTCTCTCCTCCTCCAGTCAGTCCACTCCCCCCACAGTTAGAAACACCTCCCAGGGAACACATTTAACCCCTTGATTGCCCCCTAGTGTTAACTCCTTCCCTTCCAGTGACATTTACACAGTAATCAGTACGTTTTTATAGCACTGATCACTGTATAAATGTCAATGGTCCCAAAAAAGTGTCAAAAGTGTCCTATCTGTCCACAATGTCGTAGTCCCAGTAAAAATCGCAGATCGCCGCCATTACAAGTAAAAAAAAAAAAAAAGATAATAATAAAAATGCAATAAATATATCACTTATTTTGAAGACGCTATTTTTGTGCAAACAATCAATATACGCTTATTGCGATTTTTTTTTTACCAAAAATATGTAGAAGAATCCATATTGGTCTAAACTGATGAAGACATTTTTTGGGGGGGGATATTTATTATAGCAAAAAGTAAAAAATATTGGCTTTTTTTCAAAATTGTTGCTCTTTTTTTGTCTATAGCGCAAAAAATAAAAACCACAGAGGTGATCAAATACCACCAAAAGAAAGCTCTATTTGTGGAGAAAAAAAGGACGCCAATTTTGTTTGGGTACAACAATGCACAACTGCGCAATTGTCAGTTAAAGCGACGCAGTGCCGTATTGCAAAAATGGCCTGGTCATTAACCACTTCCGGACCGCCGCACGACGATGTACGTCCAAACTTTGAAGGCGGATACCTTTGTTATAGCAGCAGCTAGCTGCCATAACCCCGGTATCCCTGTTTTTTTGCGGCGGCCGGCTTTCTGATAAAAGTGGTCCCTGCGTCGAATTCACTGCAAGATCACTTTTATCGGTGGCGGGAGAGGGCCCCCCCGCCGCGATCCGGTGCCCTCCGCCGCTTACTGGAGCCGTCGGTAATGGCACAGGCGATCGCATCTGTCTCCGTCCTGTGCCTGGAGACGAGTGAGGCTGAGATGGCGCCCACTCGTCTCCATGACACTGCTGGGCGGAAGCAACGTCAAAACGTCACTTCCGCCCACGCCTCTTAAAGGCATATTTTTTTAAATGTCATTTTTTTAAATGACATTTTTTTTTATTGCATTTTAGTGTAAATATGAGATCTGAGGTCTTTTTGACCCCAGATCTCATATTTAAGAGGTCCTGTCATGCTTTTTTCTATTACAAGGGATGTTTACATTCCTTGTAATAGGATTAAAAGTGACATATTTTTTTTTTTAAAACAGTATAAAAAAAACAAAATAATGTAAAATAAATAATAAAAAAAAAACAAAAAAACCCCCGTCTCGACGAGCTCGCGCGCAGAAGCGAACGCACACGCGAGTAGCGTCCGCATATGAAAACGGTGGTCAAACCAAACATGTGAGGTATCGCCACGACCGGTAGAGGGAGAGCAATAATTCTAGCTCTAGACCTCCCCTGTAACGCAAAACATGCAACCTGTGGAATTTTTTAAACGTCGCCTATGGAGATTTTTGAGGGTAAAAGTTTGACGCCATTCACGAGCGGGCGCAATTTTGAAGCATGACATGTTGGGTATCAATTCACTTGGCATAACATTATATTTCACAATATAAAAAAAATTGGGCTAACTTTACTGTTGTCTTATTTTTTTATTCAAAAAAGTGAATTTTTTCCAAAAAAAGTGCGCTTATAAGACCGCTGCGCAAATATGGTGCAAAAAAAAAGTATTGCAACGACCGCCATTTTATTCTCTAGGGTATTCGAAAAAAAAAAAACATATATAATGTTTGGGGGTTCTAAGTAATTTTCTAGCAAAAAAACCTGTTTTAAACATGTAAACACCTAAAATCCAAAACGAAGAAGGTCTTTAAGTGGTTAAGGGGGGAAATCTTCCGGTCTGTAAGTGGCTAAGGCTGCCATTGCTGAGCATGCCTTTTTAAATGCCAGTTGCCATCATGTTCACCCTCTTTCTTCAGTCTGAGTTACTGTCCAGGAACAATTATGCATATAAGAACTTTTGACTTTTCTCTACTTTTCATGATCTTCAAACTTGTTTTAGCTCAAGCATTACACCTATTAGGTGAGATAATCAGCCAATCAACTCTTTCCAAAAATCTCTTATAGCAGCTCATATATTTCCATCATAACATGTTAACGCATATGTGTTGATTTACTAAAGGCAAATAGACTGTTGCACTCTGCAAGTGCAGTTGCTCCTGAGATTAGTAAATGAGCAGAAGCTCTGCTGACTTCCATCATCCAATCATGCACAAGCAAAATTGCTGTTTTTTAATTTTCCCTTGCATGTGATTGGGTATTCTTTGCAAAGTGAAGCTTTACCTCATTTACTAAGCTTTGGAACAACTGCACTTGGAAGAGTGCAACTGCACTTTGCAAAGTGCACAGTCTATTTTCCTTTAGTAAATCAACCCCTAAAAGTCCACCAAAGCTGACACCTGCAAGCAGGTACTAGCTGATAAGCAAGGTATAAGGAAAGGGTGTGGTTCAAGTGAACCAGTCAGTGGATAAAAAGGTAACCCAGGATGAAACAGCCGAATAGCAAGCCGGGTCACAGGCCATTTTTCTCAAAACCATTTTAGGAAGAGTAGTACTGAGGTCTCTAAAAAGCATTTGCTGATCAGAGCATTTAAAAGTACAATGCATAGGAAATAGGTCTCTGTAAACATTTTCTCAATTACTGAATGTAAAATAAAAAAGTATTAGACAGGAACAAAATGAAAACTTTACCAGTTATGCTACTTAAAATTACTGCAGTTACAGAAAAATACCTATTGATCTCTCAGAAATCTAGCGTGCTCTTAGGCAGGCCATACATGGGTCGAATTTCGAAAGAATTTTCTTTTGAAAATCTTATCTAAAAATTTTTGTTCGTATTTCGCACCATTAGTGGGCTGCAGCAACACCCAATTTTTGTGTGGCCATCGAATTTGAGTAATCGGACATGTTGGAAATTTTTTGAAAAACGAATGATTTTCTAATCAATGATGGGAGAATCGTGCGAGAAATGTAATTGAAAAAGAAATGCACATGTGCAAGAAAAGAAAGTTCCGGGAAAGAAAAGAAGGTTCCCAGCCACGAAAATTCTTTTCTGTAGCAACATGAGGTGAAATTGAAGGCTTGGTTGGATGAATTTTGAAATCAATTATGGCACCATCGGATCACAAAACGCACAACATTTCTGATTTTCAAAAGAAAATTCTTTCGAAATTCGGCCTAGTATGGCCAGCCTTAACTTCCTGTTTTGCCCAACAACAAAGTTGGGTTGATTTACTAAAACTGGTGTGAGTGCAAAATCTGGTGCAGCTATACATAGAAACCAATCAGCTTCCAGGTTTGTTTTTTGTATCAAAGCTTAGTTGAACAAGCTGAAGTTAGAAGCTCATTGGCTACCATGCAAAGCAAGCTGCACCACATGTTGCACTTTCCAGTTTTAATAAATCCACCCTAGTCTCTTTGCTGTAATAAAATGACGATGAGCGTTGTCTTTCCTGCCTGCTGGATCACAGAACCCTTTCTAATCCACCTTCCTCTCTGTCCTTATCCCCAATAAATACTTTGATTTCTTTCCCCACCGATCAATGCTGCTACTTTGACTTTCAAGAGCCTACCCACACTTTGAGATGTAATTCTGAGGAAGTCAACAGGACCAATGCTGGCCATACACTATACGAAAAATCGGTCGAACCCATTTTTGAAAAATGAACATTCAGTCTTGAGCGCAAACGATAGTGCCATCATGTAATGACTGATAAATCGTTCTATGGACATAAATGAATGCATTTTTTGTTTGTTTTTTTACATATACCTATGCAGACAGTTTGGACGGGAAACACATTAACCTTTCAATTCATCGTTCTTTCGGCAGAAAATGTCCAAACTTGTCCTTCGTTTTTTTCGGCTAAAAAAACGTCCCAACGATTATCAATTTTGTGCCCATTAACTGGCCGAAAAACGAACGAACTGTCTAAATGACCGAATTTCAGCTGATTTTTCGTATAGTGTATGGCCAGCATAAGACCCAACAACTGACCCTGTGAGTAATAAAAGCTATTTCTTTGCTACAGAAACATAGTTAAAAAAATAATGCTGGAGGACATGCTCTAGAAGAGGATAGAGAGGTTTAGAGGGGAAGGTGGGTAATGTCTGGATATACATATTAATTCAGTAGAGGCTCAGAATTATTGTGAAAGTTCTCAAATTAATCAGGAATAGGAAAAATCAAGGCATAGGAAAAATATGTTATGTTAATTCTGTTTTGTAAAAAAATAAATATTTCTTATCCTGCCTTAGTGTTTACTGCAGAGAACACCACATTCTGCATTCTCTCGCTTGTCCCATGGCTGCTTTATCTTTGTAGATGTACTGGATAGCTGTCTCATTGCTTGCTACAGGGAACAGGAACTATACAATGTTTCTGTCATCCATAACCAGAACATGACAGTGATTTTTCTTCCTGCAGTTCTACATCTATCTGGTTCCTTTGTTTGAAATATGTGTAAAGTGTCTCAGTTGCCTATTTCTCTACACACTCTTTAAACTATTATAGTATTTTAAAACTCATCTGTCTGAAAAGATAGTATTATAGAATTTAGTTGTTCGAAAACACAACACTTTTTAAAGTGTTACTAAACTCATAACAGTAAAATCAAAAAGTAAAAAGTCTGTATATGCAGTAAATCATGCTTGTTATACTCACTGTGGAACCTAAGGGGTTAATCCTTTGCATCGTGTAAAAAGGCTCTTTGATCATGTTATCTCCGATCCTCCCCTTCTTCCAGAGTCCCCAAATCTATCTGCTGATAGAACAGAACCTTGGGAGCAAGCTGCACATGCTCAGTCTGGTGTGTATTGCTAGAGAGTTATTTTTTTCTTGGGAGAGTGCATGTGATCACCCCAGGACCAATCTGCACTGTCCAGACAGAGGGTCAGGGGTCCTGCAGCCTCATAGGACAATCAGGAGAGAATGAAAACTGCTCCTACAAGCTTTAACCAGACACTAATAGAAGTCAAAAGACTGCTCTAACTGCTGATGACAAAAGGTATTTAAATTGCATTTCCATGTTCTGTGTACTGTGGGAGACCAGTTATAGTGAATGCAGGGTCCTGGGGTTAGTAACTCTTTAACCAGTTAAGGACCAGCCGCCGCAGATATACTGTGGCAGGTTGGCTACCCTGGGCGAATCCCCGTAGATGTACATCAGCCACTTTATGAGCTCTAGGGGGCGCGCGCCAGCAGTGTGACAACGGAGCTGATGCGTGTGCCCGGCGGGCACCTGCAATTGCTCCTGAGAGAGACAGAACAGAGATCTGTCAATGTAAACAGACAGATCTCCGTTCTGTCAGGAGAGAGGAGACAGATTTGCTGTTCATACTTATTATGAACAGCGATCGGTCTCCTCCTCCAGGCAGTCCCATCCCCCCACAGTTAGAAAAACTCCCTAGGACACACATTTAACCCCTTGATCGCCCCCTAGTGTTAACCCCTTCCCTGCCAGTGGCATTTATACAGTAATCAGTGGCTATTTTTAGCTCTGATCGCTGTATAAATGTCAATGGTCCCAAAATAGTGTCAAAAGTGTCCGATCTGTCCTCCGCAATGTCACAGTCCCGCTAAAAATCACTGATCGCCGCAATTACTAGTAAAAAAAAAATGCCATCAATCTATCCTCTATTTTGTAGACGCTATAAATTGTGTGCAAACCAATCAATATATGCTTATTGCAAATTTTTTTTTAACCAAAAATATGTAGAAGAATAAATATTGGCCTAAACTGAGGAAGAGATTTGTTTTTTTAAATTTTTTTTTGTATTCAGAAATGTATTCAGATCGCTTATGAAGCATTAGGAAGGCAAGCTTTACAGACCTAAAATCATAAATACAGGCTTTGGGACCATAATACTGTAGGTCTATTAAGCCATTTTTGTTATACAAATGGATGGAAAATAAGTACACTCTGTTACTCAGAACTATTTTTATATGTTCTGCTTCTGTTCTTCCATCATTTCATTGTAATAGATGTAGTTGTATTTGTAAAGACTAATGACACAGGCTTGTGTTTGTTTGACATGAACTTCAGCAAATATACTTTAGCCATGAGAGTACAGACCTCATACAATAATTCATATGCCAGTTATCGACTTGGCTTTTTATTAGGTTTTTATTTTACTGTGCACACTAAAGGTCTTCAAAGGTCAGTGTAGAATCTCTATATAGGTAAGGTTCTTTATGTAAAAATGACTGCCTTACAATGCAGCATGGCATGTGCACATGCATTGTGTTCAAACAGAACTAAAGACACGTACATAAAGCTGTACAGCAGTACTTTGGCCACTAGTAGGCAAGGGGCAACTGTCAACTATCCATGAATATTCAGCAAAATGTATATTCTGTTGAGTTTTTCTTGCCTTGCCCTGCACAACGTCACTGATCAATTCAACAATTTCCCACACAGCCTATCCAGCCTCTCTTTCGACCTACCTATTCCACAATGCTTTTCATGTTGGCATCCATGCCTCCTTCTAAGAGGCATTGTAAGCTCAGAGTGGGCAGTCTGCATGGCAGTATAACGTAGAACATACTGGAACATCTTACTTATAGTTCTTTGTTGGTAGCTAGCATTTTGGTGGCTACTTTCCAAGCTCCATGGAGGCATAATGCTTGGACGATAGCCACCGAAAACCAGGAAGGGCTTATATAACCTGTAAGAAAAATAAAAATAAATCTTCCCCTTCCATTTAAAAAAAATAAATAAATACATACCATATAAAAATGCTACACAAGCCATTTTGTAATTACATTTTTTTAAAATGAACATAGACCCTTCCATTCAGGAATCAGTCTGGAAAGGGAAACACATTTTCTTTAGAACAGAAAAAAGTAGGAACTTGCTACAACGTTGCAATGTACATAGATCACCCAGAGGGGTTTGTTTTGTTTTGTTTTTCTCAACAAAAGTGGAGTTATAGTTTAACCTCCCTGGCGGTATGATTATGTCAGATTTTTGATGCTGAAAGCAGTACACTGTTTTGCATAGAAATTTGGCGTTTTATATTGTAGGCCTATAATTCTACTCACTTAAATCTGTCCAAACAAGAGTCTAGTAGACATCCCGGGTATGATAAAGTTTGAAACACGAAATCATAAATTATAATATAATGAATAACTATAAATAATTATAACAAATAATAATATAATAATAATAAAATGTATTCAATAATGTAATCAAATCAAAAACACTGAAATTTGCTCAGTTGCAGAATTGTCGCTGTCATCACTTTCAGTGTTTGATGACAAATTTCCCCACAAATCACTATCGCTCAATTCTGCGAGTGATTCTAATTTATTATCGCTGTTTTCTAGCTGGTCTAAAACCGCTTTTGACCTAAAGGGACGCTTTTTGGTTGCTATGGACAATCTCCAGTTTCCAGGCAGGAAGAACAGTTTATAGACTATAAAACTGCATGGAGGGCACTGGACAAAGCACTAGGGACAAAATAGATGTGAAATAATTTAATACAGTAATATAATCTGTAAGATTACAGTGTACTGTATGTGTATTGTGTTTTTCACTTTTTGAATTTGGTGCCAGGCTCTGTCCCTATGTGTCGCGACACTCGCAGGGAACGGTGCCTGCCATTGTGATAGATCGGGCGGAAGACACTGCCCACACACACAGTGGCGGAACATTGCAGGATCCTGGGGACAAGGTAAGTAACTTTGCCTGGATCCTGCAATGCACTCCGGAGTGTGGCTCGGGGGTTACCGCGTTTGGTAGTGAAAATTCACTCCGAGCCACACTTGGGAATACCGCTAGGGAGGTTAAAGTGATATTAAAGTCTCAGTTTTTTTTTTTTTGTTTAAAAATAACAAACATGTTATAGTTACCTGCTCTGTGTGGTGGTTTTGCATCCTCCTCATCTCGGGTCCCTCGCTGGCGCTCCTGGCCCCTCCCTCCTGCTGAGTGCCCCCGTAGCAAGCCGCTTGCTATGGGGGCACTCGAGCCGAACCGCTGCTCTGTCTGCCCATTCAGACACGGAGTTGTGGCTTGGCCACGCCCTCTTTCTCTCCTCATTGGCTCAAATACTTTGATTGACAGCAGCGGGAGCCAATGGCCAGTAACACACCTCCTGTATTAGTGAGACACCACTCTGGAAGAATGAGCACAGGAGGTACAGCAGACGCCAGCATTGTCAGTCTCGGGGATAGGAGAGGGGTGTTAAATGTATTAGCAGATTTAGATGTGCTAACAAATTGAAGCCAGACTCCAGCTTACTCTTTATTTTCAGTTACAGAAAACTATTTTTTCCTTTTGGGATAAAGGTTTTGAATGAATAAATAAAAGCTGATCATTTTATTCACCCCTGACAGTGTTAGGTGGTTTGTCTCATCCATGTAAATTGATACATTCTGCTGGAGAGCTTAAACTTTTGAAAAACAGACTTGCTGACTGGACCACCAGATGAAAACAGAAGAAAGTATTAAAAAAGGAAACTAATACAGCCATCACATCTAAGAACTGATAAGTTGCAACATAAAAAAAAGTTTTCTTTTGGGTTTAATATTGCTTTAAGGCTGCATTCACACCTGGGCATTTTGAATCCAGGGTATATATGCCACGATTATGCCACGATTCTGTGCGCAATTTCAAAATGTCTAGGTGTCAATGATATATCGCAACAATGCACATGTCATTCATTTGAACGTCACCTAAAATCTCACTGCAATTGCGGCAAACTGCATAGTGTGAAGCATGTCACCCAAAAGAAGTTCCTGAACTTTCTTTGGGAGACAAGCTTCACGTGATGTGGTTCGTCGTGAATGCAGCATGATTTATCATGCGACAATCGCAGCAGAACTGCACCACGATTTTAGGTGCCATTCAAATGAATGGCATCTCAAATGTGCGATTTGTCATTCACACTTATGCATTTTGAAATCACAGGAAGAATCACAGCAAATCTGCCCACTATTCAAAATGCCCAGGTGTGTATGCAGCCTTAAAGTGTTTGTAAAGGATCATTTTTTGTTTTTTTAAAATAACAAATATATCACACTTACCTCCAATGTGCAGCTCGTTTTGCACAGAGTGGCCCCGAACATCCTCTTCTGGGGTCCCCCAGCAGCTCTCGCGGCTCCTCCCCACATCAGATAACCCCCTAGGAGAAGAGCTCTCCCGAGGGGGCTACCTTGCAGGCGCACTCCCGAGTCCAGCATTTGCATCCACAGACATGAATGCTGGACTCGATTCAACCCCCTGGCACCCGCATCATTGGATTGGATTGACAGCAGCAGGAGCCAATGGCTGCGCTGCTATCAATCTATCTAATCAAGAGCTGGGACCTCGTGGAGAGAGGGACAGAGCTTCACAGTCGAAGAAATGAAGGGGCTCAGGCAAGTAAAATGGGGGGCTGGGGGGCTGGGGGGCCGGTGACTGCCAGGCAGGGGCGCAGATAAGGGGGGGTCAGGGGTGTTCAAACCTCCCCCAGAGCATCTTGGCAAAATGCCCAGACAGTGTCCCTGCTGTTTAACCTCAGCATCAGCACAGTAGAAGCAATCAGAGTTTTGGAGTGCAGCAGCCAGCCCCCCTTCTATTGTGCCCCATCCCAAGGGGTCCCCCTGAAAAGCATTAAATTATCGCAAGGTCTCAGATGCCGGCAATTGACAGTGCATGGTTGAGGGAACTCCTAGACTCCTCCTTGAGGTATCATATGACACACCTGAAGGGAGACTGGGGATGCAGAAGTTTTCCTACTTCTGTGCCATGCTGAATCTGAGGTCTGGTAAGTGGGGAGGCATACATTTTCTATTTTGCGAAGTAGATAATGAGAATTCCAGCCTGGGGGAGTTTCTTTTAGTGTGGGGTTAAGGAAAGGGGGGTGGGTTTGCTTTTGGAGAAAGGAGGATTTTCTCGTAGAGAAGTTTACAGGGTGTGGTAATGGCAGAGATTTGCTTCTGGGAGGGAGTTTGATTGGATGAAGGGAGATTTTCTTCATAATTAGGAAGCTTTGCTGGGGGAGAGGGTATTGACTAAGGGAGATATTTTTGCTTTGGAGGGGTCTTTTTAGAAACGGGGGGGGGGTTTAATTTTTAGAGGAGGGAGATATTTTACAGTGGGAATCTTTGCTTGGGAAGGGAGGGTTCTTAGGAGGGAGAGGGGGATTGTTTTCCTTTAAAAAGAGATGCTTTTTTAAAAATTATACTTACCTAGGTGGATGGAGCATCAATCTAATGTTGCATCTTTCCCCAGCTGCTTTTAAGATCAACAACAGAGCGATTAAAGACCCTTGATCACTCAGTTCTCAGTGAGCAAAGAGTGGTGTCTGTCAGTCCCTGGCTCTGCCCCCCTCCCTCACGCTCACTGGAATGCCAGGTTGTGGAGGGGACAGGACAGGAGCTGAATAAAAGCCAACCATATTGACCAGGTGCAAAGGGCACCATCCTGTGATAGGCAGTGCACAATATTTTTTTTTTCATGTCTTAAAACATTTCATAAAATTTCTTAGGACAGTTTTTTAAGGTATAAATAAATCACTGAATTTACTGCCTACCACAATATGTTGCCCCTTGCACCTGCTCAACTTGCACAGTAAGGTTAGCTAAAATTCAGTCTTGGGTGTCATTCATATATCCTACATGACCATGGTACAGCAAGTATACTGCAAATACCTGTACCCGGGATCAAATGTTCCAATATCTGCTCAGCCTGTACACCTGAGTGATGGGCTGAAAAGAGCCAAGGCTGTCTGCTGCTGTAAACATGTATCCACCTGTATCTGCACATCCAGTGGTGACCTGCAGGTAGGGATACATTTTTGCCTTTGGATAAAATCTCTCTGCATCCAGGGTCAGAAATTTGTCCCTAATAGCAGGTAACCACTGTGACCCACGGTTTGTTAGTGTGTCGCTAAGGCTCAATCGATGTGGGGAGTAATGTAGATCAGGGGTCATCAACCCCCAGGCTGCGGCCCACTACTGGGCCGTAGCGTCATTGCAGCTGGGCCGCGGCAGGCGGCATGACATTTTGAGTCACTGGTGGATCAGTGAGGAAAGCGGGCGGGCGAATGAGAGAAGCAGGATGGCGAGCAGAGATGACATCTCTCTCTGCCCACCTAGCATCACCGCTCTTCTGCCCTCACAGCGTGAGGAATGTTGGCGGTGCGGCGGGGAGCAGAGAGATGACATCATCTCTCCCTGCCCGCCTAGCATTACCGCTCTTCTGCCCTCACAGCATACAGAATGTCGGAGATGCGGTAGGGAGCAGACAGATGACATCATCTCTCACCGCCCGCCCCGCATCTCTGCTCTCCTGCCCTCACTCAAGAATGATCACTGAACCAGTGTCACCAATGCATTGAAAATCCTCATCTGGTGGCACTGGCAGATGATGTGGCAAATGGCATTCCTCATCTGGTGGCACAGGCAGGTGATGTGGCAAGTGGCATTCCTCATCTAGTGGCACAGGCAGGTGACATGGCAAGTGACATTCCTCATTTGGTGGCAGGCAGCATGGCAAGTGGCATTCCTCATCTGGTGGCACAGGCAGGTGACGTGGCAAGTGGCATTCCTCATTTGGTGGCAAGCAGCATGGCAAGTGGCATTCCTCATCTGGTGGCACAGGCAGGTGACGTGGCAAGTGGCATTCCTCAACTGGTGGCACAGGCAGGAGACGTGGCAAGTGGCATTCCTCAACTGGTGGCAGGCAAGCATGGCAAGTGGCATTCTTCATCTGGTGGCAGGCAGCGCGGCAAGTGGCATTCCTCATCTGGTGGCAGGCGACGTGGAAAGTGACACACTCAGGGCTCCAATTGATTCTGCATTATGGTGAGTTGAACTATTTCATTTATATTACAATGTAATATAAGAAATAATGCGCTTCATTCATTCTGACATCACACCAACCATGGTGCCGTGATGATTGAAGTACCAACAGCAGAACACCAGCTATTGCCCCAATAAATTGCCCACGAAATTCGCGTACCCCCCCGCGTGTGCATACCCCCCCCCCCCCCGCCGGGCCTTGGCACAATTTTCTTACACACAGCCAGTCCCCGGTGCCAAAAAGTTGGGGACCACTGATGTAGATGATACCGAATGTGCTGCAGGAGTACCAGCGAGGGATGGAGCTCATCCCAGCTCCTGTAGCCACTGAAGGGAAGAGAGAAAAAAAATCCCTGGTGCCGAACATCCACAGAGTCCTATGGTAATGTAGTAGTGATGGGAGAGACTACCTCAGTCCGTGTTCCCGCCAGGCCACACCCCAATGTGTTTTACTTTGTCCCCCGGAGCTTAAACATGGGGACCACTGGATGTGCAGATACATGTTAACAGCAGTGGCTCTTTTCAGCCCATCACTCAGGTAAACAGGCTGAGCAGATGACAAAAATTGGAACATCTGGGATCCTGGCTGTAGGTATTCATGGTATATTTGCCATTCCATTGCCATTTAGAACATATGAATGAGATCTAAAGCCTGGTTCACACAGTAAGTTTTTTTTTAGCTCAACCCAGCGGGCTGAACGAAAAAACAAACTAGGGAGCTTAGGAGGAGCTTGCTGTACTAATGAGTACACTACCGCACCACAACTATGTGCATTGCGTTCTATTCAGTTGAATGGGGATCATTTTTGCTGCGCTACATTGCAAAGTCTCATGGCCCCACTCTGCTGTCACATGATTTTACCGTACCTCCCCCAACATTAAAGTGTAAATGATGCCTTTAAGTTTGAAAGACCTGAACCCCCCCCCCCAGGAAAAAAAATATCTATGGCCCTGCTGCCAGGTGTTTTTTCACCTTAATGCATAGGATGCATTAAGGTGAAAAAACATGAGGGTTTACAACCCCTTTAAGGTTAGGATAAAGTCGAGGATTAAGTGTTATTGGTAGGGTAAGCGTAACGTTTTACAGGTAGATTAAAGTTTATATGTTAGCAAAAAAGAGATTAAACGCCTAAAGCCAGAAGCCCCAAAACGATTGACATTCAAACAAGTTCTGGAACTTTTTTTTTTTAGGCAGATTTGGGCCTCTTTCTCACGAGGCGGATCAGTGATGATCCGCCCCGTGAACATCCGCTGGCTCAGCGGGGATTGCTCCGCCGATCCCCGCTGAGCAGAAAGATGACAGGTGCATCGCTGCACACTGTGCAGCGACGGACCTGTCAGAGCGCCGCTCTCCCCTATGGAGGGATCGGATGACGACGGACCGTAGTGTCCGTCGTCACCCGATCCGATCCGAAAACGGATGGAAAAGTAGGGTTTTCCTCCGTTACACTTTTCGGATCGGAGCGGGGTCGGATGTCAGCGGACATGTCACCGCTGACATCCGACGCTCCATAGGGATGAATGTATGTCCGTTTTTCATCCGAAAACGGAAGGATGAAAAACGGACATACGGATCGTCCATGTGAAAGAGGCCTTGGGCGTTTTTTTCTGCTTTTTACATTGGTGACCTTTTGACCTGTACAAAATTGCAGCAAAAAATTGCGGTAACACTAATTAGTAACCAAAAAATAAATAAATAAAGTGCTAATGGGCAAAAATATCTTAAATGTATCTTATCAAGATATATTCATATAAATGTGTTCAATAGAAATGTGTTTAATCAAAAAATCATAACAGCATACAAATAAATGGTTCAGTGAAAATAGTCCGATAATAAAGTGCCACCAAAGAAATCTAGTGATTCAGAGAGGTAATCAATCTCTTATTCAAGGTATAAATCAATATATTCCTGTGTAGGCAAATATTCCTGCTGCAGTGATTCCTTGGACACGTTGAGGAGGATTCAGCAACAGTCTTGGTGTTTATCGATGCACTACTAGAACTGTTGGGGTCTATCTATAAGGTGAGAAGCTACTGGGGGGAGGATTCTAGAAAGTTTTTTGTATTATCATCTTACATCTGAAAATTGGACCTCCGTATTCATTCCGTACCCCCTCATCTCTATTTGTCTACACAGGAATATTTGCCTACACAGGTTTATATTGATTTATACCTTGAATAAGAGATCGATTACCTCTCTGAGTCACTAGATTTCTTTGGATGCACTTTATTATCGGACTATTTTCACTGAATCATTTATTTGTATGTTATTATGATTTTTTGATTGAACACATTTCTATTGAACACATTTATATGAATATATCTTGATGAGATACATTTGAGATATTTTTGCCCATTAGCACTTTATTTATTTATTTTTTGGTTACTAATTAGCGCTGCTTCACTATTTATACACACACTTAGGGGTGTTTGTAAGCAGCTGTATGCAGGGCAGCCTAGCTAGTTGCAGGAGGTAATGGGTTAACAAGTGTATATTCTCACTTCCAGCCTCTTTGATATGTTTATTATGTGTACATAGGTTCAGAGCTGTTTGGCCTCTATATTGTCTCCAGCACCATTTTGGAAAAGTCTGGTATCCTGATAGGACAAGCAAATCTCAAGAGAGAAAAGCCATTTTTGAGTGGATATCTTATATAGGAAAGCTCAGCCACGTGTAGTTCAGTTCACATATGTATACAGACAGGGTGTGAGGGAGGGACAAGTGTATCAGATGCCTATATCCATCTGCTGAAGGTATACCACTGTTACCGGGTAACGTGTGTGAATATCAGCCTCTACAGATACGCATTGTGTGCTTGGGTTTATACAGTGTCAGTCAGCGAGAAGTGACTACAGTGCTGACGAATACAACTACTGCTTACATCAGAAGTGACTGTGCTGTGTATCTATGCCTCCATGTCTGGAGTGAAACTACTTGCATTACTGCTGTAAATACTCTTTCTACCACCATCTCTCTGGTAATAAACGTTGTCTGGTTATAAAGCCAGTACGTGTGATTCCCTCTGTGAAGCCGCTACACCCTACACCCACTTACATTTTGGCGTAGTCGGCAGGATGTCTGAACCACCATCCTCAAGCGGGGAAGTGGCTAGATGGTCAATCGTGGCACCATACGGAGCGGCTTTGGCCCTGATTCCAAAATTTAATGGCACAAATATGCCTCTGACAGAGTGGGTGGAGAGATTGGACAGTTCGGTCCGCTTGTTCGAAATACCCACAGCACACTTTGCAGATTTGGCGGTTAATGCGCTAGAAGGAAAAGCACGCCGGGCTGTGATGGTTCTGCCCAAGAAGGAAAGGGATAGCAGAACAGCTATTGTGGGCCGCCTAGAAAGCCTGTATAGCAAGAGTACCTCCATAGCCGAACTCCGGAAGAGTTTCTATTGTCGGGAGCAGCACGGCCGAGAGACTATCCCTCCATTTGCAGTGGCCTTACAGGAAATCTGGTGTCGGTTGGAGGAGAAAATGGCCCCCACCGGAACTGGGGTCCCTAACCCCGATCAGCTTATCCAGGACCAGTTCCTCGCTGGTGTATGGTCCTCTTCATTAAAGAGAGCCTTAAGGGATCGAGTGAACGCTGATGGTATGGTGAAATTCGCTGCTATCCTACAAGAGGCCATTGAGAGGGAACAGGAAGAGCCGGACCATGAACTGGTTGTTGCCAGAAGCCATATCACTCATGGAGCCAGGTGGCCAGTGGAGCGGGAGGAAGCGACTGCCCCATGCCTTGCCTCTGCCTCGAATGCAGGGATGCCATTGATGGAAAAGGTTGTACAAGACCTAGTTGATATGGTCGCCTCCCTCAGGCAAGTGGTGGCAGCTCTGCGGAGCGGGTCCAAACAACTCCAGACGACGATCAATTGTGCGAGACGGGGAGCCCAGAACGTACAAAACCATCCTTTAAACTAGAGATTCCTGTGGCGGAGGGGCGACCCACAGGAAATGTTCGTTCACTGCCTCAACGTGATCCTACAATGATTTCTGGGTGCCCAGTGGCGACAGTGATGTTCAACGGACAGCTGGCCAGATGTCTGGTGGACACTGGATCAGAAGTCACCACTATGGCATATTCGTTCTACCAGCAACATTTTGGGCCGACCCCAACTCTAGACCCCTCCTGGTTGAGCCTGAAAGCTGCTAACAACCTACCAATTCCAGTAGTAGGGGTCACTTGGATGTCCATGAAAGTTTATGAGCAAACCTTCCCTAGGGTCGGGGTCGTGGTGACCCAAAAGTCCTCCTTCCCAGAAATTCCAGTGGTGTTGGGTATGAATGCCCTAAAAGAACTGGACTTAACTCGCCTTCTGCTGGAGACATCAATGCAAGTATCTGGGCACTCAAAACCCCAACTGCAGAACCTGATCCACGCATGTCGGACTGTTCAGACACAGAGTCATAAACACACAGAGAAGGTGGGGTTCATCCATCTCCCTGACCGTCATCGGGTTATTATATCCCCACGTCAAGAGTTGGTGTGCCCCTTTCCTGTGGTAGCTAGAAGACACGTAAGAGGGGCCACTGTGATGGTCGAACCACAACGCAACCTGGAAACCAAAGGTGAATGGTTGGTAGCCAGAACTCTGTCTGTTGTCCAGCAGGGACAAGTGTTGGTGCAACTGGTTAACTTGGGGTCCACCCCGATACAAGTGCCCACGGACGTGGCCGTTGAAGGTTTGTATACAGTACCCAAAAGCTGCTTTACTGATCCTTGCCCTGGGGTGGAGGCCGCCTGTGCTGCTTTGCAGACGGCTCTACCTGATTCAGCAGAGACCCAGCTCCCGAAACTGTTGACAAAATTGGCAATTCCAGTGCAGGAGATGACCCCAGAACAAAACAACAAGCTCCAACAACTAGTTCACAGACATTTGATGGCATTCTCTCAAGGCCCTGAAGACTACGGCTGTACTAATGCTTTGGATCATTCTATCCACACTGGAGACACGGCTCCTATTCGGGAAAGGTATCGTAATATACCCCCGGCTCTTTGCCAAGAGGTCAAAGACTTATTACGCGGCATGCTGCAAGGGGGGGTGATTCGAGAGAGTCGTAGTTCCTGGGCTGCGCCCATAGTTCTTGTGCGGAAAAAGGATGGCAACTTACGTTTTTGTGTGGACTATCGCAGATTGAACGCCTGTACCCATCGGGATGCCTACCCTTTGCCCCGGGTCGAAAAATACCTAATGGCCTTGGGACAGGCCCAGTACTTCTCCATGCTAGATTTGGCCAGCGGATATTGGCAGGTCCCGGTAAAAGAGGAAGACCGTGAAAAAACGGCCTTTATCACCCCTCTGGGACTATACGAGTTTAATCGGATGCCCTTTTTTCCTGACTAATACCCCTAGTACGTTCCAAAGGCTAATGGAACGTTGCTTGGGAGACTTGAACTTTGAATCTGTCCTGATTTACTTAGATGACATCATCATCTTTTCCAGAACGTTCGAGGACCATTTGCTACATCTGGATCAAGTCCTCCAGCGGCTAGCCCAGTATGGCCTTCGGCTAAAACCAGAAAAATGTCATCTCATGAAAACAAAAATCCAGTATTTGGGGCATGTGGTCGAGGCAAAAGGGGTGTCCCCCAATCCCGACAAAATTCAGGCTGTACAGACATGGACAATACCTAAAACGGTAAATGAGCTTCGCTCTTTCTTGGGGCTTGTGGGTTACTAATGCAGATTCATTCCGAACTTTGCTACTATTGCAGCCCCTTTGACCCAGTTGTTGTGCAGGCAACCAGCCCATCGGAAAGGAAAATCTTTCCCCAGCATTACTGATAGTTGGGGGCAGCACAAAGTGAGGGATTGGAGGCCCTCAAGGCGGAGCTGACTTCCGCTTCCATATTGGCTTATGCTGACTATCGTAAACCCTTACGGGTGTACACCGACGCCAGTCTCCAAGTATTGGGGGCTGTGCTGGCTCAAGAACAAGATGGGACAGAGCGTGTGATCGCCTACGCAAGTCAGAGTTTACGCCCTACTAAACGTAACCCAACCAACTACAGTTCCTTTAAACTCGAGTTGTTAGCGGTAGTCTGGGCCGTCACTGAAAAGTTTGCTGAGTACTTAGTAAGTGGTCACGTGAACATATATACTGACAACAATCCTTTTGCCTATCTAGAGACTGCTAAACTGGGGGCCTTGGAGCAACGTTGGGTGGCCTGACTGGCCCAGTTCAACTATACCATTCACTACAAGCCAGGATGCTCCAATGGTAATGCTGATGCTCTCTCGATTTCCTCTCGATGGGCCTCAGGATGATCTAGATCAACAACTTGAAGAGGATGAGGTTGTTCCCTCTGGGATTCACCAGCAAGAGCAACAGGCTTCAACGGCTCTGCAGAGCAACCGAGTTACGGCAAGAGGACCAGAGATTCATACTCCTCGAGAGTGGCTGCAACTCCAGCAGCAAGACCCTGACATTGATCAGCTCATGAGATATTGGGACAGGAATCGGAAACCAGACTTGCAGGAGCAAAGGAGGCTCTCGCCGACGTTGTGTCAGCTTTTAAAAAGGTGGGATAGGCTGGAAAGATATAATGGACTCTTATACCGAAAGGCACGGATTCCAGGGGAGCTGCGAGTTAATCATCAACTGATTATCCCCCAATCAGAGGCCTTAGAGGTTTGTCAAGTCTTTTACCGTATTGGAGGACACTTCTGTGCAGAATGGACAGAGGCCTTTATTCGTAAGTACGTCTTTTGTCCGGGGTTATCCAAGTGGGTGCAGAAGGCATGTCAGGGGTGTAAGAGTTGTGCCATCCACAAAGGGAGAACAGAGAAAACTACCTCTTTGGTGGTGAGCACAGGAGAACCCTTTGAATTACTGACCATGGACTTTCTGACAGTGGCTGACACCTCTGCAGGGTATCGCTACGCCTTGGTGTTTGTGGACCACTTCTCTAAGTTCGCCATCGTGGTGCCAACTAAAGATCAGACTGCTGCCACCACGGCTAAACTGTTCTGGTCCCATGTAGTCCAGCCCTACGGGTGCCCAAAACGGATTCTGTCCGACCAAGGGCCGAACTTTCAGTCTAGGGTGTTTTCAGAACTGTGCTGTCTTAGTGGTATTCGGAAGTCTCATACTACTCCTTACCACCCCCAGAGAAATTGGGCCTGTGAAAGCTTTAATCGCACATTGTTGGGATTGATTTGCACATTAGAACAAGAGCATTGAGAACGTTGGCCGCAGTATGTAGGAGATGTTGTTTGGGCTTACAGTCAGACTGTGCATCAAGCCACTGGTTATACTCCCCATTTTCTGATGTTTGGGCGTTGTGGCAGTTTATTGGTGGATTTACTCTTGGAAACTCCAGAGCCTATTATGTCAAGGACCCCAAAGGAATGGGTCCAAGATCACTGGCACCGCCTGGCTCAAGCCAAACAGATAGTACTGAGAAAGCACCAGGATTTAGCCGAGGAAAGTACTGTTCAATTGCTGCCACTTACACCGGGAGACAGAGTCTTGGTAAAGAATCCTAAATACCTGAGGGGCAGCAAGCTGGAGCCCAAGTGGGAGCCCTGTCCATATCGAGTACAACCACAACCTTTCCCTGGGCGGCCTGTGTATGATCTGTTTTCAGAGAAGCCGGATGCACCACACAAGAGACTGCATCGTAATCTCCTTTGTCCCTGTGTGTTCAGTGCTGATTCACAAACGGATAATCCTATTCCTGTCTTTCCCCCATCTGCTAGATGGGACAACAGCCAGGATGTCCTCAACAGTGACTGTGCAACCTGGCACCTGCCCCCTCTGCCGGTGGTAGAGACCTTATCCCTTACTGGGGGAGATACAGAGAACCAGGCTGCTGCTACTGAATGGGACTTATCTGTGAAGGAGCCAGATGTGCCCAATGCCTCCACTCTGGAGGAGGATGAGCCTCTTGTGGAAGAACTAGCACCTACCGATCCTGTTGCCTCAGATGGAGATAAACATTTGGAAGCCCCGGAGCCTCGCTTGCCCAAGCGTATTACCAGGGGACTGAAACCTGTCAAGTATTCTGACTATGTGACTTAAACTGTTATGTATTGCTTGTTTTCTTGTTTGCTATACTATTGCACTGTTTTAATTACCTCTCCCTAGGTGCATGCAAGGGATTGCAATGGTTAAAAGGGGGGGGGGGGGATGAAAGCAGCTGTGTGCAGGGCAACCTAGCTGGCTGCAGGAGGTAGTGGGTTAACAAGTGTATATTCTCACTTCCAGCCTCTTTGATATGTTTATTATGTGTACATAGGTTCAAAGCTGTTCGGCCTCTATATTGTCTCCAGCACCATTTTGGAGAAGTCTGGTGTCCTGATAGAACAAGCAAATCTCAAGAGATTTGGTCGGCCATTTTTGGGTGGATATCTTATATAGGAAAGCTCAGCCACGTGTAGTTCAGTTCACATGTGTATACAGACAGGTTGAGTGAACCTGCTTGTCAGGGAGAGTTAGGAGAAGTTAGGGAGAGTGTTCCGGACTGTGAGGCATAGCTCAGGGTTCCTCCGGAGTCCTGTATCAACAATCCTGGTTGGATGAAAGACTCCCCATTGTGGATAATAAATCCGGTGTCCTCGCTGTGAGGGAGGGACAAGTGTATCAGATGCCTATATCCATCTGCTGAAGGAATACCGCGGTTACTGGGTAACATGTGTGAATATCAGCCTCTACAGATACACATTGTGTGCTTGGGTTTATACTGTGTCAGTCAGTGAGAAGTGACTACAGTGCTGACCAATACAACTACTGCTTACATCAGAAGGGACTGTGCTGTGTATCTATGCCTCCATGTCTGGAGTGAAACTACTTGCATTACTGCTGTAAATACTCTTTCTACCACCATCTCTCCGGTAATAAACGTTGCCTGGTTTTAAAGTCAGTACGTGTGATTCCCTCTGTGAAGCCACTACACCCTACACCCACTTACATTTTGGCAACACTACAGAAGTTCAGCCGCTTTTTATATGGGATTAGAGGCCAAACATTATTCAACTTATACTTTAAAATATAATAAAACCAATAGACTTATTCTGTGGTATGAATGGCCACGGCCCTTTATTACTGGTATGACGATATAAATAACCAATAATAATTGCCAATACAGTTTACTTTGACGATATAACATTTATAACCATTCATAGATTATAAATACCAATGGTTCAGCTTTAAAAGCTTGAACCAACCAATCAATAACAAAACCACTATCCCTTATGACAAAGGAATGTACAAACAAAATTAAATAAGGGGAAAGGGAAGGACCGCGACAAAGGGAGGGAGGGGTGCCTTTTTCTTCTGCTGCAGCCGTTGTTCTGAGGAAAACCGTTGGTTTGGATGCTTTTATAAACTCTTCTTTATTTTTATAGGTTCGTTGGATCACCTGATCAACTGTAGAAAATTCTAGAAGTTTGAAAGTCAGCTGACTGGTAAGTAACCAATAAATTAACTGAAATTTAAATTATGTATTTTAAACTGTTATTTGTCTTGTCCCTAATCCCATAGGTAGTGGGCGCTATTGCGTTCCCCCTACCCTCATTCCATTAAGCACTTTATATCATGCACTTTATATTAAGCACTTTACTCGTCATTAACACTTTTTTGGTAGCGCTCAGGTGTGAATGGAGCCTTAGAGATAAGTTAAGGGTAAGAGTCAGAGCTCAGCTAAAACCTTCATGCTAAATATATACAGTGCTGTCTTCTCACTGATGAAGGATAATGCTTTGTAAGATTATGGGTGGATTTACTAAAGGTAAATGCATTTATAAGGGACTTTTCCCCAGAGCTTAGTAAATGAAGTGAAGCTCTGCTGACTTTCATCATCCAATTAAGAGCAAGCAAAAATGCTATTTTTTAAATTATTTTCCTTGCACATGATTGGGTAATCTTTGCAAAGTGACATTTTACCACATTCACTTAGCTCTGGGACAAATTCCCTTGCAAAGTGCAACTTCCTTTGCAAAGTGAACAGCCTAATTGCCTTTAGTAAATCAATCTATGAAAAGTTATGCTTATCCTGGCCGGAGTTCTCACTTAGCCTGAGGTAGCAGAAAAAGCTTCCCCGGGGCTATAATCAGTATGAAGTACGCACATTAGTAAACGTATACCTATCAGCCAATAATAACAGCACTTGTTTCCAATTCTCCATTCTGCTGTCTGTCCTTAGATCCAATACTTAACTGACACGCGCAACATGTACAATAGGACACTCCAGGGTGTATAATTATGGCTATAATTACATTGCTTGAAAGTGTTGTTAGGTAAAGGGGTGCTTTGCTCTGAGTGCCTCTAAATGAGCATAAGGTAAGTGCAATTATTCCGATAATTGCCTGTCTTAATGCACTTACAGCATTCGTAAAAATAAAGAAGGACTTTTTGAAAAGAAAATTAGGAGTGACAAAACACTGCAAATGTATTTAAAATACATGTTTGGCAGAAAACAATAAAACGAGTCAGAAAATAAAGTCTCTATATACATTCACTTGTATTGTACTATCATATTACCCTTTTCAGTTATTAAAAAAAAAAAAAACATAAAAGGTTGCAAAGCTCTAAGCCTTCATTGTTCAATAAAAGTACCATACAACTGTATTACACAAACCCACTAACAGACACACTGCGTTTTAGCAGCAGAGCTTCAGCAGTGTTAGTACAGAGCAAAGGTAAGCAGGAACTAATCACAGATCGGCATTTATTAGTGTGGTTACAGCAGAATGCTAAAAGCTCATTTCTGATTGGCTGGCATGGAAAAGCAAGTATTATTCTGCTATGCAATAATAGGCAATCCATATTTTACTTGGGAAGAAAAAAACAACAAATTATAGTAATAGTTGCTTTTTAAGTGTTAATACATTATATTTATATAATGCCCTCCTACTCCTTTTGTATTGAACTTTTATTGTAATTGTACTGTCTCTCTTTATATTGTAAAGCGTTGCACAAACCGTTGGCGCTATATAAATCCTGTATAATAATAATAATATAATAATATGAGAAGTTTGGGACTTTATATGAGGCGCATATGTACCCTCATACATATGTGCCTCCATCCCTAATGGAGTGAAATGGAAGAGAGATTGGGACTTTGAATGAGGCATATTATTGGATAATAAATAACTGTTAAACATATATTTATTTGTTCCTTCTACAATAGTGATTTTACAGGTCTATGACAGTAAATAAATGCATAGTTACACATTTTGATAAAACATAATTATGACATAAATAACATGACACATAGCATAACATGGTTTGGATGACTGATCTCCATGACAGAATTCCCTATAGGACTATATATAACATATAGGGTCTAAAATATATTGCATTAAAAGCATGGTAGACCGCCTGTAGGACAAGGTGCATCTGTGTAAGTACGCCGCGTTACGTGGGACAATGCCGACTCTTCAGGGGCTGATGCAGCATCATTCTATAGAAATACAAATGTATATAAGTAGCTGAGTCTAATGAGTATACCAAAGGATTGGGAAAAGTAGTAAATAGAATTTACTACTTTTCCCAATCCTTTGGTATACTCATTAGACTCAGCTACTTATATAGATTTGTATTTCTATAGAATGATGCTGCATCAGCCCCTGAAGAGGCGGCATTGTCCCATGAAATGCGTCAGGATTACACAGATGCATCTTGTCCTACAGACGACCATGCTTTTAATGTGATATATTTTAGACCCTACATGTTATATAGACCTATAGGGAATTCTGTCATGGAGATCATTCATCCACACCATGTTATGCTATGTGTCATGTTATTTATGTTATAATTATGTTTTATTAAAATTTTAACTATGCATTTATTTACTGTCATAGACCTGTAAAATCACTATTGTAGAAGGGACAAATAAATATATGTTTAACAATTATTTATTATCCAATAATATGCCTCATTCAAAGTCCCAAAATCTCTTCCATTTCATAATATAATAATATTTCGTGTTACAGCAGTCAAAACATTTTTAAAATGTTTTGATCAAGTAGGGAATGGTTACAACACCTATAGCTGTGTGTGCCCCCTAGGGAAAGTTACCCTCATTTCTTTTCCTAATACACTATAAGGTAGTGAGGGAATACCTCCCCAACAGACATGACATGACAGTTGATCTATACCTTCCCAATGCTATTTCAACATTTAAAAAGAAAAACATTTGGGGTTCACTTTAGAATTAATCAGCATTTTTATGATTCAAATTTTTTGGTTTATGTTAATAATTGTCTCTCATTTTGGTGTTACAAGGTGGTAATTAACAAAAATAAAAGTGGTCTTCCGACTTCCCCATATGCATTGCTTTTCTTCTGAGGTTGCTGTGAGCTGCACTGGGTATAACATGCAACGACAATCAGAGTAACAGGAACTCAAGCAACTGTGTTTTATACATAAGGACTATGTGTACCATAATCACTTCTAATCCTCCTTTAGGGGTCAGAAGGACATAGCAAAATAAAGGAGAATGAAAAGGGGTAATAGAGACCATTAAAGGCTGTAGCCCCCCCCCCACACACACACACTTGCTGACTTGCTGGGGCTATTTCCAGCTCTTAAAGTGAAGATGGGAGTTGCTGTGTACATACAGCAGCTCGAGCAGCTGCTACAATAAAAAAAAGTCTGTCTGACGCAATGGGTTTGATTTACTAAAGGCAAATAGACTTTGCAAAGTGCAGTTGCCCCAGAGCTTAGTAAATAAGCAGAAGCTCTGCTGACTTCCATCATCCAATCACTTACAAGCAAAAATGCTGTTTTTTTTTTCATTTTCCTTGCACATGAATGGTTTTTTTTTTTTTTTTTTTTTTTTGCAAAGTGAAGATTTACCTCTTTTACTTAACTCTGGAGCAACTGCACTTTGTAAAGCACACAGTCCATTTTCTCTTAGTAAATCAACAGTTCAGACTCAAAATAAAGAGATAAAAAGTAACATTGTTACTTTTTTTTGTATCTACTCCGTTTCATTCATCTGCAGATCAGAGGGATGAGCTTTGATTTGCAGATGATGTCATTAAAAAAAAAAATTAAAAAAAAAACTTGACACAAATTTAAACCCTTAGTTTACCCTTTCAGCCCTAATTAATGCCTTCTTCCCCTTCTTCCTAGACTGTACTAGGCATAAACAAATATTTAACCCTTGTAGCTCAAGGGAGCCCCACTACAAGGGCATTTTTTCCATTCCTCCAGAGTTCAGCTTTAAACCATACAGGACAAGAGAATTATTCATAAATGTATCATTAATATGTTCTTTTGGAGTTAAATGTTATGTTGTGGTCAATTGAAAGTTAACTTATACACAGTTAATAGAAAATGTGTTTGTGACGTAACACAACCTATTACAGGTTCAATTTAAAAACAGTGTAAAGTCAAATTAGCTTCCTGTTTCCACCATGTTGCTTGAGGCAACAATAATTAAGTGAGCCCCAGCAAGACCTACAATCTCACACCTTAATGAGATTTTGCCACTGTGTTGACATCTGCTTTCATGTCATTGTCACCAAACTAAGTTCCTTTCCTCTTAAAGATGGTAAACATGTTTGTTTAAGGATTTCCAGTGGAAGAACAATTTATAGTTCACCTACCCCGGGTATAAAACCATTAATGTCGGAGCTCCTCATTTAATTCTAACAGCTTTCCAATGGCTTCAGCCATATACAGTATCTCACAAAAGTGAGTACACCCCTCACATTATTGTAAATATTTTATTATATCTTTTCATGTGACAACACTGAAGAAATGACACTTTGCTACAATGTAAAGTAGTGAGTGTACAGCTTGTATAACAGTGTAAATTTGCTGTCCCCTCAAAATAACTCAATACACAGCCATTAATGTCTAAACCGCTGGCAACAAAAGAGTACATTGTAGCAAAGTGTCATTTCTTCAGTGTTCACACAGGAAAAGATATAATAAAATATTTACAAAAATGTGAGGGGTGTACTCACTTTTGTGAGATACTGTATATTCTAGGGATTTGGTTTTGCATAACATCTTTCCTTTCTAATGAATACATCTGATTAAATGTGATTGCAATACAGTAACGTGATAACATTTTCACCATACAGTAGACATGACACATATGTTCAACAAAAAGGAATGATATAGCTTGAAAAAAAGAAAACTAACACAACTGACAGTTAAATTGATACTAAAGTCTATTTTTTTTTATCTTTAAAAATAACAAACATGTTATACTTACCTGCTCTGTGTAGTGGTTTTGCACAGAGCAGCTCAGACTCTCCTCTTCTCCAGACCCTCACAGGCACTCCTGGCCCCTCCCTCCTGTCGAGTGCCCCCACAGCAAGCAGCTTGCTATAGGGCACTCAAGCCTCAGCTCTGTGTGTCCATTCAGACACTGAGCCACGGTTTGGCCCCGCCCCCTCCATCTCCTCATTGGCTAACTGACCTTGATTAACAGCAGCGGGAGCCAATGGCACCACTGCTGTCTCAGTCAATCAGGAGGGAGAGTCCTGGATGGCTGAGGCACTCGTGCACATCGCTGGATCGAGATGGGGCTCAGGTAAGTATTAGGGGAACTGAGGGGGCTGCTGCACATTGAAGGTTTTTTATCTTAATGCATAGAATACATTAAGATAAAAAGCCTTCTGCCTTTAGAACTACTTTAAAGGGAACCTGTCACAATAAAAGTATTAAAGCTACCATGGTTAGAAGCTGACATTTCCTCGTCTGTTAGCAAGCCTTTAACCCAGTGCAGATGAGTCGGTGGTGTTCCAGGAGAGCAGAAACAAAGAGAAAAAGAGGGTTAAAGGGCCATGAGAGAGTATCTTCTGGGAGTCATATTCAGTTGTATGTATATGAAATATATAGTATACTCTGGAAGGTATATTCTGGGCTAAAGGAATGCACAAAGATTGCACCCAATAAAGTGTACTGTACACATTTTCCTGACAAAGTGGTCACTAAAGAGCCAGAAAATGCATTGATGGGATGTTTTAACCTGTTCTTATGATCAATAAATGCCAATCTTCCCGATGAATTATCATGGGTGCAGCTTTTCATTTAATGGCTTCCTGGTCTTAGTGTTGTAAATACGGCCTTGGGTGGAAGCGATTATACCAGGATCAGGGCTTGCCGCCATTGCAGCCATAATCCTGGTATCAAAATTTTAAACCAGCAACCAACTTCCATATATCCTCCACCACCCGATTTCTTTTACACTTTTACAGGGCTGGGTGGGGCCATTAGGAAGCTAAGGACCGCTATAAGCAGTTGAGTTGGCTGAGAACAGAGGAGAAGGAGGAACATCCATTCCTCCCCTTCCTCTATGATGAATGAAGTGGAAAGTGACGCATATTATGCCATTTCCAGTTTCAATTCTTTGTTTACTGGCCATTACCAGCCAGTGAAGCAGCCTATTTAACCAATCTAGGTTTGATCGTCTGCCTTGCCGGACAGAGGAGGGGTAAGGAGTCTAAAAGACCCCATATCTCTCTATGAGGAGGATCAAGCTATCATAAGTTGTTCGTCCCTTGTGATAGCAGTAATGCTGAACAAAAAAAAGCGTAAAAATGTTTAAATAAAATAAATAGTAAAATTTCAAAAAAAAATGTAAAAGCACCTCATCCCCCTGTGCTCAAATACTAATTCAAACACGCATGTAAGTCTAGCACACTTATGTAAATGGTGACTGCACTGTGGACAATTTTAGCTTGTTGCCATTTCACGTGTAATATTTTAACTCTTGACATGTTTGGTATCTATTTACTTGGCATAACATCATCTTTTATATTTTACCAGATATCATGTGACATAAAATATTGTAACAACCACCATTTTATTCTCCAAGGCATCTGCTTTCTAGCAAAAAATGCATATTTTAACATGTATGTAATAAATCTGAACATTGGCCTGGGCAGCAAGTAGTTAATGGACTCCTCTGCTGATCTCACACTGCCTTCATATAGGGGCCTCATCCTCTTTAATCCAGTGCAACTCAGGATTACTTATTTCACTGTTTTTACTCCCTGTTTTGGGTCAGAGGATGAAGATGACAGCTTGAAAACATGCAGGTTTTAAGATAGAGCAATGGCTGCTCCTATAGTTCTCTTTAAATCTTCACATACTTCCACATACAACTTCTATGACTGGTGCGCTGCCCTAAACGGATTCTTGCATTCTTATGGGAACAAAACAAAATTCACAGGATTAGATATAATAATGCTAACTACTTTCATTGTGAAGAGCTGTTGCATGTTATGAAGCAAACGCTTTGCCAAGTGTTTGTGTAAGCTGTGCATCTTAGATCAATACAAGCTTTCAGATCCAATGTCAGGGATCAGGGGCTGCCCAGCAAATGTGACGAACACCACTTGTGATCTGTACATAATCAAAGTGCATTTGATTGCAATTTACATTGTTGTTTCAACCAAGTAGAGATATGAAGAGAATAAAGCTGCCCATACACTGTAAGATTCCTCTCATTCGGTCACACGGGCTAAATGAGAGAAATCACTTAATTTCCCCATCTTTCCCGATGGCTACTGTATTTTGATAGGAAGCTTCTATGGTTGTCAAAATATCTTTTGCTGCATCTAATTTGCTGAGCTCCTGCATTCTCTTCACAGCCACTTTTTGCCTACATAGACCCAAGCAATGGCTGCATTTCTCAGGACAGGTTTCCTAATGGTGACAACTGTGAACCATGCATGAGGAATGTGTGAGGATGATAACACAGCAGTACAACTGGAACACAGGGACACAGTGTTGTCACCCTGTAACAGGAAGTGCTTAAACAGCAGGTCTGCAGCTTTCACACAATTTACATAAACATATTAGCCACTTAAAGTGGGGTTCCACCCAAAAAAACAAAAATACCTGAAAAATTCTAAAAAAAAAAACAAAAAAAATTTGGATATATTTTTTTTTTACTTACCTCTAAATGCCTGTTGCTAGGTGGTCCCTCGTAGTCTGCCTCTTCCTTTGCCTGGGCTGGTGACATCACTTCCGCCTCGGCACAGAAAGGGCTCGGCTCTGCTCCCTCTCTCCTGTCAATCATCTGGGACCCATTACAGGTCCCAGGTGATTGAGCGGCCAATCACGGCGCGCAGCGCCGCTCGCGCATGCGCAGTGGGTGCCAGGCTGTGAAGCCACAGCCCGGCGCCCACAGTTGAAATGCCGGCGCGGATGAGCAGAGTGGGGGGGACAAGCGGGGCTTCGATCCCCCGCATCGCTGGACCCCGGGACAGGTAAGTGTCCAATTAAAAGTCAGCAGCTGCAGTATTTGTAGCTGCTGACTTTTAATTTTTTTTTTTTTTTAATGGACCCCCTGGGTGGAACTCCTCTTTAAGCCCCGGACCATTTAGCTGGCCAAAGCCCAGAGCACTTTTTGCGATTCGGCACTGCTTCGCTTTAACTGACAATTGCGCGGTCGTGCGACATGGCTCCCAAACAAAATTGACATCCTTTTTTCCCCACAAATAGAGCTTTCTTTTGGTGGTATTTGATCACCTCTGCGGTTTTTATTTTTTGCACTATAAACAAAAAAATAACGACAATTTTGAAAAAAAACACATTATTTTTTACTTTTTGCTATAATAAATATCCCCAAAAAATATATAAAAAAATATTTTTTTCCCTCAGTTTAGGCCGATACATATTCTTCTACATATCTTTGGTTAAAAGAAAATAGCAATACACGTTTATTGATTGGTTTGCGCAAAAGTTATAGCGTCTACAAAATAGGGGATAGATTTATGGCATTTTTATTAATAATTTTTTTTTTTACTAGTAATGGCGGCGATCAGCATTTTTTTATTGTGACTGCAACATTATGGCAGACAGATCGGACACTTTTGGCGCTATTTTGGGACCATTCACATTTATACAGCGATCAGTGCGATTAAAAATGCATTATATTATTAACATGTGTAAATGTGACTGACTGTGAAGGGGTTAACCACTAGGGGGCAGTGAAGGGGTTAAGTGTGTCCTAGGGAATGATTCTAACTGTGAGGGGGCTGGGCTATGTGTAACACGACACTGATCGCCGCTCCCGAATACAGGGAGCTGTGATCAGTGTCAGTGTCATTAGGCAGAATGGGGAAATGCTTTGTTTACATCAGCATTTCCCCGTTCTTCCTCTCCGTGAGACGATTGCGGGTATCCCCGCGGACATCAAATCTGCGGGACCAGAGATCACGCTCACGGAGCTCGCGGCGCGCGCGCACCCGCAAACTGCTTCTTAAAGGGCAACGTAGAGGTATGTTAATAAGCCTGTATGTGCCCTTCTGACGACGTATATTGGCGTGAGCTGGTCGGCAAGCGGTTAAAGATTATAGAAGATGTTATCGATTGGCTCTGCATAAACGTTTTTTTAGTAAACTCCTCCAAGGATCCAGCAGGACACCATGGCTATTGGTGAGCAGCTTCCAGGATCAAACCCAGATAGCAAGCAATTGAGCTGCAAGTTTGAAAATGACTTGCTAAGCTATTTCTAGACTTGCCAGGCTTCACAAGCTTAATGCACAATTGCAGCCAGTCCACATTACATGACTCCTGATCAACTTTCTTTGCAAATATTCTGCAAGTCTGCTGCAAATTCTGGTTCAGTTATGTTGTGCAATAATCACCCCACCACAGGGGTCACTCTTACTTGCAGAGCTCTTGCTGTAAGACTCACCACTGCAACTTTACTCTTGTTGCAGACTTGCTACGCAAATTTTCTACAAATTGGAAAAGTGTCAACTAGAACTTGTGCTTCAAGTCCTTTGCAAGTGTACAACTTGCCAGTAAAAATGTGCAGCAAGTTAACAGACTTATGCCTCGTACACACGACCAGATTTTCCACAGACAAAGCGTCGGACTTTTGTCTGAAGGGCGTTGGCCAGGAACTTGTCTTGCATACAAATGGCACACAATTTTTGGCCAACAAACATGACCGTAGTGAAGTACTACGTGGTTTTTCATCTCTTTAGCGCCACCCTTTGGGCACCTTCTGCTAATGTTGTGTTTGGTGAGCATTGATTCCGAGCATGCGTGTTTGTACTTTGGACTTTTGTCCGATGGACTTGTGTACACACGCTCAGAAAATCCGACAACACACCACTGTCTGTGGAAAATTTATAAACCTGCCATCCAACATTTGTCCACGGAAAGTTGGCCAACAATTGTCTGATGGAGCGTACAAACGGTCGGATTTTCTGCCAACAGCCTGTTATCACACAATTCCCGTCGGAAAATCTGATTGTGTGTACGAGGCTTTACAATTCAACACTGCCACAACTGTGGCAAATTATCTTTGCTATCTGGGACTATCACCTCCAGGTTCAGTGTTCCTCTACCACAAAGAATTCATATTCATTCAGTTTATATAGACTCCCTCTGGTTCTGGCCAGCTCAGTAGATTGCTTTAAAAAAAACCTGGATTCTTTCCTAAATGTACATAATATAACTGGGTACTAACATTTATAGGTAAAGTTGATCCAGGGAAAATCCGATTGCCTCTCGGAGCATCAGAAAGGAATTTTTTCCCCTGCTGTAGCAAATTGGATCATGCTTTGCTGGGGTTTTTCGCCTTCCTCTGGATCAACTGTGGGTGAAGGATTGTATATATGGGATTGTATTTTTTTTTTTGGTTGAACTAGATGGATTTGTGTATTTTTTCAACCTGACTAACCATGTAACTATGTAACATTAAACTCAGAATGTTAGTTAATATGTAAGAGTTCACCTACACTGTCCCCCCCCCAAAGTCCGCCACTGTACTTCGTTTTATGGATGATGAGCTGTTATTACCCCTGTGATTGCAGTGATTCTGATTGGTCACCGCTGACACTTAACTGTTTTGACCAATCATAATCGCTCTGATCTGTCCTTGAAGCCTCACAGAAAGAAATGGGAGAAGAGCAAGGATTTCAAATCCACTACACTACACACCACTACACTGGCTGCGTGGGCAGTGACAGCTCACCATGCACAGGTAAGTACAGCAGGGACCAGGGGGAGGGGGTAGGGGGTGTTGTAGGGAGGGTGTAGGCTGTTAGTTCACTCTTTTTTATAAAGATGTGAAGTAACCTTTAAATGTTACATAGCTACATAGTAGGTGAGGTTGAAAAAAGACACAAGTCCATTAAGTCCAACCTATGTGTGTGATTATATGTCAGTATTACATTGTATATCCCTGTGTGTTGTGGTTGTTCAGGTGCTTTTCTATTAATTTTTTGAAACTATCGATGCTTCCCACTGAAACCACCGCCTGTGGAAGAGAATGCCACATCCTTGCCGCTCTTACAGTAAAGAACCCTCTACGTAGTTTAAGGTTAAATCTCTTTTCTTCTAATTTTAATGAGTGGCCACGTGTCTTATTAAACTCCCTTCCACCAAAAAGTTTTATCCCTATTGTGGAGTCACCAGTACGGTATTTGTAAATTGAAATCATATCACCTCTCAAGCATCTCTTCTCCAGAGAGAATAAGTTCAGTGCTTGCAACCTTTCCTCATAACTAAGATCCTCCAGACCCTTTATTAGCTTTGTTGCCCTTCTCTGTACTCGCTCCATTTACAGCACATCCTTCCTAAGTACTGGTGCCCAGAACTGGACAGCATACTCCAGGTGAGGCCGGACCAGAGTCTTGCAGAGTGGGAGAATTATCTCTTTATTTCTTGAGTTAATCCCTTTTTAATGCATGCCAATGTTCTGTTTGCTTTGTTAACAGCAGCTTGCCATTGCATGCCATTGCTAAGCCTATCATCTACTAGGACCCCCAGGTCCTTTTCCATCCTAGATTCCCCCAGAGGTTCACCCCCCAGTGAGCAGATTGCATTTATATGTTTGTCACCCAAATGCATTATTTTACATTTTTTCACATTAAACCTCCTTTGCCATGTAGTTGCCCACCCCATTAATTTGTTCAGATCTACATGCAAGGTTTCCACATGCTGCGGAGAAGTTACTGCCCTGCTTAGATTAGTATTGTCTGCAAATACAGAGATTGAATTGTTTACCCCATCCTTCAGGTCATTTATAATACAAACTAAATAGGATTGGTCCCAGGACAGAACCCTGGGGGACCCCACTTTCCACCTCGACCATTCCGAGTACTCCCCATTTATCACCACCCTCTGAACTCACCCTTGTAGCCAGTTTTCAATCCATGTACTCACCCTATGGTCCATGCCAACGGACCTTACTTTGTACAGTATATGTTTATGGGGAACTGTGTCAAATGCTTTTGCAAAATCCAGATACACCACGTCTACGGGCCTTCCTTTATCTAGATGGCAACTCACCTCCTCATAGAAGGTTAATAGATTGGTTTGGCAAGAACGATTCTTCACAAATCCATGCTGACTACTGCTAATGATACCATTTTCATTACAAAAATATTGTATATAGTCCCTTATCATCCCCTCCAAGAGCTTGCATACTGTTGATATTGGGCTAACTGGTCTGTAATTCCCAGGAATGTATTTTGGCCCTTTTTAAAATATTGGTGCTACATTGGCTTTTCTTCAATCAGCTGGTACAATTCCAGTCAGTAGACTGTCAGGAAAAATTAGGAACAATGGTCTGGCAATCACTTGACTGAGTTCCCTAAGGACCTTCAGGTGCAAGCTATCTGGTCCCGGTGACTTATTAACCCCTTAAGCCCCGGACCATTTGGCTGGCCAAAGATCAGAGCACTTTCTGCGATTCGGCACTGTGTAGCTTTAACTGACAATTGCGCAGTCGTGCGATGTGGCTCCCAAACAAAGTTGACGTCCTTTTTTCCCCACAAATAGAGCTTTCTTTTGGTAGTATTTCATCACCTCTGTGGTTTTTATTTTTTGCGCTATAAACCAAAAAATAGCGACAATTTTGAAAAAAACACATTATTTTTTACTTTTTGCTATAATAAATATCCACAAAAAATATATAAAAAAAAACAATTTTAGTTTAGGCCGATACGTATTCTTCTACATATTTTTGGTAAAAAAAAAATCGTATTAAGAATTCATTGATTGGTTTGCGCAAAAGTTATAGCGTCTACAAAATAGGGGATAGTTTTATGGCATTTTTATTTTTAATATTTTTTTACTAGTAATGGCAGCGATCTGCGATTTTTATCGGGACTGCGACATTATGGCGGACACATCGGACATTTTTGACACATTTTTGGGACCATTGTCATTTATACAGCAATCAGTGCTATACAAATGCATTGATTCCTGTGTAAATTACACTGGCAGTGAAGGGGTTAACCACTAGGGGGCAGTGAAGGGATTAAGTGTGTCCTAGCGAGTTATTCTAACTGTGGGGGGGGCGTGGCTATGTGTGACACGACACTGATCACTGCTCCCGATTATAGGGAGCGGTGATCAGTGTCCTGTCACTAGGCAGAACGGGGAAATGCTTGTTTACATTAGCATTTCCCCGATCTTCCTCTCCGTGAGATGATCGCGGGTATCCCCGTGGACATCGCGTCCGCGGGACCCGCTATCACACTCACGGAGGTCGTGGTGGGCGCGCCCGCAAACCGCTTCGTAGCCTCCCTGGCGGTTTTCCCGAGTGTGGCTCGGGGTTAAAATTCAGTACCATTAGCGGTAACCCCGAGCCACACTCGGGATCGCATTGCAGGATCCTGGGGCGGCGTTACTTACCTTGTCCCCGGGATCCTGCGATGTCCCCCGCAGTGTCCGAGGGCTCCGTCCTCCTCCGAAGCCTCTCCGTGCCAGGCTCCGTTCCCTGCGAGCGGCGCGACGCACAGGGGCGGAGCCTGGCGGCAAATTCAAAAAAATGTCAAAAGCATAACACATACAGTACTGTAATCTTACAGATTACAGTACTGTATGAAATGATTTCACATCCCTTTTGTCCCCAGTGCTTTGTCCCATGCCCTGCATGCAATTTTACATGATATACACTGTTCTTTCTGCCTGGAAACTGGAGATTGTCCATAGCAACCAAAAAGTGTCCCTTTACGTCAAAAGTGGCTTTAGACCAGCTAGAAAACAGCGATAATAAATTAGAACACTTGCAGAATTGAGCGATAGTGAATTGTGGGGAAATTTATTTTATTACTATTTTTTTTTTTTTTTTTTAATTATTTATTTTTATTTATTATATTAGAATTTATGTTTTTGTGTTTCAAACTTTATCATACCCGGGATATCTACTAGACTCTGGTTTGGACAGATTTAAGTGTGTTATTGTTAAGATTTACAGACCTACAATATAAAACGCCAAATTTCCATGCAAAATAATGGTACCGCTTTCAGCACCTAAAATCCGAAATAATCATACCGCCAGGGAGGTTAAAGGGCAACGTACAGGTACGTTAATATGCCTATACGTGCCCTTCTGCCGACGTATATCGGTGTGAGCCGGTCGGCAAACAGTTAATGTTAAGTTTTCCAAGTCTATTTCTAATTCTGGCTTCTGTTAGCCATGAGGGTGCTTCCTGTGATGTGTCATGAGGATAAACACTGCAGTCTTGGTTACTGAAGCACCCTGATTCCCTCGGAGGAGAAGAATAATACCTTTGCCATCTCACCATCCTTTGTAACCAGATTTCCTTCCCCATTCTTTATGGGGCCAATATGGTCTGTGCTCCCTCTTTTACTGTTTATATACTTAAAGAATTTCTTGGGATTTTTTTTGCTCTCCTCTGCTATGTGTCTTTTGTTTCTATCTTAGCCGCCCTAATTGCACCCTTACATTTCTTGTTGCATTCTTTGTAAAGTCTGAATGCTGATGATGGTCCCTCAGCCTTGTATTTTTTGAATGCCTTCTCCGTTGCTTTTATATGCATTTTTACAATGGAATTAAGCCAATGAAGAACAAAGTGGAATTGATTCAAAGAAAACAGTAAGTTACATTATACATTATGCAAATCTCCAATATGCAAAGGTTACATCCAGCCCTGCCCTTTTCTGCTTTCTTTGACTTTTACAATGACTGTTGATATCACCATGCTCTTGAAGTTAACCTTTCATCAAATGTTCAGTTTGAATTGCCCGGGTGTAGAAGAGGTTTTCTTACAATCAAGCAGACTGCTCTGTAATCTCTTTTTCTGTGCATCAAAATAATAATCCTGCAGATTTCTATGAAGTGCTTATCCAGTGCAATTATATTCAGCAAACCCCCCAAATACAGCATTTATATACAGAATAAAGCATTTAACCCATAAAAAGTACAATAGAATAAAGCACAGCAAAACAATACACAAAAGCACAAAGCTAACACAGAACAGTACGTGTTCAACAGTATTAATAAGCCTTGACATTATCATCCTCTGCACTGCCTGCAGTCCATGAAAAATAAAATACAAAAGAATGGATGAAGGAATTTGTTCAATGATTCAACTTTTTTCTATACTGATACATATAATGGGATACAGCAATTCTGTACCTGCACAAAGAACCTTGAAAGGAAATTGTAAAAGTACACCTCTGTTTAAAATGAAGCATCTATTCACCGAGAATATAATAAACGGCTACATTCAAAAACTTTGATATTTGCCTACTCTTATTTACATTCACACACTACATACCAAACGACACAGGGAAACTCCAAAACATGTAATGAAGTGCATTTCTAGCTACATTTTTTTTCCTTAGTTTTAGATAGTAGAATAGGGGAAGGATAGGACTTCCTTGAGTGTGAGTTCCCACTACAGATTCCCCCTGACTTTCTGCATGTAGGAGAAATAACAGGGACAAAATTAAAATTAAAACACATTTTATTAAATGAGTGGGGAAAGGGTAAAACCCCTGCTAGCTTTTATTTCTGTCTCCCTAGTGGAGATCCTACACTTTCAGGCACAGTGACAACTTTGTCACCAGTAAAGGAATTGAAGTAGAACTCAAGACAAGTCTTTTTTTCCATTTTGCATAGGGTAAGGGAAGGTTATAATCCTTGTCCGTTTTTTTCCCATCAATGTCTCATTGGGGATATTTCCCATCACTTCCTGTCCCATAGTAAAAAAACAGGAAGTGAGAGGAAATCCCATCAAAGTGAGGGAATCTGGATATTGGGAGATTTACCTTCTATTACAATTCTGGTGAAAACCCTAAACTTGGGAGTTTCTGTCCCTTTCACTCTTGATGTTAATGGTACAGTACAAATAGGGTACATCTTCTAATGGAGGGCATAGACAGCAAGAAACGCCTGGCAGGTATTCAATTCTCTCTCCACACTATCCAAAACTAAAAATATATGTGTCGGCTTTAGTTATAATTCAAGGGAAATATCCCAGAAGGTAACAAAGAAAGAAAATAAAAAAAAACAAAAAACAAAAACATGATGGGTTCTAACTTATCCCTAAATAAAAAATTAGAATTTGCTGAGATTATGGAGTTCATGGGAGCATATGCAGGAGTTACACTATCAAGCCAATCAAAGCGGCTGAAAATCTGGCACCGGGAAGAAGTCAAAGAGAAGATGTAAGTATCACTGGAACTGAGGTGATTCCCTGTAGACTTTATTGCTGCCTTAAATTGGTTTTAAGTAACAAATATGGTAATGAAAAAAAGGAAGGAACTTCTAATACTGTCCAAAAGATACTGTTGTTATGCTATTAGCTAATAATTTTACCTTTAAAGTTGTTCTAAAGGCTAAACATTTTTTACCTTAATGCATTCCCTGTATTAAGTTGAAATATGTCCCACTAACTGTATCGCCCCCTCACCACACTTTATACTTACCTGAGTCGTATCTCGTATCTCAATCTAGTGTTGTGCCCATCTGCAATGGAGCTTGTCAGTGTTCCTCTCCTTACAGACTGCAGTGATAGCCTTTGGCTCCCGCTGCTGTCAATCAAATCCTGTGAGGAGGGAGCTGGGGGAGGGATGCACACAAGGACGCACACAGTCCAGCTCTGGAGTGAGCCCACAGGAAAAGGAGGAGCCAAGAGTGCCATCAAGGGACCCCAGAAGAGGAGGTTTGGGGCTGCTCTGTGCAATACAATTTCACAGAGCAGGTAAGGGTACTGAGCCGCTTGGTAATTTGGGTTCTCTGTTCTGCGCCTCAACTCTAAGAACAACCTCAGACTCTCTGGCACACCTGGTTGAGTGAAAATTACTGCACGCACTTATAGGACTAAGTGTGGATAGATACCTTTATGTCAACTGTGAACAAGTATCAAGAAATAGACACAAGAATGTTTAGTGGTAAATGAACGCAATGTATTGGTATGGGTTAGAGTAAATGGTGGTTTGAGCATAAATAAGCACACAGAGGAAAGATTCAGACGCAGTCTGCTAAAGAATCTGATCTCTAGGCCAAAGTGACTTAGGTTAGAGTTCTGTAGCACTAGACTGGAATCAACCAGGAAAATCAGCAATAAGCAGTGCCTATAAACATTAACTGCAATGCAAATAATAATACTATAACCAATCTAGAGTGCACTCTAGGTGAATGGCTAGGATATGGTGTAATGTCCCCTCTTAGCATAAGCAATATGTGAAGGTTTCTGTGTAGAAGCTGTAAAGGGACCATCTTTAATTCTAACTCTTCAGCTGGCTAGCGATGGGGCCTAGTTGTGCCGTTGGTGCACATGAGAATCGTCCCAGTCAAGCCTGCAGGCAGCAAAAGGGCTACTATATGTCTGCATGGTTAGTTCCTAAAGGGCTCAGTCTCTTTTTCTAACAGCAGATAGTAAATCAGCACAGCAGAAGCTCCCCAGTCCCACAGATATTACAGCTCACCCTATAGTTACACACAGCAATTAGTCCACTCTCCGCTCTGCCCTCAGTGCAGTGCTGCTTGACTCAGTTCAGCACCGCAGGGCAGAAGCTACAGCGTTTCTCTGTTTTTCTCCTCATTCTCCATTCTAAACCAAGCACCTGGCTACACAAATATAACATGTTTGTTATTTTAATTAAAAAATATATCCTTTACAACCACTTTAACTGCTTGCCGACCGCCGGCTGTCAATTGACGGCCAGTTGGCGCGGCTCTCGTTGCGGGCGGGCGTCATATGACGGCCTCCCATTTAAACAGGGAATGCGCGCGATCGTGTGCGCGCATCCCTGTTCCTTCAGTGGCGGCGTGTCACGGAGACACCGCTCGCCACCGAGGAGAGTGAACAGCTATTGGACATGGCTGTTTACCACGTGATCGGCCGTGATGAAGTCACGGCCGATCACAGATAGGTCCACCCATATGTGCACGGCGCATGCGCGGGATCGCGAGCGCGCTGCGCGTGCACGTCGGTGGCAGCATGTTTCCAGGAACGGCTGTTTACCCACGTGATCGGCTGTGATCCTTTCACAGCTGATCATAAATGTAAACACAGAGCGGTAGCTAGCTGTTACCAGCTCTTCTCTCCTCACACACCGTTTCCAGTGTGAGGAGAGAAGAGCCAGAAGTAGTGAGTTACCGATCTGTGTTCCGTAGTGTCCGCACCAACACCACACCTGTCCCATCGCCCCCCCAATTGTCATCTGTCACCCCACAGTCACCACAGTCACCCAATAAAGTGCACCTGTCACATAAGGGACTGCCATCAGTGACCGTCAGTGGTGCTCCTGTCACCCGTCACCCATCAGTGACCATCAGCGGTGCACCTGTCACCCATCAGTGACCGTCAGCGGTGCACCCGTCACCCATCAGTGACCGTCAGTGGTGCACCTGTCACCCGTCACGCATCAGTGACCATCAGCGGTGCACCTGTCAGCCATCACCCATCACCCATCAGTGACCGCCAGCCATCACCCGTCACCCATCAGTGACCGCCAGCCATCACCTGTCACCTGTCACCCATCGGTGACCGTCAGCCATCACCCATCACCTGTCACCCTTCAGTGACCGCCATCACCCGTCACCCATCAGTGACCATCACCCATCACTGTCCGTGGCCTGTCACCCATCAGTGACGATCGCCTGTCACAACGTCATCACCTATCAGTGAACGTCAGCTGCCACCCATCGCACAGCCCATCAGTGACCGTCACCTGCCACCTGTCACACAGCGTCATGTCCAAAAGAGTATACAACAGTGAGGAGGTGTTCCAGATCCTCTCCATGACCGTTGAGAGCAACGGGGAGTTCTCATCAGATTCCAATTCTGATTCTGAATCAAATTCGGCATTTGAACCGAATAGTGAATCAGCAAATGATTCGGAGGAAGAATGGGTCCCTCCTAAAAGGGTACGGCACTCTGGAAACCAGGATTATATTCCCCGGCCCAGTACCAGCACTGCCACCCGCAATAGACCCCAGGAACAAATGCCCAGTACCAGCGCTGCCGCCCGCGATAGGCACCAGGAACAAATGCCCAGACCCAGTACCAGTGCTGCCACATCACGCCTGAGTACCAGAACAGGAAATTCCAATCCAACTACTGGAGTGTCACACCCCCCAAGAGCCAGGGCCTCTACATACATGCCAGATGGTCTTGCCAACCCAACATGGCTGCCTTCCAACTCGGCATCACCAATTATTCCCCCTTTCACAGCACTGCCAGGTGTGCAGACCAACACCCAAAATTGAAGAGAGATTGATTGCTTTCACCTGTTTTTGCCCGACACTATGCTGCAATTTATTGTGGACCAGACAAATTTATATGCCCAGCAATATATTGCCAACAACCCCCAATCTTCATATGCCCGTCCTTTTGAGTGGAGAGATCTGAATTTGGAGGAGTTCAAATTGTTTATGGGCCTCACCCTAAACATGGGGATTACAAAAAAAATTGAAGGACATGCCTATTGGTCCACCAACCCCATCCACAACATGCCCATTTATTCTGCCGTAATGTCCAGGTCCCGATACAAGATGATGATGCGCTTTCTTCACTTCAGCGACAACACCCAGTGCCCTCCCCACAATCATCCAAATTACGACAAGTTATACAAGATCCGCCCACTGATAAATTTCTTTTCCCAACAATTTGCAGAACTCTATGTCCACGATCAGAATATATGTGTCGATGAGTCCCTGGTAACCTTTTCAGGCCGGCTAAGAATAAAAAAAATATATTCCTAGCAAAAGGGCAAGATACGGAGTAAAATTATACAAGCTCTGTGAGAGAGCCATGGGATATCTGTATGCGTTCCGCATATATGAAGGAAGAGATTCCCAGCTCCAGCCCCCTGAATACCCGGCCTACATGGGCACAACTGGAAAGATTGTATAGGACCTGGCATACCCACTTCTGAACAAAGGATATCACATATACCTTGACAACTTTTACACGAGCCTGCCCCTTTTCAAACACTTATACATTGCAGAAACCCTGGCCTGTGGAACCTCCAGAAAAATAGGAAGGGCTTCCCACAATCTCTAGCGAACAAAAAGCTGCGAAGGGGGGAAAGAGCATCATTGAGATGCAACGAAGTGCTGGCCTTGAGGTGGAAGGATAAAAGGGACGTGCACATGATGTCCACCATCCATGACGACACTACAATTGAGGTACAAAGAAGACGAGGTCCCATTGAAAAGCCAATATGTGTCCAAGATTATAATCTACACATGGGGGGGTGGATTTCAATGATCAAATGATTCAGCCCTATTTGTCAATAAGGAGGTCCCGATTGTGGTACAATAAGGTACCAATTTATCTCATCCATTTGGCCATTTACAATTCCTACGTAGTCTACACCAAATCCATTGAAAGCCCCGCCCCCTTCCTAAAATTCATAGAAGAAGTTGTCACGTCCCTCATCTTTCACCAAAACCCCCCCAGAAAACCTTCGCTCTGAGGCTGTTTGCCGACTTCATGAGCGCCACTTCCCCTTCAGCATTCCACCATCTGAAGCAGGCCTAAGACGGCAAAAAAAATGTCGCACCAAAAGAGGATTTAGAAAAGATACCAGCTATCATTGTCCCCAGTGTCCCTCCCAACCTGGCCTTTGCATTGGTGAATGCTTCCAACTTTATCATACATCCCTAAAATATTAGCCCATATTTTGAACCATTTCCCCTTTTTCATCATCTGTGCTGACCATTTTCCATTCTTCCCCAAATAACCATGCCACTGCCTTCCACGTGAACTGACCCTGGCCTGTTTTTGACCATGCCTCTGCCTAACGTTTGGACTGCTTCCATGTGAACTGACCCTGGCCTGTTTTATTAATTATGCTACTGCCTACCGCTTGGACTGCTTGCACGTGAACTGACCCTGGCCTGTTTTATGGACTATGCTTTTGCCTACCGCTTGGACTGATCTGTTGCCCTGCTACTGTAGTACACAGGGGTCTCACATATGTGAGGGGCTCCAGAATTGTTTTTCCGGATGGAGAAAACTATTTTTTTTGTTTTTCTCCGGGTTTCGGAATTTCTGGATTAGGGTCTGGAGTCCGGAGGCTTCATAGAGATTTGGGTCGAAGCCTCTACCCCTGTGCCCCTGTGCACAGTCTTACCTGATTGCGCCCCCTCAGCCTGCTGCTGACTTACTGCCACCATGCCTCTGCCCATCGCATGAATGGACCACACCGCTACCTGGACTATGCAAATAATTAGCTGTAGCAAGAGGCAGTATGTTTATGAAGGGCTGGAGAGCGGTACAATAATGAGTGTCTGCAGGTAACAGTGTACCAGGACCAATCTCTGCCTTGACAATTTCTATGGACTGTACTGTGCTGACAATATCCTTGTGCTGACTATAAGCAATATTCCTGCCTGCTGCCTGGATAATTACTATTGCTGTCGCTAAACACATCCCTGCCTGCTGCCTGGACCAGTGCTCTCCTCTGTGGATACTACTAAAAGCACAGGTAATGCTTTTTTTTTACCCTTTCCACAATAGAATTTATTTTGGATTGTAATTCTTGGTATGTGCATGCTATGTGTTAGAAATATGAAGGGTTTTCAAAAATGATAGGTTGCCAGGAAATTATAAATGTCATTTATGCTCCTAGAACGCCTGACCGTTCAAAAGACTTATTGTGCCTCATAGATTATACGTTGGGGTGTTTGCTTTCCAAAATGGGGTAATTTTGGGGGCAATTCCATTGCCCTGGTGCTCCAGGGCCTTCAAAAGTGTAATAGGTGGTTGAGAAATGAGATGTGTCATTTATGCTCATAAAACGTATGAAGATGCTACTTCAATGTTGGGCCTTTGTATGTGGCCAGGCTGTGTAAAAGTCTCACACATGTGGTATCACCATACTCAGGAGGAGTAGCAGAATGTATTTTGGGGTGTCATCTTTGCTACGTACATATTATGTGTTGGAAATATCTGATAAATGGATAACTTTGTGTAAAAAAAAATGCATTTTCATTTTTTTCCACATTTTCCAAAAACTTCTGGAAAAAAATGAACCGTTCAAAAGACTCATTATGTCTCATAGATTATACTGGGGTGTTTGCTTTCCAAAATGGGGTCATTTTGGGGGCAATTCCATTGTCAAAGTCTCACACATGTGGTATCGCCATACTCGGGAAGAGTAGCAGAATGTATTTTGGGGTGTAATTTGTTGTATGCATATGCTCTGAGAGAGAAATAACCTGTTAATATGACAATTTTGTAAAAAATAAATAAATAAATAAAATATTCATTTTGCAAAGAATTGTGGGAAAAAATTACAACTTAAAAAAACTCACCATGCTACTTACTTAATATCTTGGAATGTCTATTTTCTAAAAAGGGGTCATTTGGGAGGTATTTGTACTTTCCTGACTTGTAAATTGTCTCAACAAATGAGATAGGCCTTCAGTACATCAGGTGTGATCAGATGTGATCAATTTTCAGTGATTGGCACCATAGTTTGTATACTCTATAACTTTCACAAAGACCAAATAATTTACACTTATTTGGGTTATTCTTACCAAAGCTATGTAGCAGTATAAATTTTGGCCAAATTTTATGAAGAAAAATTTCTAATTTGTAAAATTTTATGACAGAAACAAACAAAAAGGCATTTTTTTCACAAAATTTTAATTTTTTTATTCATAGCACAAAAATAAAAAACCCACTAGTGATTAAATACCACCAAAAGAAAGCTCTATTTGTGTGAAAAAAAGACGCAAATTTCATATGGGTACAGTGTTGCATGACTGAGTAATTGTCATTCAAAGTGTGAGAGCGCTGAAAGCTGAAAATTGGTCTGGGCAGGAAGGTGCCCTGTATTGAAGTGGTTAATATAAATTTTACAGATTCTCTTGTATGCAGATTTAGCAGACTTGTCATAGTTTGATTTGAAGAGGCACTGCAGCCTCCTGTTATCTAAAGCTACTTTCTGGATCAAAAATCTAAAGATACTGGGTCTGATTTTTCAAGCTTATGTGTGTACCCTAGAGTATCAATTGTAGACTAGATGTGCAACTCACTCAAAACTAGAACCATACTGTAGTCACTGAACATTGGTGTACAATCTACTCTGTTACTTTGTTAAACAGAAGTTGAACTCTGGAAGCTGTTTCCAAAAAGAGGATGTCAGGAGGCAAGTGACTTTGACTAGTCACCAGCATTGCATGTAGGCTCCTTGCAGCTGATCATTCCCCATTACTGACTTATCTTAAAGCAGAGTTCCGCCAATTTTTTTTTTTTTAAGTCAGCAGCTACAAACACTGCAGCTGCTGACCTTTAAAATAAGGACACTTACCTGTCCAGGGCGCCCGAAGCCGATCTAACCTAAGGCTATCAGGTGCTGCCGCCGCCATCATCGGTGAGCGAATCAGGACGTGAAGCCGCAAGGCTTCACTTCCTGGTTCCCTACTGTACATGCGCGACTCCCGCTGCGCTATCCCACTGGTCCCTGCTGGCTTCTGGGACCCGTGTGTATTCCAGAAGACAGCGGGGGGTGGGGGTGGTTTGGGAAGTGGCGTAGATACCTGCCGGTGGCTTGGGTATCTATGCCCGGAAGTTGGAGCAAAATACCTGTATAAGACAGGTATCTGCTCCCCCCTCCCCCCTAATGTCCCAAATGTGACACCGGAGGGGGGGGGGGGAACCGGAAAAGCGGAAGTTCCATTTTTGGGTGGAACTCAGCTTTAACTTGCTCTGCACTGATGCTTACATTTTGACAGAGGTAGGGGTTTGCTTCCTCATATCAGAGCCTCCAGGTACAAAGCAGCTTGTAGTATCATCACCAAATCCCACTCCAAATGTCCTGAACATACAGTAGTAGTAAGTGACAGCAGTGCCTTAGATCCCACACGGAAGATATACAGCTATAAAACTGTAAGCACAGGAGTGCCTAGGCACACTCTCATACCAGCGCATTGCGATTTTTCAGGAGAAATGTCAGACAAAAGGATACAGCTTAGACCCAATGAGCACTCCTAAATGTCCCATATAACATAGCAAACATAGGTGTGTGCAGGGTTCAAACACACGGGCCTTTCTCTGCAGCCTTAGATGCACTGGACAGTGAATGAATGGGAAGTGCTCTGTGCTGAGTGGCTTCCTGTTCATTCACAAATTGAAGCATAGTGACCACAGTTTACTATGCTTCAGTTATGAACACACTGAGTGTGTTCATTGTGTTCATTTAGAAAAGGGGCTGGTCAATGACATATTGACTAGCCCCATCCCCCACAGCAGCCAGGGGGAGAGGAGAGGCGGGAAGCCAGCAGCACTGCAGATGGGGGGGGGAGCGCAAAACGTGGGGGAGCCTGGGTAATTGGCACTGTACGTAGTGATCAGGGTGTGCCCAGGCACACCTGGCACACCCCCGGCGCAGGCCTATGATAACAAAAATAGCAAATGATAACTTTTTGAGTCCACTTTTCACAATTAAAATGCCTGCGTATATCCATACGTACATGCGAACCAGAAATGTAAGCATACCATGGCGATTTCTCCCTGCTCTTCGCCATTTATTTTTCGCAAATTAGACTCTTTAAATATTATGTTACAGCAACTGTTTGTACATTTTATGTAGATTATTTATGAGTAATTTAATTGTGATTATATAAACATAATATTAGGATTATCTTGTTACTGACCATTTTAAACTCACAGTTTCAACACACACTATTTAGCAGCAAATACGCACAATGATGAAGAGTAAATGCTGTTTAGTTAAATGTATTTGTTGATTTAAATACGATATAACTGTTAGCATACCTCCCACAAATATGTGAGGACTAGAAAAGGCAGACTTACATTCTGAGAAATGTTTTAATAGCAGCATAACCATGGACTTCAGCCCAGAGTATTTTAATCCATTAATCCCTCCTGTGCTAAAAGTTCATGCAGCTAGCAAAAAATAAATCACATCCTAGTCATTTAACATAAAAAAACGTAAGAAAGCGTTTCATACAGTAGGACAATCTGAGCCCCAGTAAGCATGTTCTGAACAAAATAATTATATGTATGTGTTAGAAAGAATACGTTTAGCTGGGTTTACCATGTTTCAACTAAAGTTTGCGTCAATTTCAGAAATAAACTTGGACGACAACTATCAGATACAGAAAAGCTGTATGGTATTATTTTATTTCCCTTTCATAGCAGTGAATTATATTTCTGTACTTCGCATGTTTCTACAATACTTTTTTAAAGTGGTATTAAAATGTATTATATTGCAGCTTACAAATTCTTAGATGTGGTAGCTGCATTCATTTTCTTTTTTTCCTTTATTTTCACCTGGTGCCCTGTCCAGAAAGTCTCTTATTTTTCGACTTCCTGTAACAGACCAAGCTGTCAAGGAAAAGTGACAGTTAGAGGGTTGAGATAAACCATTTAACACTGGCATGGGTGATTCATATCGTTAAAAACTTTACCCCAAAAGGAAAAAAAGAAACCGTTTCTGTAACTGATTGAAAATTGTTAGTTGGATTTTGGCCTCAAAGAAAAATCCAAGGCAATGCATATTTTTACATAGTTATATTGATCCAGCTTGGACCAATGTAACTATGTACATACCATATCTGGCAGATGCCCCTGGAAGGTAGACACCACTACTCCAGTGATCTCCACTAATTCCTGGGCCCCGAGCTGAGCAACTGGCCTGATGCATTGTGAACATAAGGTCGCCCACTCAGCAAGGCCTGATCACAGAAAGCATTCTCTAATTGGCCGAGGTGGAACATCACTGCCTCGCCTCTCCACCTCATCCAATCAGAGAACACTTTCCATTTCTTCATAGACTGCAAAGCATTCTTTGAAAGGTGCCCGTTCTGTGCAGCCGACCTCATGTGATCACAAATGATCAGGCTGGTCGCTCAGCACGGGTCCCAGAAGCTAATGAAGATCACTAAAGTAGTGGTGTCAATTTCAGTGACTTCCAGCTTCCGGGGGCATTGGCCAGGTATGGGTTATACAGTACACAGTTACATTGGTCAACACTGGACCAATCTGACTATGTAAAAGCATTCCATGCCTGGAATTCATCTTTAGTTTGTTAGTCAAGTCCATCTAAATTTACCAGTGGATCTAATGCCATGTACACACGGGCGGATTTTTTGGCATCAAAAGTCTGACGGTCTTTCCGACGGACTTTCAACGAACTTTTGACGGACTTCCGACAGACTTTCGAACGAACGGACTTGGCTGCACATGATCACACCAAAGTCCGACGGATTCATACGTGATGACGTACGACCGGACTAAAATAAGGAAGTTGATAGCCAGTAGCCAATAGCTGCCCTAGCGTCAGTTTTCGTCCGTCGGTCTAGCATACAGACGAACTGATTTTTTAACCGGACTCAGATCCGTCGGAAAGATTTGAAACATGTTTCAAATCTAAAATCCGTCTGATTTTCGACCAAAAAGGTCAGTCGGAAGTCCGATGAAGCTCACACATGGTCGGATTGTCCAACGGATTAGTTCCGGCGGACGAGTTCGGTCGAAAAGTCAGCCCGTGTGTACACGGCATAACATTACCCTCTCCTCAGATTAAAACAGCTTCAAAGGTGTCCCTGGTGCTTGCTCCTCTATCCAGAGTGGAGAAACCCTAATGCTGCGTATACACGAGCGGATTTCTCGTTGGAAAAAGATACAACGGCTTTTCCAACAGGATTCCGCTCAAGTTTGCCTTGCATACACACAGTCGCGCACAAGTTCGCTGAACTTACCACCATCAAGAATGTGGTGACGTACAACACTACGACGAGCTGAGAAAATTAAGTTCAATGCTTCCGAGCATGCGTCGAATTGTTTCCGAGCATGCGTAGGAATTTTGCGCATCGGAATTGCCACAGACGATCGCATTTTCGGATAGGAACTTTTCCCGACCGAAAAATTGAGAGCATGCTCTCAATCTTTTGCTGGCTGGAATTCGGCAAGCAAAAGTCCGATGGAGCATACACACGGTCGCATTTTCCGATGAAAAACTCTCATCAGTCTTTTGCGGGCCGAAATTCCGATCGTGTGTACGTGGCATAAGACAAGAAGTGTGTTAGTGGCTAAATCACCAGGTGAAAATAAAGCAAACAAGCCTAACATCTAAGGACTGGTAAATTGCAATATACAAAATGTTTTTTTTTGGGTTTAGATATGCTTTCACTGGTTTGCTCTACACTCTACAAAGCTGAATATTAGCAGTTTCTGGTGCTACAGTTTGGGTGCCAGATTTTGAGCTCAGGGGATTAGAAGCAGAAAGTCATACAGTACCTGGCAGGAGTCTAAACTTGCATTCACACCTGGGCAGAGAGTATTCTTAGTGATTGTACAAATGTGTTTGCATGTGTAGTTTGTGTAATAAGCATTAGGCATTTGTTTCCTGGGTTGAGCAAAGGGAAGAGAGCAGTTCTAGAGTGGGGCGTGGAGGGATTTTTCTTTTTTTTTTGTTTGTTTTAAGTGCAATAACATGCACAAGTATGTGTTGCATGTTAACTGGTTGACTCATTAAAATCTATGGGACAAAAATACGAAAATGCAAAAAAAAAAAAAAAAAAAATGTTTTTTGTATGTAAGATGGAGAACATAGGGCAACATAACATACAAATATTACCACATACAATTAGTAAGAATGGGATTCTGCATGTTGAGTGTAGACCTGCATAGTCAGGCATAGGAAAACAAGCTGAAAAAGTTCACGTGTGAATGGGGGCTTAGGTGTAATAATAAAAGTAATATTTAAAGGATAAGTTCATCTTTACAAAAAATAATAATTGCACATTTTTTTGCAGGTAAAAAAAAAACATCAATTTATTTTTTTTTTGTTAGGAACTTGCAAAGCATTGCACCCATGCTTTGATCCTGGCTGTAATACCACAGTTATGCAGACTGTCTGTGAAGCTGTCTGCCTGAACCTCTGATATGGGCAGGAAGTTGGTGGTTCATTGAGAACTACAAGTTGACAGCCACAAAGGCTTTGCCATTTTCCCATTTACAGAATACCGTGAATGAATGATGTAGACCGAGTCTAATGAAGGAGAGATAAGCAGAAGGCAAGGTAGAAGATAGTGGAAAAGAAGGGAGAAAAAAGGAGGAAGAAAAAGGGAGTAATGAAAGAAAGATGGAATGGAAGAAAAGAACCTGTGAGAGAGGCCATAGCAGTGAAAAAATAGCCAGAGAAAATGAAGGGGGAACAATAGGAAGGGAGTGAGTGTAAAAGGGGTGCGGTGGAATACCTGCTGATGGGTGAAGGAGGGCATGGGAGCCAAAAAGCGTGTGGATGCGATAAAAAACAAAATGTGATGAAAAGTGAACGGGATGAGAGACACCTCTTTTCTACTGTCTTCTACCTTACCTATTGCTTATCTCTCCTTTATTTTCCCTCACCTTCCATACACTTTATTATTTTTCACTCACTCAGTCATTCTTTGTTTTCTTATTCTTTTAGTGCTCCTCCTTATTGAGGCCACCTTTCTTGTCATCACCCACTTGTGTGTTTTTTCCCACACCCTGACTCACTCGGGGTTTGTCTGTGTTGGGTTTTCATTGCCCGGAGGTGCTCCCTCAGCTCCGGGATGTGGCACTTTTGGCTGGCTAGACTTTCATGGCTGCACCACCATTGCGCAGATATTTTTGTAAGTCCGTGGGTCAAATGTACTTATGTGGGGTTTCATGTTTTACATTTGCCCACTTGCTTTTCAGACTAGTTAAAATATTGTTGTTCTCCCTATTCATAGGTGGTCACTACGGTTTTGCTCCTGATGAGTGGCTATAAGGTCCCGAAACGTGTAGAGCTTTCAACTACTGTTATGTGCACACAATCATTACTCATTTTCTTCAAGTGACACTTCAACGTGTCACACATCTATATATTATTTATATTTTTTATATGTCATTGTCTTCATATGTTTGCCAAAAAAGTCCTTGTTGGAATGTATTTTTTAATGGAATACAAAATACCAATTTATAGCTATGTGCATAAATATGTAAATATATGAATGTTTGAATGATTTCATTAAAAACTGCTATTTTATCCAATCTATATTTCTGCTCCCATGTACCTCATTCAAAGTCCCATCTTTTCTCTTTTTTTCTTTAATATATATATATATATATATATATATATATACAGTATCTCACAAAAGTGAGTACACTTCTCATATTTTTGTAAATATTTTATTATATCTTTTCATGTGAGAACACTGAAGAAATTACACTTTGCTACAATGTAAAGTGATGAGTGTACAGCTTGTATAACAGTGTAAATTTGCTGTCCCCTCAAAATAACTCAACACACAGCCATTAATGTCTAAACCGCTGGCAATAAAAAAGTGAGTACACCCCTAACTGAAAATGTCCAAATTGGGCCCAATTAGCCATTTTCCCTCCCCCCGTTGTCATGTGACTCGTTAGTGGTACAAGGTCTCAGATGTGAATGAGGAGCAGGTATGTTTAAATTTGGTGTTTTCCCTCTCATTCTCTCAAACTGGTCACTGGAAATTCAACATGGCACCTCATGGCAAAGAACTCTCTGAGGATCTAAAAAAAGGAATTGTTGCTCTACATAAAGTTGGCATAGGCTATAATAAGACTGCCAAGACCCTGAAACTGAGCTGCAGCACGGTGGCCAAGACCATACAGCGGTTTGACAGGACAGGTTCCACTCAGAACAGGCCTTGCCATGGTCCACCAACGAAGTTGAGTACACGTGCTCAGCGTCATATCCAGAGGTTGTCTTTGGGAAATAGACATATGAGTGCTGCCAGCATTGCTGCAGAGATTGAAGGGGTGAGGAGTATAAAGACAAGTGTGTCTTGCCTACAGTCAAGCATGGTGGTGGGAGTGTCATGGTCTGGGGCTGCATGAGTGGTACTGGCACTGGGGAGCTACCGTTCATTGAGGGAACCATGAATGCCGACATGTACTGTGACATACTAAAGCAGAGCATGATCCCCTCCCTTCGGAGACTGGGCCGCAGGGCAGTATTCCAACATAATAACAAACCCAAACACACCTCCAAGACGACCACTGCCCTGCTAAAGAAGCTGAGGGTAAAGGTGAAGGACTGGCCAATCATGTCTCCAGACCTAAACCCTATAGAGCATCTGTGAGGCATCCTCAAACGGAAGGTGGAGGAGTGCAAGGTCTCTAACATCCACCAGCTCCGTGATGTCGTCATGGAGGAGTGGAAGAGGACTCCAGTTGCAACCTGAGAAGCTCTGGTGTACTCCATGTCCAAGAGGGTTAAGGCAGTGCTGGAAAATAATGGTGGCCACACAAAATATTGACACTTTGGGCCAGATTTGGACATTTTCACTTAGGGGTGTACTCACTTTTGTTGCCAGCAGTTTGAATGGCTGTGTGTTGAGTTATTTTGAGGGGACAGCAAATTTACACTGTTATACAAGATGTACACTCACTACTTTACATTGTAGCAAAGTGTCATTTCTTCAGTGTTGTCACATGAAAACACTCACATTTTGTGAGATATTGTATATATATTATATATATATATATATATATATATATATATATATATATATATATATTTTTTTTTTTTTTTTTTTTTTTTTTTTTTTTTTAATTTATTTATTTATTTTACTATAGGCTGACAAATGCACAAAACGTTTGAACATTTTAAGACTTTACCAATTTTTAACATTTACTTCAATGTATTAATTATTTTTTTTCCCAATACTGCCACTATATCTGACATTTATTTCAACGTATTAATTGATTTACATATATAAGAAGGTGGCAGTATTTTTGCATCTGCAGGCTATAGGCTTTTATTTTTGCCAGTGAAGCCTCAAGTCTGCATCACTGTATCCTACCTTTCATAGTGATCACATGATTGGGAACTATTTATTGTTGACCCTGGCTGTCAGTGACGGGATTGAGAGCCATCAGCTGCACTCTCAAATTTCTGTGTATCCCACTGTGCTTAACGGTTCCTCCTGCCAACCTCTACGTCATTACAGGACACAGTCATGATGTGAAAGTAGGCAGGAGGAACCACTGAGCTCTGCAGGAGAAATACGAGATTGGCAGTGGATTAAAACAGCATTTGGTGGCATGGGCAATAAGTATGTCCTTGAGCTATACGGATCTGCAGGTAGCTCTGTTACTGGAATTTTCAGCGTCACTTCAAACACAGATAGTGCTTATGGCAAACCCCTACTTATGCTATCACTTAATCTTCCGAAAATATTTCCTTATTAAAAGAATCATTGGAGGTAAACATGATAACTAAAGGACCGTACACACGATCGGACTTTTTGACAACAAACATGCAAATTAGCTGTTTTGGAGCAACATCCGACCGTGTGTATGCTCCATCGGACAAACTTTTTCAGTTTCCATTGGACTTTTGTTGGCTGTGCGAACGGACAAACTTTCCGGCAACAAAAGTCCCATGGAGCAAAGTCCGATCGTGTGTACACAAAGCCATCAGACTTTTGTACAAACTACAGTACGCAGCCGCTAGAATGTTTCCCGGCGGCAGGGTACTGTACATCTCGCGCTAGCTGCAATAGGAAAAACACATTTTCCTACTGCGGCGGGCGCGAGAGGGAATTCCCCTCTGGGGAATACCAAGCCCTTCGGTCTGGTATGGATTTTAAAGGGAACCCCCTACGCCGAAAAAACGTTGTGGGGTCCCCCCAAAATCCATACCAGACCCTTATCTGAGCACGCAGCCTGGCCGGTCAGGAAAGGGGGTGGGGACGAGCGAGTGCCCCCCCACTCCTGAGCGCCCTGTGGGCCCCCCACCCCAAAGCACCTTGTCCCCATGTTGATGAGGACAAGGGCCTCTTCCCGACAACCCTGGCCGTTGGTTGTCGGGGTCTTCGGGCGGGGAGGCTTATCTGAATCCGGGAGCAGCCTTTAATAAGGGGGCCCCCAGATCCCGGCCCCCCACCCTATGTGAATGAGTATGGGGTACATCGTACATATGGTGACATGACCACGCCCCCTTAATGACCTCACAGTCCCAGCATGCCCCGGGACTGTGATGTCATAGGGGGGCGGGGTCACCACCTATATAAGTCCGTTGCGGAGCGCACAGAGACCATTCCGGCTGGAGAGAGCGTCGTGTCAACATCTCTGGAAGAGAAGAGGGAAGAAGACGATCCAGAAGTCCGGACCACTGCTGGCAAAAGAGCACCAGAAGATGGCGGAGGAGCCGGCAGAAGATGCGACACCGGGAGAAGACGCCGGAGAGACCCCCGAGGTCGGAAGAGGACCCCCGAAGTCGGAAGAAGACCGCGGAGCTGCCTAAAAAATTACTTTAAAAACCTGTGTACTGTGTTTTTTATTGACACTTTTTTCCATAGGTGAATGGGTATGGGTACCATTTACCCCATACTCATTCACATAGGGTGGGGGGCCGGGATCTGGGGGCCCCCTTATTAAAGGGGGCTCCCGGATTCCGATAAGCGCCCCGCCCGCAGACCCCGACAACCAACGGCCAGGGTTGTCGGGAAGAGGCCCTTGTCCTCATCAACATGGGGACAAGGTGCTTTGGGGTGGGGGGCCCACAGGGTGCCTCCTTCCCCCAAAGCGCCCACCCCCCATGTTGAGGGCATGTGGCCTGGTACGGCTTGGGGGGGGGGGGGGGCGCTCGCTCGTCCCCACCCCCTTTCCTGACCGGCCGGGCTGCGTGCTCGGATAAGGGTCTGGTATGGACTTGGGGGGACCCCCACGCCGTTTTTTCCCTGGAGGGGAACCCATGCTGGTTTTTTATTTGCCGTGGAGTTCCCCCTCAAGATTCATACCAAACAAAGTGCCTGGCATTGGCGGGGATCCAAGTCGGATCCCCGCACCAGTGTCAACCCGGCTCGCAAGGTGTCAATCTCGCCTAAAAAAAAAGTGACGAGATTGACACAATATCAGACAACAATACAAAAGTTGACCAAAGGGTGGTGGTAAAGAGCTGAAAAACCACGTGATATGGTGAAAGTTGGCTGGAAAAGTCCTGTCGTCTGTATGCAAGACAAACTTTTGGGCAAGGCCCTTTGTACAAAAATTTAAGGGAAAGTTTGTACAAAGTCCTATCGTGTGTATGGGGCTTAAGAAAACAAGATCTTTCAGCTCATAGCAAATACAGATGAGCGCATTTCCTGGGGAAAATTGTGTTTGCAAGTAAATCTATGGAAATTAACAAATAAAATGCATGTTCTAAGTCAGTCTCAAAAAAAAAAAAAAAAAGAAAACGCTCAAGAAAAGACTTTTTTTTTAGTTCTGTGAATGTATTGTACTTTCAAATTACTTTCAGTACTTCATTTGGTGAGTACTTTTGATGTGTATATCACTTCCTTTGTTAGCTTTCCCTGCTAAAATATTTGGAGGAGCTTAGAGATTACGAGCATCTAGACTTTTTTTGTGTTGTTAAATTGCTTTGAATAGAAACTTGTAACTGGACAAGGACAAAATTTGTTACTAAAGGAGATTTTTAATTCATCTGTAGATTTATCCAATACACCGCATTGAGCTTGTTAATAGTTACAGCTATACTCTAAAGATACAGGTGATATTCTACCTATAATATAATTCTATATAATCCATCTACTATTCCCCTATATAGGTCTTTATAGTTCATAGTTTCATAGTTGGTAAGGTTGAATAAAGACATTAGTCCACCCAGTTCAATCTGTGTAGGTGTATGTGTGTCAGTGTCGATAATCAGTATGTATGTATGTTGTGTTCACTAAGATGCTAGTCCAAAAGTCTTTTAAAACTATCAATACTCCCCACTGACAGCACCAATTGTGGAAGAGAGTTCCACATCCTTATTGCCCTGACAGTTAAAACCCCCTGTGCTGCTTAAGATTAAACTGCTTCTCTTCCGATCTCATTGTGTGGCCCGTGTTTTCTTACACTCCCCGAGACTGAATAGTTTTCTTCCTACACTGGAATCACCATTGAGGTATTTGTATATCTCTATCATATCTTCTCTCAAGCGTCTCTTCTCCAGGAAAAATAAATTTAGTGCTTGTAGCCATTCCTCACAACTGAGGTCCTCCAGTCCCCGTATTAATTTTGTTGCCCTTCTCTGCATTTTTTTTTAAATTCCAACACATCCTTCCCGAGGATTGGTGACCAGAACTGGACAGAATACTCCAGATGTGGCCGAACCAGAGTTTTATAAAGTGGCAGGATTTTCGTTTTATCTCTGGAGTAAGTTCCCTTTTTTATGCATGCCAATATTCTGCTAGCTTTGCTTGATGCAGCTTGGCATTGCATGCTATTGCTTAGTCTGTCTTCTACTAGGACCCCCAGATCTTTCTGCATCCTGGATTCCCCGAGAGGTTCTACCCTTGGTGAGTAATTTGTTTCCCTTAGTAAGACTGCATTAAGAATACAGTGTCCAAAGATCTCACTTACAAAAATATATTGATAAGATAGAATGAGTCCAGAGATGGGCAACAAAATTGGTGAAAGGTCTGGGGGATAAAACATATCAGGAGAGACTTCAGGAACATAATAAGTACAGTACAGTCTGGAAGAAAGAAGGAAAGAGGAGACATGACTGAAACCTTTAAATATATCAAGGGGGGTGAATAAGGCTCAGGAGGGCAGTTTTTCCAATATGAGGTTAAGATTAAGAACATGGGGACATGACCTCAAAATAACAGGAAGAAAGTTCAAAACTAATCTTAAGAAGTATTATTTGACCGAAAGAGTGGTTGATGCTTGGAATAAACTTCCAGCAGAAGTAGTGAGCCAGTCAACAGTAAGTGGATTCAAATACACCTAGGACAAACATGTAGTAGATCTATACAAGAAAGTTAAAAGAAAAAATAATGGGGCACACTTAAAGGACCACTCGGTCTTTTTTCTGCCATCACTCTTCTACCTTTTAATGTCCCCCAAAAGTTCTTTATCTCTTGTGGTTCCAAAAGCAATATTGTCTTCATTATTCATGGTACCCTCTGCAGCAAACTTTGGCTCTGGCTTTGGTCCTAAGTAATGCCGGCTTGCTTTGTAGGCTACAGACTTCCTTCCTTCTAACAAATTGCTGGGGACAATCCTAGCCTAACATGGCGATTGTATTTTGGCATGACAGGCACACATGGCCTGAAAAATGTCTTCTAGTGCTTTAAAAAAAAAAAAAAAAAAAAACAGATAAGCCCGCCTCACTGCTCTCCCTGTCTCCAGGATGATTTGAGCTATTTTACTCATCTTCACTTTCTTGCCAGATACTTTTTGGAAAAAAAAAATAAAAAATAAATCACACACATTTATTATGCAAACATATGTTTCATGTCTATCAAGGTTTCAGAAAATTTGATCATTTCATGACAGATGTTCATTCAATAAAATGCGCTTGCACAGGGAGATTCATGGAAAAGATTTTTAATATACACATAATATTATGTGTAACTGACTACAACTGACTACAAGACTGTCCAACTGTGATTCTCCAGAGCCTGCAAGACTATAACAATGGCATAACATGCTTTAAATTGCTTGTCAATAAAGGAATTTCTTATATAGAAGGTGTGGGTGATTTGGCAACCACATGGGAATAACACTGTCAGAGTGGTCTAGAACAGAATATAATTGAAATTCAGCGGTTACAGTGCATATTATCAATGGGTGGCGACTGCAGCTTTCACTGCGTTGGGCTTTGTGATAATTCAGAGCATTTTGCGAGGTTTCTTTGTGAAATGTCTCTTTTACAAACAGATGCCTGCTTTTCATTTTTGGCTGTTTGATGGACTGTATTATATTTATCTTTGTATGAATCTTAAGCCGGCTAGTAGTACCATTAGTAGAATTTGGTTTAAAAATTTTCATTTTAAGAACATTTGCTCAATTTTTTAATTGTTAGTGGGGTCAAATCGACGTTCATTTTCAAATGCAATAACAAGAAAATTGGAAAAAGCAGGATGGAAATGTTTTCTTGAACTAATGAATTTCTTATGCCCCGTACACATGGTCGGACTTTGTTCGGACATTCCGACAACAAAATCCTAGGATTTTTTCAGACGGATGTTGGCTCAAACTTGTCTTGCATACACATGGTCACACAAAGTTGTCGGAAAATCTGATCGTTCCGAACGCGGTGACGTAAAACAGGTACGTCGGGACTATAAACGGGGCAGTGGCCAATAGCTTTCATCCCTTTATTTATTCTGAGCATGCGTGGCACTTTGTCCGTCGGATTTGTGTACACACGATCGGAATTTCCGACAACGGATTTTGTTGTCGGAAAATTTTATATCCTGCTCTCAAACTTTGTGTGTCGGAAAATCCGATGGAAAATGTATGATGGAGCCTACACACGGTCGGAATTTCCGACAACAAGGTCCTATCACACATTTTCCGTCAGAAAATCCGACCGTGTGTACGGGGCATAACAGTGTATGTGTTTTTTGCTGGGGAAATTACATTCATTCCAAAATCGAATTTTAAAAATATTTTCAACATTTGTCTAGTTGTCAAATGTACTCAGAAGGTTTGTATGAATTTTCGTAAGAACGTTCATTTGAAAATCTACTAGTGTATGGCCAACTTTCGTCATTCTTTTTGCTTAACTGTGATCCATATAACTGCAGATAAATTATGGCTCCTAAGTTCCTCCTTAAAGCGGAACTTTACCCATAGCAACTTGATATAAAATAATGTTCTTTAGCAAGGAACATACATTCCACATTCATAATTAAACTACCAAAATTAGTCTGTGCTGTAAATTGCCTCCAGCATTGCTCCTGTTTCTTCTTGCTGGCGGCTGCCATTTTACTAAAGCCGAGAGCCCCTGAACAGCAGTAAATCATAAAGTAAAATTGAACCCATCGATTTAACGTTTTCAAAAAAACAGTTAGACCCCTTTCACACTGGAGACGTTTTTCAAGTGCTTTAGTGATAAAAATAGCGCCTGTAAAGCGCCTGAAAAATGCCTCATCTGCAATCCCAGTGTGAAAGCCCAAGTGCTTTCACACTGGAGTGCTGCGCTGGCAGGACATAAAAAAAAGTCCTGCAAGCAGCTTCTTTGAGGCGCTTTAGGAGCGGTGTATACACCGCTCCTAAAGCGCCCCTGCCAATTGAAACCAATGAGCCAAAGCCGCCAAAGCGCCTGCAAAGCGCCTCGGCAGCGGCCCTGCACTTTCAGTGTGAAAGGGCTCTTACATTCCTGGAATGCTGAGAATGCTAACTGTCACGTTTGCTTGCCTCCTCCACCAAACTGTCAAACCATAAAATGGTTGGTGTCAAAACTGATTACATGGCCAATGCAGATCAAACAGAAGCAGCTTCCTTACTTATAAAGGATAGGAGGGTTTAGTTCTATTTTAAGGCTGTCAGCAGATCGGCCTCAACAAACTCGACAATAAGCTTGTGCAGAGCGGGGTGAGACAGTATTTTAGTGGATTTAAACAGTATAGACACTTATTTTGAATGTTTTATATAGCTATGCCTGCAAAATGAGCCAGCCTGAAGTGATCTAGCAGGACTTAATTTTGTGACTAAAGTTCCACTTTAGGCTGGCCATAAATTGAACTAAATTTAGCTGGTTCAGCAGGGACCATTCAAATTTTGACCAGTGTGTGGTTATCCCTGTTCAACAAAATTAATATTTTGATTGACTTTTGTCAAACTGACAAGTTGAAAAATTTTTCTCAATCAGTGGCTGCAAACGCTAATCAGAGTATTGTAACAACAGCAGGTACAACTGTCAGAATACGGGTCCTGCTGTCAGAATACAATGTCCCAGCAGGGGGGATTCCTCCATCCACTGGTTGAATGAAGAAAACTACCCAACTAAGACCAGCTTTAGTCTAGAGTCTGCTGTGGTATTCATAGTATTAAAAATCGCCAAGGGAAAATCCTGCTTGCCAGACAGCAACAGACTATCTGTAATATAAAACAAATAAACCACAATTTAAAAAAATGTGAAAATATATTATTAACCACATTCTGCAAATATAGCTTTATTGCCTTCAAATTGCCAAGATATGAAAAACCAATGACAAATATCCCCATTAAAAATTAAATACCCCGCTTTCCTCTGCAAAACTGTATCCAACAGTTTATTAAAGTGGAACTTCACCCAAAAGGGAAGTTTTACTTGTTTGCCTCCCCCCCCTATTTAACTTTTGGAACTTTATTTTTTTATTTTTTGGGGTGGGGGGGGAAGAGCGGGTACCTGATTTTTTTTTTGGGGGGGGGGGCGATCCAGCCAGCTCCCACTTCTGGCCGGTGTTCTGCCGAGAAAGTTCCGCTCGGCGGATAAGGACTCCCCTCACCTGCGCAGTAGGATCCGCGGAAATAGCCGAAGGTGAAAAGGGGAAAATCAGCTGTACACGGCGCTCGCCACGCTTCGGGCACAGCCTCGCTTTGCTCGGCTCTTTTTTTTTCCTCTAGGTCCACTTTGATGGTAGGGAAGGAACCTGGACCCAGGGCGCAGGCACGGTGTACAGCTGATTGAACATTTTGAGATTCAGCTATCTCCGGCGGCTAATAGTAGTTCGTACTGCGCAGGCATTGCGCCTGCGCAGTACAGGGGGGTCCTTATCCGCCGAGGGAACTTTCTCGGCAAGACACCGGATCGCCCCCCCCCCTTCCTTCCCCTGCAGCCTTCTGGGACCTATTCCAGGTCCCAGAAGGCTGCAAGAACATTCAAAAAGTGCAGCATGGCTCACACATGTGCAGTGGGAAGCTGGCACTAAAGCCACAAGCAGTCACAGCCAGCTTCCCAAAGTAAACGTGCCGGAACCTGGACCCAAAGACAGTCGAAGAGCCGGCTCAGGTGAGGACCGCGCTGGATCCCTGGACAGGTAAGTATCCTGTTATTAAAAGTCCGCAGCTACAGTATTTGTATTGTTATTTTTTTTTTTTTTTTTTTAGACTGAAGAACTACTTTAAGAATATAATCAGTGGTAGCAATATGTCCATAAAATTGATCCACACAACAGATGCGCGATGCCTATCTCAGCTGCAATCATATTTCAAATTTTGAGTAGTCAATCTGTATTATTTTCTCTACTGTTGCAAGTACCCACCTGGGGAGGGGGAAAAAAAAAGGAACCCTTTCAAAAAATGGCTGTGCAATGCTTTCATTGAAGTCCTCCAGATAAAACTCTAAGTAAAGTCAATGAATGAATATAGGTGATCATACTGACCTACCAGCTTTCTTCTAGTCCCATCAGTCCACCCAACTCCTTTAAATAAGCTTGGTACCACTAATGAACAAGGATCAGGGAACATCAATTTCTAAGTAGTGATTTGCAAATCTCAAAAATGTTGTCTGCTCCCAGCTCATTGAAGGCTGAGCTACACTCTGCTGGGCAGATATTCGCAACATACCTATAAGATGTACAGAAGTTCCACTCTGGAATGGTAGGCACTGTAAAGGAAATTTTTGTAAGTTCTGTATATAATTGTATTCTATTTTGTTTGTATTGCACACTGCACTCACTGTGCACACAGCACTAATATTGCTCTCATTACATGTTTGCATTCTTTTGAGTCCCGATTAGAATTAGCCTGCCTATGTTACGCTCCTTGTTACCATAAAAGTACAATTGTAATATTATTGTGATACCTACGTAATCATGTGTATAAAAACCTTCAATTGTGCCATAATAAAACAGAACAGTCATTTGGAAAGATCGGAGTGTGTCTTTTGTGTCTGTTCCTTACCGCAGTAAGTTATTATTAATTTGGTACCACTAATCAATATGAGGATAGGAGTTGCCTATCTATAAATTTTCAAAATAGATGGCAAGCTTTGCCTAGGAGGGACTTTACAGGTGACACTGAGAATCCGAAATGAGGAGCTTGAGTCGATCCGGGAATTTCTGATAATCAGCCGGCTGAGGTAAGCCTTTTGCTTACATTTGAGTTATCAGACTTTCTTGATCGGTAAGGCATTTTCAGGACAAAGGTACCTATTTTACTCCCCATAATCAAACTGTATTGATTGGTGGTTATATGTTATGTCATCACTGTCTACTGTCCATCAGAGTGTTATAGATAAGAAAAGGAAGAATAGTGCTGTTCACAGGTATATGTAGTACACATCTGCTAGATAAAGTAGTTTAGAGGCAAGAGGGTATAGGCACAAGTAGAGAAGAGAAAAGACTGGCCAGTCATTATGGGCATTAAATGAAGTAAGAGAATGAAGGGTAAGAGACTCTCAAAAATGCCCAGCACAAAAGGAGCGCTAGAAAATATATGAACTGAAGATGCGGTTCCGCGTATACTGAGCCCCTAGATAAATGGTTAGAGTGGACAGGGATCCATAATGGGTAACCAGGTTACCAAAGTCCACAGGGACTAAGAATCATGTGGATTAAACAGCTAGAGGAGCAGCTACTAACATCAAAACTCACACATGGAAGTAGACCAGGCAATTAAGAATGCTGCATTACAGCCCCGGACACTTGCAGGGTCTGTGCAACTCACAGATTCCACCCTAATTCTGGCCCAGTAGAGCTGGGATTAATAATTCAACTTTAAGGACCCCAGAACGAGAAGAACAAGTGGTCTACAGGGGGCAACTTCTTATGAAACAGGACTTTGAAAAAGGTAATCTTTTAAGTCTCCCAGTAACTCTTTTCCCTTCAGCTTGACACATGGACTGTGTCATCAGTCATAAGCAGTTATGGCTGCCTTAGTAAATGAGCGTGGGATAGCACCAAGGTTCATCACAGTTGTTTTTATAATATACTGCTTCTTGTTTTACCTGTTACCAAAGGTATTACCAAAAGCTGAACATCCCTTCCAGAGATTACAAAAAGAGATATCCAGATGTCCAAGTCAGGATCTTACGAGTATGCATTTTGTCTGTATGGACATGTATTCTGGATGTCCAGTGCCAAAAGCTACTGCAAAGGCCACAGTAAAAAGTGTTATCAGGGGGGCAGGAGGCGGAGCCTAGCGGAGCAGACATGCATTGTTAGAGCTCCACACCGCTGAGGAGAGAAGAGAAGGACAAAGCGGAGCCTGCAGGCTCAAAAGGTATCCATTTGAACCTTTTTGCCCCAGGGAACAAACTGTGAAAGTTTGGGCAGGAAATATGGTACTGGGAGGAAACCGTGGCAGAAATAAAAATCACCTCACAAAGAGCTCACAGGCACTCACTGCAGCTGAAGCAGCTCCAGTCACCTCACAAGATACAGCATCAGGGCGCTCTCACAGACAGAAAATGTCACAGCAAGACTCTCCATTTGAGTCAGATACAGAACAAATCCTCTCACAAACTTCTCCACAAGCCTCCTCAGTATCCCCAGTAATATTATTACAATTTGAAAAGATGCTTCATAAGGCTTTAAAACAAACCTCAGACCAAATAACAAACAGCCTAACCAAAGAAATAAGAGAGCTGGGAAACCGCACCGCAGCCTTAGAAATAAAAATGGATGAAATTGAAATTACAACCCAAGAAAATATAACAGAATTGGAACAATTAAAAGAAGAGAATTTAATACTTCAAACTAAGCTCGAAGATTATGAAAATAGAGCCAGACGTTCAAACTTGCGCATAAGGGGAATACCTGAAACTGTGACAGACCTGCAATCTACTATTACTGCTCTATTACAAGAACTAAAGCCAGATATCCCTATTGAACGTTTAGAACTGGACAGAGTACACAGAGCCCTCACAGCCAAAAAGAAAGATGGACCCCCACGTGATATAATCACAAAATTTCATTATTACAGAACGAAAGAACAAATACTAATTGCTGCAAGAGAAAAAAAGGAACTTAATTTTCAAGGACACAATTATCAAATTTTTGCTGACCTATCCCAACTTACTATTACTAAAAGACGATCCATGAAACCCCAACTAATGGAACTGCAACGCCACAACATTATGTATCAATGGGGCTTCCCCTTTTCAGTCAGATTTAACTACCAAGGTACAATTTACAGAAGCAGATCAGTAGATGAACTACAACAAAACCTTTTAAAATTAAATCTGACAGAACCCACAAGCAGCAACACTCCCACACGCAGAAGAATGGCATCATCTTCACCTTCAGGCAGCACCCAGAAAATTTCAGAACAAAATGAGAATCATCATTCTCACAAAAGAGGCCGTTATGCCACATTATCCATGGACCAAGAAGATTCAATGGACTGACATCCTAATTCCTGATATCTCTTCATTTATTATACTAAGAGATGGTTCTCTATAAAAAACCTATATTTATAACTGAATGTAACTGCATTCTGATAGTCACACACTGTGTGGGATCATGTTACATTCCAGTTATATTTCTTATTACTTCTGATTCATATAGCCTTAGAATATATAAGTGAAATAAGGAAATTCTTGTTCAGTTATATATTATCAGGTAATAACAATAGCTTTATTACTTTTTAGGACAAATATGTTCAATAATCCAGAAGTAATGGAAGCTTTTTTTTTCTTTTCTTAAAACAAATATATTATTATCTAACTAGTTCCTAGAATTATGTTTTTGTTTATTCTAATCTGAAGCAATACAACCTCAATTTTATGAGTTAACATATCTAAACAGTTACATATGAATAAAATATGTAATTGTTTACTCTAAAAGGGTTAAAATCCCAAAATAATTCAAACTATCTTCATCAATACCAAAGTTATTAACAGTACCTTTCTAACTGAATTATTTAGCCTAGGGCAAGACTAACCATATACAACCACCCTGGAATAAATAATTTCAACAAAAACTATATTCTGCACTCCAATTAATGAAACATCATTTTGATGTCTTTTGACATAGCACTTCTCTCCTGTAAGCGGAAGATCCCTGTACCCCCATTAGCCCTCCTCATTCTCCCAACCATATTATGTGGGAGTGTGACGAAGGCACTTATTCCCCTGAGAGAGATATTTATTCTCTTTCACGGGTAAATTGTGATTACTTGCAAAAAATAATTTATACAATGTATCATCTAATCTCATATGTTTTTTGTTTACTCTTTACTCCAGAATTCACTGGTTTCTTTTCTATCTATTCATCTCTTCAGTCCACACAGGTTGATCTGCGCAGTCAGCTCTGCATAACAAAAAGTAAGTCAAAACTATTTGATCTATTGCCATGGCACCGCTGAATATACTTTCCTTGAATGTTCAGGGAATAAATGTCCCTCAAAAAAGGACCAAAGCCTTCCGTACTTTCCATAACAAGAAGGCTCACATAGTATGCCTCCAAGAAACACACTTCACCAAAGATTCTACTCCAAAATATATTTCTCCTTTTTATCAACAAATTTACACAGCTTCTGCCTGTACCAAGCAAAGGGGAACTCTAATTGCATTTCACCGATCCACACCATTCACCTTATCATCAGAAATTAAAGACCCAGAAGGTAGATACCTGATACTCATGGGTTATATAATGGATACAGCAATCACGGTGATTTCCTACTACGCTCCTAACAAACAACCTACACCATTCCTCTCACATATATTACAAGTGATTAATACACACAAAATAGGAACAGTGATAATGTGTGGGGATTCGAACCAGGTCCTCCTCCCATTTCTAGATAAATCACCTTTTACACCATCCAAAATAACCTCTAGATTACCTTTTTCTCAACTTCTTTCCAAATACAATCTGGTAGATTCATGGAGAGAAAGTAACCCAATGAAAAAGAAATTCACTTATTTCTCGCACCCTCATCAAACCTTCACCAGAATAGATCATATTTTTCTAACAATAGGAATGATACCAGAAATTATTGCATCAGATATAATTCCGATTCCATGGTCTGACCATAATGCAGTATACACTACTATAGCCTCAGCCATACCAAAAGCGCATGACCCAACGTGGTACTTACCGGACATAATGCTCAAACACCCACTACATCAGATGGCCATTGAACAAGCTTTAAAGGAATACATATCAATTAATAATACAACAGACATCTCCCCAATAACACTGTGGGAAGCTCATAAGCCTGTCTTGCGAGGTACAATACAAAGACAAATGGCACTATTTAAGCGGGAACGCAAAAATCTAGCAAAAAAACTAGAACTCAATTTTAATGCAGCCTACATATCATTTCAAGATAATCCATCTCAGAGTACAAAATCTCATCTGGAAAAATCTAGATTGGAATACGATCTATTTCTCACTGAGTCAGTTGATAAATCCCTCAAACGCTCCAAACACAATTTCTACATGAATACAAACAAACCAGGTACATATTTGGCTCGGGCATTAAATTCAACTAACAAATCTTTCAAACCAATACGTTTAAAATTATCAAAAAATGTTTACACTTGTAATCCAGTTAAAATAGTCCATAAATTTCACTCACACCTCGCAACTTTATACAAGACAAACAATGAATTTAATCCTACAGAAGCTGAATCCTTCTTCTCAAAAATAACCTTACCTGAGTTATCTCAGAATCAAAAAAGCAGTTTGGATGAGCCTATAACTATAGATGAAGTTGCTAACGCCATAAAAGACCTAAAACTTAACAAAAGACCAGGCCCAGACGGCTACTCGGCTTTATACTATAAAACATTCTCAGAAATACTCTCTCCCATTCTCACTGAAACTTTTAACAAACTTCTAGATGGACATTCTTTTCGGCAAGAAACACTAATGGCAATTGTTTGTATGATCCCAAAACCCCTTTCTGATGATACTTCCTGTGTGAATTATCGGCCTATCTCTCTGTTAAACCTCAATATTAAATTATTAGCAAAAATAATAGCAAAACGCCTCAATAGCATTATAGGAAAATTAATACATAGAGATCAAGTAGGCTTCATGCCAAATAGACAGGCAGGCGATAATATACGCAGCGCAGTGTTATTGGCACATATTGCTAAAAAACGGAAAATCCCTTTATGTTTTCTATCTCTCGATATTAAGAGGGCATTTGACACAGTATCCTGGCAATATATGCAATATTCATTACAAAAATGGGGTTTTGGACCCCACTTTTTAACATGGATCAAAGCATTATATAATAAACCCAAAGCCTATATAAAATATGCTGGATACAAATCTGAAGCCTTTAATATCGAAAGAGGTACCCGACAGGGTTGCCCATTATCTCCCTTATTATTTGCCCTTATACTCGAACCCATGGCCCAATACATCAGAACAAACCAAACTATAACTGGCATTGAAGTAGGAGGTATTACACACAAATTATGTATATTTGCAGACGATATATTACTTTTTCTATCATCACCACAGGTCTCTGGTCCTAACTTAATACCAGCTCTTGATGGATTTGCAGCCCTATCCGGCCTTACGATTAATCCTAAGAAATGCCTAGTGCTTAATATTTCACTCACAAACATGGAATTGATCCCGGCTAGGGCTGCACTCCCATTCACATGGGCAGAAAAATCAATCCCATATCTTGGAATTCATTTAACAGCATCTCATTCTGACTTATTCTCAACCAATTATCCTCCTGTATTAAGACAGATCACAAATCTAATAAAACAATGGTCGCAACTTCCTTTATCCTGGATAGGGAAGATTAATGCAATCAAAATGACTATTCTACCCAAATTGCTTAATCTATTCAGAGTCCTCCCTATTCCAATTCCTTCCTATTTTTTGAGAATAGTACAAAAAAGAGCAACTTCGTTTATATGGGGCTCTTCTAAACCACGTATACCTATACACACACTACATCTTCCCAAAAATAAAGGAGGCCTGGGATACCCTAATTTTACTAACTACTACAGAGCAGCACATTTGGCCAGTCTGTCCAAATACCATGCAAAACAGGAAATCCCATTATGGGTATTTATAGAGGCTTCAGAAAATGACCCTTTATTAATATCAAATTTATTATGGCTTGATCCTAAAGACCGCTTTAAAATTAATAATCCCATAACTAAACACTTCTTATCTCTCTGGGATAAACTAAAAACCAAATATCAGTTACAATCTCCACACAATCCTCTCCTTTCTTTTATCAGAAATCCGGCCTTTTATCCGGCATGGATCTACCCAAATTCTTTTAAAGCTTGGACAACATCAGGCATTCAGACACTAAATGACTTCATAGCATCTAAATCATTCCTTTCATTCCCATTGCTTAGAGAAAAATATGATCTACCAAACTCTGAGATATTTAGATATCTCCAAATCAAAAATTTCTATACACCATTCCTAAAGGGGGATACACCATTATCCCAATTATCCATTTTTGAATCAATCTGTACAAAAGATCCATTTGCTAAAGGTACAATTTCATCACTTTATAATCAATTATATGGAGTAGCAAATCTTAATAGACCCTCTTACGTTCAGAGGTGGGAGGAGGACCTGGGACGAACTTTAGAAGACACGGACTGGTCTAACATATGGCTCACATCTAAGTCATCTTCACCCAACATCTTAGCACTGGAGACAAATTATAAAGTCCTAACTCGCTGGTACCTTGTACCCGCTAGAGTGGCAAAATATTCACCTAATACCTCAGCTCTTTGTTTTCGAGGATGCCCAGAAATAGGCACATATTTACACATATGGTGGACGTGCCCAGTAATCCAAACCTTCTGGAAGGAAGTCTTCGTGATTGCATCTAAAATATTTAAAAAAATAATACAACCAGATCCATATTTAACTTTACTTAATCTAAAACCGGAATGGTTAACACTCTCTCAATTCAAACTTATGATCCAACTAATAACGGCTGCAAAACAAACAGTGGCCAAGGCATGGAAATCTCCTACATTGGTACTAGCAGAAACAATTCACAGAATGAATAATACAATGTCCCATGCTAAGATGGTAGCCATCGATCAAAATCAAATTCCAAAATTTGAAAAACTTTGGCATCCTTGGATAAAACAACAGTTCCTGTCAAACTTCAATGACTCTGTCCTGTTGCCATGGTAACAGATTAAATGACTTACAGAGACACCCATTCTAAGGCTTCAAAGAGAACTAAAAAGAATAATAAACTGACGAGCGGGACAACCTTGTGGACCATACCTCTACCTTTCAACCCTTTTTCTTCTTTCTCTTTCCTTTTCTCCACCTTACGATTAAAGCTCATTATCAGAATTTATTTGACCTAAATACACTCTACTTGTAAACAATATGTATAGTAGGTATAAATCATTTAAATACCTACAAAAGTAACTAAGGAAATGATATATATATTTTTAATTTAGGTTTACGTGAACCCAATGTTTAATATTTGAAATTTCATGATATTTACCTATATAAACCCTACTGTAAAACATTGAGCTTACTTTATAGATCCTTGTAAACTTACTTTATGTATCTTTATAACATTGTATACTCAATAAACTTCTTTTGACAAGAAAAGTGTTATCAGAAGTAGTTGGTAAGTACAGAGTCCCAGAATCTACAGAGAGTAACAGAGGAACTATTTTTACAGGAGAGTCCTTACTAGAAGTTTTGAGGTTTTGTTTTACATCCCTTACTGTCTACCATGTAATGGAAAAAGTAGAGTAGGAACTAGAAAACTACTGACTGAATGTTTTCTTATATTTTATTATGCCCCTAATGAGATATCGGACTCTCTCGCCTATGGGATTTGATTTGGAAGTGTGTTACTCACTTGCTTATATTTTGTCTCAGCAGTTGAAGTCCTCCACTCGAAACTCAGAGAGAATGTTGCAGATCTTTTAGCCCCCGTTCACACCTATGCGAATTAGATGCGGCTTACACCGCATCCAATTCGCAGGACATTTTAACCACTTGCCGACCTCCTCACGACGATGTACGTTGGCAGAATGGCACGGGCAGGCAGAATCACGTACCCGTACGTGATCTGCCTCCCGCGGGCGGGGGGTCCGGTCGGACGCCCCGGTGCCCGAGGCGGCCAGCATTTCTCCCCCGGCGATCGGAGGTGAGGGGGAGGCCATCCATTCGTGGCCACCCCCTCCCAATCGCTCCCAGCCAATGGGATCATTCTTCTGCCTCTGTATAGTACACAGAGGTAGAGGAAATGATGTCATCTCTCCTCGGCTCGGTATTTTCCGTTCCAGGGCCAAGGAGAGAAGACTATAATGTGAGTGCACAACACACACACACACAATAGAACATGCCAGGCATACATTACACCCCCGATCCCCCACCAATCACCCCCCCCGTCACACTGACACCAAGCAGTTTTTTTTTCTGATTACTGCATTGGTGTCAGTTTGTGACAGTTAGTGTGGTAGGGCAGTGAGTGTTAGCCCCCTGTAGGTCTAGGATACCCCCCTAACCCCCCCTAATAAAGTTTTAACCCCTTGATCACCCCCATCGCCAGTGTCACTAAGCGATCATTTTTCTGATCGCTGTATTAGTGTCACTGGTTACGCTAGTTAGGGAAGTAAATATTTAGGTTCGCCGTCAGCGTTTTATAGCGTCAGGGACCCCCATATACTACCTAATAAAGGTTTTAACCCCTTGATTGCCCCCTAGTTAACCCTTTCACCACTGATCACCGTATAACTGTTACGGGTGACACTGTTTAGTTTGTTTATTTTTTATAGTGTCAGGGCACCCGCCGTTTATTACCGAATAAAGGTTTAGCCCCCTGATCGCCCGGCGGTGATATGCGTCGCCCCAGACAGCGTCAGGTTAGCGCCAGTAGCGATAACACCCACGCACGCAGCATACGCCTCCCTTAGTGGTATAGTATCTGAACGGATCAATATCTGATCCAATCAGATCTATACTAGCGTCCCCAGCAGTTTAGGGTTCCCAAAAACGCAGTGTTAGCGGGATCAGCCCAGATACCTGCTAGCACCTGCATTTTGCCCCTCCGCCCAGCCCAGCCCACCCAAGTGCAGTATCGATCGATCACTGTCACTTACAAAACACTAAACGCATAACTGCAGCGTTCGCAGAGTCAGGCCTGATCCCTGCGATTGCTAACATTTTTTTTGGTAGCATTTTGGTGAACTGGCAAGCACCAGCCCCAGGCAGCGTCAGGTTAGCGCCAGTACCGCTAACACCCACGCACGCACCGTACACCTCCCTTAGTGGTATAGTATCTGAACGGATCAATATCTGATCCGATCAGATCTATACTAGCATCCCCAGCAGTTTAGGGTTCCCAAAAACGCAGTGTTAGCGGGATCAGCCCAGATACCTGCTAGCACCTGCATTTTGCCCCTCCGCCCGGCAGTATCGATCGATCACTGTCAAGTGCAGTATCGATCGATCACTGTCACTTACAAAACACTAAACGCATAACTGCAGCATTCGCAGAGTCAGGCCTGATCCCTGCAATCGCTAACAGTTTTTTTGGTAGCATTTTGGTGAACTGGCAAGCACCAGCCCATGGCAGCGTCAGGTTAGCGCCAGTACCGCTAACACCCACGCACGCACCATACACCTCCCTTAGTGGTATAGTATCTGAACGGATCAATATCTGATCCGATCAGATCTATACTAGCATCCCCAGCAGTTTAGGGTTCCCAAAAACGCAGTGTTAGCGGGATCAGCCCAGATACCTGCTAGCACCTGCGTTTTGCCCCTACGCCTGGCCCAGCCCAGCCCACCCAAGTGCAGTATCGATCGATCACTGTCACTTACAAAACACTAAACGCATAACTGCAGCGTTCGCAGAGTCAGACCTGATCCCTGCGATCGCTAACAGTTTTTTTGGTAGCGTTTTGGTAAACTGGCAAGGACCAGCAGCCTAGTACACCCCGATCATAGTCAAAGCAGCACTGCAGTAACACTTGGTGACGTGGCGGTCCCATAAGTGCAATTCAAGCTGGTGAGGTGGCAAGCACAAGTAGTGTCCCGCTGCCACCAAGAAGAAGACAAACAGGCCCGTCGTGCCCATAGTGCCCTTCCTGCTGCATTTGCCAATCCTAATTGGGAACCCACCACTTCTGCAGCACTCTTACTTCCCCCATTCACATCCCCAACCAAATGCAGTCGGCTGCATGAGAGGCATTTTCTTTATGTCCTCCCTGTACCCCTACCCAACGAACCCCCCAAAAAAGATGTTGTGTCTGCAGCAAGCGCGGATATAGGCGTGACACCCGCTATTATTGTCCCTCCTGTCCTGACAATCCTGGTCTTTGCATTGGTGAATGTTTTGAACGTTACCATACACTAGTTGAGTATTAGCCTACAGCATTGCACAGACTAGGCACACTTTCACAGGGTCTCCCAAGATGCCATCGCATTTTGAGAGACCCGAACCTAGAACCGGTTACAGTTATAAAAGTTGGTTACAAAAAAAAGTGTAAAAAAAAAAAAATATATAAAATTAAAAAAAATAGTTGTCGTTTTATTGTTCTCTCTCTCTCTATTCTCTCTCTATCGTTCTGCTCTTTTTTACTGTATTCGATTCTGCAATGTTTTATTGTTATTATGGTTTATCATGTTTGCTTTTCAGGTATGCAATTTTTTATACTTTACCGTTTACTGTGTTTTATTGTTAACCATTTTTTTTGTCTTCAGGTACGCCATTCACGACTTTGAGTGGTTATACCAGAATGATGCCTGCAGGTTTAGGTATCATCTTGGTATCATTCTTTTCAGCCAGCGGTCGGCTTTCACGTAAAAGCAATCCTAGCGGCTAATTAGCCTCTAGACTGCTTTTGCAAGCAGTGGGAGGGAATGCCCCCCCCCCCCACTGTCTTCTGTGTTATTCTCTGGCTCTCCTGTCTCAACAGGGAACCTGAGAATGCAGCCGGTGATTCAGCCAGCTGACCATAGAGCTGATCAGAGACCGGAGTGGCTCCAAACATCTCTATGGCCTAAGAAACCGGAAGCTACAAGCATTTCATGACTTAGATTTCGCCGGATGTAAACATCGCCATTGGGAAATTGGGAAAGCATTTTATCAAACCGATCTTGGTGTGGTCAGATGCTTTGAGGGCAGAGGAGAGATCTAGGGTCTAATAGACCCCAATTTTTTCAAAAAAGAGTACCTGTCACTACCTATTGCTATCATAGGGGATATTTACATTCCCTGAGATAACAATAAAAATGATAAAAAAATGAAAGGAACAGTTTAAAAATAAGATAAAAAAGCAAAAAAATAATACCCCTGTCCCCCCCTGCTCTCATGCTAAGGCGAACGCAAGCATCGGTCTGGCGTCAAATGTAAACAGCAATTGCACCATGCATGTGAGGTATCACCGCGAAGGTCAGATCAAGGGCAGTAATTTTAGCAGTAGACCTCCTCTGTAAATCTAAAGTGGTAACCTGTAAAGGCTTTTAAGGGCTTTTAAAAATGTATTTATTTTGTTGCCACTGCACGTTTGTGCGCAATTTTAAAGCATGTCATGTTTGGTATCCATGTACTCGGCCTAAGATCATCTTTTTTATTCCATCAAACATTTGGGCAATATAGTGTGTTTTAGTGCATTAAAATTTAAAAAAGTGTGTTTTTTCCCAAAAAAATGCGTTTGAAAAATCGCTGCGCAAATACTGTGTGAAAAAAAAAATGAAACACCCACCAATTTAATCTGTAGGGCATTTGCTTTAAAAAAATATATAATGTGTGGGGGTTCAAAGTAATTTTCTTGCAAAAAAAAATAATTCTTTCATGTAAACAAAAAGTGTCAGAAAGGGCTTTGTCTTCAAGTGGTTAGAAGAGTGGGTGATGTGTGACATAAGCTTCTAAATGTTGTGCATAAAATGGCAGGACAGTTCAAAACCCCCCAAATGACCCCATTTTGGAAAGTAGACACCCCAAGCTATTTGCTGAGAGGCATGTCGAGTCCATGGAATATTTTATATTGTGACACAAGTTGCGGGAAAGAGACAAATTTTTTTTTTTTTTGCACAAAGTTGTCACTAAATGATATATTGCTCAAACATGCCATGGGAATATGTGAAATTGCACCCCAAAATACATTCTGTTGCTTCTCCTGAGTACGGGGATACCACATGTGTGAGACTTTTTGGGAGCCTAGCCGCGTACGGGACCCCGAAAACCAAGCACCACCTTCAGGCTTTCTAAGGGCGTAAATTTTTGATTTCACTCTTCACTGCCTATCACAGTTTCGGAGGCCATGGAATGCCCAGGTGGCACAAAGCTCCCCCCCCAAATGACCCTATTTTGGAAAGTAGAAGCTATTTGCTGAGAGGTATAGTGAGTATTTTGCAGACCTCACTTTTTGTCACAAAGTTTTGAAAATTGAAACAAGAAAAAAAAAAAATTTTTTCTTGTCTTTCTTCATTTTCAAAAACAAATGAGAGCTGCAAAATACTCACCATGCCTCTCAGCAAATAGCTTGGGGTGTCTACTTTCCAAAATGGGGTCATTTGGGGGGGTTTGTGCCACCTGAGCATTTCATGGCCCTACGAAACTGTGCTAGGCAGTGAAGAGTGAAATAAAAAATTTACCTCCTTAGAAATCCTGAAGGCGGTGATTGGTTTTCAGGGGCCCCGTACGCGGCTAAGCTCCCAAAAAGTCTCACACATGTGGTATCCCCATACTCAGGAGAAGCAGCTAAATGTATTTTGGGGTGCAATTCCACATATGCCCATGGCCTGTGTGAGCAGTATATCATTTAGTGACAACTTTGTGCAAAAAAAAAAAAGTGTCACTTTCCCGCAACTTGTGTCAAAATATAAAATATTCCATGGACTCAACATGCCTTTCGGCAAATAGCTTGGGGTGTCTACTTTCCAAAATGGGGTCATTTGGGGGGGTTTTGTGCCATCTAGGCATTTTATGGCCTTCAAAACTGTGATAGCTAGTGAGGAGTGAAATCAAAAATTTACGCCCTTAGAAATCCTGAAGGCGGTGATTGGTTTTCGGGGCCCCGTACGCAGCTAGGCTCCCAAAAAATCCCACACATGTGGTATCCCCGTACTCAAGAGAAGCAGCTAAATGTATTTTGGGGTGCAATTCCACATATGTCCATGGCCTGTGTGAGCAATATATCATTTAGGGACAACTATTTGTAATTTTGTTTTTTTTTTGTCATTATTCAATCACTTGGGACAAAAAAAATTAATATTCAATGGGCTCAACATGCCTCTCAGCAATTTCCTTGGGGTGTCTACTTTCCAAAATGGGGTCATTTGGGGGGGGTTTGTACTGCCCTGCCATTTTAGCACCTCAAGAAATTACATAGGCAGTCATAAACTAAAAGCTGTGTAAATTACAGAAAATGTACCCTAGCTTGTAGATGCTATAACTTTTGCGCAAACCAATAAATATACACTTATTGACATTTTTTTTACCAAAGACATGTGGCCGAATACATTTTGGCCTAAATGTATGACTAAAATTGAGTTTATTGGATTTTTTTTTATAACAAAAAGTAGAAAATATAATATTTTTTGAAAATTTTCATTTTTTTCCGTTTATAGCTCAAAAAATAAAAACTGCAGAGGTGATCAAATACCATCAAAAGAAAGCTCTATTTGTGGGAAGAAAAGGATGCAAATTTCGTTTGGGTACAGCATTGCATGACCGCGCAATTAGCAGTTAAAGTGACGCAGTGCCAAATTGTAAAAAGTGCTCTGGTCAGGAAGGGGGTAAATCTTTCTGGGGCTGAAGTGGTTAAAATACATTCATTTGAATGTATCTGGTTCACATATGTGCCCTGCATTTGCACTGCGCATTGCACAAAAACGTGTGTATTTTTTGGGCATTGTGGTGCGAACTACAAGCCTATTATCTCCTATGGGAACGCATCTGATTCGCAGATGCATTGCGTTCGGAAAAAGGATTTTCTCCTTCTCCTCACTACACCTCCCCCCCTCCCTCCCCCTCCCCCTGCTCACTGATCCGCAGCTACAACGCAGTGAAACCTTTGAACATCTGATTTTTATCTTCTCAGTGAAACCTGAGCTTCAGTTCGCACCGCACATGTGTGAACCCAGGCTTCAGGTTTTCGACAAACTCATTTATGTGTTTTCTCCCCAATTCCAGATCCTAACAGTTTGGAAGGATCTCATAAACTAAAGCCAGGTGACTTGTGGATTGTTAAGAGACATGTATATATAAGGAAATGTTTGGAGACAATACAGCATCTATTTCATGCACAGTTTTGCAAAATTTGAAGGAAATTCCTCTTGGAATCCCAGTTTAAGGTACTATTTATTCAAATGCTTTAATTGTAAGAGAAAGGGATATAAATATATATATTTAATGTGATTTGAAAAGTAGTTCAGCCATGTTGAAGTCACGTTGTCTTTTATACGTCTTCCATTTCATGTAGAATTGTCTGTGTTTACCTATGCTAATATATCAGCATGCCAACAATTAAGCTAGAAGGCTATTCTGGCCACAGCCAATACTCTGTAAATATTTCTTATCAATCATTGTTTTTCACAATGAAAAGTAATTTTGTAATGAAAAAAGCTGCTCAGCTTTTATATTCTCCACAATGGAGATTGGAGTTTGCCTCTTTTGCTAGGATTACCTCCACCTAAGCAACCTCCACCTTTAATCTGAGGTTCCAGATTAAAGGTGATAGTAAGTATGGTTAGTGATCAAAATATTGATCAAAAGAGAGATGATTGTAAAGGAAATTTATAAATTCTGTATATAATTGTATTGTATTTTGTATGTATTGCACACTGCCCTCACTGTGCACACAGCACTAATATTGTTTTCATTACATGTTTGCATTTTTTCAAGTCCTGATTAGAATTAGCCTATGTTCTGCCCCTTGTTACCATAAAAGTACATTTGTAATATTAATGTAATACCTATGTAATCATGTGTATAAAAACCTTCAATTGCGTCATAATAAAACAAAACAGTTATTTGGAAAGATTGGAGTGTATCTTTTGTGTCTGTTCCCTACTACAGTAGATATTATTAATTTGGAACCACTAATCAATATGAGGATAGGAGTTGCCTCTCTATAAAATTTCCAAAACAGCACTGTGCTGGAGCAGTCTCCTACACCTCATTCAATTGCTTCTAGTTAGCAAGTGACAGGATTCCAGTAAGGATCCCTCCTGTACTAAAAGACAGGGATTGCAAGGCAAGATTCACCCTCCCTTGTGACATAACTTTTGCAATAAACAATTACCTCGTCATACTGCTAGAGGTCAGCCAGTGAGAGGTAGGAAGGCCACAGTCCTTCACAGGGCTTTTTTTCAGGGGGAACGCAGTTCCAGCACCTCCAACAATGAATGTCTGTAATGGCAAGGGGTGCTGGGGTGTGCTGGAGAGTCTACTGATGCTGGCTGTTGGGGGATTTATTGTCACTGCTGGGGATCTATTATTGTTGCTGTGGGGGTCTATTATTACTGGTGGATGATCTGTTGTAGTTGGTGGGGTCTTATGTTGCTGGGGGGAGGGGAAATTATTGTTGGGAGGGATCTGCTGTTGAGGAAAGGGGCTGTTGTTGCAGGCCACTGGAGGGTCTACTAAAGCTGGCAGGGATCTATTTTTGCTAGGGGGGTATATCGTTGCTGGCTGCAGGTGATCTATTTTACTTTTCTTGTTTAACAAATTCCATACAAATTGCTTAGAATTACAAAACGATACTTGGTTCTGTATTCTCCAAAATAAGCTGTACTGGGAGGTGGGTAGGGGATGGGACCAAGGAACGGTGCTCAGAGATGGGTACTTAGCGGAGAGATGGAGTGACTCGGGAAGGGGAGTACTGCACCAATTCTCTGAGAAAAAAGCCCTGCTCTTAAACCACTTCCCACCTGTCCTATAGCAAATTGACGGCCAGGAAGTGGTTCTGTTATCCTGACTGGGCGTCATATGATGTCTAGCAGGATAACATGTTGGCACACTGGTGTTGTGTGTCAGTCTGACCAATCACAGCTGATCATTGCGTGAACCAGGAAGTGACGGTAAATGGCTTTCCTCGGTTCGCACTGACAGGGAGAGCCGATTGGCGGCTCTCCCTGTCAGAGGGGGGCATCTGTGCTGATAATCAGCACATTGATTATCAGCACAGCCCCCATGAGAGGTGCAGATCAGCTGCCAGTCAGTGCTTATCATTAACGCCAGGCAGTAACAATAAAAGTGCCAATCAGTGCCCGCACAAGTGCCAATCAGTGCCCATTACAGTGCCAATCAGTGCCCATTACAGTGTCAATCAGTGCCCATCAGTAATACATGTCAGTACCTCATCATCAGTTCTGCCCATCCTTTTGCATTTTATTTTATTGTGTTGTAGTTTATGTTCATAAGGAGGTGGGAGCATATCTATTCAAGGGGTCAAAGACTGAATGAAAAACATCCAAGAGTAATAATTTAAAGAGAGTCTGAAGTCTTTATAGTTCAACTGGTTACAACAAGCTGGGCAAAGGACAGCCAAGTCCTTCCGGGGGCCACACAATCCCCCTTCATCATGGCTAAGTAGAGATGTGCAAGACGGAAAAATTTGCTCAGTTTTGAATTCATTTGCTAAGTTAATAATTTTGTTTTGCCATATTAGTTATGTTAGAATGATTTGTTTTTGGAATTTGTTTCATATATTCGTATTCGAATTTGTTATTTTCAAATCAAATTCAAATTAAAAAATGAATTTGAATTCAAACTGGAAAATTGTTGCAATAAATACAGTAAGGTATACAAGTGAAATAGGATGATGATGCCTACTTAGGCTGTTTTATAGAATAGAAAAGTAAATAGAAAAGAATAGAAAATAAAGGAATATAATAGAACATAATAATATATATTATATTCTATTTTATTCTATTCTTTTATTTTCTATTCTATGCTGTTTTATTGTATGTTATTCTATTCTTTTTTTTCTATTCTATTTTGTTTGATTCTAATATATTCCTTTCTATTGTAATGTTCTATTCTCTTCTCTTTTATTCTACTCTTTACTATTCTTTGATTTTCTATTCTATCTTATTCTATTCTATTCCTTTCTTTTCTATATTATTATAATCTGTTTCATTCTATTCTTTTCTATTCTATGTTACTCTATTATTTTCTATTCTACTCTATAAAGAAGCCTAAGTAGGAATCATCATCTTATTTCACTATTATACCTTACTGTATTTATTACAATATTTTTCAATTTCAAATTCAAATCATTTTTTTAATTCAAATCCATTTTTTAATTCCAATTTGGGTAGTTTGTTTCGTTATAATTTATTTTGAATTCACTGAAATTCCATACTATCATGATTCAGGATCTGAATCTCCGAATAACAAAAAATGTGTCTAAATTTTGATTTGTAACAAAAAGAATCGTAAATGTCCAGGGCTAAATTAAATGGCAGAATGTTAAATGTAAAAAACAGTATTTTTACTTGAACATGATGGGATGATGGAAGGCAGCTTCTGAGGAAAAATCCCATGTGAAATGTAACTTCCCCTGCAAAGTGAACAGCTATTTGCCTCTAGTAAATCAACCCCTAAATGACTAATCTGCATGCCTGCTCTAGGTCAGTGACTCTGAACTGAAGCCAGGCAGCCAATAGTCTCAAAAAGAGAACAATGCCAGCCTCTGTATTTCTCTTGGTAAACGTGTCCTTTAAGATTAACTGGTTGGACTTTCATACTTTAGTACAGCTTGAATGTTTCATCAGCAGTAGAATCAGTTTACTAATTGATGCCTGGAGTTCTTCTTTGAGAAGTTCAGAAATCCCACAAAAAGGGAAGCATAGCTCAAAGGCTCAGTAATATGCCCACCATGAATAAAACATTGCAAATATCTTCCATGCTGAGTATAATATTGTTACATGCTTTGCCGCTTTGATTTCTCACCCATAAAGGTCTTTTGGAAACAGAGTGTGAATCTTCTGGGTGCATTCCAGCGTCTAAGATTGCATTCATAGTAGATGTGATGTTATCATATGTACAAATGGTGCTGGCATAATCATTCGAAAGGAAAAATAAGAAATTGTAGATTGGCCTAAAGAAGAATGCAAATAAAATGTACTTCAATGGGTAACTGTCAGTACAGGGGTGGATCCAGAGTCTAGTCTCGGGAGGGGCACTGCCAGAAAATCATGTGGGCAATTTGTCGGGGCAATGGCTGGTGTTGGAGCTTCAATCATCACGGCCCCATGGTTGATATGGTCTCAGGATGATTGAAGCGCATTATTTCTATTATTACATTGTAATCTAAAATTAAATAGTTCAACTCGCCATAATGCAGAATCAGTGGGAGCCCAGAGTGTGTCACTTGCTACCGTCGCCTGCCACCAGATGCGGATTGTCACTTGTCACTGTCTCCTGCCACCAGATGCAGATTGTCACTTGCCATGTCACTTGCCACATCCCCTGTCACCAGATGTGAATTGTCACTTGCCAGTATTGCCTGCCACAAGATGCGGATTGTCACTTGCCAGTGGCTGTGTCCCAGAGTGAGGGCGGGCAGTGAGAGATGATGTAATCTCTCTGCTGCCCGCGCCTGCACAGTGATGGCAGTGTTCTGTCAGTGCCAATCAGAGCCCATCAGTGACACCAATCAGTGCCAATTAGTGACACCAGTCAGTGCTGCCTTTCAGTGCCCATCAGTGGCTGCTCATCAACGCTGCCCATCAATGCTCACCCATCAGTGCCCACCAGTGTCGCCCTTCTGTGCCACCTATCTGTGCCACCTATCAGTGCCCATTAGTGCCACCTATCAGTGCCCATCATTGCTGCCCATCAGTGTTCATCAGAGCCACATATTAGTGTCCCCTATCAGTGTCAATCAGATGCCTCCTCATCAGTGAGACCTAATCAGTGCCCATAAGTGCCACTTCATCAGTACCCATAAGTACCACCTCATCAGTGCAGCCTATCAGTGCCCATCAGTGCACCCTCATCAGCACATTTCATTGAAGGAGAAAAATTACTTAGTTACAAAATTTACTGGCAGAAATTAAGAAAAACTTTTTTTTTCAAAAAACAAACAAAAAAGCAGCTGACAATGTTTATCAACAGCATTGCTCAGCGCTCAGCAGAAAGGTAATAATAAACATTGGGGTTGATTTACTAAAACTGGAGAGTGCAAAATCTGATGCAGCTGTGCATGGTAGCCAATCAGATTCTAACTTCAGCTTGTTCAATTAAGCTTTGACAATAAAACATGGAAACTGATTGGTTTCTATGCACAGCTGCACCAGGTTTTGAACTCTACATTTTAGTAAATCAACCCCATTGCTTCTTTTTGCATCGTACTGTTTTTCTTCATCTACAGAGCAAAGTGATCAACTTCCATCTGCAGATGACGTCAGTTTAAAGTGACCCGTCAAGTAAAACATTTTTTTTTTTTTTTAATTAAATGCTCTACTGTTTAACTCCTTATTAACCTTAATTAACTCCTTATTCTCCTCCAATTAATTATTATTTTCTTGCTGATTTTTTTTTTTTATACGCTATTAATAATTAAAACTTTTTGGTTTGCTTTGTTTGTTAATATTTTTACACCTTTAACATATATTTACATGTTTCACTTTGAAAAAAGCGCAACGTAAATAACTTTTCAATGCTTTGCACCATTGCTGACAGGTGAAGTATAAACAAAACAGTTGCGTAAGGTATCGTACTGGGTATCAGCGAGTACTAAAAATAAAAGTATCGGTACTCATACTCGTAAAAATAATGGTATCTGTGCATCCCTAATTATAACCCTATAATTTGGTGTTGGGAAAGCTATCTCTCTTTATCGCTTTACTCTATTTAATGAACCAAAATGTACTGAACTATTAAAAAAAAAAACTGAAGTTAAAGTAGTTGTGACATTGTTGGTCACTTCCAATTGCCCATTTGTTTAATGGAAAGTGGAGCCCTGGGTTGTACAAGATCCAAAACATTCTGGCGGCTACTTGATTCTGTAAATACAATGGCAAGGACAATTTTTGTGATTTATAGTTTATAGAGAGTTTTTGAATAGCTGAATATATTTCCAAAGCACAGAAAAGCAAGTACAAAGATATGAGTCCTATAGAACAGAAGGATATTGTGCCCATGAATGTCAACAGAAACAGATAAAAAACATAGTTTATCTTCAAAGCACTAAATCATTTTTAGATGTGAAAAGTTACAAAGTAAGTGCTCCTCTGTGAACTCTTCTTTGAAAACAATCAGAGTGTTCCACCTGCAAAAACAATCACTTGAAACAGAGCTGTCAAAACAACCCAGCCCTCACTGTCATAGTACTGAACACAGCCCAGAGGCTGCCATTACTAAAACCTATCAACAGCAAAAGAGACACTCCACACATGAAATATGCTGCATGAATTAAACAGAATTTATAAACTTTGTCAGAAGTTTACTGTGATATATATGTATATACAATATAATAAATATATAAATCGTACCAACATTTAACAATTCAATGATTCAATGCATACTGTCCAAGAATCATTCTCTGTGATGGGATTGTACCAACATACCTGTTACTTCAACAGATATATATATATATAATATTAAATATTAAAATATTGGGGATTTTAAAGGTACACAAATATTTGTATCATAAAATCAATAATTTATTTGTACATCTAGTTAAAATCATAATAAACACAACATATTAAGGCTGGCAAATTTTTTACAGCATTTTAACCCTAGTGGACTGCACTCCAAAGCTGTTCTTTCCCCTATTATAAAGCAATACTAGTGCAGCGCAAATAATAAAAAGAATAAGTCCTTGTGATCACACAAATAATCAATTCCTCTTGGCAAAGGGAGGCTAGTCCATTTCCATAAGGCACCAATGTTCACCAATTCAATCATAAGAATGCGCTTACCGGAAAAGGTGGACCTCTTAATTACAGGAGGTCATACGAGCCTGGGTTACATACGGACTGGGTAAATGCTGTACAAGTTTACTGGATCTTGTCTGTGGTCACCAATCGTCAGCTTTCCCGGGTAGAAGCACATGAACCCCTGGAGGGAATTCTTACCCGATCCTGGCAGCAGCCATCCCCACGCTCACAAATAACAGTACTAGCACTAGTATTGCGCTGCACTAGTATTGCTTTATAGTTTGGTATCTAGGTTGGTGATTCCTTTAGTGTTCAGCTTCCATTTCTCATTACACTATAGTTTGCGCTGATTGCCTTTATTTTATTATTGTTCTTTCTCATATGTCTATAACTTGGAATCTCCTCCTTGACCACATAACAACTCTCTACGCGTTTCATAAATAACATTCACTTCCTCATGGGAGCATAAATAAAAAATAGGTATTCAAAAGGAATAAAAGTTATTTGTAAACTCCGCCCTGTCTTCAATGCATCATCTTGTATTGTAGCTTACACATGAACTTTTAGACCTCTTTATGTATACAATGTAAATACATCAATCAAGCTTCTACTTGTATAAATGACCAACCTAAAATGTACAGTATTTATGCCTTGCCCCACAAATACAAACCCCAGGATGCTACATGAAAGCCACAAGGCATACCTTCTAAAAAGCCTACAATATCGTTACAGAATTGTCAAACAGTCTCTCTTATGTTTTCCATAGATTATTTTTTGTTTTTTTGTAGTAAAAAAACTCACAATTGTTACATATCTCAGTCTATGGATAATTGTTTGGCTCTATGCTACGCTCAATGCACTGCATTTGCGACCTGTGTTTAGGGTATCGTTAAAGCGGTTTTATACCGCTTGATGTTTTTTTTCCCCCTCTGCAAGGTTAAGTCGTAATGTGCTAGCATGCATCGCATACTAGCACATTATGTGAAACCTACCTTAAAACAAAGCTGTTCCAACGCTGCAATGTCAGCACTGCAGGGGCTCCCACCTTCACCCGTCTTGCTTCTGTGTTCACGGGCTCTGGCTCTGTGACTGGCTGGAGCTGCGATGACGTCACTCCTGCTCATACGCGTGTGAGACGCTGTTCACCGCACAGGGTCCTGAAGGAACGGCACGGGTGGACATTCCTTCAGAGTGCATGCGCCAGTGATTTCACTGGCTGCATGTAATGTAAATTTCTCCTAAACGGTGCACGTAGGAGATATTTACACTACCTATAGGTAAGCCTTATTATAGGCTTACCTATAGGTAAAAGCCAGTAAAGGGAATTTACTTCCTCCTTAAATTAACATTGACACCCACTGCAGATTGCAACTGCAGTGCATTTGGAATGCGGTGCGGGAAATGTGCACAGAACGTGGGTTTCCTGCACAATGTTCTGGTGTGAATGGGCACTAAATGTAACATGCTACTGAGCTTAGCCTTTATTACACTTTTTTTTAATATATTTTTTGGCAATTTGTACACCAATTATATTGTATCCAGTGGCGACCCATCCATTAGGGGCGCAGGGGTGCCGCCCCCTAATCCATGCATTTGGCCCCTAATCTACATACAGGGTGCCGGATTCCAATGGGTTTTTTTTTTTTTTGAAGCACATGATTAGAGCTTGAGGCTCTAATTGGCTTGACAATAGCGAATTAATTCGCTATTGTCTTCCTGATTCTCCTGCCGGCCAATCAGGAAGCGGGTCTAAAGGAGGAAGCCACTGTGAAGCTGGAGACGCAGGGTAAATCTGAAGCTGCCTAGATGGGGTAAGTGCAGGGCTGGTGGGGGGGTCAGACAGACAAGCGAGTGACGGGGGGGTGGGGGATTTGACATTGAGCGAGCCACCGGGGGGTTGTGGTGGCAGGTGTCTTGTTTGCCAACCCCCCCAAAATATACAGCACCAGCCACCACTGATTGTATCCCCTCAGAAAAAAATTCTACCAATACATGGTGATAGTTTCAATTTTTACCATTTGTAAAGGGATTTTAAGTGACTCCATTGGCCTGCCCTCCTAGCATAGTGTTAGCTCTGTCACAGGTTTAGCACCGGCTATATATTTTCTGAGTGGCAGACTTCCTTACACAAAGCACGGTTGTAAAACTTGCTATGCACAGCTGATAGCTAATGGTATCTTGTCAGTTAGCATGTAGTAATTATGCCTCAAAAGTTCCATTTGATAACAATAATGATTTGCAGTGCTCTTGAATCTCTATATACACAGTACCAGCTTGTATGGATGAATGCTGAACCTTAGTGCAGCATTGTACTTTGAAACACTGTTGAAAGTGCTACTTGTTAAACGTATTCATTGTTTCATGTCCACAGTACATGTTTTATACTTGCTCTATAATGCATTTGCATAACTTTGAAAGTGGCTGATATGAAAATGTATAGGACATGCTGCATCCAAGAGATATAAAGTAAATCAGATCAAACACAGTCTACATTACCAGCTGAATGATCATCATCACTGCACTAAGTCTGGTGACTTGTGCTTGGAGCTCAATTTAAAGGGCTCGATGTAAGTACTAAAAGTGTATGTTACACTATATATTTTTTTCTATGTGTGTGTTCACATATGTGTAATTTATAAATCATAGGGGTGGATTTACTACAACTGGAGCATTCAAAATCTGATGCAGCTCTGCATAGAAACCAATCAGCTTCCAGGTTTTATTGTCAAAGCTTAATTGAAAAAGCTGAAGTTGGAAGCTCTTTAGCTACCATGAAATCATGAAAATGATAGAGACTATAGGGGAGATTTTCTAAAACTGGAACACTCTCCCCTATAGTCTCTATCATTTTCATGTACTTATTCCATCAGCTTAACTGGTTTATCCTGCCAGTCACCTTTCTAAACTGACCATACAATGTGCAGAAGCTGATCTGTGTTAGGTGGTCAGTTTTGATCCTTTGGCTGGCCATTCAGAGGTACAGGACAATATGCAGATACACAGCATGCCTGTATTGGGTAGTTTGTTCAGCCACCACACCCCCTGACCAATCACAGCCTGCCTCTGGCACACCCCCGCTCCCAATCACAACATTCCTCTTGAACATGCCCCCCCCCCGCTCAAGCACAGCCTGGATCTTCCCTCTGGCTGATAAGACTATGGAGTACAGGCACACTTTATGTGTGCACAGTGTCCTGTAATGCCACACCTACTATCAGGAAGAAGTGTGCAGAGTTGACAATCATTTGCTAATGATGGGTGTCCATTCTTGTTGACTTGAAAGAGATTCACATCCTTTATTTGTGCGAGACGAAAAAGAGCAGAAGATGTTATCTCTAACACCTGATAAGACTATGGAGTACAGGCACACTTTATGTGTGCACAGTGTCCTGTAATGCCACACCTACTATCAGGAAGAAGTGTGCAGAGTTGACAATCATTTGCTAATGATGGGTGTCCATTCTTGTTGACTTGAAAGAGATTCACATCCTTTATTTGTGCGAGACGAAAAAGAGCAGAAGATGTTATCTCTAACACCTGACTATGGCCTGGCCACACCCTAATCACCCTGTGTGGTTCAGATTCCCCCTGTTTATACCCAGCGGCGGCCGGTATATAAGGGAGCACCACCCTCCTAATCTCCATACGCCAGCCTCTAATCTCCATGTGGGGCGCCAGACGCATAGATTTCTTCAAGGTTTTTGTTTATTTTGAAGCACATGATTACAGCCTTAGTCTCTAATTGGCTACAAAAGGGTTGGGCACAGGGCACAGAGCACTGTGCCCCGAGCCCACCCACTTGTGACATTAGGGAATCAACATTCGCTATTGTCTTTCTGCTTCTCCTCCTGGCCAATCAGGACAGGAAGCAGGTCTTAAGACCGGATTGGCCAGGAGGAAAAGCAGCCAGATTGGCTGGGAGGAGAAGCCGCCCGCGACCTGGATGATGTAAGTGCGGGTGGGCGAGTGAGCAGGCAGGCAGACAACAGGCGGGCAGGCTTGTTTGCCACCCCCCTCCCAAAAATGGTGCACCAGCCACCACTGTTTGGACCCCTGATATTTCACCAAAGTCCCCTAATGGCGCTCCTAAAAATATTGTAAAAAATACAATTGTAAAAAATAAAATAATAATAATGAAAACTACTGACACTGTCCACTGCCCTATTGACACCAATCTCTGCCCTAATGACACTGTGCACTGCTCTACTGGCTCTGTCAGTATATATACACATGCACGCACACATGTTTGAACTTTGGGGTGCACACCCTAATGCAATAGGCTGTGCACACCTATGCCTCCTGATACGTAAAGTTCTAGCTGTTAAAGCAAAACACTCTCAATTCCTTGGTAGTTCAGGCACCGATTCCACTGTCGGTAAGTTGTGCCTACGTATTTATTCTCTACCCCTTTCAGAACTCTTTTTACTGACCCACCCGTGCCGTTTCTTCAGGGCCCTGTGACGTGACCCATGGCTCGGGCCAATCACAGCGCTGGAGCCTGCGAACCCTGAAGAAATACCGGGGAAGATGTCAGCCGTCTCAGGGGTGTGCGGGCGCCGCTGCAGGGCTTTGTTGTAAGGTAAATATTTCATAATGAGCTAGTATGCTTTGCATACTAGCTCATTATGCCTTTGTCTTACAGTTTTTTCTTATTTTTTATCGGGTTTACAACCTCTTTAAGATGATGAACTCTACAGAACAGATGTGACACACTTAAGCTATTGAAATATTCTGCATGCTTCATATTATTCAACAGACAGAAACAAGATGGCTATTTTTAATACTAACCGAAACAAACGTGTTTTTTATTCTTACAAGTTCAGTTCTCTGATCTTAATACATGCAAATAATTCAAAGGATTTACGATTAGCTTTCTAACGTATTATACATATTTGTGTATCAACAGCCCACGGGGTGACATTTGCCTGCAGCAAAGACAAATGTCTATAGACTTTCCAAGCTATTAAACTCAAAGATTACCATGAACAGATAACTACATTTTCTTACAAATATATTTCTTTGTTTTATTCAAAGAATTCTTTTGAAATTGTCATGGCAAACAGTCCAAAATAAAATCAAAACCACCAAAATATAGATTAACGTATATTAAGCAATAGACTGAAAACATGTAATGTCTAAAATAGCATTTTTCTAAGTTAAAATCATTATATTATTTTAAACGTGTATTTGTTATAACAAGTAAATACATCCTTGTTGGGGCAAATTTAGTAAAACTGGAGAAAATAAAATGAGAGTGAAAGTGGAGTTGATGCTTACAGAGACCAATTGGAAGCCTGGTTGGATACTGTTAGTTTTCAGTCAATCAAATTGTCCTTTTTTGGTTATACATTTGCAAACTGATTTCTGCTTTGTTTGCATCTTTAATATCTATGTTATATATATCACTGGCTTGCAGGGTTGTGGACAGTGTATATGTGACACTAAGATTTCTTATCTACACATGGTGAGGGACTCCAAGCTTTTGGACTGAAATTGAGAACACAAACATTTTGTTTCCTCATATCTTAACACATTCTGTTCTGGGCCCTGGAGTCCAGAGACTTTGTAGAGCTTGGGGTGTAATTATCTCTCCATTCCTAGGCCCACATATTACCTGTTAACTAGACATTATTATTAGTCTGAGTTGTCCATAGGCCTTTATATGTAAGCTGACTTATGCTCATATCTCCAAACGCTCTCTGGTTTGGAAGCCTGGATGGCAAAACACTACAAAAGGTACAAGAGCTGCCTGTTTTTTTTATATAAATATACAATCAGTAAAAAAAAAATCATCCTACTTTAACCACTGAATGTCCACCCCATAGCAGTTTTACTGCTACAGGGCGGCTCTCCTGTGCACAATCACATATATATATATACGTGATTCTGAACTTCTGCCTTCCAGGAGAAACTGATCTGTGGGCTCCAAGCACTCGACAATCTCGGCCACCCGCCGATTGTTGGCAATGCACAGAGAACTGAGATATGCCTATGTAAACAAAACATATCTAAGTTCTTACTTTAGTTCTTCCTTTAGTCCATCAAAGCAGGGACTAAAAACTAGTAAAAGCAGCACACTGTGCACACAAAAACAAAGATTAGGCACACAGGTAACCCCTCGATCACCCTAGATGTTAACTCCTTCCCAGTCAGTGTCATTAGTACAGTGACAGCGCATATTTTTAGTACTGATCACTGTATTAGTGTACCTGGTTCAAAGTGTCAAATATGTCAGTGTTCGTTTGTCCGCGGCAATATCTCAGTCCCGGTATAAGTCAATGATCACCTCCATTACTAACATAAAAAAAGAAAAAAATTTCCATAGATATATCCCATAGTTTGTAGACGCTATAACGTTCATGTAAACCAATCAATATACACTTATTTGAGGGGGTATTTTTTTACCAAAAAACATGTAGCAGAATACTGTACATATTGGCCTAAATTTATGAAGAATTTAGTTTTTTTATTGGGTATGTTTTATAGCAGAAAGTCAAATTTATTGGTTTTTTTTTCAAAAATGTCGGTCTTTTTTTGTTCATAGCTCAAAAAATAAAAAACACAGTGGTAATTAAATACCACCAAAAGAAAGCTCTATATGTGGAAATAAAATAGCATACATTTTACTTGGGTACAGTGTCGCATGACCGTTAAAGTAACGCAGTGCCGTAGTAACCAATGACCTGGTCATGAAGGCGGGTCAGTTCAGGCCTGAAGGAGCGCATGCTCCCCAAATGCGTCGCCTTTCCTCCACAACGTGCCCCGGAAGTGACATCATCATCGGATCCCTCCAGGAAGCGTCGGAACCCACCAGCGTGGTCCTCCCAAGTGACATACCGCATAAGCCACCCTGATGTCCAGCTTTACAGACGCTCTTGCACTATTGTGCTCAATGCCTTTTGATGTTTTATCCTTGTGAGTACCAGTTTTAAATGGCAAAGGAGAGACACAATTGAGGGAGGGGGAAAGTAGTGCTGCTCACCCCTGATATGAAAGCAAAAATAGGAAAAAGGATTTCCCCAGGTGCGGTTTTTAGGCAGCGGGGTTTAAGATATTAGACCAATGTTGTATAAAAAGATAATGTTTTATTGTACAAAAAATAAATTAACACAAAGGTTAAAAAATGAGCTCTGATATAGAGTGTTTACAAGTCTAGTGAAATCAGACACGCATTATACAGACATATTTTCATAACAACATCATGTAAATATTGTCAATATCGAAAAAATGGACCTGATGCGTTTCAACCTTTATATTCAAGGTCTTCTTCAGAGGTCAGTCTGTTGAAAATATACAATAGGGATATACATATAAGGGCTTAGTTACATATACCAAAAGAAACATATCATAACATATCATATTCCATATAGCATAGTTACCCAATGATGCGTGTCCTATGAGCGAAAAGCTTCCTATAAGAGAGTCCCCTTAAAATCAAAATGCCTGCTCACTTCCCCCAAAAGGTCCTGTAACACCTCCACCGGCACAGCCACCAGCACCGGGGCAGAAACCAATGATGTGGCTTACGAGAGGTCACACTGGAAATCGCCCCCCCCCATCCAGACCGCACGGTTGGTCGGGGAGAAGGCAACACCTGCAGCAGAAGCCCAAAGAAGCCTCTAAACGTGTTCTCTTTGAGCTTCTGTTGCAGGTGTTGCCTTCTCCCCGACCGACCGTGCGGTCTGGATGGGGGGGGGGGGGGGCGATTTCCAGTGTGACCTCTCGTAAGCCACATCATTGGTTTCTGCCCCGGCGCTGGTGGCTGTGCCGGTGGAGGTGTTACAGGACCTTTTGGGGAAAGTGAGCAGGCATTTTGATTTTAAGGGGACTCTCTTATAGGAAGCTTTTCGCTCGTAGGACACGCATCATTGGGTAACTATGCTATATGGAATATGATGTTTTTTTTGGTATATGTAACTAAGCCCTTATATGTATATCCCTATTGTATATTTTCAACATACTGACCTCTGAAGAAGACCTTGAATATATAGGTTGAAACGCATCGGGTCCATTTTTTCGATATTGACAATATTCACGTGATGTTGTTATGAAAAAATGTCTGTATAATGCGTGTCTGATTTCACTAGACTTGTAAACACTCTATATCAGAGCTCATTTTTTAACCTTTGTGTTAATTTTTTTTTTTGTACAATAAAACATTATCTTTTTTATACAACATTGGTCTAATATCTTAAACCCGGCTGCCTAAAAACCCCACCTGGGGAAACCCTTTTCCTATTTTTACCTGTTTTAAATGACCTTACTTACTACACTCAGATTGGCGCGTGTACTTCCTCCTCAGTTTGTTCCAGAGATGCTTCTTGCTTCCCACTGAGCTGCCTTCAAAAGTGTACTTTTGTATGGATATAATGGACTATTTTTAAGCCTAATCTTTATGCTTTTTTATGCCACTTAATGGTTTTTCCATTATACCACATTGCTGATCTTAATATATTGTTTTATTTGGTCCTGTGGGCTGACACTAGGCTTGGTGCATATGCGCCAATTCTTCAATGTGTGTTGTTACTGAACTTTCTTCTGGTACAATGTATTTTGGTATCCTAACTTTTTTTTTTGTTTTTTTGTTTTTTTTTTTCTCTTACAAAAATTAATTATTCCTATGCTTGTCACAGACAAAATTGATGTGAATGCAGGGCTTGGAGACAAGTTCTCAAATGCCTTGAAAGCTTGTCTAAGTAGTCACAGTAAAAGAAGTGGTCACATGACCTGGAACTACACCAACTTGAAAGCACATATTCGAAAAAAAAAGTTGCCTTATATATTTCCTTCAAGTAAAAAGTCACTCTTTATGACTTGCATTTACCGTGAGCACCAATAAAGAGATAAGGGTACCTTGGATGGTTCCTTTTAGCACTTTCTTAAAATAACTATACTTTATTAGAAGTTACTACTGCAAATCAAACTATTAGTAAGTATTAGGTAATCAGAGCCAGATTTTAATCACTAGAGAATGCAGAAACAACAGCTTTGGCATCAAAGAACACCCCTGTGTCAGGCTCATCCCTGTTACACAAAATATTTCCAAATTTTATAGGTCCAATATTGTGACAGTATGTAAAAAGCAGTGGCGGCCCGTGCATTGAGGGCGCACCGGCGCCACTCCCCCTGACACCTCCGTCGCCCTCCCTATTTATGTGCCCGGCCTCTTTCAGGACGCCGGACACATGAAATACTATGGTGGGGATAGGCAGGGGATATGTATTTTTAAGCATGTGATTACAGAAAGAGGCTCTAATAGGCTTCAAAATAGGGTGGGCGCAGAACGGAGGGCACTGCGTCCCGATCCCACCATGTTGTATGGCATAGCGAATTAATTTTTGCTATTTTCACACTAACGTTCCTCCCTGCCAATTAGCAGGCAGGTCAGTGAGATCTATCTCCTGATTGGATGCCTAACCCTTTGGTGGAAGAGGAGACACGGCAGAGGAAGCCTGAGGAGCCGAGCGGACACAGGAGCCGCAGCCACCGCTTCCCGCCGAGGAGAGCCGGCACTTCCCGTTGAGGAGTAGAGCCACCGCTTCCCGCCGAGGAGAGCCGCCAAGGAGGAAAACCCCTGTCACTCCAGGAGAGGAGCATAGCCCCGCCAAATGAGTGGTAAGTGCCGCCGGACCGGCCGCAGGGGGGTTAGTGAAGTGACAGCCGAGCCGGGGGACACGCCTGGCTGCATTTGATGGGCAAAAGTGGCTGCATATACTGGGCACAAGTGGCTGCATTTGATGGGCACAGTGAGACTGCAATTGATGGGGGGGGCAGTATTTTTCAGTTTGTTTGCGCCCCCCCAAAAAATGTTGAGCACCAGTCGCCACTGGTAAAAAGGCTTATGAGATGACCATATTTATGGAAAAGTTCTTGTTGGTTAGAAACGTTTTCAGTTCTTTGAATGACATGCCTATTTAACGTTTTACATTGTGAGTATTTTGGAGTCTTTTATTAAATGCTATATTACTTTAAAATACTACACCATGAGGCGGTTTTGTTCTCCTTTTTGAACATGTATGTTGTGGTGCCTGGATCTTTGGAGTGATCATTTATGAGGATCTATAATGTCCATGAAGCTGCTTGAGAATCTGTCCGTGGTTGGTGTCTTTGAGCATTGTTTGACCACTCATAACTAGGTGGTGAGGGTAAGAGGCCCTGTATTCTGTGGTGCAGGTGGAGAATTTTTTCTATCACTCTTCTGGGATGTTGTATGCATATTTGAGGTGACGTCCTTGCTTCTAACTTCAATTGAAATTGCATGGACTTTGTTGAAGAACTTTTATTTACTGTCTAAAAAGTGCTGCATTCTATTTTCATCGCATACTTTTTTGCCTCTGTACAACGATGATTATTTTCTTGTGTGCAGGAAAGATCATTTAGAACTTACCATACTTGTGGCTTATAAAACTTCAATATCACCTGCCTCTCATCAATTAGTAAACAGGAAGGTGACGTACGTGACGAAGTGCTTGTAGACCCCAAAAGCCTAACACAGAGGCCTCCTCATCGACCCCCAATCTAGAGGTGAGTAAAGGTTATTTGCTCTTTTATTATAATACCCATACTGTACAGCTGGCTCCTGTATTTGCATATTCCCCCTAATTGTCTTCACCCTCCTACATGGTCTTGAAACTGAGTCTAGTAGTGTTTTCTGGTTGATTCAACACCCTCTCTCTGAACCATAACTTAAATGCCCACATAGCGGAATGTGAGAAGGAAGTTGCTCAGAACAGGATCACGTGTCAAGAGGTTGTAGTGCTTGGCAAAAGACCTGTGAAAATGTTGCTAAATATATAAACATTTATATATAAAGGTAAACTGAAAAGGTCTTCTGCCTATAGAATGGTTACAATGCTTTCTGAATAGTAGTAAAAATTAATTGGTTGCCTGGAGTTCCTCTTTAAAAACCCTACTTGACGCATGAAGAAGGCATAAAAAAAGAAAAAAAAAATTGAGAGTTTGTGATTAGCAGTTATTTATATACGTATACCAGCATCGAGAATACATTCATAAAGGTTAATCTCCTAGCTGTCTCACTCTGGGATTCGTTCCCTTGAGTCTTCTCTCATTTCACAAAATCCCCCTGTGTGCCTGTATATACACTCCTAAACTAACTCCCAAGGTGGCGTGTTTCCTAAAATAATAATCACACACTATCTTTGCCTTGAGTTAAGATACATAACAGCCATTAACTAATATAATAATGGACCACATAAACATTCACCTTTATCCAACAGCACACAATGTTCTGTTCTACTTCTTTGATGGTGACTTGGTTCATTTTAAACAATAAAAAAAATGAGATCTAGCACATTCTACTAGACATATGTTCTTGAAACAAGCTTAAAGAGGTGTTCCAGCCCCCCATGAAAAATTAAAAGTCAGCAGCTACAAATACTGTAGCTGCTGACTTTTAATATTAGCACACTTACCTGTCCAGGGTTCCCGCAATGTCAGCACCCCAGCCGATTCTTGGATCGGCTGTTGGGTGCTGCCGTCATCATTCCTGGTAAGGGAAACTGACAGTGAAGCACCCAACCGCTTGCCAGTAAAGTGGACCGCAACAGCTGCTGTGAATATGCCTAGAGAACCACCTGGCTCAGACCTGCCTTGATATCTTTATTGCCCCCTAGTCCCTTCAGGTTTTAGGAGGAATCCACCACATTTCATCCACTCTTTACCACCAAGGATTATCAATCATTTGTATACAGAGTACTAAAAGTTTCCCCTTTCCCTGATCAAGGAATTAGTGACAGTCCTTACGGTCCTGATCTGGGTTACTCCAGTGGGCTTGGGAGTTTCTTTGAGCTCCTGCAAGCATAGTGAACACCTCCTTCCCCCCCACTTCACACAACAACTACAGTGGGAATCCCTTAGCCAATACAGCGGCAAGTCTTTTGGTGCCATGTGGGTTCAATCGTGCCATATATAGACAATGTGCAATTTGTTTTGTTACAAATTTGTTTTCGGACAAAATTCGGCATAAGACTCTTTTGACAAATTCATACATAAACTAATTGTCAGAAAAAACAAAAATCCGAAAGAACGAAAATCCGAACGGACGAAAATACAAAAATACGATAGAACAAAAAACAATTCAACCTACGGGTTTAACGAATTGATTACATTCGGATAATTTAGTTTTTTCAGATTTTCTATTATAATTAAATTATTAACTATTATTATAGTTATTATTATTATTATTATTATTATTATAAACTATTAAATTATAGGTAAAATAGCTGAAGTCAGTAATTCTTCTAGTTAGGTCGCTGCGCCATAGCAGCTAAATTGGGATATATTAGATTTACATTTTTATTGGAATTTCCTTTTAAATCAAGTAACTGTTAGTGAACATAAGGAATATGAATGCATCCGAAGTTACGAATTATCCGAAGTAATGAATGCTGATCATAACAAATGATCCAATAAACAAAACAAAAAAAAAATTTGAATGAGATGAAAACTAAACAAAACAAATTTTTCAGTAGTGCTCATGTCTAGTCATATACAAAAAGGAATAACAACACTGTGAATGTCTGTAACCCTGAAGAAGAGTCCAAAAGAATTTATTTGAAACGCATTGGGTATTTCTGTCTCCTATGGTACACAGACCCATGTGGACAGAACCAGCAGCCATTCCATCTATGTAACCGTGGAATATGGTATATACAGTAGAAGAAGACTCCCTTGGCAACCTGTGAAGTTCTAGTGAGCTCCCTGCCCAAGAGGTTTAAGGCAGTGCTGGAAAATAATAGTGGCCACACAAAATATTGACACTTTGGGCCCAATTTGGACATTTTCACTTAGAGGTGTACTCACTTTTGTTGCCAGCGGTTTAGACAGTAATGGCTGTGTGTTGAGTTATTTTGAGGGGACAGCAAATTTACACTGTTATACAAGCTGTACACTCACTACTTTACATTGTAGCAAAGTGTCATTTCTTCAGTGTTGTCACATGAAAAGATATAATAAAATATTAGCAAAAATGTGAACAAAATAAAGTTTTGTTACTTTTATAAACACGGTTTTCATCCAATTGTCTGTACAGTCCCACTTAAGGGGGTTCCTTTGCTGTTCTATATCATTTAGGGTTGTGGGCACAATTTACATACTCCACTTTAATTAGCAATTGTATTATATACTATTTTTTGTGCTTCTGGCCCCTCCCTCCTGTTGAGTGCCCCCACAGCAAGCAGCTTGCTATAGGGACATCGGAGCTGAGTCACACCTTCCTGTGTCCATTTAGACACGGAGCACCCATTCGGCCACACCTCCTCTTTCTCCTGATTGGCTAACTGACTTTGCTTGATAGCAGCGGGAGCCAATGGCGCTGCTGCTGTGTCTCAGGCAATAAGGTGGAAAGTCCCAGGTCCCGGATGGCTGAGGCACTTGTGGAAATTGCTGGAGAGAAATGGAGCTCAGGTAAGTATTAGGGGGGCTGACAGTGGCTGCTACACACAGAAGGTTTTTTATCTTAATGCACAGAATGCACTAAGATAAAAAGCCTTCTGACTTTACATCCTTTAAATACAATTAAAGCTGAACTCTGGGATAAGAAAATATTGTCTAAATATAAGAGGCATTTCTAATGTTACCTTTACCTTAATCTCAATGTGCTTTCTGTATTTTTTCAAAATCTTTGTGCAGAAGCTTGGTGCAGGGTGACTGGTCTTGTATCCGCCCCTTCTGTAGTTTTCTACAGGCAACCTGTAGTGGATGGGGCCTGCTGTGTCCCTCCCACAACTCTACTCTCCCCACCTGCTATGTGTAGCCCAGTAATGATATCACTGTTACTTTTACAAGGTAATGGACATTTGGAGAGCACAAAGTAGATTTATATAATGTGTAGCGGTTACGGAATATAATTAAATGAAGGCTTTTGTGCCCAGAGCGCAGCTTTAAAGTAGTTTTAAAAACCCTTACATATACCCAGTGAAGTGACTCGCATCAGGTGATACACAGAGATGAAACAAATCCTCCTACATAAGTTGTACCTGTTTATCTATGGACCTCTCTCCTCTACATCTGTTCAAAGTGCAGAGTTTATACAGCCTGTCTGAGCTTTCAGAAAGCAGGGGGGCGGAGAGCTGAAATGACATTCTTCTGAGTTTGGTGATAGGAGCTCTGAGAGCTGTTTGGAGGGAAGGGGCACACCCCCCTCCACACAGCTCACAGGAACAGAGCTGAGGCTTTTTAATCATCTGGAGATCCCTCCCCTGTAATCTTTTATCTTTTGGTGTCAGGAAAACTTGCCAGAAGTCACTCATGTGGACTGAAGAGGAACGAAGCAGCAGACAGAAATGACACTCTGGATAGAGACAAGTACACACTTTAGAAGGATATGCTTTGTTCATATTTCATGTCTGAGGTTTACAAACACTTTAAATATATTCACCCTTTACCCTTTATGTCCCATACTATCCTTGCATCCCGGCCTTTCTCTTGTCCCATTTACATTCAGTTACTAGTACATCATTGGCCCCTGCAAACGGAAGGATTGCAACAATGACAACAGACTCCAATTACGCGTTTTGCTGCACTTCACTGTACCCCATATGACCTGAAGATCACAATCATGTTATCTTACATAAGAACGCCAGAAAAAAAATTTCCATTTAGGTTTTTAGGGAAGGAATAGAATTTCACAGGGCTCTACGGCTGTCTGTTTTCACTGTTGGGAAGATTTCCTTTTTCTGCCCATGTTGTCACCAGGACAGGACATAAGCAGAATCTCCCTAAGAAGGACATTGTTATTGTTCTGTCTCACTTTCATGTAATTTCGCTGTGTTTTATTAACCGCTTGCCAACCAGCTGCCGTCATTTTACTGTGGCAGGTGGGCACGATCCCATGAACCGCTGTAGCTATATGTCGGCTTGCGAGAGCGGAATAGCAGGCGCGCGTGCTGCCAGAGCGTCACGCACGCGCGCGCTGCACTGCGGGGGTGCCGATGCTGGTGACCAATGGTCGCGATGACCGCTGGCCACGAACGATCGTGAGCACGAGGGACAGAACATGTGTGTGTGTGTAAACACACAAATCCGTGTTCTGTTCTGAGAGGAGTGACAGATTGTGTGTTCCTATTAGCTAGGAACCACGATCCGTCACTTCCTCTAGTCAGTCCCCTCCCCCTTCAGTTACAATCACCTCCCAGGGAACACAATTAACCCCTTGATCGCCCCCTAGTGTTAACCCTCACTGCCAGTGACATTTTTAAAGTAATCAATGCATTTTTATAGCACTGATCGCTGTATAAATGCCAATGGTCCCAAAAATGTGTCAAAATTGTGTGCCATAATGTTGCAGTCACGATAAAAATCGCAGATCGCCACCATTACTAGTAAAAAAAAAAAATAATAATAAAAATGCTATAAATCTATCCCCTGTTTTGTAGACGCTATACCTTTTGTGCAAACCAATCAATATACGCTTATTGCGATTTTTTTTTACCAAAAATATGTAGAAGAATACATATCGGTCTAAACTAAGAAAAACTTAGCTTTTTTGAAAAAAAAATGGGGATATTTATTATAGCAAAAAGTACAAAATATTGTATTTTTTTCAAAATTGTCACTATTTTTTTGTTTATAGCGCAAAAAATAAAAACCGCAGAGGCAATCAAATACCACCAAAAGAAAGCTCTATTTGTGGGAAAAAAAGGACGTCAATTTTGTTTGGGTGCAGCGCCGCATGACCGCGCAATTGTCAGTTAAAACGATGCAGTGCCGAATCGCAAAAAAATGGCCCGGTCATTCAGCAGCCAAATCTTCCGGGGCTGAAGTGGTTAAACTGCAGGGGGCTATTAATGTTCTGTAGCATGCTGACATCTAGTGGCACTTTTGGGCCACTACAACTTGCATACTATGTGTTTTGGTTTCTGCTTCTGTTCTCCCCTCCTGTGTAGTGCTGGTTAGTTTAGTTCTAGCTGGATCTGCCCCTTTTCTTTCAGGTTCCCTCAGTCAGTGTTAATTATTCACAGAGACAGGGCTTAGGAAAGTCATTTTCTTTTTACACTACAAAAGACTGAAAAAACATCCTCTGTACTGCAATTAACTGAAGAAAAATGACATTGAATTCAACTTCTGTGTCTTATTGAGGAGATAAACTGCCTGTGGATGGTACCAGGTCGGCAAGTGACCATACTGACCTGACAGATTGGGTCAATGTCAATGTATAAAGTGACATTTGAAATAAAACAAATATCTATAAAAGCAGTTTTCCTTTTTTTAACAAAGTAACAAACTCATTCGACCTTTGTTTATTGCTATTTATGACTCCAATTGAAAGATTTGCCCTTATCCCTTTCCTCTGAAAAGAAAGTTTCATTTTAGGAATGTAAAATGAAGCTTTACTTCTTTATTTAAGTTTTGAAGGCCTAAACTCGCTGCATTTGGATGCCGTCATTTGTCACCCAGTCTCTAGGGTTGGCAAACTCTACAATGACATACAGATGATAAAAACTACAGTAATCAGCACAATGACCACAGAATTACCGAAATTATATGTGTCAAGTGCAATCATCTGTCTCTATACCATGATTTTTCTATCCATTCAATTCCTTGTAAATCTTTTTAATTTAAACTGAGTAGTTTGCTGCTCAGATGCTTTGATAAAATTCACAAGAAAACCCAGAAACTGCAAAATGCCTAACTGAGCTATTTTGAAATTCACAATGAATCCAAAGATCAAAGTAAAATTGAAACTAAGGGATGTCACTTTTATTCAAGTGTCTGCTTACTGGATCTTTTATTGACGGTTGAACTATCAACCCGATTATAAGTACTGCATGTGCCACCCACCCACTGGCTTTATATCTGTGGGCACACAATACTGACATCTCTGCAAGAGAGTTCCCAGCTCCACCCACTCATTCTCTGGCTGGATTCTTCATTTGTATTAAAGCTAAAGAATGGTTTTCTACTTTTTAGATATGTGTGTATCAGCGTGAAGCATAGTTAACCCCTTGCCTAATGGGCTCTTTCACCTCTTCCTGCCCAGGCCAATTTTCAGCTTTCAACGCCGTCGCACTTTGAATGACAATTTCCCGGTCATGCAGCACTATACCCAAATTAATTAATCCCCACTGGGTTTTTCATTTTTTGCTAAACAAATGAAAAAAGACTGCAAATTTTGAACAAAAAACAAAAAACATTTTTCATAGTTTGTTTGAAAATTTTGCAAACAGGTAATTTTTCTCCTTTAATGATGTGCGCTGATGAGACTGTACTAATGGGCTGCACTGATCGGCACTGATAGGTGGCACTGATTGGCACTGATAGGTGGCACTGATGAGGCAGCACTGGTGGGCACTGATGAGGCTGCACTGATAGGCGGCACTGATGGGCACTGATAGGTGGCACTGATGAGGCAGCACTGGTGGGCACTGATGAGGCTGCACTGGTAGGCGGCACTGATGGGCTCTGATAGGCGGCACTGAAGGGCACTAATAGGTTGCACTAATAGGCAGTACTGATAGGTGGCACTGATGGACACTGATAGGCCCTGGTAGGTGGCACTGATTACAGCACTAATTGGTGACACTGATGGGGAGGCACTGATGGGCACTGATTGGCAGCACTGATGGGCACTGATTGGCAGCACTGATGGGCACTAATTGGCAGCACTGATGGGCACTAATTGGCAGCACTGGTGGGCACTGTTGGGACTGCACTGATAATCAGAACACTGATAATCAGTGCCCTGATTATCAGTGCTCATGTCCCTTTAACACAAGCCGGTTATTGGCTCTCTTCTTCAAAAGCTAATAACCGGCTTTTTTTTACATCTGTGACCAGCTTTCATTAGACACAGCTGATCACATGGTAAAGGGCCACTGTTAATGGCCCTTAAGTGCCGGTTCAGACTGGGGCGGCTTCAAAGTCGCCCGACTCTGAAGCTGCCCCTTACAGCGCAACTTCAGTGTGGCTTGCAAACTAATTCTTTAATAGAAGTCAATGCAAGCTGCTCTGAAATTGCCCCCAAGTAGTACAGGAACCTTTTTCTAAGTCAGAGCGACTTGAGTCATTCCAATTAAAACAGGTTTATTGCATTGCATGGAGCACGACTTGTCAGGCGGCTAAGTCACCGGACAGATTACCTCAGTGTGAACCGAGCCTTATGCCCTGTACACACGAGCGGAATGTCCGAGAGAAAATATCCGACGGTAGCTTTTCATCGTCTATTCCGATCGTGTGTAGGCCTCATCGGACTTCTTTTTTCGAAAATTCTGATGGACCTAGAAATGAAACATGTTCTAAATTTTTCCAATGGAAGCAATTCCTATCAGGGAAACCGATTGTCTGTATGTTGTTCCGATGGACCAAAAATGATGCATGCTGTGAAGCAAGTATGAGACGGAAGCTATTGGCTACTGGCTATTGAACGTCCTTTTTCTAGTCCCGTCGTAAGTGTTGTACGTCACCGCGTTCCGGATGGTCAGACTTTGGTTGGACTTTGGATTGACCGTGTGTAGGCAAGACCGCGTGAATGGAATTCCATTGGAGTTCCGTCAGAGAAACCTTCTGTGTTAATTCCGACGGCAAAATCAGTCGTGTGTACGCGGCATTACCCCCATCTGTGATCAGCTGAGCCTGAAGGACTCAGCAATCACAGAGCACACAGAGGCAGCACAATCATGGGAGAATGTCAATAGACGCCCGTCCGGCAAAGTAAGCACACGCTGTACATTCGGCTATAGCGTGGAGAGGAAGGGATTAAACCCCAAAACAATAATATATTGTATTACAGCTCACCAATCCTTAGATGTAAAGTCTGTGTTAGTTTTCTTCTTTTCAGGCTTCCTTCCCTTTATTGTCACCTGGTAATTATGTGAATAACACACTTCCTGTCCTTCCTGTCCCTATGTTTACTTCTCCACTGTATCTATAGAGGGAGCCATTTTTGTCACCCAGGCGGCTGGATTTCAAAAAGTCTTCCTCTGTTCAACTCTAATGCCCCGTACACACGGTCGGACTTTGTTCGGACATTCCGACAACAAAATACTAGGATTTTTTCCGACGGATGTTGGCTCAAACTTGTCTTGCATACACACGGTCACACAAAGTTGTCGGAAAATCCGGTCGTTCTGAACGCGGTGGCGTAAAACACGTACGTCGGGACTATAAACGGGGCAGTGGCCAATAGCTTTCATCTGTTTATTTATTCTGAGCATGCGTGGCACTTTGTCTGTCGGATTTGTGTACACACGATCGGAATTTCCGACAACGGATTTTGTTGTCGGAAAATTTTATCTCCTGCTCTCCAACTTTGTGTGTCGGAAAATCCGATGGAAAATGTCCGATGGAGCCCACACACGGTCGGAATTTCCGACAACACGCTCCGATCGGACATTTTCCATCGGAAAATCCGACCGTGTGTACGGGGCATAATACATGAGTAGTGAAAGGATTAGTAGTTTACACAACTAAGAAACAACTGTCATTGCTTTAAGTTAATGTTACAGGAACTGACAAGGATACTTCATTTCTGGCAAGATCAACAGGTATTTTCTGTGCTTGCTAAAAAATGAACACGAAATTGTTGCTGTGTCCTGTAGTGATGTAGTAGCTGGTGGGATAAACCACAGTGCACAGCAGGGGACGCAAAATCCAACCACAGCTCTGCAAGAGATTGAAGATTGCAATTGCTGCCAACTGTAACTATGTACTAGTCATCTTTTCTTAAAGGTTGCATATACAATAATCTTCTTGTTCTAGTGAAAGGGTTGCAAAGTACAACTAAAGGCATTTGTTTTGCAGTCTAAGCACCACATCTAGTTACTACGTGATATATAAACCTCATGTGGTAAACATAAAATCTTCCTTTACCTTACCTGATTGAGCCAAAATCTTCATTAACTGGTGTATCACACATTCCCCTCCCAGACAATACAGCTCATAATGGGAGGGTTCCAGCAACAGAGGCAGTGCTGTCAACATAGAAAGCATTGAGCAGGACTAGGTTTGGCCAGGTGCTGACTGACAAGCTACAGGCATGTGAATCAGCAAAGGCAATGCTGACACCACACCCTATGCAACATTTCCTCATCCCACTGTAGTGCAAGCAGACAAAGCATAAATGAGAGTGTCAACTCTGCTCTGATTTAAGGAGCAGTGCAGCATTGTTGCCACCTTATTATAAGAAACGGCATTAGGTGGACTTCACTGCTGGAATCAATAGGTATTTGTGGGACTTTAATCTAATCACAAAAAGTGTATTTAAATTTGTGATTAGATTATTTTATATATGTAGTAGTAGTTGCCTACCAAGGGTATAAATTATCAGTTCAATATACCCTTCTGGTGCATGTAGTATACTGTGTAAGCTTGCCTTTTCATAGTTGTTATACATAGTGTATTTGTGGGACTTTGTAGGGGGACTAAGAGAAAAATGCTGGTGCAGATTCAGTTATAAGTAACTGCTGCACATATTTATTGATTTATAGCGGGAGCTCGCCTACGGGTCCGGCGGACATCAAGTCTGGCGGACACCCGCGATCGCGGGAAAGAGAGGCAGAACGGGGATCTGCCTTTGTAAACAAGGCGGATCCCCGTTCTGACAGGGGAGGAGAGAGAGATCAGCTGTTCCTAGTGATTAGGAACAGCGATCTCTCTCTACTCATAGTGAGCCCACCCCCCCCCCCCCGAAAGTTAGAAAGCACCTCTCTAGGGAACACTTAACCCTTTGATCACCACTAGTGTTAACCCCTTTCCTACCAGTGCCATTTGTACAGTGATAAATGCATTTTTAAAGCACTGATCACTGTATTGGTGTCACCGGTCACCAAAAAGTGTCACTTAGGGTCAGATTTGTCCCCAACAATGTCACAGTCCCGCTAAAAAATGCAGATCGCCGCCATTACCAGTAAAAACAAAAAAAAAAAAATAAACAGTCCCTAAATCTTTCCCCTATTTTGTAGATGCTATAACTTTTGAGCAAACCAATCAATACACGCTTTTTGCATTTTTTTTTTACCAAAAATATGTAGAAAAATACATATGGGCCAAAATGATGAATAAATTAGTTTTTTTTATATATTTTTTGGATATGTATTATAGCAGAAAGTAAAAGTTATTTTGTTTTTTTCAAAATTGTCTGTCTTTTTTTTTTATAGAGCAAAAAATAAAAATCGTACAGGTGATTAAATACCACCAAAAGAAATCTCTATTTGTGGGGAAAAAAGAACATCAATTTTGTTTGGGTGCAGCGTCGCACGACCGCACAATTGTCAGTTAAATTAACACAGCGCTGTATCTCAAAAAATGGCCTGGCCAGGAAGTGGGTAAATCCCTCTGCGGCTGAAGTGGTTGTTAAACAATAAATTAAAAAAAGACACTTTCTGCCTGGTTCTTGTGAAGAGAGATTGGGAAACTACAATGTGCCTGGCTGCTTGCACTTAAGGGAATAGAACTAGGAACAAATAGTGGGACCCGTTGAGGGTTTGTGCTATGCTGTGAATGCTAACCATTTATATGCAAATGACGCTATCAGCCATAACCCTGGTATGGCTCAGCCGGCGACTAGCTTTTTCATGAAAGTGGTCTGAGCAGCTAATTAGTCGCTGGATCACTTTCAGGAGTGGCTTGCCGGTGTTTCTCTTGCTTGCTGTTTTTACCGGCATGCCCAAAAAATGTGAGTGCATTACCTATATTAAATCCTGGAGGAAAATGGTTTTAAACTATTTTGGCGTTTATCTCTTATTTGGGGTACACTGTCTGATGTCATGGTTGGATTGAGAGAACCCAACATCTCCCCCGCTGGCTGTCTGGAGCTTTTGCTAAGTTGATCTCATAACAGAGTTGGAGTATCTCAGATATACAAGCCTATGTTGACCCCCCATAATAGGTGGTCAACGTTCTCTGGTAAGAGCACATCTTGATTACTGGTGGTGGTTTTCTCAAGGTGGAGGAAGTTGGTGACACAACAGTCAAAATTCACTTATTTTCATGTCATGTTTGTGACTCTTTGGACTCACTTGATGTTTATTTTATTTAGCGCAACATATTTATTTATTCATTCTATTTTATGATAATAGCTCACTTGATTGTTGCAGCTGTAATTTGTTATTTATTACAAGCGCAGTTTATTTTTTGTTTTCCCAAAAATTATCTGATGGGTCATGCGGCTGGTCATAGTGGTTCCCAGAGACCAGAGTGTCTTTGATCACCTCTATGGTCTTGGAGGAGCGGAGCAACGTCATGACGTCACTTCCCATCTAGGGTGGAAGTAAACTATTTTTTTTCTTCAAAAAAGAGAGACTTGGGGTCCTATTGCCCCTAGATCTCTCCATAAAGAGGAAGTGTCATCCCTTGTAAAGGTGACCAAAAAAAAAAAAAAATTTAAATTAAAGGGACATTGTAAAAATCAAATAAATAAATACTAAAATTTAAATCAGCTAACATATGCATTCGCTTCTGCATGTGAACACAGAGGGCTCTCTGTGTCCACATGCAGAAGCGAATGCATATGTTAGTCAGCGCACAAATGTAAACGGTGTTCGCACCACACAGGTGATTATTAGAGCGAGAGCAACAATTCTAGCACTAGACCTCCTTCTAGAGAATTGATAAGCTGCCAACACACCACTAGACATATAGTGCAAAAATATAAACAAAACAATAGTGTGGCGCTTGAATGGTGAACAAATGAAAAATATGCTGATCAAAAGGTGAATAAATGACCAATCTGACTAGAAAGTGCTAATATTAAATAAAAAATATGTGTGAAATAAAACATCAAAAAGTATAAAAAAATTATTCAAAGTGAGTGTTCAAAATAAAGGAGTGAAGATCCTGAAACAGTGCATCTTGAGAAACAAAATTAACAAAATGTGAAAGAGTCTTTTTTGTGTTGTTCAAGGTGATAAGACTTGATCTTAACGGTCTAAATTATAATATTGGCACGCTTACCAGAAACGGTAGACACACGTACCGTACGGCACGTGGGACAAACAGGCAATCGCGAGGGAGTATTTTCAATGGGATACACCACAAGGGGAACGATGATCAAAGAATAGGCTCCACCCGGTATTGGGCAAGGTGTTCCAGCATCAGAAAACAAATTCCAAGGTATGCGGTGAATCGCATAAATTGCAATGGTCCATGATATTGTGCATGAAAAACAAATGACTGCACATAGTGTAACTAGCTCTCACAGCAAGTCGCCTGTCATTCACCTTCGGACCAGCTGGGATAAGTCAGAGAAACCGGAAGTGAAGACACAGGACCCGCCAATCACACACCACAGCAGGGAATGCTAAAGACTTATAGAGGGAGTGTTCAGGTAACCTGTAAACATTTTTAAAAACATCGCCTATGGAGAATTTTAAGTATCGTAGTTTGTCACCATTCTGATTCATGTCACAAATGCCCCCGTGGGAAGCAGCATCCAATGGGGCACTTGCAAGGGGAGGATCTGGAAGTGCTGGCGGGGGACCCAAGAAGGGGCGGATCGGTGCTGCTCTTTGCAAAACCACTGCACAGAGCAGTCAAGCATGACATGTTTTTTTTGTTTTTTTTTTTATTCAAGCTTTACAATTATTTTAAGCCCACTGGTATCTACCCATGTCTGAAATATTGGGTTTGTGTAGGCCGATCCTTTACTTGAAAAAAATATCAGAAAATTCCCAATAACCTCTAATAGATTTTAGGAAATGGCCGCTGTGCGGAAGACAATAATACAGTGAACCAGTTGAGAAAGTGTGATAAAATATTGCTAAACCTGGGCAAATAATCGCTGGCATCAGAGAAGAAGCCAATTTGCATGGATCATGAGTTTTCAAGTAGTCTATTTACATATAAGCCTGAGTGATTCATGATTGACTATACTCTTACCAGCAGCAGCAGCATGGTGTCTGTGTAATTAGAGGTATGCGAGCATCAGCTGTTGGCTGATTCCACTTTTAATATAAAAATCCGAGTGACAGACTAATTATGATTGCATAATCGTGTCTGGATCATCAAATTATCAAAAATGGTTATTGAGAAAAACAAGGAGCAAAAGCGGGGAGGATACAGACATTTGTAGAGAGAAGCACCATGGCATGGCTTTCCTGATCCAAATCACATTTAGTATAGAAACACATTTTTACATATTTAGATTTTATAAAAATGTTTCAAGATTTGTGCTTGTGTATTTGACAGCAAGCCTCGGCTGGCAATATCATTGGTGCCAGAAGGGCTGATTTGGATTCTAATAGTGAAAAAAGGCTGTAAAATGTATTATAGCCAGGAAGACCTGGAGGAGGATGGGAGTTCAACACAAAACAGTATTCATTTATACACTGCCAACAAATTCTGTGCTGCTTCACAAAGTACATACTGTATACTATTCACATCAGCATCCCCAAGGAACTACTAATAACAGTAACGCACTTCCTGTCCTATAGAGACAATTCTTATCATGCCAGTAACACATTTCCTGTCTTACAGTAACACTATTTACCTTATGAGTAACATGCTTCCTATTCTACTGTGACTATGCTAGAATCCCCTGAAGACATGCATTGGGCGGAGCTATGGATGCTGACGTCACGCCGCCGCTTCTGTTTTTTTCTGGACCGACAGCCATCATATGAGCATTCCCCTTAGAGAATAGCAAAGTGGCTGAAGATTGTTCCCTGCTGGATAGGAGTGTTATAACAAGAGATCATCACCTGTACAATGGAGCTTTGCTCATTTTTCCAACATGCAGTGTCTGCTGCTTTCTTATTCAGCTTAGGAGCTGGTGAGTGTGCAGTGGTGGCGGTTGTTGATGCACATGTTGATGCACTTTATTAATTGGTGTGTAGCACCCTCTACCTTAGGTAGGTAGGTGGTAGAGAAGTGTTTGTGTTTGATTGTTAGTGCAGGTACATTTAGGCAGGCCTGGCGAGCTACAGTTCATTGAGGGAACCATGAATGCCAACATGTACTGTGACATACTGTAGCAGAGCATGATCCCCTCCCTTCAGAGACTGGTCAGCAGGGCATTATTCCAACATGATAACGACCCCAAACACACCTCCAAGATGACCACTGCCTTGCTAAAGAAGCTGGGTAAAGGTGATGGACTGGCCAAGCAGGTCTCCAGACCTAAACCCTATTGAGCATCTGTGGCGAATCCTCAAACGGAAGGTGGAGGAGCGCAAGGTCTCTAACATCCACCAGCTCCGTGATGTCATCATGGAGGAGTGAAAGAGGACTCCAGTGGCAACCTGTGAAGCTCTGGTGAACTCCATGCCCAAGAGGGTTAAGGCAGTGCTGGAAAATAATGGTGGCCACACAAAATATTAACACTTTGGGCCCAATGTGGACAATTTCACTTAGGGGTGTACTCACTTTTGTTTCCACCGTTTTAGACATTAATGGCCATGTGTGGAGTTATTTTGAGGGGACAGCAAATTTACACTGTTATACAAGCTTTAAACTCACTACTTTACATTGTAGCAAAGTGTAATTTCTTCAGTGTTGTCACATGAAAAGATATAATAAAATAATTTTAAAAATGTGAGGTGTGTACTCACTTTTGTGAGATACTGTAATTCTATTGGCGCTGCATATTTCACTTTGAATGCTTATCTTGCCAGTAACACATTTCCTGTCCTACAGCGACAACGCTTATCTCGACAGTAACATGCTTTCTGTTCAACAGTGACAACGCTTATCTTACCAGTAACACGCTTCCTGTCCTAGAGTGACAACATTTATTCTTCCAGTAACACACTTCCTGTTCTAGAGTGACAATGCTTATGTTACCAGTAACACACTTCCTGTTCTAGAGTGACAACCCTTATCCACATTTACAGTCTTATAGGGCGTACACACAGTCGGACTTTGTTCGAACATTCCGACAACAAAATCCTAGGATTTTTTCCGACGGATGTTGGCTCAAACTTGTCTTGCATACACACGGTCACACAAAGTTGTCGGAAAATTTTATCTCCTGCTCTCCAACTTTGTGTGTCGGAAAATCCGATGGAAAATGTCCGATGGAGCCCACACACGGTCGGAATTTCCGACAACACGCTCCAATCGGACATTTTTCATCGGAAAATCCGACCGTGTGTACGGGGCATTAGAATGATAACGGTTACTCACTGTACTGTATCTGATGGACAGCAGCACTTTCACCCTGAAACATAAAGTGTGTAATAACTACAAAACCCTTTCATATCTCCATAACATGGGGGGGTATTTTGTAGTCCACAGAAAGAACTTGGAACAATGCAAACCATTCAGACTACAGCACTAGATTTATTGCAGGGTCAACAGTGGGTTTGTGTTTGCACTTATTGAACAGTTATATCAAATTTTTTCCAATTGTCTATTTAACACATCAAAAGGGGGCAAATAGGAAAAGTTCATTGTTAGGGTTTGCATATGCTTTTATTCCAAGAAATCGCTGCAAGGCCATTACTGGAACTTTCTCCATTATAGTAGATCTAAATCAATTGTTAAAATGTATGTAAATTCAATCACTAAAACCTCATAAATTCTTTTAACATGTTAAAACCAAACTACGAAAACATTTCATATTTTGAAGAGGAAAAGAACAAGTTGTTCAGCACTATAGAATATTTATGCTAATTAGTGGCTGGTAAAAGATAGATGTATGGGAATGCACATGGTTGTTTACACCACTGCCTCCTCTTTTATTGCTACATTTTTCCTGAGAGAGTTTGCCTTACGTGATTTTTAATATGATTTTTAAGAATACAAATTGATGTCATATTTTAGTTAGTTAATTGGCACCTTTAGGGCTTGTTCACAACATACGTGCATGAAATGGCAAAACGGCAAAACCGACATCAGTTTCACATCAGTTTCACATCAGTTTCCATCAGTTCTCATGCGCATCAGTTATGTGCCCTATTCACAACAATGTTGATGTCATGTCAGTTTTTTTCCCGTGCAGAAAAAATCTACACGATACCAGTGTTGTGATGTCAACAGGGCACATAGAGAACAATCATTTTTTTGTGCCCCTGCAGAATGTGTGCAGAAAAACGGACGTCTCTGCACATGTTGTGAATGAGGCCTTAAAGTCCCCCAGCACAATATTCTGTTTCCTTTATTATTTCATTTTTGGAATGTGGTGCCACAGTTTATCACCAGTTCAGTAACAAAATAAATTATTTTTAAACAGATATTTAGAAAAGGGCCCGGCCAGCGAACACTTCGATCAAACACCCCCTGCAGTACTTCTCTTTTACCACAAGATGTCCTCAGTTTTTCAGGTGATAATGCCCAGTCCAGCAAATTGAAATGAAAAAAAAAAAGCCTCTCAATCTAATGACAGAGGATATAAAAGATGGGGTCCTATGTGGTTTTTTGATTTTATCTCAGCATTTGCTTTGTGGAGATGTGGCCAATCATATGATATGCAGAAAGACACTAGAGCAGCTTTTAATCACAGAGAAACCCTTGACATTATTTTCAGGTCTGAAAGAACCCTTGCAAAAACATTTCATTGGTGAACAGTGGGAAAAATGAGTTGTGGTTATAATGTTAACCTTACAGACAATTAAACAGCTTGTTGGATTTATGCAACTGGCTCTGCCAAGTGGCATTGACCCCGGTACTATGCAGACACCATCAAATGTAAGGTCATTCAGCTTAAGGAACCCCTAGCAACCTCTGGAGGAACCCTGGTTGAGAATGGCTGCACTATAGAGAGAATGTGTGAAGACGTGCAAATTCCTCACACATCCCTGAACTTTTCTATTATTAAGTTGGCCTAGAACAATGGTCTCCAAAATACAACAGGTCATGGGCCAGATTCTTTGCTTGCCTTTACCCGGCCCTTGGAGCACTATTCCTTCTAATGACACCAACAGTGGGACATAATTCTTCCCAGTGATATAAAAAGGATAGAACATTTTTCCTTTCACAGGCACCAACAATGGGGCATAATTCCTTCCACTAATATAACTGATGGAACACCCTTCTTCTCACTGACACCAAAAATGGGGCACTATTCTTCCCATTAACATCATTGATGGGGCACTATTCTTCCCACTGCTACCAACAATGAGGAACCATTCCTTTTAATTACACCAACAATAGGGCACTATTCCTCCCATTGACATCAATGATGGGGAACTATTCCTTCAACTGACACGAAAGATGGGGCACTATTCCTCCCACAGACAGCAACAATGGGACATTATTCCTTCCACTAACATCAATGATGGGGCATTATTCTTCCCACTGGTACGAAGGATGAGGCACAATTTCTTCCAATGACCTATAGTCTATCCAGTCTGTCCAGGAAGTAAGGCAGAAGTAATGGAGCAATGTTTTCAAACATTCATAAGGACAGTAAGGTGAGTGTTTGTAGAATGAATGGAAAGCTTTTTTTATTTTTGCAAAAGAAGTACATTAATGCTATATTGGTACATAAGGGAGCTAGAATTTCGGGAAAAAAAGGCAAACTTAGCCTTTGAAAAATCAGGTCTATTAAAGTGGGAAAAAAAGCCCAAATTCTATTCTTAAAAATATTACCCCCCCCCCCCCCCTCTTCCTCCTACCTATCCTGCCTAACCTGTATAAAAAAAGATCTGTATACCCACCTATTTTTCATCCACACTGGTCTGGCCACGTGATCCTGCAGCTCCAGCTCAGGGAGTACTTGACATCACCCATAGGTTCCCGAAGCCGTTATCGGTGCTCCAGTCTCATGTGACTGGAAGAGTTTAAAAATTGGTAAGTACAGACATTTTTTAATACAGGTTAGGTAGGATAGATAGGAGGAGGAGTGAGGGAACAAGAATAGTTAGATTTCTCTTCCACCTTAAACAAGAAAGCTGTCTGTTCAAACCGTTGGTCTACAAGTAAATCCGCCTATACCCATAATCCCACCACTGCGCTCATGGAAGTATGCAAGGACAATCCTACAGCTGCCACTTAAAAAAACAAATATGTGATCAGAATTCAAACCTCTATTTGAAAATAAAGGATTAAATAGTGGAGCTAAAAAAATGTGTGTATAACTCCTGATACAAAGAAAACTAATAGTAAAAAAAAAGGTGTCACTCTGTGATGAGTAACAAAATAAAATGAATCATGAATGATGAAATATCAAACTAGAAAATAAAGTACAGTGAGTAAACAATAAATTATCACCGCACTCAATAAACTAAAAACGCACTCAGCGGCTGCTTTAGCCTCACACTCTCGTGTTTGGCCAGATTCGCCTCAACCCACTCAAATAGGGGTTAAAATCAGATCATCAATATCCAATAATGTATATTCCAAGCGCTCTCCAATGAAGTTATAGCACAAAGAGTACAACTCTGAGCCAGGCTCAGAGTTTTTTTGAGGAGAGTAGAAACACTGGCACAGAGGAGTGGTGGATGATTACAAGAATCACTTATCTCATACCGGAGATCTTATAACTTATTGGACTTTCGTTCACACAGTTTATTGACTTCTTATATTTACATTTATTTATATATTTTTTCAGGAGTGATATATTAAGTTCACACTTGTCACAGGGTGATAATTTATTGTTTACTCACTGTACTTTATTTTCTAGTTTGATATTTCATCATTCATGATTCATTTTATTTTGTTACTCATCACAGGGTGACAAGAAAGCTGTCTGCACTATTTATTAAAAAAACTTTAAATTGAAAGACTGATATTGGTCTATGATGTAACCTGCATCTTCATGCACACAAAAAGTACCAGCACTGGATTTAACATGAGAAACTTTCAAAGTAGACCTTGCATCAAAATACAAGACCTGCTTCCTGATAAAACCCCTACCCCCTATCTAAAAAAAAAAGCTGCATTCCATGTTAAAAGAAATATAAAAAAATACATTTACCTTACACTCTGGTGTTTGCCTCCAGTGCCAAGGCATAGGCCATGTCTTGAATCTTGATGTGAGGTCATGGAGAAGCTAAGGATCTCAAATCGTGCTTGCACAGGAGTGTATTCTCATGAGTACAGGGGGTCCCCGGGTTACAAACAAGATAGGGATTGTAGGTTTGTTCTTAAGTTGAATCTGTTTGTAAGTCGGAACAGGTATATTTTTTAAGTGTAGCTCCAGCCAAAAAAACAATTTTTAAACTTTTTGGATAGCATAGGGAAGGATTAACACCCCTGTAACATTTGTTTTGCTGTTTGTGCCCCTGTTCAGAATATTTCACCTCACTTTCTGTCCCAATGACAATTGGATTTTGAAAATTTTGGGTTGTTGTGGAAACAAGGATTGGTGATAAAGCATCAGTGGAGGTACCTTTTCCCCATAATAGCTTTTACAGAAGTGAATTTCCCTTCCTAGGGGTAGATTTCCTCTCACTTCCTGTTGTCTTCCTCCGTTTGTAAGTAGGAGTCGTTTGTAAGTCGGATGTTTGTAACTAGGGGACCCCCTGTATCTGGAATCTCTCTGTTCCCAGGATCTTAATAGTAGGCCCAAGATGTAACCCTTGCCCCTTGCCTAAAGCTGGTCATACAGTTTTAGTTTCAGTGGTTATACTGGGGTCATGGCTGCAGCTGCACTCGGTATCTTTTTTTCAGCCGGCGATGTTGAATAATGTAAAAGTGATCAGAGGATACGAGTGGCTATAGAGCCCCCCTCCCCTGCCACATTCCGCTGCCTTTTCCCGTTCCACCGTGGAGCCTGGGACCGAAGCCGGCGCTTTCTCCAGCTGACCATAGAGAGGAACAGACCAAGGATTCTGTCACTTCTGGTTTCACTTTGTAGTAAACAAGATGTTACCAGCTTGTAACAGCATCTGATAAAGACCATCTCAGTTTGATCAGATGCAGCAAAGGGCAGAGGAGAGATCTGGGGTCTATAGGAGACACAAGCAAACGAAGAAGCACCTCTAAGTGCAATAGGACCAGTAATTTTAATACATCCAAATTAGGGCTACTCACATAAATTTAGTAAAAACAAGCTCATCATGGAGATGTAGGTCTGGGACGCCAAGCTGGAAGGAAACCACACGCCGTTCTCCATGCTGCGCTCCACGCTTCGGTTCACCGGACACAGAGAGATAAAGGCCAGCTTCCTTCCCATCCCTGAGGCATACACAGCGAGACATTTGGCGGTTCCTATTGGCTTCCTTCCAGCTTGGTGTCCTGGACCTCCATCTCTATGATGAGCTTGTTTTTGTTGAATTTATAGAGTAGCCCTAATGTGGGTGTATGAAAATTACTGGTCCTACTGCATTTAGAGGCGCTTCTTCCTTTGTTCTTATCTCCTATGTACTTTATAACTTGCTTCAGCTCTTGGATCATTTTTCCCTAGTGACGGACTTGGATTTCTATTCTATTTTATACTGCCGTTGTTTGTTTTATAGAAAAACCCTGCCTTTTTGTGCCTACCACCCTTCTTTCTTTATGAGATCTGGGGTCTAACAGTAAAAAATACCTGTCACTGCCCATGCTGCTGTCCATCCCTTGTGATAGCAATAAAGTTGCCCAAAAACATTTTTTTTAGGGAACAGTGTAAAATAAAATAAATAATAAAATACGAAAAAGAAGTGAAAGCTCCCCTGGCCCTGTGCTCACAGGCAAACTCATACTCACACACATATGAAAACTATAATCGTACCACACATGTGAGGCATCACCACGAACGTCAGAGCGAGAGCAAAAGGGAATAATTCTAGCATCAGACTTCCTGTGTAACTCTAAACTGGTGACCTGTAAAGGTTTTTAAACTATGGAGATTTTTAAGTATCGTAGTTTGTTGCCATTCCATGGGCATATGCAGTTTTAAAGCATGACATGTTTGGTAGTATCTATTTACTCAGCGTAACATCATCTTTTATATTTTACCCAAAAATTGTATTGTATTTGTGTGCAATAAAATTAATGAAAGTGTAAAAGTTTCAGTTTGAAAAACTGGTGCACAAATATCGTGTGAGATAAAAGAAAATTGCAACACCCACCATTTTATTTTCTAGGGGCTCTGCTTACAATGTTATATATATATATATATATATATATCAATCAGAAAAAGGGAAACAGAACAAAGAGCCTATTAGGTGTGCTGCAGTGCAAGGAGTATGCTCATAGATGAAGAAAGAGTGACAAAGAGATGAGCTTATCGGTTCGCTGTACTTTCGCTGCCCAGTCACTGGGTCGGGGTGAGGAGAAGTCCTGGAACTGAACTTGAATATACAGCAGATAAAGGTCACCCCCTCCCTTGCCAAACAGGGATGTGCTGTGTGGCAGAGCTGTGTAGATCTCAGGACTGGTAGGAAATACAAATGTATGTTTTTAATTACATTTCCTAAGATTGGAGCAGACAGAATCTGGTGCAGCTGTGCAACCAGTCAGCTTCTAGCTTTCATTTTTAGAGCCCAAGAAAACAAGTTAAGGATAGAAGCACAGCTACTATGCACAGCTGCTCTAGATTCTGTCTGCTCCAAATTTAAAAATCCTCCCTCACTAGGATGTCATAATGCCATAGTGTGTAATAAGCTTCACTTAATTTTTACCTTTTACCTTACCTTTGACAATGCTCTTGCTTCATTGTCAGCAGAAAACAGTGTAGTCCTGGCAAAGGTTTATGTTTAAAAACAGGAGCTGCATGGAGCCTTGTAACCTGCCGAAGTACTAGAAAATAAGAATGCAGGGAGCTCTCCAAGGTACTGCTGAGAGTTAGAGCCGTACAGAAACATATGTCCTGACATATTACAGCACCGTCTGCTGTTCACTGTCACATTAGCATACTGCACCAAGCACACAGGAGGACAATTAGGACCATTCACATTCTACGGACACGCTGCATATGAAATAAAATGTGTCCAATTTCGACATGAATTATTCCCCTTACTCTGGATCAAGATCGGTTATAGAGTTCTGTATGTAGCCGTTTTCTATTTTATTTCCTTATTTATTTATGCTCTATTGGTTGAACTAGATACACTGTTATCCTTTTTTTCAACCTGATCCACTGGGGTTGATTTACTAAAACTGGAGAATGCAAAATCTGGTGCAGCTGTGCATAGAAACCAATCCGCTTCTAACTTCAGCTTGTTCAATGAAACTTTGACAGTAAAACATGAAAGCTGATTGGTTTCTATGCAGAGCTTCACCAGATTTTGCACTCTCCAGTTTTAGAAAATAAACCCTACAATGTAAGTATAAGTCTCCTAATATATTTTATAGAAGCATACCCATACAAATTCACTCTTCGGATCTAGAAAAAAATATGGGGAACAAATAAAACACCCATAAGGGCACTTGTGTGTTTATTTAAAAATGATTTATGTGTCTTTATATACTACTAGCATACGTATCTGACTCTGATATCAACCTCTTATCATCCCCTGTACAGCAGCATTCCTTCTAGGAGAGGGGCATGCTCTGCCCTTATTGCCTGTATTTCTACTTAACCAAAATAACGTAGATATATGTAGGAAAAATCCTATGTGATACCATATCTTCAAAATGACCAAATAGAAGAAAGCAAAGTGGAACATGATTTTAATGGTATGACCCCCTCGGCAAGTGATTCACACATCAAAATAGGTAAAATATGTATCTTTATTTGTGTAAAAAGAATATAAAACGTCAGTTAAACAAAATTGTTAAAACCAGTCAAACATGAATATTTTACCCCCTGGTAACCCCCCCCCCCCGCCCCCCTAGCAATTCTGTCTGTGGCCATCTTAAGTAAGGGCAGATGATTTATATAGCATTTACTTAAAGTGGCTGTTACCCCAGCACTTCATATTCCTGATACCATATGTGCCTGCTGTACCAAGTACTTGTATGAGAAAGTCTCCTGTTCTCTTTGTTTTGCTTCCTTTGTGAAAACTGACAACACAAAGCAGAAGAGCACACAGTGGTCAGTTCTCTAGCTATGCTGGGAACTCAGCCTGTTCTCCTCCAATGATCTCACTAGTCCTAACGTGCCCCCCCCCCTGCACAGCCATTCACTGAGAAGCTCAGTGTTCTGCTGCTTCTCTTCCTCCAGCTCTTATGCGGCTGAGAACAGAGGGAATGTGATCACCTATAAAAAAAGGGAAAAAAGGTATTTATAATGTCCTTTTGTATCTATACAAAAATGTTTTGCCTTTCATTTTTATTTTAAACTGAATGTTTTTTTTACAAGGTGAACTTTTATAATCACTTTAACCACTTGCCCACCGCCTTCTGCATATATATACTGTGGCAAGGCGGTTCGGCTGCGCAAAACGATGTACCTGTAAGTCGGTCTGTGCAAGTGGTACTGCGGGCGCGCACGCCCGTCGCACGACGAGGATCCGGCGGACTCGATGTTCGCTGCCCACCTGAGATCGTGGTGAAGAGAGGCAGAATGGGATCTGCCTATGTAAACAAGACAAATCCCAGTTCTGACATGGGAGGAGAGAAAGAGATCAGCTGTTCCTAGTGATCAGGAACAGAAATCTCTCTGTACTCCTAGTCAGTCTGTCCCCCTGACAGATAGAAACACCTCCCTAGGGAACACTTAACCCCTTGATGGCCCCCTAGTGTTAATCCCTATCCTGCCAGTGCCATTTATGAAGTGATCAGTGCATTTTTATAGCACTGATCACTGTATTGGTGTCACTGGTCACTTAGGGTCAGATTTGTCTGCCGCAATGTCGCAGTCCGGCAAAAAATCACTGATCCTTGCCATTACTAGTAAAAACAAAAATAAAAATAAAAAGTCCCTACATCTTTCCTCTATTTTGTAGACGCAATAACGTTTGCACAAACCAATCAATAAATGCTTATTGGGATTTTTTTTTACCAAAAATATGTAGAAGAATAATATTGGCATAAATTGAAGAAATTAGTTTTTTTATGTAAAAAAATTGTAAAAAAATATTGTTTTTTAAAAAAAACTTTTTGTTTTTTGTCTTTTTTTTGTTTATAGCGCAAAAAATAAAAACCACAGAGGTAATCAAATACCACCAAAAGAAAGCTCTATTTGTGGGGGGGGAAAAAAGGACACCGATTTTGTTTGGGTACAACCACGTAATTGTCAGTTAAAGCAACGTATGCCATATTGTAAAAAATGGCCTGGTCATTTAGTGGGTAAATCCTTCCCAGGGGTAAAGTGGTTAATGGAATCCATCTGTATGCAAGCAGGAGGGTATTCTTAGCTGAGAACCCTTCCTACCCTTCGGGACACTCCTGGAATATATAACACCATTTACTTAAGCCTGGAAACCGGAGGTAATTAAAGAAATGTAAAAAAAAGTTCAAAACAAGTAAATATGATATACTTTCCTATCTTTTTATCAAAGACTAGCAGCATATGGATTAAAAATAGTCTATGTTAATTGAGAGAGTAAAGTTACGCTTTAATGTGTTCATCAGCAATTAATGGTGATTTATGAAAACATGTTCAATCACAGCTTTTTCTTTCCCTATTTACATACTGTACATGCCTAACTTTAAAAGAGATGTATGGGCTTACTTTTTTTTTTTTTTTTTTAGAATTATACTAGGTGGATGCCACATCTGAATCCCAACGCCTCTAACACTGAGAACCGAGTAATCTAACAGCGCAGATCGCTCGGTTCTCACAGCTCCCTGAGCAGAGACCTGGAGACTGTCAGTTAGCAGCTCTCTACACTGCCCCCCCCCGGCATGCTCACTACAGCGCTGGGCTGTGGAGGGGGTGGGATCCGATCACATGCCTGGACCGGCACCTGGCCCAGCCTCCCAGGTAGCCGGGCTCTCAGTGGCCACCTTGGAGGCTGAGCTGGGTGCCGGTCCAGGCATGTGGGCAGAACCCAACTTCATTGTCGTGATTTTGCCCAAGCCAGGACTGTCTCTGTGGCATCAGCCGACAGCGGGCTTCAGTCCATTGTCTGCTGAAAATGGGTCACGGAAATGCAGAGTGAACTGTGATCCACAGAAGTACAGCCAAACCAGCTTTGGCTGTACTTCTCCTTTAAATTAGAAATAAGTATAGGAGATATCTATGGAAGGAAAGGGTTACTTACTGCAGCTCTGCACACTTCTACACATGTAGGTGGTGATGAAGTTATATTAAATACCTATATGACAGCTAATACATCAAGAAAACATATGAGTCCATTAGACTACAAAGGGAGTTCTATTTCTTGGAGATCGAAGTGACTCATACAGCAGAATGGTGTGTAATATCCAGCTATACCACCACACTACTAGATGTAAGCGGCAGATCTACCAGGGTACAGTCTGCGGGCAATACATATACAACAAGATATAGTGTTTAAATATGAAGATACAGAACATCATTGTTGTTTTAATAATAATAGCTTGCATTTAAAACTGAGCTCCGGGACAACAGCTAAATACAAAGGTAATATACTATAAATACAGTATATATACCGTATATATATTTATAATGTTTTACCTGCCACATGATTTGTAATTTTGTTCAGGCATTTCTGAAATTTGCACAGCTTTGTGACACAGCACAGCCACGTTGGTGACCTCACCTATCTGTATTGCAGATAGGGGAAACTGTTAGGTTACCTTCCTATTTATGGCCTGTGAGTGAAAAATGTAAAGACCAGAAGAATACTAACGAGTCATTACTCTGATCTCTCCTCCTGTCAACATGCTCGTTGTTAGCATATATGCATTGCAGCATAACTGATTAGCCTCCACTGCTTCGCCTCCTGTTCCCAGTCTGAGTGCTGCTGTATGGGAAACTACAAGAAGCTGATAACATGTCCAAATCAGATACTTAAAATGTTTGAAAGCATTTACTATATTGCAGCTTAGCAATTTTTCGATGCAGTGGCTGCATTCATTTCTATTTTTTAGGCTTTTTACCAATATCAAAACTAATGCAGCCACCATATTGAAAGTTACCTATAACAATTTGGTAAAAAAAAATAATGTTCTTGACAAAGGAACATACTCCCAGATAGCGAGCAATTGTGCTGCAAGTTTGAAAATGACTTGCTAAGCTATTGCTAGACTTGCCAGGCTTCACAAGCTTAATGCCCAATTGCAGCAAGTCTGCTTTGCATGACTCCGGATCAACTTTCTTTGCAAACATTCAGCAAGTCTGCTGCAAGTTCTGGTTCAGTTATGTTGCGCAATAGTCATCCCACCACAGGGGGCACTGTGACTTGCAGAGCTATTGCTGTAGATTCACCACTGCAACTTTGCTCTTGCTAGAGACTTGCCAAGCTCATTTGCTACAAACTGGAAAAGTATCAACTAGAACTTGTGCTTCAAGTGCTCTGCAAGTGTACAACTTGCCAGTGAAAATGTGCAGCAAGTTAACAGACTTACGAATCAACACTGCCACAAATTTGTAGCAAGTTATCCTTGCTATCTGGGCAGTATATTCCACGTTATTAATTATGCTACGAAAATGAGTGTGTGCTGTAAATGGCCTCCAGCATTGTTTCTGTTTCTTCTAGCCAGAGGCTGCCATTTTAATAAAGCCCAGAGCCCCTGAGTTGCAGTAAATCTTAAAGAGGAAGTAAATCCTGATGGGTTTTACTTCCTCTTTTTTCCCCTGCAAAGTAAAAGCATAATGGGCAAGTATGCAAAGCAGGGACGAGAAAAAAAAAGATCGTTAGTAAAAAGTAAAATACAATCCCCAAATTAACACTTGTTAGGCACACATTTAACCCCTTGATTACCCGAGATGTTAACCCCTTCCCAGCCAGTGTCATTAGTACAGTGACAGTGTAAAGTATTATTACTGATCGCTGTATTAGTGTTTTTTTTTTTTTTTTTCAAAATTGTCAGTATTTGTTTGTTTATAACGCAAAAAATAAAAACCGCAGAGGTGATCAAATACCACCAAAAGAAAGCTCTATTTGTGGGAAAAAAAAAAAAAATTTATTTGGGTACAGCGCCGCAATTGTCACAGTAACACAGTGCCATATCGCAAAAAATTGCCTGGTCATGAAGGGGTGTAAATCTTCCGGAGGTCAATTGGTTAGTGTCCTGATCTTCTTCTGAAAATGCCAGCTGCCTTTTTTTTTTCTAAATATTCGGTCTTTTTTCATTGATATAATAAAAGATAAAAAACCCAGTGGTGATCAAATACCACCAAAAGAAAGCTCTATTGGTGTGTAGAAAAATGATATCAATTCTGTTTGGGTACAGAGTTGTATGACTGCGCAATTACCAGTTAAAGTAGCGCAGTGCTGAATAGCAAAAAATGGCCTGGTCATGAAGGGGGTAAAACCTTCTGGAGCTGAGGTGGTTAATGAACACATAACTGCATTCATTTCTGTGTTTTTTTTTATCTGCCCGAATTCGGACTTGCATTAAGCACAGCTGATTGGCTCCCAGTCCTGCCCCTCTCTCTCCCAGCCTGATTCCTGCTGTACAGATGATTATAAAAGGCTGATACTAAGTCAAATTTAGTTAGTTACACTAGCTACATGTAAAATATATATTTTGTGATATTTTAATGATTACATAATTACATTATTTCTATTAATTTTATATCTACCTGGAATTCACCTTTAATCAAAATGGCATTGGTCTTGTTTTGCTCTTCTGTTATCTCTGGTATGCAAAAATATTGTATCCTTTTACAAATTTTTGTCAAACAGACTGGATCTTTTCTTTTTTTTAGGGCCAGTTCACACCACATGCAGTCCAGTGTGTTTTTGTTCTGCATCATAAACGCATGGAAAGTAGGTTATATGGTTTCCAATGTCATAGTTCACACCGATGAAGTCAGTTCCAGGGCTTTTCAGTTCCATAAAAAAAAAAGTAGAACATGCTGCATTTTTCCTGCACTGGACTGTACTGGAACGCAGTCAAACGCATTAAAAATGCACTGAAATGCACTGGAACGCATCAAAATGCATCAAACGCACTGGACCCTAGTATAGTGGGGAAAAAACGGGAAAAAAGAAGAAAAAAAGCACCTGGAATGCATCCGGAAAAGCATCAAAAAGTGCATGCAGAAACGCATCCGAAACGATCTGGAGTGCAATTTTGTGGTGTGAATGGCCTTTAAGGGCAGTGTGCCAGCTTCATTTAATTCAAACATTTCAAAATCAGTGTGCAATTAAGTTACCTGCTTTTCCATTAAATGACACATGTCATCATAGGATAAAAACAGAGCAGCCATTGCGGCTTCCTTCTGAAAACACTAGTTACCTGTCCTCATGCTGATCCTCTGGGGTATATGCATTTAATATTTGACCTGTAGCAGACATCATTCTGACTCCACTAACTGCATACTTGGTCAGTGACCCATAAGGTATAGAACGGATCACCATGAAAACAAGGCAGCTGGCATCTTCAGAAGGATATCAGGGCATTAATGTCAGCCTACATTTACACAACAAAGTGATCATTTTATATCTAACATTCATTCCAAGCCAAACTGAGAGCTAAGCTCTGGGCACAAAAACGTTCACTTAATGGTATTCCTCAATAGCCACACAGGATACAAATCCAAATGCCTTTGCAAACCCAGATATTAAACTACCCATGCACACAGAACACAATATAGTAAAAAATTGAAATATTATTACAAAAAGGAATTAAAAATAAATGGCAAAATACAGTATAAATTACGTGAAGAATGTGAAGGTTCCTCTCAATCAACATTAACTATTTTTAATCCTTATGCTCTTACCATTAGTAAACAAAGAGGAAAGTATATTATATTTACTTGTTTTAAACTTTTTTTTACATTTATTCAGTTGCTTCCTGGTTTCTGGCCTAGGCCAAAATTATGTCATAGTGTTAATTTTATCAAATAAAACATTTTCATTGACTAAATTAATACTATTTTAGTTGACTAAAATACGACCAAAACGAAAACAATTGAGACAAATAAAATACGACTAAAACTAAAATGCCATTTTAGTCAAAAGAGTACAACTAAAACTAAATTGAAATTTGACTGGTCTTTAGTGCATGTTCATACCTCAATACCATAAATAATAACATATTAGATGTTTTACTCCAGCAGTATCTAATGAGTTTGGAAATTGTAGAGAAATGCTTAAATAATGCATTAAAATGTAACTACATCCATTAGATTTTAGACGACTAAAATAATTTTAGTCAACTAAAATGTACTGGAGATTTAATCTACTAAATACGACTAAAACTAAAACAATTGCAGAAGACTAAAATGAGACTAAAGCTAAAATACCATTTTAGTCATAAGACTTATGCCCTGTAGACACGATAGGATTTTCCGATGGAAAATGTGTGATAGGACCTTGTTGTCGTAAATTCCAACTGTGTGTAGGTTCCATCACACATTTTCCATAGGAATTTCCGACACACAAAGTTTGAGAGCTTGCTATAAAATTTTCCGACAACAAAATCCGTTGTCGGAAATTCCGATCGTGTGTACACAAATCCGACGCACAAAGTGCCATGCATGCTCAGAATAAATTAAGAGATGAAAGCTACTGGCTACTGCCCCGTTTATAGTCCCAACGTACGTGTTTTATGTGACCTCGTTCAGTACAATCAGATTTTCCGACAACTTTGTGCGACCGTGTGTATGCAAGACAAGTTTGAGCCAACATCCGTCGGAAAAAATCCATGGATTTTGTTGTCGGAATGTCCGATCAATGTCCGACCGTGTGTAGAGGGCATAAGACTAAAACTAAATTGTTAGTTGTAAACTTATGAGCACAACTGTATTTCAAGCATTTCTTTTAATTTTGATGATTATGGCTTACAGCTAGTCAAATCCCAAAATTCTGTATTTCAGAGAATTGGAATATTGTGAAAAAGTTCAATATTGTAGACTCATGGTGTCACACTCTCATCAGCTAATTAACGCAAAACACCTGTAAAGGTTTCCTGAGCCTTTAAATGGTCTCTCAGTCTGGTTCAGAAGGTTACACAATCATGGGGAAGACTGCTGACTTGGCAGTTGTCCAGAAGACAGTCATTGAGTCACAAAAGGTCATTGCTAAAGAAGCTGGCTGTTCACAGAGTGCTGTATCCAAGCATATTAATTGGAAAGTTGAGTGGAGGGAAAAAGTGTGGTAGAAAAAGTTGCACAAGCAACAGGGATAACTGCAGCCTTGAGAGGATTGTGAAGCAAAGGCCATTCAAGAATTTGGGGGAGATTCACAAGGAGTGGACTACGGATGGTGTCAGTGCTTCAAGAGCCACCACACACAGACATATCCAGGACATGGGCTACAACTGTTGCATTCCTTGTGTCAAGTCACTCCTGAACCAGAGACAATGTCAGAAGCGTCTTACCAGGGCTAAGGAGAAAAAGGACTGGACTGTTGTTGCTCAGTGGTCCAAAGTCCTCTTTTCGGTTGAAAGTAAATTTTGCATTCAATTTAGAAACCAAGGTCCTAGAGTCTGGTGGAAGAGTGGAGAGGCACAGAATCCAAGTTGCATGAAGTCCAGTGTGAAGTTTCCACAGTGCTGGTGTTAGTCCAATGTGTTTCATCAAGTCCAATGTCAGTGCAGCACTCTACCAGGAAATTCTAGAGCACTTCATGCTTTCCTCTGCTGAGCAGCTATATGGAGATGCTGATTTCATTTGCCACCAGGACTTGGCACCTGCCCACACTGCCAAATGTACCAATATCTGGTTTAATGATCACGGTATCACTGTGCTTAATTGGCCAGCAAACCTGCCTGACCTAAACCCCATAGAAAATATGTGGGGTATTGTCAAGAGGAAGATGAGAGACACCAGACCCAACAATGCAGATGAGCTGAAGGCCGCTATCAAAGCAACCTGGGCTTCCATAACATCTCAGCAGTGCCATAGGCTGATCGCCTCCATGCCACTCTGCGTTGATGCAGTAATTCATGCAAAAGGAGCCCCGACCAAGTATTGAGTGCATGTATGTATGTGAGTTTCAATTTCAATTGAATTACAGTAATGAATGTACTTTTTGATGATATTCTAATTTTTTGAGATGTACCTGTATACATTTGTTTCACTGCTCTTGCAGCCTATATTTTTAGGAATGGTCTATGTGGCAGTAACTATATGCTGTATTTCCGTCTTGCATGACAGGTTCACTTTCAGATATCCAATCTTTGCCTGCATGCCGCTGGCATCTTTTGTCTCTGATTGTATCTCAGACATGAAAAACACACATCTACAACTATCATGCTGTTTGTTAGCACCATTCAAGCTGACGGCTAAAAATGTATAAGCAGCTTACTGCACTTTCCCTTTTAATAATGAAAAACAAAACACTTGCATGAAACTCTGTTCAGTCTATTAAATTCACAGCTTGGTTCCTCCCGAATGCTATGTCTGGAAAAACAATTACATTAACCTGTTCCTCTAGATGCATTAGGAGTTTACATTCATGGGAAGTACAATTCTAATATTTTCAGTGATTTCCAGTTCAACTAGAAAAATGCACACAGGAAACCCGCTTACAGATAACATAGAAGTAATGTAATCAAACAGGAAGAATGTGGTTGCTATGACACACCTGTCAGCTTGAGTCTGTAATGAACTGCCAATCCTCATCCTCTTCCACTCATTGCTTGCACTGCTGCTGCCTGTCATCAACCAGGCGCACTGACTTAAGTGCGTAATCTACAAGCGGCAGGAGCACCGCTGTGGGAAGTCCAGAGAGGTGATCGCTGCAAAGCTAACCCATCACACAAGGGCTCCAAAGAAAAGAATATTTTTTTACATTGGAAAATGTGTGCAAAATATCTCCATGCACTTACAGAAGCTCCCATATATAAATCACTGCATGAGCTACAGTACATATCTAATGGAATGAACACTCAAGGGATAAGTGCACTTTAAAGTATCCTAACTAATATCTTTAAATGGAAGTGCCCCAACCCCTATTGGGAAGTACATCATCCCTTATAATTGAGCTTGAAGGCACACAAATAAGCCTACATGAGACTTATGCCGCGTACACACGGTCGGACTTTTCGTCTACAAAAGTCCAACGGACGCCGACGGACTAAAGCTGGCTGGTAATCCGTTCGTGTGTGGGCTTCTCCGGACTTTCAGCAGACTTTTTCAGCCTCAAATCCGACGGACTTTAGATTTGAAACATGCTTCAAATCTTTACGTCGTAACTACGACGGACCCGAAATCCGCTCGTCTGTGTGCTAGTCCGACGGACAAAAACCCATGCTAGGGCAGCTATTGGCTACTGGCTATGAACTTCCTTATTTTAGTCCGGTGTACGTCATCACGTACGAATCCGTCGGACTTTTGTGTGGTCGTGTGTAGGCAAGTCCGTTCGTTAGAAAGTCTGCTGCAAGTCTGCCGAAAGTCCGCCGGAAGTCTGTCGGACAGGCTGTCGGACTTTTGTAGACGAAAAGTCCGACCGTGTGTACGCGGCATTACTGTAATGGGTACTGTAAAAACTGTCAAATAGATATCTGATAAAATCTATATATAATGTAAAAGATTCACTAAAATCTCATAAATAAAATAAAAGGCTGGTACATGCTTCAATACTATATTACTAAAGCAACCCCATCATACAACATCATATCTGTAACACTTATTCTGTCCAATTTTTTATGGTGCACAATGAAGGGGTTAAAATTAAAACTCAGTGTGTTTTGTGAGCACTAGAGTTTACCACACTAGAGAAAAGCAATCTACAAGTCAACAATTATCAAACAAGTCAACAATTAAAGTGTTACTAAACCCAGGGCAGTGCATTCACTATATCTCCCACAGTACACAGAACATGGAAATTAATTCATTTAGTAAATATAAACTGCTAAATACCTTTTCTCATCAGTAGTATATAACAGTCTTGTGACTTCTATCAGTGTCTGGTTAAAGCTTGTAGGAGGAGTTTTCATTCTACTTTGACTGTCCTATAAAGGTGCAGGACCCCTGCCCTTCTGTCTGGACAGTGCTGATTGGTCCTGTGCTGAACACACCCTCCCAAGCAAAAACTCTCTAGCAATACACACCAAGAAAGAAAGTATCCGCTGCTCCAGGTGTATATGATAACCCAAATGGAACCTGGTAGGAGTGCTAGCACCGGCCCGCCTCTGTAGTATTCTTAGAAAAAGAAGAATGGCCGCACATCCAGCGTTTCACACAAACAACTTGTGCTTAATCATTACAATCATTGTAATGATTAAAAACAAGTTGTTTGCGTAAAACGCATCTACGTGACTGAATTCTGGTGTCCCTGATGTCATCACGGTGATTTCTAATAAAGACATTTTGGAACCTCTGGATGTGCAGCCATTCTTCTTTTTCTAAGCAATACAAACCAAACTAAGCATGTGCAGAGTGACTCCAAAGGCTCTGTCTTATCAGGAGATGGATTGGCTACAGTGGGAGAAGGGGAGGAACAGAGAAGACAGAATCAAACAGCCTTTTTTTACACAATGCAGAGGATTAACCCCTTAGGTTCCAGAGAGCATAACAAGCATGCTTTACTGCATATACAGAATTATGTTACTGTTGTGGGTTTAGTAACACTTTAACCTCCCTGGCGGTATGATTATTTCGGATTTTAGGTGCTGAAAGCGCTACAATTATTTTGCATGGTAATTTGGCGTTTTATATTGTAGGTCTGTAATTCTTAACAATAACACACTTAAATCTGTCCAAACAAGAGTCTAGTAGATATCCCGGGTATGATAAAGTTTGAAACACAAAAACATAAATTATAATATAATAAAAATAAATAAATAATTTAAAAAAATAAAAATAAATAGTAATAAAATTAATTTCCACACGATTCACTATCGCTCAATTCTGCAAGTGTTCTAATTTACTATCGGTGTTTTCTAGCTGGTCTAAAGCCATTTTTGACGTAAAGGGACACTTTTTGGTTGCTATGGACAATCTCCAGTTTCCAGGCAGAAAGAACAGTATATGCAATATAAAACTGCATGCAGGGCATGGGCCAAAGCACTGGGGACAAAGGGGATGTGAAATCATTTCATACAGTACTGTAATCTGTAAGATTACAGTACTGTATGTGTTATGATTTTACACTTTTTTTGAATTTGCCGCCAGGCTCCGCCCCCGTGCGTCGCGCCGCTCGCAGGGAACGGAGCCTGGCACGGAGAGGCTTCGGAGGAGGACAGAGCCCGCAGACACAGTGGGGGACATCGCAGGATCCCGGGGACAAGGTAAGTAAGGAGGCACCAGGATCCTGCAATGTAATCCCGAGTGTGGCTCGGGGTTACCGCTAATGGTCCTGAATTTTAACCCCGAGCCACACTCGGGAAAACCGCCAGGGAGGCTACGTAAAATACAGAGAATACAGTGAATACTTTGAGGTGGCATTGACATATATTTTAAGGTAATCTTTTTAGTAATCACCCAAAATAAGTACTTATCATAATTGTATTATTTTTGTTTCTCTCCCTTAGAGGCCTGCTGACTAGGTCAGTCCTTCAAGCTCAGAATGCATCTCCCATCTTAGTTAGTAATGCCCTGTACACACGGTCGGATTTTCCGATGGAAAATGTGTGATAGGACCTTGTTGTCAGAAATTCTCACCGTGTGTAGGCTCCATCACACATTTTCCATCGGAATTTCCGACACACAAAGTTTGAGAGCTTGCTATAAAATTTTCCGACAACAAAATCCGTTGTCAGAAATTCTGATCGTGTGTACACAAATCCGACGCACAAAGTGCCATGCATGCTCAGAATAAATTAAGAGATAAAAGCTACTGGCTACTGCCCCGTTTATAGCCCCGACGTATGTCACCGCGTTCAGAACGATCGGATTTTCCGACAACTTTGTGTGACCGTGTGTATGCAAGACAAGTTTGAGCCAACATCCGTCAGAAAAAATCCATGGATTTTGTTGTCGGAATGTCCGATCAATGTCCGACCGTGTGTACAGGGCATAACACTTTAAGGCCCCTTTCACACTGGGGTGACGTTAGCAGTAAAACGGCGCTATCTTTAGCGCCGTTTTAGCGGCGGTATTTGGCCGCTAGCGGGGCAGTTTTACCCCCCTGCTAGCGGCCGAGAAAGGGTTAAAACCACCGCAAAGCACTGCTGCAGCAGCGCTATGCCGGCGGTATAGCCACGCTGCCCCATTGATTTCAATGGGCAGGAGCAGTGAAGGAGCGGTATATACACCTCTCCTTCACCACTCCAAGGGTTCTGCTAGCAGGACTTTTTTTACCGTCCTGCCAGCGCACCGCACTAGTGTGAAAGCCTTCGGGGCTTTCACAATGAAAAGACAGCAGCGGCTCTTTCAGGGCACTTTGCAGGCGCTATTTTTAGCGATGTAGCGCCTGCAAAGCGCCCCAGTGTGAAAGGGGTCTAAGGCTGGCCCCTTTTGTAGGCATAGCTATTTAAAACAATAATAATAAGTGTCTATACTGTTTAACCACTTCAATACTGGGCACTTTCACCCCTTTCCTGCCCAGGCCAATTTTCAGCTTTCAGTGCTGTTGCACTTTGAATGACAATTGTGCAGTCATGCAACATATGAAATTTTTATCATTTTTTTTTAGACAGATAGAGCTTATTTTGGTGGTATTTAATCACTACTGAATTTTCTATTTTTTGCTAAACAAATAAAAAAGCTGAAGATTTTGAAAAAAATTGTTTTCTTAGTTACTGTTATAAACTTTTGCAAATAAGTATTTTTCTTCTTCACTAATGTGCGCTAATGAGGCTGCACTGATGGGCACTGATGAGGCTGCACTGATGGGCACTGATGAAGCTTCATTGATGTGCACTGATGAGGCTGCACTGATGGGCACTGATGAAGCTTCATTGATGTGCACTGATGAGGCTGCACTGATGGGCACTGATGAAGCTTCATTGATGTGCACTGATGAGGCTGCTCTGATGGGCACTGATGAGGCTGCTCTGATAAGCACTGATGGGGCTGCATTGATGGGCACTGATAAGCTGCACTGATGAGGTGGCACTGATGGGCACTGATGAAGCGGCACTGATGGGCACTAATCAGTAAACTATATCTTCTCTAATCCTCCCCTTCTTCCACATTTCCCAAACCATCTTCTGATAGCACAGAGCCTTTGGGGCAAGCTGCATATGCTCAGTTTGGTGTGTATTGTAATGAAAACTCCTCCTACAAGCTTTAACTGGTGCTCTGCTGAACACTGATAGAAGTAACAAGACTGCTATAAACTGCTGATGAGAAAAGGTATTTAGCAGTTTATATTTACTAGCATACTAGCTCATTATGAATTACTTATCTTAGATTGAAGCCCCCGCACCGGGTCCTTGTACACCGATCTGGCCGGCGACATCGCTCCCGGAGTTACTTCTGAATATCACGGGCTCCGGTGCTGTGATTGGCTGGAGCCGCGATGATGTCACTCCCGCGCATGCGAGTGGGAGCCACCGGTAACGGCACACTAACTGAAGCAACGGCACGTATGCTTCAGTGTGCATGTACCGATGACGTCGGCACATGCAGATACAGGGGATATCTTCTAAACCATGCAAGTTTAGGAGATATCCGGGGTAGCTACAGGTAAGCCTTATTATAGGCTTACCTGCAGTCAGGGCAAGACTTAGGGTGGTGGGGGCCCCTGGGCTTGAGTCACCTTCTGGCCCTACCTTCTATACATAACTTTAAATAGAACAAAATGTTGACTGGTACCGTAGACAGTGTTACATGTTAAAAAAACGTAATAATCTATTTATATGACCACTGATTGAAGCTTGAAAAACGTGACACTGATGACAGATGACACTAATATGTGGCACTGATGACACGTGACACTGGGGACAGATGGCACTGGGGACAGATGGCGATGGGGACATTTGGCACTGATAGGTGGCACTGGGGACAGATGGTACTCTGGACAGATGGCAATGGGGACATTTGGCACTGACAGGTGGCACTGGAGACAGATGGCACTATGTTGTGCACTGAGCACTGTAACTGTAACTAGTGTGAGTGTTCACTCACCACTGCAGCACGGAAGCTCTCCCTCCTCACACACTGTCTCTGTGTGAGGAGGGAGAGCCGGCAATGAGAGATGATCTCATATGTTTACATAAGAGATCACCTCGCATTGGACATTCCGATCGAGTGCTGAATGGCCGCTGTGATTGGCCATTTAGCACGGTCTGTAATTGGCTGTGTCCAAGGGACACGGCCAACACAGAACTTCCCCGATGCGCGCCTGCGGCGGCGCGCAGAGGGGAAGTAAACAGGAGGACGTCCAGGGACGCCCTCCCGGCAATTGGCGTCCGCGCTGTAGCCGTCTTTTGGCTATAGCGCGGGCGCCTCTGGGCCCCCTATTGGGCGGGGCCCATGGGCTTGAGCCCAGTCAAGCCCAATAGTAAGTCCAGTCCTGCCTGTAGTAAACAGTGGTTGTAAAGGGTTTACAACCACTTTAATGCCCCGTACACACGGTCGGGCATTGATCGGACATTCCGACAACAAAATCCATGGATTTTTTTCCTACGGATGTTGGCTCAAACTTGTCTTGCATACACACGGTCACACAAAGTTGTCGGAAAATCCGATCGTTATGAACGCGGTGACGTAAAACACGTACGTCGGGACTATAAACGGGACAGTAGCCAATAACTTTCGTCTCTTAATTTATTCTGAGCATGCATGGCACTTTGTGCTTCGGATTTGTGTACACACGATCGGAATTTCCGGCAACGGATTTTGTTGTCGGAAAATTTTATAGCAAGCTCTCAAACTTTGTGTGTCGGAAATTCCTATGGAAAATGTGTGGTGGAGCCTACACATGTGTGGTGGAGCCTACACAAGGTCCTATCACACATTTTACATTGGAAAACCCTATCGTGTGTACAGGGCATAAGAGTTTCAATTTGTATGCAATCAGGCAGGCCCTTGCACTACATGGTTTTGGTAAATATGAAGACAACAATTTGGAGAAAATCGAATAGTAGGTATGGGGCTTAACAGAGCTTATATTAGTGGGTCTTGGGGGTTTTTACTGGCCACCAATGTGCACAGGTCATTTATTATGGGGCTGTCCACACGCCATCAATGTGAAAAGGGGGAAATAAAAGCGGCGGTGAATGGGCTTGAAATTTGGGGTACAAAATGTCTTTTATTGGAATGCGCCAGGGAAGAGGCTTAGGGCAGAGGACCAAGCAGTGTGTCTGGGTATGGTGGGGGGGGGGGGGCATCGCAATCTGCTGTCAGGTTATTTGTAGCTTTGCCCCCTACAAGTAAATAATAAAAACCTGATTGGTAAGGCTGCACTATTGTAACAATTTAAGTTTGACGACAAATTATGAAAATTGCCCATTGGTGATTGGTTCTTTTTTATTTTGTACAGCAAATGTAGATGAATTACTGCATGTAATATTTACTTTTAAAGTTTACAATAACAGTATTAACAATAATAATCACAGTAATCGTAGCCGTAATAATAAACATGTAATTTCAATTGCTAATTTCTTTTTTCTTTTAAGAAACCAAATAGTACTTGTTATCATCTGCACAGCATATCATTTGAATTCCGTTTTCTGTCTATTTCTCCTATAAATGCTGTTCAATCTTAACCACACTTTCTTCTGTGCTATTTCTTTTGAATGATGATTCGTTTACAGTAGAAGCTGCTGTCAAGTGTGTTATAACGTGCAATAATGCTACTGTTACCATAGAGACAGGAAATCTGCTGATAAAATTCCTGTAGCCAATCTAGTTGCTTATAGAAGATGTAATCCAGAACTTGCTTTATACCAGTGAATGCATAAATAAACTATGTAATATAAAGTTGCCATATGGCTTTCTATGTGGCTATTGGTAAAATGGATGATGGGCGATTAAAGTCCTGTGTAGTTTAATATTTCAAAGCAAGAAACTGGTTTAAAGCAGTTTAAATCTCCAGTTTGGATTTTCTTTTTTACTTATCTTTGCTGCATAGGAGGTCTTGACGTCACTTTTTTTTCTTGTGTATACAGTCACATGTTTGACTTACAGGGCACATTTGTGTGCTCTCCTTCGGCAACAGGTTTGAAGGAACGTTATGCCCCATTTTTTTTACACCCCCTTCCATAGTTCGAAGTACTACAAGGGTAACATAATGGTGCAATTGTTGTCTTTATCACTGGCCAAAACAGCACAGAAACACAGCAGCTTGAACTGCACATATGTCTAGGACAGACGCCTCTGTGCCGCCACTGTTCCCTGCCCACCGCCATACCACAGGAAGAAGAAGAATGGGACTGGAACAGCCCGCTACATTTAATTCCTAAAAATTAAAGTTATTTAACTAGAAGTTTAAGATAGAGAAAGAATGTACCTTGTCCAGAGGTAGGGATGTGGATTAGGAGACAAAACAATTTCTTTGATGCCCAGAGTTCTGCTTTAATGTTACATATTTAAAGGGATTGTAAACACTCACGTTTTTTTACCTTAATGCATTCAATGCATTAAAGGAGAAGTCCAGCCAAAGCTCGTTTGGCTGGGCTTCACCTATGGATCACAGGAATGCAATTCGTTTTGCACGCCTGTAACCCGCTCTCTGCTGACTTCACAGATATTAGTCCAAGCATGTCATCGCAAAAATAAAGTCTGGATCCGCCAGATACCTGGACTGACACCCGTTTCAGCCTTCCAGTGAGCCACTGAGAGCCTGAGACAGCCCGCTCCCCGCCCCTCCACAGCTCAGCGCTCCAATGAGCGAAGAGGGAGATGAGCAGGGAGCTGTGACTGACAGTCTACAGCTCTCTGCTCACGGAGCTCTGAAAACCGAGTGATCGGCAGTGTTCGATCGCTCGGTTCTCAGTGTAGAGGCGCCGGGGGGACAGATGCAGCATTGGACTGATGCTGCATCCATCTAGGTAAGTATAAATGGGGGGGTTTGACCAAGTCAGAAAATTAATGGACTTTGTGGGCACATAATGAGAGAGAGTATCAGTAAAAAAGTATACATTTTATTACAACATAGTTAAAAAACATATAATCAACATACAAACAACACCCTGTATGGACACAGTTACCAGTTACCCAATAATGCAGTTTCAGAGGACTGGACCTACGGTACAAAAATTAATTTAATACTGTATCAAGGTGAAAGAAAAATTTCCGATCCAGTAATGCCTCCAAAAACGTGCTTGTCGACGCGTTTCACTAAAATATTAGCTTCCTCAGGACAGATACTGGGTAGGTGCTGGTAAACTTGTGGCTCGAGGTGTGGGAGAACTTGACCAAACTGACAAACAGCCGAAAACAACGAGCTTGCATATGTGTGTCTAAAGTAGTGGGATACATATATATCATGTGGTCTATAGTAGATACCACTGGTATATAGTGATCATGTATAGGTATTTGAGTATAAATCACACACAGCGGTAAGTGGTCACAAATTCCCACTATAAGCGTGTCCAATGCAATATCAATAGTACTAATCACTTTAAAGTGATTGTAAATTCTTCTTTTTTTTTTCTCTAAAAATAACAAACATGCTATACTTACCTGCTCTGTGTAGTGATTTTGCACTCCTCTTCTTGGGTTTCTTTTTGCTGCTCCTGGCCCCTCCCTCCTGTCGAGTGCCTCCACAGCAAGCAGCTTGCTATGGGGAACCAGAGCCGAGTCACAGCTCCCTTTATCCATTCAGACACAGAGCCTTGTTCGGCCTCACCCCCTCTCTCTCCTGATTGGCTGACTGACTTTTATTGACAGCAGTAGACGCCAATGGTGCCGCTGCTGTGTCTCAGCCAATCAGGAGGAGAGTCCCAGATGGCTGAGGCACTCGTGGACATCGCTGGAGAGAGATGGCGCTCAGGTAAGTATTAGGGGGTGTTGGGGAGGCTGCTGTACACAGGTTTTTTATCTTAATGCATTCTATGGCTGATTCTCATTGGCTGAGATAGCAACGGGACACCATTGGCTCCCACTGCTGCCAAAGTTAGTGAGCCATTGAGGAAAGAGAGGGGGCGGGGCCAAGCCATGGCTCCGTGTCTGAATGGACACACAGAGCAGCGTCTCGGTTCGGGTGCCCCCATAGCAAGCTGCTTGCTGTGGAGGTACTCGGCAGGAGGGAGGGGCCAGGAGCACCAGTGGAACCCAAGAAGAGGAGGATTGGGGTTGCTCTGTGATAAACTATTGCACAGAGAAGGTAGGTATAACATGTTTGTTTTGTTTTTTAAACGAAAAGAAAAACAAGACTTTAGTACCACTTTAAGTAATCAGCATTACAGCAGTTCTTTGATGTCTCAGCTACCCATTTACAAAGGATCTGCAATGGAACTGTTGGTGCAGAAGGGAAATATTACTGAACATTACGTTGCTAGTGGTCACATATAATATTTATAAAGTTCTTACATTTCAACTATAGATTGTCTTGATTTACTAACAACTCAAACATAATCCTCAGGGGTATGCATCAGAAAAAACATTGTTTTTTGTATCTTAAAATATTCATGATACACTACAACAGTTAATATATTGTTCATTTGATTTCTGACTGCCTCTACTAAATGCTAAACAATCATCTATTTTTTATTAGCTATAAAAAAAGTGTTTTAACAACAATCAGAATAATTAGTAGTATTTAATTGATCCTTGGGGGATTTAATGCTGCCAATAATCCTATTGATCCAGGGACTGCATCACATAGGAGTTTTTCTTTTTCATTGTGAATTTTAATTTGCCAGCTGTCTGGTTTTGCTTTCTCTACTACTTGTTCTAGAATATTAGCCTATTATAAGAGAAGGCTGAGAATAAGTTTGACTAACTTTATTAGTTGTAATACTGAATTAAACACTGCCAGGCACTCTAAAATGACCACATATAGTAACCACCATACAGTTTTTTTAAACCAAAAACACTTTTTATGGGGCCCCTATGACTTTAACAGTTATATGGAACAATTTCAACATTAGAACCAGTGTGTGATTACACCTCCTCAACATGGCATAGCTGAGCAGAGCTAAATAAGGAGTGAAAGACACCTGCTCCCATGGACTATTAGGAGCTAAGTCATAATTATGCAATAGTGGAGTGAACAAAAATACATCTAGTCTGCACCTACCACTCGTTACTAAAGATCTGTATGATGTTGGTGGTGCCAACAACATACTATTCGGAAAATGGAAGAGTAAGCCTCAAGGGATTATAGTTCCAAAAAAGGAAAAGAAAAATTATAAGGAAGTTACCATTATCCTAATGAAATGCAAAGTGGGTGTACAGGCAGTTCCCCAAACTAGTCTCCACTGTAGAAATAAGGACTATCTCGGTACCGATAAGACAATATACACATAAAGATAAAAATAATATTTTATTTTACATATAAAAAAGACTATACGTGATTTCCAATAAACAATACAGAACAATATAAAAACAAGAAGTGTTGATACAGTTGTGCAGATACTTAAATGCTCCAAGGTTGGAGTCAAAAGTATAGAGTTAGACTGTCCTCACGGGACATGTGGTCCTCTACATGTTTCGCGGTCAATGACCGATTCGTCAGAAGGATATATCTTCTATAGAAGTAACAAATTAAATGACAAAACACAATAACAAAAGACATATTTGTACATAGGTGTAGTAAGGCCACACGCATATGCAAATTGGGTATGAAATGTTTTAAATAACATAAGGGGAGAGGGCAAAGGGAATGGGTGCACAGCTGCCTACCCGAGAGTCCGGGGAGTTTGGACTCTCGGGTAAGTGGCTGTGCACCCATTCTCTTTGCCCTCTCCCCTTATGTTATTTAAAGATTTTGTTTGTAGTGATACCAAAGAAAAAAGAATAAGCTATGAACGGGGCACATAAAAGGGGCAGGAGAGTGGTAGGGAACACCAGGTAAAATTAGGGTTGCCACCTGTCTGGTTTTAACCCGGACAGTCTGGGTTTTGAATGATGTGCCCGGGTTTCCTTCTGCCTGAGACCCGGACACCAGTGTCACCGACAGGAGGTACCATGAGGCCTCCTGTAGGGGCCCCAGCACACAGGGGGACCCTGACAGGGGGGATCAGAGTGGCGGGTGGGGGGGCAATTACAGAGGAGACAAAAGAGAAGAGAGAGAGAGGGCAGGTAGCCGCTGGTGCGGTAGATTTTAATAAATTAAATGTTTAAAAACAGCACTTTTTGACAGCATGCTACACCCCACACTGCCCGACTGAGACAGGGAGCTGCCAACTTCCGCACAGGGCCCGCCCCCGACATCCAATCTACACCCTCCCGGATGGAGGACACAACCAATCTGCCCAATCAGCTTCACAGCTCAGCCCAGCACATGCCCCAGGAGATGGAAGGCCCAGCCCCTTTAGGATGGGGACCGACTCTGAGTCCCGCACCAGCGCCAGGCCTGAAGTGTTTGAGGTGTCAGCAGTGAATGTGTGGACAAAAGCCCAGGCGCCAGGATGCATTTTCTAGTTTCCATGGCAAGATCTGTTGAGCCTTGAAAATTGCTATAGATATTTTTTAATTCTAAATTATAGATATAATGTATATATATATATATATATATATATATATATATATATATATATATATTAACATAATCACAACCTTATGACAGCTGTGAGCTAATACAACTATACTGTGTCATTGTCATCTTATTTAAATGAAGCAGTACAGTAACACAAAAGTATACAGTAAAAATACAAAGTCTTGAAAAGCAATCCTGGAAGTCAGCAGTGAGCATAGCATATCTTATAAATAATCTATAAACACAATGTAGCATAATAACATTTCAGCTTCTCTGACCAATATTGCGCTGTCCTGGGGAGCATTCCTATTTCATACATTTGAATCACAAATACAATGCTATGTTTATTTTCTACTTTTCTGTTATTGCAAATAACATTGAATGTTTCCATGAATAATATATTACCATATAGATTAAGGAGAGAGCTATTTTTAATACTAAATGTCATTAGGCAGTTAAAAGGGAAATGTCACCTTTTTTTCTGTTTTACTTTAATGTTATATCCCTATGGAATTAAATCTGAAAGCATTAGTAGAAAAATAAAACAAGGATCCTGATAATAAAAAGGCTTAAAGTAATCCCTAACTGAATGACATTTAGTTTGCAAAAGCATTGTGTGTCATAAAAATTTTTTTTTTCCACCATTTTATGTATTTCAGTGCTGCTAATTCGTATTCGGGATTAGTATTTGGAATTCGTTTTATATCTTTTTTGAATTTTGTTCGAATTTGCAGATTTTTTCGATTCAAAATGCTCTTTAGATTTTTTTTTTTTCGATTCGAATGTGGCAAAGTGAACAAACAAAAGAAAAATCTTCATCAAATGAATACAATGACTCTTTAAATCACCTTTGGCTTAACAAAAACAGCATTTATTATAAATGGTACTTTAATAACACACACAGTCTTTGATTTCAGAAATATGTTTACAGTTCGAATTCGACGGGAATTCGATGTATAATTTATTCGAATTTCAATTCAAATTTCAGAAATTTGTTTCGTTATTCAGAACATTCAGTTAACTTTGTTTATACTGTAATTCTGAGATTCGTATATATTCGAATCTCTGAATACCTAAAAATTTGTACGAATATTTATTCGAAACGAAACGAACATGTCTACAAATCACTGCCAAGCTTTATGATAATGACAATAGTTGACCATGCCTTCACATTGTGAGTTGGTAAGGTCTTCATCAGAAGAGAACATGATATGGAGACAACACAAAAGAACAGCTGGTAGAGAGTTGTCACCTCTTAACAGATTTATCATGTACCAATTGAATGAAAGCTACAGACTGAAAATATTTAAAATTACTTTTGATATTACAACAGCATGTTAAAGCTATTATGGTGACTGGTTTTAGATTTAAAGGGGGGCTGGCTTTTGAACCCAAAGAAACCCAAAGTGGATTTACTGGGAAGGACAGTATGTGAATTGAGGACAATCCATCATTAGAGAGGAGGAAAAAAATTTAAAGGAGGGTGAAGTTCCTCTTTAACCATAACTCCAAGCCTCAGTTCACACTGGGACGACTTGTCAGGCGACCTAGCCGCCTGACAAGTAGCGTCCCGTTCTGTACAATGGAACCGTTCAAATCGGAGCGACACAAGTCGCTCTGACTTAGAAAAAGGTTCCTGTACAACTTTGGAGGCGACTTGCATTGACTTCTATACAGAGTCGTGTCCTGGGTCGCCTGAGGCAGTCGCGCTGCAAGTCGTGCTGCCTCAGTGTGAACCGACCCTAAGCCTTTAATTTAAACTCATGTTGCCAAACCAAACACAAGGATATTAATTTCTGACAACTGACCTAATCTCAACACTAAACTCGCTCCCATTTTGCCTTAACCTTTACCCAGGCACAGTACTCTAACCCAGTGGCAGCCCATGCATTGAGGGCGCACGGACGCAAATTCCTATGGCAGGGTGGGCAGGGGTGGGTTTTTTTAAGCATCTGATTAGAGCCAGAGGCTCTAATAGGCTTCAAAAAAGGGTGGGCTCGGGGCGCAGAGAGTATGCCCCGATTCCACTCAATTGTGTGACGATAGAAAATTAATTTTCGCCATTTCCACACTAATGTTCCTCCCCGTCAATCAAAAGGCAGGCCTATTGGATGCCTAGCGATTTGGAGAAAAGAGAGGAAAAGCGGGAGGAGCTGACACCAGAGCCGCTGCCCGCACCCGAGGACAGGAGGAGAGGAGACCACAGCCCCAGCCCTAGATCAGGTAAGTGTCTTACTGCTGGCTGCGCGATGGGCGGGGGGGGTTTCAAAGATCTGTCAGCAAGATAATCCATACCAGGTGATTAGCTGAAGGAATTTGCTTGGATTCACCAACCAGCCTATGAAGGAGACCCCAGCAGCAGGCAAGTGCCAAGTTAGGGTATATTTCATCCCCCACCAAGGAGCATGCCAGCTGACTGTGGATGCCTTGTGCTGACTGTAGATGGACGGAGCTGACTGTAGATAGATTCCCAGATTTGTGCATGCCAAGGGCTGACTGTGGATATATACCCTGGTCTGTAATGCTGAACTATATACCCTGATCTGTAATGATGAACTATATATCCTGATCTGTGAGGCTATACTATATACCCTGAATTGTAATGCTGAGCTATATACCCTGATCTGTGAGGCTGAGTTAGATACCCTGATCTGTGATTCTGAGCTATATACCCTGATCTGTAAGGCTGAGCTATATACCCTGATCTGTGAGGCTGAGCTGTAGACCCTGATCTGTAATGCTGAGCTATATGCCCTGATCTCTGAGGCTGAGCTGTATACCCTGATATGTGAGGCTGAGCTATATACCCTGATCTGTAATGCTGAGCTATATACCCTGATCTGTAATGCTGAGCTATATACCCTGATCTGTGAGGCTGAGCTTTATACCCTGATCTGTAATGCTGAGCTGTATACCCTGATCTGTGAGGCTGATCTGTATACCCTGATCTGTGAGCCTGAGTTGTATACCCTGATCTGTAATGCTGAGCTATATACCCTGATTTCTCTCCTGTGCAGAGTTTAACCATTGTTAACATCTTAGTAACTAGCCCCTTCAGGGATTTTTTTTTCTAAAGTATAACTGCCTATCTGCCTTTAACCCCATTTGCACCTAAGGGTAAAACAAATGTTAAAGCGGAGTTCCACCCAAAAGTGGAACTTCCGCTCATTTGTTTCCTCCCCCTCCGGTGCCAAAGTTGGCACCTTTCAGGGGGGAGGGGGGGACAGGATACCTGTCTTTGACAAAATAGTAAAAAAAATAATTTTTTTTTTTAAATGTAGCCGTATATTTCTCATTACTTCCACAACCTACCACCAAAGAAGAACCCAAAATAAATTCTACTACTCCCGATGATAACCATATATGAGTATACTATTTGTTGTTTGTACCCGTAGTACAGCCCAGAAACAATAGTGTGCATATTGCTTTTTTTATCCTACCTAAAACACCCTGACACTAATACTAATTTCGAAAGATTTGTTTTTTTTTTTTAAATCCTGCCCAAAATATACTAACCATGACCTTTGACTCTGACCTTTGACCCTTCCTTGACCCGACCACTAACCCTGGCACTAACCTAGATCAAACCTTGATCTAGGTATTTTTTATTTATTTCATTTCTTACACACAGTTGTCTGTTTCTCTCTCTCTCTGCAAGGAGAGAGAGAGAGATTCAATGTATCTTTCCTCTCCATTCATAGATAGAGAAACAGGGGTGGGCTTCACAGTGACTGATCACTGTGATAGACAATTAGAGGCTATCACAGCGATCAGGCGACCTGGAACCAGGAGTACAGGACCCGGAGCTCCCACTGAGACACTGGGCTCTGTACTGTGAGCGTTCTGTGTGGTGCACTCGCAGGACAAACACAGATATGCATTTATGCGGCCCCATGGTAAAAAGCCCAGTAGAGTGAGGCCGCATATACTGTATGTGTACTGTCAGTGTAAAGGGGTTAAAATTCAAGCAAATATAACAATGTATTTTGCTTTTTGTAACTAATAACATAAACTAACCAAATATTCGTTATGCATATTTGCTAACTGTGAAGTCAATTGTTGCCTCCAGCCATTTATCATAGGCTGCCAACTGATCGCTTCAATGAATTTATGATAGAAAAAAATTATTTTCTTTACAGTGCCATTATCCTGTCTTTCTTCAGTTCCAAAAAGATCAGGAAATTCTGACATATGTACCTGTGAATGCTATTAACTGTTCTTTTTATAAACGAGAATGGGATTTTGATTCAGGGATCCTTTCAGTGGGCGGTATAGTGCGTTGCATTTTGTTAATTTATTCCCTATAGACAGGACTAAAAAAAATGTTTTATATTTGAACAAATAGACTTATTTATTTTAGAAAAGTAAGTATGAAGTATTGCAAATAAAAGATGTGTATTTTCATTTTTAGTCAGATGGGCTCTTTTTCAAGGCTAGTCTTTCTGGCTTTGTTGAAAAAATGCCCATTGTTTACAGAACTCAAAAGCTCAAGGTGACATTTACACACAATGAAATAAAGCAGAACAGTGACTCATCCAACATAACCAATATCCAAGATGTAACTTGAATCTTACACTGAACATATACTCCCCCATAGCCAACAGTACCAGGAATTTCTCTTAGCTTCCATTAGGCAAACCAAGAGGTGCAAAAGCTAAGGCAAGATAGGTATATGCTGCTAAGGAAAGGAAATGTGGGCAAAGCAGGGGTTCATGTTAGGTACAATGGTTTATTGGTTATGCATGATTTCAACAGCTTTTCATTTTTAAAGCAATAGCCTGCCTTACAATTAGGTATTCTCAAATTTACATTTTTACTAAACAAGTCTATGCATCTTTCATTGACGACCATGTTCCCATTCTTAGCACTCATGTTAACATGTTTCAATTAAGTCATGCCACTTGTTGGCTAAGCGGAGCACTCTGTTCTGCAGTCATAAACAACAATCAAATTCTCTTGAAATTCTAAGTCAAAAACAATGTTTCTCTGCTGAGTGGCTTTAGCGCAATCCCATCTGTTTTGTGGTTCACCAACAAGCTAGGATGAAAATAAACGAGCCCTTGAGGACATATCATCTTGCAAATTAAAATCTTAATTGTTTTGCAGGGATGAAAACATTTAATATATTTAGAGTCTTGTATAGAATTATAGCCTCATTCCAAGCTACTGTTTTAAAATAATTGCGTTATATTTCTTTCTGTTGCCTGAGAACTGCGTTTTATTATTTTACAGTTAGTGTGTACTAATGAACAGAGCAGCTGAATTATTTTCTGTACAAGGGGTTATTTTGAAAGACTATGGACTTTCCACTCTGAATGCTAAGCATTTATTATCATTTTGTTTTTTAGTCACCTAAATTAAAATTCCAAGTCTTCAAGTATTTAAAGCAGTGTTGAACCCCAAAACAAACATTTATTATATTGCAGCTTACCAATTCTTAGATCTGGTGGCCCCCAGAAGACGACATTTGTTACGAAACATGTAATGCAGAGCCCATGCTTGTGATGTCATTATGTATTATCCTGAAGCAATCTGCGTATTCCCCTGGGGAGTTTGATTTGTACAGCGCTGTCTATATTTATTTTACACTATGTGGAGCATTCTTATTTTCCATGCGCATTCCCCAGAGTGGCTGCTGATATGTACTGTGGAGTGAAGTGACAACACCATATATGCAGGACTTGAGCTAATCACTTTCAAGCACTATATGACTTCTCATTGGAGGTTCATACTGTTCTGGTAAGCCACTAATTTGGGCAATGGTGTGGGAGCACGGCTACTTTTTAGATCAATGGAGTGTTAAAAAGCAATATGAGGGGTGGCTAACAAAGGCTAACAGGTCCCCAATACAAGAGCAAAATAAGACTTACTAGTAGATACCATTAAAAAAGGAATGTCATCTCAAAGCAGAGAAAAACACGTCTATCACCTAAAGGTATTAGCAAAAAATGAAAGCATGCTGGGAGTGGGAGGGGTTTTGCAGGACTGGTTTTCAGCTTTGCTTTTTGCCAGTGTGCAATGACTTTGGTGGTGCATAGCTCATAGTTCTAAGAATTAGGTATTGTGCCCTGTGATGCACAATAAAGAAAATACAAGAAAACAAGGGAAGCGCAATTAATCACTTTATTCAAATGTAATCCTTGCTAGCCAATCATGAGCTAGTGTAGAAAGCAAACACATCTAAAGGGATCACTTTGATAAGTCTGAATAGAGAAAGCTCTGTGTTTGCAGACAAACCTATCAGAGAATAGAAGGAATTCTATACTACTAGTAGAACCCTTGGTGACCCCAGTAGATTACTTACTTAGATTACATCCTAATGTACATTAAAAACTGTACTTTTTTTTGGATGTGGTTACACATGTATTTTGAACAAAAACAGGACATAGCTAAATGTGCTACATTAGGGACTTATGTACACACCACACTGCAATATAAAATGAATTCCCTGTTGACAGCTGCCTTATTTGCAAACATTACCACTGATTAAAAGTCAAGCACCTGTCACAAAAATTGATTCTCAAGCTGCTCAAATATTAAAGTGGACCGACAGTCACATTTTTTCTCTAGATTTGGATAGAATAAAGGAGGGTTAGAGCCACTGTGAAGCTTTTATTAATAATTTGAGACTTTTGCCCTAAAATTCATTGACAAAATTGAAATTGAAGCATCACACCACTGCTACGAGATTCAGATACAACTTAGTTCCATCAAAAGTCAGACATACAATCCAAAAACGTATCCAACATGTTTCTGGGGTCTAAGCGCTCCCTTCATCAGGGCTTGACTGACAACAATGTGATAAAGCCAGAAGTGAAATGGACATACAAAAGTATTCTTTCCAGTGTGAAATACAAGCACTGGCCCAGCTTGTTTGGCAGCCTAACATGCTGCTGATAAGCTCTTAGCAGTGGTGTGGCGCTCCAATTTCAATTCTCATTACATAACACTACAAGCCAAAGAGACTGCAGAGATCCACTGGTGTGTAGAAGCTGCCTGCCAAGGAACCAAATCATTTACACTAACATCAATACCTTAAGATAACAATACCAGTAAGATAACCCTTCAAGTCCAACGCTATCTTTCCACTTTCTTCAATCATTGACAACCATTTAAGACATTTAACCACTTAAGGACCGAGCCTCTTTTTGAGATTTGTTGTTTACAAGTTAAATACAGTTTGCTAGAAAATTACTAAGAACCCCCAAACGCTACAAAAAAAATGGCGGTCGTTGCAATACTTTCTGTCACAGCATATTTGCGCACGGGTTTTACAAGCGCACTTTTTTTGGAAAAAATACACTTTTTTAAATTAAAAAATAAGACAGCAGTAAAGTTATCCCAATTGTTTTTTTATTGTGAAAGATAATGTTATGCCGAGTAAATTGATACCCAATATGTCACGCTTCAAAATTGCTCCCGCTCGTGGAATGGCGACAAACTTTTACCCTTAATAATCTCCATAGGCGACATTTAGTTACAGAGGATGTCTAGGGCTAGAATTATTGCTCTCACTCCGCTGATTGCGGCGATACCTCACATGTGTGGTTTGAACACCGTTTTCATATGCGGGAGCTACTCACATATGTGTTCGCTTCTGCACACGAGCTCGGCTGGACGGGGCGTGTTTAAAATTTTATTTTCCTTATTTATTTTACCTTTTATTTTTTATTTTTACAGTGTTCTTTAAAAAAAAAAATGGTGTCACTTTTATTCCTATTACAAGGAATGTATACATCCCTTGTAATAGAAAAAAAGCATGACAGGACCTCTTAAATATGAGATCTGGGGTCAAAAAGACCTCAGATCTCATATTTACACTAAAATGCAATAAAAAAAAAATGTTGCCATTTAAAAAAAAAAAAAAAGGCCCTTTAAGAGCTATGGGCGGCAGTGACGTTTTGACGTTGCTTCCACCCAGCAATGGTATGGAGACGGGTGGAGGCCATCTTCCCCTCACTCGTCTCCATACCCAGCAAGGAAGAGGCTCCGGTAAGCGGCAGAGGGCACCGGAGTGTGGCGGGAGGGGGGCTCCCTCTCAGGCTGCCGATAAAAGTGATCTTGCGGCATATACGCCCCAGAGACCACTATTATCAGAAACCGGACCGCCGGCCGAAGAAGAGGATACCAGGGTTATGGGTTGGTACTTACATTTAATGTGAATTAATGTGAATTATCCCTTGGCTGGTGATGGCTGTCCTAGTTGAAAACCTTTGCTTCCATACCTGACAGCTGTAATCTTCTGGTGCTATGCTAGACCTTCCTGCTTCACTCCTCCATTCACAGATGCTGTACTATAGCTTCTATGAATGAGAAGCTCTTTATATGACTGGAGTAGGTGGACCTTTCATTCACCCACCCATCCTCCATTCACAGATATATTTTCATTCATGAATGCTGTAGCAGAGCTTCTATGAATGGAGGTGAGGGTGTGGAGAGAGCGGGCATAATCGGTACTCGTGATGAGTGCCTATGACAGGTTCCTCAGCTTTATTAACTCCTGCTGTACCGGAAGATGCCGGCGTGGTATAGGGGGGTCAGAGGAGACAGGAATTTCAACTATGACAGCAGGTACCAGCAAAAGACTCACTTTGGATTACATGTAAGTACTGTACCTTGTGGTTTTTTTTCATATAAAGTTTTAATTAAAGCGGAACTTCACTCTCTCAATCAGCATTGACTATTTTTAATCCTTATACTACTAGTATTAGTAACTACAGAAAGAGTATTACTGAATAGAGAAAGTATATCATGTTTACTTGTTTAACACTTTTTATTTACATTTTCTTAGTTACTTCCTGGTTTCCAGGCCTAGATGAATGAAGTCATACATCCCAAGAGTCTTCAGAAGGGGAGGAGGGGTTTTCTCGGCTAAGCACACCCTCCTGCCTGCATGTTTGAGCTAAGGGCAGATGGATTTCAGGGAGTAAATGCTACATTAATCATCTGCCCTTATTCAAGATCACCACAGCCAGGAATGCTAGGGGGGGTTTTTCAAAGTGATTTCTCAGCACAATAAAGCATGGAGACATTGATGGATGGGTGAGTTTTATTAGAATGTAATTAAAGCGGAGTTCCACCCAAAAGTGGAACTTCCCCTTTAAGGACTCCTGACTCCCCTGACATGCCACATTTGGCCTATCTTTTTTTTTTTTGGGGGGGGGGGTACCTAGTTTTGACAGGTACCCAGCTCCCACTTCTGCTCAGGCCGCCTAGGTGACTCAAGCGGAGGTTCTCCTCCCCCTCCCCCTCCCTAACTGCAACCTTCTGGGACACGTCAAAGGTTCCAGAAGATTTCCCGGCCATTCAGGACATGCAGCGTGACTCGCGCATGCACAGTGCGCACCTGGCTGAGAAGCCACAAGCTGTCACAGCCAGGTGCCCACACTAGTGATGCTGGAGCCGGGGAGAGGCGGGGGAGAGAACCGAGGCTTCGGGCATCCGCATCGCTAGATCGTGGGACAGGTAAGTGTGTGTGTTTATTAAAAGTCAGCAGCTACATTTTTCATAGCTGCTGACTTTTTATAAACACAGAAGCGGCTGGAACTCCGCTTTAAATAACATTTTTAGTTTGTGGTGCTCAGATACAGTATAGTTCTTTTTTAAATGTAGGCTTTAAATTTTAACAGCTTTTACTGGCACTTGAAGTGTGTACACATTCTCCAAAGGGGATGCTTGTCCCAGAGAAAGCCATAAAAGCTTTGATTTTATCTCACTTTGGGGAGTTTTCCTTATCTGACATTCACTGGAATAAGAAGTGATGGAAATTCTCCCTGGTGGTGACCAACACAGATATATGAACCTGACAGGGGTTCTAACCCCTTCACACTTTATCCAAATCAAAAAAAAAATGAATAATTTTGGCTGGAGTTCCACTTTAAATAATTTGCTGTCTAATGCCACGTACACACAGTTGGAAAAGAACGACAGAAAAAGTCCGATGGGAGCTTTTGGTCGGATATTCCAACCGTGTGTATGCCTCTATCGGACTTAGATAGAGAACATGTTCTAAATCTTTCCGTCGGAAATGCCGACGTTGGTTATTCCGTTGGCAAGTCCGACCATGTGTATGGGGCATTAGGCTATGTCCTGCTACACATCCAAAAAAATTGCAGTTGTAGAATTGACAAAGATTTGCATATAAGGGCTCTCTCCAATAAAATCAGGGTGCAATGTAAAATACAAAATATGTCAAAAATTTTTATTGTTAATAAAAATACTATAACTTAAAATTAGCGGGATTTGAGGTCAATTGCACTGTAAAAAAATATTTTTGCTCAACTGCGCATTGTTGGAGCGATGCATGACTTTTCAATTAATCACTATGACTGCAGGGAATATTAAGAGATGACATATCAATATAGCCGAGCGAGTCAGGGGAGAGACCCCTCTCACTCAGCTTTGCTATATGTTTACATTTCTGATGGAATATTAAGTTCTGTAAACACTGATCGATTTCTCACTATAGGTTGGGCACTTATTTTATCTCTTGGATGCTAGATTTGGAACTCCAGGTAGTATAATAGCTTGCAGCCTTGCAAATGTCAATCTTGAGCTCATTCTATAGCAGATGCCCTTTTAAGATTGTATGTATTTTATAAATGTATTTGTATATTTGCTGTTTGTAAAATAAGTCCTATAAGTCATAGTTATTACTATAAGTGTATGCTTCGTAGAGTTGTCTGTTCTAGAGACATTGGTCCCATGTTTTCACATGTATATATAAATAAGATTACTGACTTGGAAATGTATCCTGTCTCTTCTAAAAAAACACTTTGAATAATTGTGCTTAAAAAAGTGTGCTTTCTGAGCAATAGAAAAGTGCTCTATAAATAGAGGGTAAAGGATGAATGAAAGGTCGGCCTCCATTTATAGTGGTTTTTATTGCTGGAAGCTATAGTACAGCTATTATGAATGGAGGAGAGCGGAGGAATAGGTGGGCATAGTCTGTACTCTTGATGAATGCATATGACTGGTCCAGCGGCTCATTTTAACTCCCGCAGCACCAGAAGATTACTGCTGCAGGGGTATACGGGGGTTGCAAAGAATGAAAGATTTAATCAAAAAGAGCAGCCACCAGTGACAATTCTCATTCAATGTAGGTACCACCCCTCATGCTGATAAAAAAAAATGAACTAAACTTAAAGAGTAACTCCACTTTTGTTGAGAAAAAAACATTCCTTTCTGGGTGATCTATGTACATTGCAGGGAATTTATTATTTCTTTATTGTAAAGAAATAGCTGTTTTGTGTGTCCATGTGGAAAGGGAAGCTGTATGGAAGTGGTTTTGTAATTATCAATCAGTTGCTCCACATGCAGGGCTCTAGTGTGGAAAATGGCAGGGTCTGCATCCCTTTAGGCGTGATTAGACGTGATTTCCCTTGGAAGTATCTCAACAAAAATGCAATTTTTATTGCAGGGGATGCTCAAAATCAAGCATGTATCTTAGTGCAGACTTCTGGTAAAATCAGTAAGCCAATCATACAAGTAGGAAATTACATTTCTAGAAGGCAATCTGTACATCCTCTGTGTACAGAATACCTCCAGGTAGCCATACTGCACTGCATTTTACAGAAAGATACAATGCTGCAGATTGAATCGGAAAGGTAATTTTTAATAACATTCAATTACAATATGACTTTTGTTACAATTGTATATGCTATATTATTTTATTTATTTTTTTTGCTAATTCTTTTTTCCCACGAAAGTCAAGCTACCATTTAGGCTTCAATATTAAAGGTAGCCTATTCTGAAATGAATATGGGGGCTGCCATTACTGACATCATTTTCACAATATTAGCTGCTTGGCTGTTTCTGGTTTCTATGCCTTAACTTACCCAGGAAAATGCAAATAGAAAGTCAGAATGACATCAAAACTTCTGATCTGCATGTATGATTCAGATCTCTGCCTTAATGCCGCGTACACACGGGTTGACATTTCAACAAACTTTCCGACGGACTTTCCGACGGACTTTCGAATGAACGGACTTGCCTACACACAGTTAACCAAAGTCCGACGGATTCGTACGTGATGACGTACGACTGGACTAAAATAAGGAAGGTCATAGCCAGTAGCCAATAGCTGCTCTAGCGTTGGTTTTTGTCCGTCGGTCTAGCATACAGACAAGCAGACTTTTCGACTGGACTCGAGTCCATCGGAAAGATTTGAAACATGTTTTATTTCTAGGACTGTCGGACTTTTGGGAAAAAAGTTCGCTGGAGCCTACACACGGTCGAATTGTCCGACGGAGTCTGGTCCGCCGGACCTAGTCCGTTGAAAAGTCCGCTCGTGTGTACGCGGCATTAGAAGTACTGATGCCAATGATTCAGCATGGTTTCTAGACAAGTAGCATTTTTCAGACGAAAAGGTAAAAAATTGCATTATCCAAAAAACAGGCTGCACACTGAAGACATTCAACTCCAGCCAAGGTTTATTGCAACATGTTTCATCCACTGCAGGGCTTAATCATGTTCCCCATAATTAAAATGGATGTAAAGTCAGAAGGTTTTGTATCTTAACCCTTTCACGCCAAAGCCTATTTCTGACATTTGTTGCTTACAAGTTAAAATCTGTATTTTTTGCTAGAAAATTACTTGGAACCCCCAAACATTATATATATTTTTAGCAGAGACCCATGAGAATAAAATGTTGATCTTTGCAATACACGGTATTTGGGCAGCAGTCTTTCAAATGCATTTTTTGGGGAAAGAAGACACTTTCATGAATAAAAAAAAAAAAACCCAGTAAAGTTAGCCCAATTTTTTTTGTATAATGTGAAAGATGATACGTCGAAAAATGTTACGTCGAGTAAATAGATACCTAACATGTCATGCTTTGAAATTGCGCACACTTGTGGAATGGCGACAAACTACAGTACCTAAAAATCTCCATAGGCGACGCTTTAAAAACATTTAACGGTAATCAGGTTAATGTTACAGAGGAAGTCTTTTACTAGAATTATTGCTCTCACTCTGACGATCGTGGTAATAGCTCACATATGTGATTTGAACACTGTTTACATTTGTGGGCTGACTCAGCAGCGGGGGCGCCATTGGCTCCCATTGCTGTCAATCAAAGTCAGTGAGCCAATAAGGAGAGAGAGGGGCGGGGCCGGGTTACGGCTCTGTGTCTGAATGGACACACAAAGCAGCAGCTCGGCTCAGGTACCCTCATAGCAAGCTGCTTGCTGTGGGGGCATTCAGCAGGAGGGAGGAGCTAGAAGCACCAGCGAAGGACCCAAGAAGAGGAGGATCTTGGCTGCTTTGTACAAAACCATTACACAGAGCAGGTAAGTATGACATGTTTGTTATTGTTAAACCAAAAAAACAAGACTTTAGTATCACCCTGCTGTGGGAGAAAGATGTTGGGGTCATTGCTTTGGGAGTGGCAGTGAGCAGTGTGCTTAGCGAGCAGTGTGCTTTGGACTACAGTGGGGCAAGAGCAGACTCCAGGGCCTTGGAACCTGGCTGACTGCAAGGAACTGAGCATACAGGCTGCCCTTTGAGTGGTTAAAGGGGTTGGGTTCTTCTAAAAAATGGCTTTGCAATATTTTCTACTGTTTTCCTTTAATGAAACACTATTACCTTGCCCACTTAGGGCAAATGACAGCTTCTGTGTAAAGACTGCTTTATATTCACCTCTCCACCACCCCCCTGCTCTTTTACCCATAATACCCGGTGTTGTACTGCATCATGGGAGGAGGCCATGTGCTCCCCAATATCCAGACGCACACACTATTTTGCCATATGGTGGCCACAGAAGAAGTATGGTTGGAGAGGTGACTACAAAGTGGTAGGGGGTGGACTACTACACATTTCAGATATTTACCACAATTTGATGAACTGATTTCCTGATGGATATTTTTATATATTTGTCTGAAGTTTATCCTTAAATGTAAGTAGCCTTTAGTTAAAATCTTCTACTGTGGATGACTAAGCCATTTTTATACTAGCTTTTAGGCAAACTGAGCTTTAAAGTGATTGTAAAGTCTTTGCAGCAAAAGTCTTTGCAGCTTGCTATGGGGGCACCAAATCACAGCTCCCTGTGTCCATTCATAAATGGAGCCCCACACCCTCTATCTCCTGATTGGCTAGCTGACTTTTATTGACAGCGGGAGCCAATGGCACCACTGCTGTGTCTCAGCCAATCAGGAGGGAGAATCTCAGATGGCTGAGACATCGCTAGGGTAAGGGTAAGTGTTAGGGGACCTGGGGGGGCTGCTGCACACAGAAGGCTTTTAATCTTAATGCACAGAATGTATTAAGATGAAAAATCTAATGCCTTTACAACCCCTTTAATATCTAGCATTCCTGCAGGTCTTGCCCATACATTTGCAGCAGCTCACACAAAGCTTTGATTATCATTTATATTGGTATCCTCTTTATGTACATTAAGTGCCTTTAATGGTACAGCCAGGTTTAAACTCACCTCTTCATATGCAGTCTGACATGAACATATGTAAACGTAATACAATTATTATCTTGTCACATTTCCTGCAGATGTGTTTATGAAAGTACACTTTATACGATTATTCTAAGTGTTTTTATAGAAGAGACAGGATACATTTCCAAGTCAGTAACCTTATTTATATATACATGTGAGAATATGGGACCAATGTATCTAGAAGAGACAACTTTATGAAGCATACAATTATACTGATGACTATGACAATACAGTATATAGGACTTCTTTTAAATACAGCAGATATACAAATACACTTATAAAATATACAAATTAAATACAATCGTAGAAGAGCATGTTTTACAGAATGAGCTCAAGATTGACATTTGCAAGGTGGCAAGCTATTATACTACCTGGAGTACCAAACCTAGCATCCAAGAGATAAAAGAAGTGCCCAACCTATAGTGAGAAATCTATTTGGCATAAATTCAACCTTTGGGGAGATTTTTTTTTTCTAGGTTTACTGTCACCATGAGGCCCGTAAGGGAATAGGAGAGGTGGTACATTGTTAGTTTCTAACCCCTATTTACTCTACAAATATGTTTTTGTCATTTAGAAATATTTCCCACCATATCTAGTTATCTTGTTCTACCAAGAAATGAGAAGAAATCAGCTAAAGATGGGATTAAAAGACCTGGATGATATCCAACCAGGGATTTCTAATCTTTACCCCCACCATACAACATAAAATAAAAGGTTTTGGCTGGATTTGGGCTGTAAGGACAGAGTTTGTGATCTCCTTTACCCACCCTGCAATAGGCCACCTTGTAATTTTGGCTCCCTCAACAGCACCTCAGATAAACACATAGGGGTTGATTTAACACAACACTAGAGAATGCAAAATCTGGTACAGCTCTGCACCAATCAGCTTCTGGTTTCTTTTTTTTTTTTTTTTGTCAAAGCTTAACTTAGCTACAATGTTCAGTCTCAGCACCAATTAACAACATCATTTTGTGTTTCTCATACATACCACACTTGGAGATAGTTGTGCTTTTCAACTGATTTCTCAACAATAATATTTAATCGGCACATAAAACACAAAACGAATATGTCACACTTAGATGAGTATTATATTGTAACAATTTTCTGTTTAAGCAATTTTATCTTCAGTATGTCTTGCTGTTAATAAAAAATAAAATAACTGAAACATGCAGTGAACAAATCTAAGTTGGGCAGTGGTAAATGGGAGAATTCTACATGTTTAAAGTGTACAGACATTTTCAGTAATACAAGTTGTAATTAGTGGTAATGCCTAGAGTTGGGAAGGCCTAGGAAAAAAAAATGAAAAATTTGCGAGGAAAACATTTTTTTCTGTTTTTTTCAAAGCTGTTTATTTTTTTTTTTCCAGAAAAAATTGGAAAAAAAGTGTAGAATATGTTTTTTTACAATGATAAAAAATATATCTATGGCATGGAATTCAAACTATATAACATGAAGACCTTATTGAACAATTTAAATTTAAAAATGACTGCAATTCTTCTCTCAGCTAAAGACAAACAAATCCTGGAATACAATTCAAGTAACACTGCAATTCTCAATGCAGTTCTCAAACAAGAGAAATATGCATTTCTGCCACTAGGGGGCGCTGTAGGAGAAAGGCTCCAGTTTAGTTTGAATGTGGGCTCCATCTTGTACCTCCTACAATTGGGTAATTTTTGGGATACAGTAGATAGTTTCTGTCCTGTCAGGCCTTAATTGACAGGTGAGAGGGTACATTTTTCTGACAAATTAGTTTATCTTTTTTAATCTTTAAATTATTCCTATTAATGTTCTTTTTTATCACAGCATAATGTTTACATATAGTCTGGTCAGTAAATTGTTTTTTCTTTCCCCCCACTCAGTAAAATGATAAGACCAAGTTCTAGAGTTTGGAAACATTTCCACAGCACAATTTCTGCTGAAAGCAAAGCTGCAATATGCAAATATTGTGAGAAGAAATATTCTTCTCCAAATGAAATGAAGCATGCGCCAAATGTGTTACTTTTTTAAAAAATTGCAGAAAAAGTCACATAATCTCTGCAAATAAATACTGGTATGCCCCGTACACATGAGCGGAATTTCCGTCGGAAAAATCTTGGATAGTTTTTCTCACGGAATTCCGCTCAAGCTTGCCTTGCATACACACGGTCACACAAAAGTTCTCTGAACTTTCGACCGTCAAGAACGCGGTGACGTACAACACTACGACGAGCCAAGAAAATTAAGTTCAATGCTTCCGAGCATGCGTCGAATTGTTTCCGAGCATGCGTGGTTTTTTTCGCGTCTGAATTGCATACAGACGAACGGAATTTCCGTCAAGAACTTTTTCCGTCGGAAAAATAGAGGACCAGCTCTCAATCTTTTGCTGGCGGAAATTTAGACAGAAAAAGTTGGATGGAGCATACACACGGTCAGAATATCCGACCAAAAGCTCCCATCACACTTTTTCTACGGAAATTTTGACGGAAAGCAACCATAACCTGAGCAAAAGCCTGTCGCCTGCCAGCGTGCTGCAGAGTGGGACTTTTGCTCTCTATGTGGAAGCTGTGGTCTCTCTGCAGAGGTCAGACACACCCCCTACAAGTCAGTGCTAAAGCTCTCCAATCAGCAAGGAGCCTAATCTTTGCTCAGCACAACACTATAGTCTGCCTCTGCAGGAGGTGTCTCAAATCTCTGCAGAAAGAATGTGCCTCTGTGCCTATTTTGATGTCCTGCAATGTATTTAGCTTATTTAAACTGAAAGTTCAGTTGAGCTTTAAATTGATGGCCAACAAGCAGTCACAGTTATGTTTAAGTGGGGGCTGGTGGGGATCCTCTCCAGCAGAAATTTTTTTACCTTTAGGCTTTAGAACCACTTTGAATGAGTATGTGAGGGTCACCGGCGCATATATAACTTAATAAATAAATTAAATAAATGTGAATCCTAATTTGGTTGCTGCAGTAAAAAAAAACACCAATAATAAGTGATAAAAAATAAAATTTGAAAATACTATTGATTGCGCCACCCTACTGTTTTGAAATTAAGTACACCACTAGTTTACTCAAATTTGTTGTGTAAACAGAATTCTATACTTCAATATTATATCCAAATATACAAACTTAAAGTGCAATGTGCCAAATGCCAAAAATACCATAAAACCGCATACAGGTACAATCGTTAATTAAATATAAAATGCTACAGTGTCCAATTTATGCTATGTGCAAATGTGCTAATTGTCAACAAAGTGCTCTGTGAACTGTCCTTTATAAATAGGTGATTCTTGTGCTTGGTAGGTCAATCATTCATTTCTCCTTGTGACATTTCCACCATTAAAAGTGACAATAAGTGAAAAGATACTGGTAAGTATGCGCCTTTGGTTCATTAGAAGGGATAACCACTCCACCTGTACCGTTCTCCTTGCTGACCCCAATTGCTATAGGCAAACCATATCCATCCTCATAGAAAATAAACAGCGATCATTGCGCAATATGTAATGGATATTTATTTGATACAAAAGATAAAAAAGACTATGCATTCACATTTTGGGGTGCCCATAAGCCGGCGCCAAGCTTTTCCAGCAGTTAATGGGTGAAGAAATCTCGTGAGTAGTTTCCAGGTCGGCGTGCGGTGCAAGCCTCGTTTCCACCCGATCTGCATTCCGTGCCTCGCTCTCACCCATCCGGAAATTGCGTGACGACGTGATAAATTTCCCAGCAGCCTCTACGCGTTTCGCAACATAAATTGCGTCATCAGTAAGCTTCCTGATGATGCAACTGACGTTGCGAAACGCAGATCAGGTGAAAACAAGGCTTGCACCGCACGCTGGCCTGGAAACTACACACGAGATTTCTTCACCCATTAACAACTGCTGGAAAAGCTTGGTGCCGGCTTATGGGCACCCCAAAATGGATGATTGACCTGACAAGCACAAGAATCACCTATTTATAAAGGACAGTTCACAGAGCACTTTGTTAACAATTAGCACATTTGCACATAGCATAAATTGGACACTGTAGCATTTTATATTTATTTATTTAACAATTGTACCTGTATGCGGTTTTATGGTATTTTTAGCATTTGGCACATTGCACTTTAAGTTTGTATATTTGGATATAATATTGAAGTATAGTATTCTGGTTACACAACAAATTTGCGTAAACTAGTGGTGTACTTAATTTCAAAACAGTAGGGTGGCGCAGTCAATAGTATTTTCAAATTTTATTTAGAACCACTTTAACCACTTGCCGACTGCTGCACGCCGATATACGTCGGCACAATGGCAGCAGTGGGAAAATTGGCGCGCCACGTACAGCAACACCGTGCCCGCGGGACCAGAGGACTTTATGTCTGCCAGTCTCCCGGCGATCGTGTCACGGAGCCGCAGAATGGGGAAGTGCCTATGTAAACAAGGCATTTTCCCGTTCTGCCTTGTGACATGACAGAGATCACTTCTCCCTGTCATCGAGAGCAGTGATCGCTGTCATGTGAGTTGAAGCCCATCCCCCTAACAGTTAGAATCACTCCCTAGGACACACTTAATCCCTTCATCGCCCCCTAGTGGTTAACCCCTTCCCTGCTAGTGTCATTTACACAGTAAATTGTGCATTTTTATAGCACTGATCACTGTATAAATGACAATGGTCCCAAAATAGTGTCAAAAGTTACCAAAAATATGTAGAAGAATACATATTGGCCTAAACTGGGATATATATTGTAGCAAAAAGTAAAAAATATTGTTTTTTTTTCAAAATTGTTGGTCTTTTTTTGTTCATAGCGCAAAAAAATAAAAACTGCAGAGGTGAACAAATACCACCAAAAGAAAGCTCTATTTGTGGGGAAAAAAAGACGTCAATTTTGTTTGGGAGCAACGTCGGTCGCACGACCGCGCAATTGTCCGTTAAAGCAAAGCAGTGCCGAATTGCATAAAGTGCTCTGGCCAGGAAGGGGGTAAAATCTTCTGGGGCTGAAGCGGTTAAAGGCAGTCAATGAGATGTCTATGGCTCCCAGCAGAACAGATGGACCTGTATTCTCTGGTTACTCTGGTGTTTTTTTTGGCTGACTATCCAAGTAGATTTAGCATCTGGTAAATAATGTAGTGGGAAAATAAATGTTTATTCAGTTCAGGTACCAAGATTGCTATCAATGTATAATCCACATTAGCTGTTAAACAGCTATTCTGAGGAGCAAGTGGAAACCAATTAGTGAATTTCTAATGCTATCCAGAAAATATTGCAGCTGTGCTCAAGTCAAAGAGACTGATGTTGACTGGCTTGAACATACACATTTGGTGACGTCACTGTTTGCCTAAGAAAGGAGCTATGTGCTCTGAAATGCCACATTCACTGTGAACAATAAATGGCCCTTTCTTTGAGTTTTCTGATGTGCTGATAAGATTTGATATTCCAACATCTCCTCTCATCATTATTCTTTTGCATTACCTTTTTGAATAAGTCTGATAGTGTAGAGTAGCACTTGCATGGAGAGCAATTCTTAATGCATAAACCAAACCCCTATCCGCATTACCACTGTAATAAAACTGAAAAAGCCGAAACACAGCCCAACAAGCTAAGAGTACTTATATCCGATCATCATGAAGCATGAGTGCTTTTCTGAGATGCCGCTCTGATGTTCATTTAGCAGAAGTAAAGGGAATCAGTTCTTCAGTAGAGATTTACTGTGGTCTTTGCAAGAGATCTTGTACACTGTGTCGCTGATTGTCCCATCTCAGATATGTTCTGGCAGAAATTGTGACTGAACACAATACAAAAGATGTCTGGGCAGATACATATGCACCTATATTCATTACTTTAAGTCACAACATGGTAAGAAAATTGTCTAACAGTGCACAATAGGCTCAATTCACTGAGTGATATTTACTGCTTTAATTTCAGCAGTAAAACAGTGCATAGAGTTTTTACAATTGTTTTTTAGCAATTCACTAAATAACGCTACTAAAATATCACATGTGCTATTTCTTTAAGTGATGCTGTATTTTAGTAGTGAAAACTTGCTGTATATTAATGCCGGCACCAGGAAAAAGCTGGTTGTTAAGGAACCAGCAGCTGCTGGTGTCCTTAACAACCAGTGAATAACTTGTTGCTAAGGTGCTGGCACCCGCTGCGCCCTTAACTATTATGATTCATCTGCTGTCAGCGGGATTTCCTGCTGACAGCAGAATGTAAACAAAAGAAGAGCCAGCATAGACAGCAGAGCCAGCCTGGCAAATCAGGAAAGAGAGGGGTGGGCATAGGCGCCCCATCCCCTCTTAAAGCGGGGTTCCACCCAAATTTTGAACAATATCTGTATGTATTCTCTTCCTTGCCTAGATGCTGACATGCCGTTTAAAAAAATTTAAATCGCCGTAATTACCTTTTATTTTTCTATTCTTCTTTGCACTTCCTGGTTCTCCTCCCGTGGGAGTAGGCGTGTTTCTAGCCTCTCCCAGACTCCTGGGAGTTAGTCTCAGGCTTCCCAGGATGCCACTGAGCATGTGCGGGAATGAGCAGTGAATGCTGGGAGCACAGCATTCACCACATCCAGGAAATAAATGCTTGTGGGCTTCAAATGCCCACAATGAAGATGGAAACCGCCTGCAGTGAATAATATAAGTTATTCTTTCCGACGAAATCTGACACAGGCAGACATATTACACACAATATGTGAGTATGTAATGCTGAGAAGAAAAGTTTGTGAATTAACTCAAAAAAAAAAAAACGATAGATAGGTGGACCCCCGCTTTAAACTATACCAGGCCACATGCCCTCAACATGGGGGAGGGTTTGAGCGTGGGACTCCCCTCCCACCAAAGCACCTTGTCCCTATGTTGATAAGGACAAGGCCTCTTCCCCAATATCCTGGCCTGGATGACTTACCCCAGATCCCGGCTTCCCCCTTATGTGAATAAGTATGAGGACAGTTTTTGACTTTAGTCCTTTATTTTAAAAAACCCCAAAAATGTCCCTATAAGTAAATCCAGCGTAAATCATGGTAAACCCCACCAGCAACAAAGAAAAGAAAGCTCGGTCCGCACTTGACACTTGCCTCCTGCTGACTGACAACTCTGCTGCCCACCCACCACTAAATAAACCACACAGTGATGTCCGCCCCTTGTGACATCATCACCTGGGGCATGCTGGGTAGATGAAGTCACCTTCAGATACCCTCTACAGCGTCCCCGCCCTAGTTTCCAGCATGCTCTCAATTTTAGAAAGTTGTAATATGTAAATTACAATACTTACTGATAGTGCTGACAGTTTGTCCATATTATCCTTCCTCCCCCTCCTATATGCCTACTGCTATGATATGCTGCCGTATTGGCCAAAAAAAGCATAGGTAAGTAAGCTCTTGACACTATCTAAAAGAGAGGGCATCTAAAGGCATTAGGGCATGGGTGCTCAACTTGTGGCCCTCCAGCTGTTGGGGAACTACAAGTCCAACAAAAATGACTCCCAAAGGCAGAGGCATAATGGGACTTGTAGTTCTGCAACATCTGGAGGGCCACAGGTTGAGCACCCATGCATTACAGTATTGCCAGGTTTACTTTATAGGTCTATTTATTGAAAATGCTGTACAAATGTGACAAACATTTGCACAGCCACAACCAAAAATAACTGTATTTTAAAGTGGTGTTCCACCCAAAAAAAAAAAAAAATGCATAAATGTGCCTAAAATAAACCCAAAAAAAAATTTGGAAAAAATTTTTTTTTTACTCACCTCTAAATGCCTGTTTCTAGGGGGTCCCTCGTAGTCTGCTTCCTTCAGTGCCTAGGCTGGTGACATCACTTCCCCTTGGTGCAGGAAGGGCTCAGCTCTGCCCCCTCCCTCTTGTCAATCATATGGGACACGTGACAGGTCCCATATGATTGCGCGGCCAATCGCGGTGCGCGGCGCCACTCACACATGCGCAGTGGGTGCCCGGCTGTGAAGCCACAGCCGAGCGCCCACAGCTACAATGCCGGCTCCGCTGAAAGGAGGGGGAGACGAGCGGGGCTTCCAATCCCCTGCATCGCTGGACCCTGGAACAGGTAATTATTAAAAGTCAGCAGCTGCAGTATTTGTAGTTGCTGACTTTTAATTTTTTTTTTTTAGTGGGAACTCCTCTTTAAGTAATATGATTTTATCCTGTGACTGTCAGCACTATCTAGTGGCCATGATGCAGTATTTTTCCTGACTGAGACATTGCAGGTACCATGTTATGGCCACTAGATGCTTAGAAGAGGAGGTGTAGATCGTGCTGCACTGACTCGACCAATCACTGTTGTAGGTTATATAGGGTATGGGCAGATGGAAAGAATTGGTTTCCAGAGGTTCATGCCCAGCTGGATGAAAAGGTGGTGGTGAGCCCTGTTCGGGGCTGGGCTGCTACCTTGGGGTATGGCCTTATGGTCGACACCACGTGTGTTTGGAAGGAAATGAAAGTAAAGGAGTGCCCGATATCCAGTAAAGGTAGGTGTAAAGGTATTTTATATGAAATTTCAGCAATAGAAAGAGGCCAATGCGTTTCGGGGGACTAAGGACTCCCCCTTCATCAGTGTTGCTAATACAAGTGGTTATGGAATGATCCTGTTGGAGGGTGCCTTTGGCACATGGATCGGACCGCTAGATGTCCAAAACGCTTGCGGTGTGTTCAGAGGCAGCAATTGCGATCCATGTGCCAAAGGCACCCTCCAACAGGATCATTATATAACAACCTGTGTAAGCAGCCCTGATGAAGGGGGAATCCTCAGTCCCCCGAAACATGTTGGCCTCTTTCTATTGCTGAAACTTCCAATAAAATACCTTTATACCTACCTTTACTGGATATCGGGCGCTCCTTTACTTTCACTTCTTTCCAAACACTCATGACCACTAGATGGGAAATAAACATATTACATAAAATATGTAGCTATGCGAATGTTTGTCACATTCGTACAGTGATTTTTAAAATAAACAGACTACTAAGGTTTATCAATAGATTACATATTCAAAAGCATTAACAAAATGATTTCCTGAACAAAATGGGACAGACATAATGTACCTGAACCATATTTGGGTCACATTAGAAAGATTTCCGGGATATGTAAATGGAATTCACTACAGAGATAAAATTCTGGAATTACAGAATCCAATTCAGTAATATTAGCACAGCATCTTCCCTGACAAGGAATTTTGTGAACGTTCTACTACAGATAAAATAAATCATATTTCTGTTCTCACCCCTTATATTCACACTAAATTCTGACATATCCAGGCTGACCTTAATCTCCTATTTAATACAGGCTGTATTTTGACTTGCAGCTATAAATAACTAATACCCAGAATAAATTTGTTCATTTTCCTTTTTTATGTCTTGCATGCTAATGTGATCTGACAGATCTTTTATGAATAAGCTGTGTTTGCATTTCTTAAATGATGTGATAATACTGCCATCTGTAATCAGGTTATACCCAAAATTTCTAAAGTGAATATCTGCATATTACTACATATACACCAGAATTCCTAGTTTCTAGCACGATTCTAGAAAAAGAATCTCCAGAAAATAATATTACATCCATATTAATGTTTTCACTACATTCTAAAGGTGATATAAACTGTACAATTGATTTAAACATTATTATTATTTACATTATATATTATATACATTATTAATATTAATCAACATTTAAACATGACTCGGCTTCAGTAACTTATTCTTATAATAAACTTGTTTTACTGGTTTTTTTTTTACTGTTTTTTGTCTAAAATCCTAATGTCGGCCATTATCCTAACAACAATTTCATTCAATATGACGGATTCCACTAAATGATCATTTGACCCACAATTGGATATACGCAATAAAGAGAAATAATTCATCCTGGCAAAGTATCCAATCAAACTCAAGCAAATCGATTTTTGTTACGTCAAACACTTGTTTTTGAGAAAAGGATCATTGAAAACATTCAGATAAATGAACATCAATTTATTATTATGTTTATTGTCAGATTGAGGGTGAAGATATCCGTTATATACTGCACATATACTACCTATGCATATTACTATATACTATCACATTTTACTAAATAATATACATATGTCATCTTTATAAAGCCTAATGCTGAAGTTTAGGTATGGACTATTTTGCATAGTTACACTGAGGTTTATTTACTAAAGCTGGAGAGTGCAAAATCAGTCTCACTTGTGTATAGAAACCAAGGAGCTTCCAGGTCTTATTGCCAAAGCTTAAAGTGGAGTTCCAGCAGTTTTTTTTCGTTTGCACATAATCCAATAGCATTTGGCATTATTAGTTAATGTGGCTTTTGTCAATGTTATGTATTTTAAAAAATGTACTAAATTTTTATTGTACACTTGCAAATTAATCTTAACATCTTGTATGGTATTCTATGTTCATTTTTGTGGGTATGTTACTAAATATACTTAGGGCGCATACAGGCTTTACTGTACATTTCATGTTGCTAATTGTATTTTTTTTTCTTTTGTACATTTTTATAAATTTCTACAATGAAAATTTCAAGAAAAATATATATATATAAAAAAATATATACTTAGTAGTCCCCGAGTGCGCTCCCATCTTCAGTGTGGGCAGCTGAAGCCTACTGGCATCATGTTCCAGGATACGGCGCTGCATGCAGCTCCCAATCTCACGCTGCCGCATAAACAACAATGTGCGGTGCACTCATTATGTTCAGATTGCCATCGCAATGGCAACTTCAATGTTATGGCTAACCTGTTACTCAAGAATAAAACCCAGCAGCAAGCTAGCCTTTTCAAAAATGGTGCTTATCTCCGCCTTGCATTGTGTCACCTCCTTTTTGGAAAAACTGCAATGCTACAAACGGCGGAGGGGCCTTGACTCCTGGGTTGGATGACACTCATATCCCAGGAGCCAAAGGACGGCCAGACATGATGTACCTCTTTGTGGCAAGATACTGCGGAAGTGGGGAATTTCAATACAAAAAAGTATTTGCATTCTTGAAAAATTGAATTAAATTGAACAAGCTGAAGTTAGAAGCTGATTGGTTTCCCTGGAGATTTTGCACTCTCCAGCTTTAGTAAATAAACCCCACTGGTCCAGTGTAAGTATATATGTGTCATATCAGACCAACCCCCTGGAAGCTGGGAATCACTGTAGTAGGCACTACCCAGTTTCCCAGGTCCTGGCAAGTGGTTGCCTTGCTGGTTAGTGAGCATTTAGCAGGGTATTCTGGTGATGAAGAGGTATTACAAGCCAGTACTGAAGTATTTAAAGTGATTGAAAAGTCTTGTTTTTTTTCCTATAAAAATAACAAACATGTTATATTTACCTGCCCTGTTGCAGTGGATTTGCACAGAGCAGACTGAATCCTCCTCTTCTCGGGTCCCTTTTCGGTGCTCCTGGTCCCTCCCTCCAGTTCAGTGCCCCCACAGCAAGCAGCTTGCTATGGGGGCACCTGAGCCAAATCACAGCTCCCTGTGTCCATTCAGACACAGAGCCCTGCCCCGGCCCTGCCCCCTCTCTCCCCTGATTGGCTAGCTGACTTTGATTGACAGTAGCGGAAAGCAATAGCGTTGCTGCTATGTCTCAGCCAATCAGGAGGGAGAATCTCGGACGGCTGAGGCACTCGTGGACATCGCTGGACAGAGAGGTACCTCAGGTAAGTATTAGGGGGGCTGCTGCACACAGAAGGCTTTTTATCTTAATGCATAGAATGCATTAAGATAAAAACCCTTCTGCCTTTACAACCACTTTAAGTAATGTTGTGCATGGGTTTGTAGGCACCTAATATAAAGACGGATACTTATACTAGCTGTGTTTGTAAAATTGCTTTAATAAACACATAACTAGATTAATTTTTTTCTTTTATTTCTGCTTGGAGTTCACCTTTAACAGTGAAAACACTTTAATTGTTACTTTATTTAATAATAATCAAGCTATGACCTTAATTTACCCGCACTGAATGAACATAAATTTAAAGTGTCATTGTTCTGATACCTATTTATAGACCAGGCAAATGAATGCTTTCAAAGACATTTATTTATAATCCTTGAATTTTTATAGATCATTTATCACCTTTTTACATCCTTAAGCAGAGTATTCTTAGACAATTAGCTAAGAACTTGTTAACATTTCATCTTCACTTTATAGACTGTGAGCGCTGATAAATTACGACTTTGTCCAAACAGAAGAGTGGTCTTTTGTTACCAAAAGAGAGATTAAGTTCCAATGTAACAATATCTGTGGACTTGTTCAGGAAAGTGTGTAAGTAAGGCCTGTGTCATGTCCATGGTGAAAAGACTGCAGGATAAACACTTTGACTTTAAGATGCTGATTACAACTGACAAAGTTGCCCCCAAGAGGGAATTTAGTGTAATCTAAGACCTCTCCTGCAATCCTGTTCTTCCAGCTCCCTGAAAGTCACAAAATGTAACAGAAATCCCAAAATACGTTTGGCTGCTGCAGGAACTGCTGCTCTATGATCCCACAGGGTCACTCAAGACCAAATGTCTGGGAGTTTACACTGTTTATGCTAGAGGCAAGGCTTAGATAGAGTTCAGCCTGGCTTTTAGCAGGCTGGCATTTAGCCACATGACAGGTCGTTCTGGGATCCCAGAGATAGTTTCTGCAGCCATGGTAAGAATTTTGTTATATTTTATGACTTTCAAAAAGGCAGGTAGATTAAGAGGGTAAAAGGGTTAGTGGGTCCCTGCAGATGCCTTCATACTGCTTTCCATCCTCTGTGGAGAACTTCCACATCCCCCAAGCCTGGGGGTGCTCTGTAATGCAAAATACTGACTAATTTTCTGGTTGCTCACCCTTTACTGCCTTGTGCACCATACTAATAGCTCATCACTGTTACCCTGCTAATAGTAAGGCTAATGGTAGTAAAATGTAGGTTGGAAGGGGTGGATCAGAGCCAAGGACAAAGGAGCTGGCTTGTATTGTGCATTATGGTATACTTTGACTTTTGGCAGTCATAAAGGTTATGTCCAGCAAGACAAAATACCCTCCCTCTCCACCTCTCTGCACCTAAACTATATTTTTTTATTTTAAAGCATCCCAAATTACTTAACTTAGCTTAAAAAATATGTGTCCCACATTGTGCAGACAGCTGGATCTTGGAGAAATTTTTACTGCAAGGATGTCTGTCCTCTTCCTGTCTCTGAACATACAGCGCTGCAATGGTCTTCAGCAGAACAGCAGTACAGATGGACTGATGGGGACATGCTCCGTGCTTCCTCCTCCTCCACTAAGAAAAGTTCTTTCACTGATTTCATTGCCTGTAACACAATCTGTGAATGGGGGAGAGTCTGATCAGTCACAGGATTCTCTCTCCCATTCACATTATATGTAATCTGTGAAATAACTTTTCTCAAGGAAGGATGGGGCAAGTTTGAAGAACTAAAGGGACCACTGCAGTGTCAGAAGTTCAGAGACATGAAGAGGACTGGGAATCCATGCACTGAACATAGAACATACTTCATAAGAGGTAAGCGATGGGATTAAAATTGTAGTTTTTTTTTTTTTTTTATTTTGTAGCTAAGGTTCAAGTGATTGTAAAGGTATATTTACCTTCTCTGTTCAAAAGGTTTTGCACAGAGCAGCCCTGATCTTCCTCTTCTCGCGTCCCCGCCGGCACTCCTGGCTCCTCCTCCCTTCTAAATGTCCACTAGCAAGCAGCTTGCTATGAGGCACTCATGTGGGCTTGATCACGAGCTGTGTGTATTGACACCCACAGCGCCGCTTAGCTCCCCCCACTCTCTCCTCACAGGCTGTGATTGACAGCAATAGGAGCCAATGGCTCCCACTACTACCTCCATATTCACTAAAGAAGGAAGAGAGAGGAGAGAGCTGCTGCTTTTAGGCACAGAGCTGAATCGAGATTGGGCTCAGGTACATATAAAAGGGGGCTGGGGAAGGGGGTGGGGGTGGGGGTGCTGAGCACAGAAGTTTTTTTTTTACCTTAATGCACAAAATTGCATTAGGTAAAAATATCTTATGCCTTTAAAACCACTTCAGCTTTAAAACTCCATATAAAAGGTGTCCCAGGTCTTCTTTCTTCTGGTCTGTAGTGCGGAAGGGTTTGGTCTGCAGTCCTCATGTTGTTTTCTGGTTTTGTGAGCTGCCACAGGGTTCTAAAACATCCATCACAGGGTCCAAAAGCATTTCAGCATGAAATCACAAGGAGTAAGCACAAGACTGGTCAGCTGTGAAATGGACATTGAAGAGAGGAAATTCCAATTACTGGTTACTGCTCGAATAAGAGGCACCATGGTGGATCAAGCAATAGCTGATTTAGGTAAGTTATTGGGTTTTAGGGTTTTACAAAAAAAAAAAAAAAAAATTTAAAATGAAATTAGAGATGGGCTATACTTTACTCGTACTATACTACTAATTAAGACTGCTGTACATGGGATCAAAAGCAGCATGTATCCTCCTGGAGAAGCCTGAAAACTAATATAAAAGGCCGTTTACACTCCCAGGTTTGCTTTATTAGTCTACTATCCTCTGCTACTTAAAGAGGTTGATTTACTAAAATTGGAGAGTGCAAAATCTGCTGCAGCTCTGCATAGAAACCAGTCAGCCTCCAGGTTTATTATCAAAGATTAACAACTTAAGGACCGGAAGGATTTGCCCCCTTAATGACCAGGCCATTTTTTGCGACGCGGCACTGCATCGTTTTAACTGACAATTGTGCAGTCGTACAACGTTGTACCCAAACAAAATTTATGACCTTTTTTTCCCACAAATAGAGCTTTCTTTTGGTGGTATTTGATCACCTCTGCATTTTTTTTGCGCTATAAACAAAAAAAGTGCGACAATTTTGAAAAAAAAACAATATTTTTTACTTTTTGCTACAATAAATATCCCAAATTAGGCCAATATGTATTGTAGCGCCTACAAAATATGGGATAGGTTTATGGCATTTTTATTATTTATTTAATATTTACTAGTAATGGCAGCGATGTTCAATTTTTAGCGGGACTGCGACTTTGCTCCGGACAGATCGGACACTTTTGACACTTTTTTGGGACCAGTGGCATTTATACAGTGATCAGAGCTAAAAGTAGCCACTGATTACTGTATAAATGTCACTGGCAGGGAAGGTGTTAACACTAGGGAGCGATCAAGGTGTTAAGTGTCCCCTAGGGAGTGTTTCTAACTGTGGGGGGAGTGTACTGACTAGAGGAGGAGACATATCGCTGGTCCTGATCACTAGGAACAGCAAATCTGCCTCTACTCCCCTGTAGAAATTGACAGATCCTCATTCTGGCTCTCTGAGGAGCAATCGCGGGTGGCCCGCGGACATTGCGGCAGCCGGCCAAGAGCATCGGCTCCGGCGTCGCGCCCCCTATCTTACAGCGGCTGACGCACACCTACAGCAATTTGCACAGCCTTGCCAACCTGCCACAATATAATGACGGCAGCTGGTTGGCAAGCGGTTAAATTTGAACTTTATTCAGAAAATTTGGTTCTGCTAGATCCCTTTAGGCTGACCCCTTCGGCAGGCATAGCTATGTGAAACATTACAAATAAGTGTCTATGCTTAAATCCAGTAATAATCTGTTTCACTCCCCTCTGTACATACTCAGTTTCTCACCATTTTTAGGCACTGCAGAGTTTTTGGAGGCCTGACCTGCTAACAGCCTTAAAGCAGAATTAAACCCTCGCATCCTTTGCAGCCAAGGAAGCAGCTTCTGTTTGATCTGAAACTGCCATGGTGCTGCACATGTGATCAGTTATGACACCAGCCATTTGATGGTTTGACAGTTTGGTTGAGGACACAAGCAAATGTGGCAATTAGCATTCCTGGCATTCCAGAAATGTAACTGTTTTTTTGACACTGTTAGATCGATGAGTTTAGTTCCGCTTTAAGGTTTACTGCTGGAGCTCTGGGCTTCAGCAAAATGGCAGCCTCCGGCAAGAAGAAACAGGAGCACTGTTGGCTGCAATTTACAGCACACACTCATTTTGATGGCATAATTATTCATATGGAATGTATCTTCCTTGATAACGAACATTATTTTTTTGCAAAATGTTATAGGTAAAGTTCTGCTTTAATTGAACAAGCTGAAGTTAGAAGCTACCATGCAGAGCTGCAACAGATTTTGCACACTCCAGTTTTAGTAAATCAAGCCCAAAGTTTATCTAACTCCAAAAGCAGCTCCCTCCCTTAAATGTTTCCCCTTATTTTCTGTTGATTCAGCCAGTAGTCTGTCATTTTTTAACTTCTTTTAAGAAACCAAACTGTCCATTTACCACTAACAGGGGTACTTACAATGATCAAATTGTATTCATTTATGTAAACCTTTATCCTAACAGGAAACAAAACAGCTGCTATAACTGGGAGAAACTGTTTCCTGTAACTTTTAGCTGGCCATACTCAAGGTCAATCTCAGCCTGATCTTTTCCTAATTTGACCAGCCTGGTCCTCAGCACACCTGCATGGTGAAGGAAGATGAAACCACATAAGAACCACATACATCTGCTGATGTGGTTACCACACAATACAGGTTATTATTTTATTAAAACAATATATTTATTGGCGTATAACACTCACTTTTTTACCATGAAAATCGGGTGCAAATAGCGTGTGCGTGTTATACGCCAATACTTAAATTTTGGCTGCCTCAGAGGGGAGGGGGGGGGCGGGATGAGCGCCATCAGATTATATACAGTGAGACTCTCCTGTTTACTTGGCGGGCTCTGTAATAGGAAGTCTCGTCTCCTGGGCCACCATTGGACCACTGTTGTGTCTATCATAGGAGATTCTCACTGTATGTAATCTGTCGATGCTCGTCCCGCCCCCCTCCCTGTCCCCTCTAGCCTACAGATGGACATCAATCAGGCTGCATTGATGGCAATGGCGAGGCTGCTGCATTGATGGCAATGGCGAGGCTGCTGCATTGATGGCAATGGTGAGGCTGCAGATGGGCATTGATGGCAATGGTGAGGCGGTAGATGGGCACTGACCCTTATTGTGCTTCAAAGTTCCTTATTTAAAATGTAAGTTTTTTCCTGAAACTTCCCTCTTAAAATGAATGTACGTGTTATACACCTGTGCGTGTTATACGACGATAAATACGGTATATGAGGTGGAGAAACTTGGGGCAAGGGTGCATTTTCAAATAGATTACATCTAAAACATCTTTTGAAATGTACGGTGCCTCTAGTAAAGAACAGTCTTGTGCAAAGAGGAAGACTGCTACATGGAGCCTGACCACTTATGTTTAACCACTTGCCTACTGGGCACTTAAACCCCCTCCTGCCCAGACCAATTTTCAGCTTTTAGTGCTGACGCACTTTGAATGACAATTACTCAGTCATGTAATACTGTACCCAAATTAATTTTTTGTCCTTTTTTTTTCCCACAAATAAAGCTTTCTTTTGGTGGTATTTGATCACCTCTAGGTTTTTTATTTTTTGCGCTATAAATGAAAAAAGACCGAAAATTTTGAAAAAGGCCGCATTTTTCTTAGTTCCTGTGATACAATTTAGCAAATTATTAATTTTTCTTCATAAATTTTGGCCACAATTTATACTGCTACATATCTTTGGTAAAAATAACCCAATTTAGTGGATATTATTTGGTCTTTGTGAAAGTTAGAGAGTGTACAAGCTATGGTGCAAATCATAAAAAATTGGTCACACCTGATGTACTGACAGCCGATCTCATTTCTTGCAACCCGAACAAGTCAGAAAAGTACAAATACCCCCCAAATGACCCCTTTTTTGGAAGTAGAAAATCCAAGGTATTTAGTAAGATGCATGGTGAGCTTTTTGATGTCATTTTTTCTCACAATTCTTTGCAAAATGAAGATTTTTTTTCCCCCACAAAATTGTCATTGTAATAGGTTATTTCTCTCACACGACATGTATATACCACAAATGACGCCCCAAAATACATTCTGCTACATCTCCTGAGTATTACGATACCACATGTGTGGGACTTTTTCACAGCCTGGCCACATACAGAGGCCCAACATGCAGGGAGCACCATCACGTGTTCTAGGAGCATAAATTACACATCTAACTTGTTGACTACCTATTATACTTTTGAAGGCCCTGGAGCACCAGGATAATGACACTGACGTAGCACAGATGACAGATGGCACTGATACATGGCACTGATGACACTGATGTGGCACTGATGACAGATGGCACTGATACGTGGCACTGATGACACTGATGTGGCACTGATGACAGATGCACTAATACATGGTACTGATGACAGATGGCACTAATATGTGGCACTAATGACAGATGACACTAATACGTGGCACTGACAGATGGCAATAATACGTGGCACTGATGACACGTGACACTGATGACAGATGGCACTGATGACAGATGGCACTAATACGTGGCACTTATGACATGTGGCACTGATGAGAGATGGCACTAATACGTGGCACTGATGACAGATGACACTAATACGTGGCACAGATGACAGATGGCACTGATACATGGCACTGATGACACTGATGTGGCACTGTTGACAGATGGCACTGATACGTGGCACTGATGACACTGATGTGGCACTGATGACAGATGCATTAATACTAATACATGGCACTGATGACAGATGCACTAATACATGGCACTGATGACAGATGGCACTAATATGTGGCACTAACGACAGATGACACTAATACGTGGCACTGACAGATGTCACTAATACGTGGCACTGATGACATGTGACACTGATGACAAATGGCACTGATGACAGATGGCACCAATACGTGGCACTTATGACATGTGGCACTGATGACAGATGGCACTAATATGTGGCACTGATGACAGACGGCACTAATACGTGGCACTGATGACAGATGGCACTAATACGTGACACTGATGCCAGATGGCACTAATACGTGGCACTGATGACATGTGACACTGATGTCAGATGGCACTGATACGTGGCACTGATGACACGTGACACTGATGACAGATGGCACTAATATGTGGCACTGATGACAGATGGCACTAATATGTGGCACTGATGAAAGATGGCACTAATATGTGGCACTGATGACAGAAGGCACTGATGACCGATGGCACTTATACGTGACAGTGGGGACAGATGTAAGTGGGGACAGATGACAGTGGGGACAGATGTAAGTGGGGACAGATGACAGTGGGGACAGATGTAAGTGGGGACAGATGGCAGTGGGGACAGATGACTGTGGGGACAGATGACAGTGGGGACAGATGACTGTGGGGACAGATGACAGTGGGGACAGATGACAGTGGGGACAGATGGCACTGACATCACTTTTTTTTTTTTTTAATCAACGCTGCAGTGGTTCACTCTCCCTCCTCACACGCTGTCTCTGTGTGAGGAGGGAGAGCCAACGATGAGAGATGATCTCATATGTTTACATATGAGATCATCTGTCATTGGCACCGCCAATCGCGCTGAAAACGGCCGCTATGATTGCCCGTTTTCAGCGATCTGTGACTGGCTGTGTCCAAAGGACACGGCCAGCACAGAACTTCCCCGATGCGCGTTCCCGTGGAAGTAAACAGGAGGACGTCCCGGGACGGCCTCCCGGCAATTAGCGTCCGCGCTGCAGCCCTATTTCGGCTATAGCGCGGGCGCAAAGTGGTTAAAGCAATAATTAACAAGTAAATAAATACAATTACAAATCTACCAGATAAACTTCTAAAGCAGCCTTTCTCAACCTTTTTACCCCAGGGGAACCCTTAAAATAATTTTCAGGTATCGGGGGAAACCCTGATAAAACCCATTCATTGGGGGTCAGTGGGAACAATGCCCCTTACTTTGGTGGTCAGTGAGAAGAATGCCCTTTCTTACAGTGGGGGTAAGAATGAGAGCTATAAAAATCATTGGTGTCATACCACTAGCTCCTCCAAGTGACATTGGCTCAGAACTATGTAGGCACCATCAAACAGGAGGTAAATTAGCCACAGCTCAGGGAACCCCTAGCCACCTCTGGAGGAACCCTAGGGTTTCATGCAACCCTGGTTGAGAATGCCTGTTCTACAGCCTACTTACCATAAGAAAAATACATGGGCTGCCATTGCTCACCTTTTTCTGAAAATACTAAGTGCTACCATGCAGAACCTTTTCTTTCAATGCTTAGTAAAACTTCATACTACTTTTGGATAGATAAGGCTCTACATAGTGAAGCCAGAGGAACAGTAGGGAAGCCAAGCAACTAGCATTTTAAAAAGATACCAGGAATGGCAGCCCACATATTTCTCTCATGACTGATTCCCTTTAAAAAGCAAAACAGTGACATTTTTTAAAAGCTTTTGCACAATCACGCCGTACTACATCAAACCATAATGTGTGCCTATTTCAGTTTTAGTAAATATGTAGGTTTCAATGTTTGTTCTGGCTCCCATGAGTAAAAAACATATCAAAAATCTAAATCATAATGTTCTGAATATGTTTACTGCTATAGCAGCTGAAGTAGTTGGGTATGCTTATGTGCTGCAGAAAATAACAAGGGAGACGTGCTGTAATGCCTCTTGAATACGAGCTACATAATGATATGATTTCAAGGCATGACAATTTTTTTCTTCTAGCCATAAGCACGGTACAGGCAGTACACCGTAATGGTGACTTCGAGATGATCCCAGGAGAGTTGGGAAGTTTTACTGTATGTGTGAATGATGGGCAGGATCAATCAGTAGAAATAATTCTACTGGTGCACTGAAAATTCTCAGATATTGGTAAAAAAAATGCATCTATCTATTAATGCTATGAAAGTGCAAACCCTAATTTAACCTTCATATATGAACATTAGTAGAGAAAAAGCTAAACTAATTTTTGACTTTGACTATAATCTAATTCGTGTTTATCTCATGCATATCATAATTCATATACAGAATTCCATTATATGGTCCAAAAATGTGTAGAAACTTGACCATCATACCTACCTATGGTCAAAAGTATGCAGATGCTCCTCAAAACTATTGAGTTCAGGTTTTTCCAGTGAAAGGTACTGGTAATAATGCAACATTCAAGGACATTTTAGACCATTGGCATGTCTAGCTCAGTGGCAATAGTTTAAGGAAGGCCATTTTATTTTCCAGCATACCGTCTGCAAAACCAAGACAACTCCATAGAGACATGATTTATCAGGTTCGGTGTGGAAGAAGTCGAAAATCTGCACAGATCTCTGACCTCAACCCTACTGACAACATTTGAGAATAATTGAAATGGTGATTGCAAACCAGGTCTTTTTGTCCAAACAATATCAGTACTAGGAATGAGCTTGGGTTTGGTCTGAGCCCATGTTCAAGCTGAAGCCTGAAGGAAGCTGTCAGTGCCGGTCCAATTAACTGTGTCTGTGACATTCCCCGTCTCGCAGCTGCTGGTACACAAAGGAGCAGGGATGTTTGTGACATCACTGACTTAAAGTGATTGTAAAGGTAAAAAAACCAAAAACAAACATATCGTACTTACCTCCACTGTGCAGCTCCTTTTAAACAACCTGCTCTTCTGGGGTCCCCTGGCGGCTCTCGCGGCTCCTCCCCACATCTGATAACCCCTTGGAGAAGCGCTCTCCTGAGGGGGTTACCTTGCGGCCACCCTCCCGTGTCCAGCTTTTGGTGTCCATAGAGGCCGAATGCAGGACTCGGCCCCACCCCCCAGCACTCGCGTCATTGGATTTGATTGACAGCAGCCGGAGCCAATGGCTGCACTGCTATCAATTTATCCAATCAAGAGCCGAGAATCTCAGGCAGAGAGACTACACGTCCCCGCCGGGTCAAGTTCGAGGATTCAAGTAAGTAAGACGGGGGGGCTGGGGGGGCGTTCACTGCCAGGTGTTTTTTCACCTTAATGCATAGGATGCATTAAGGTGAAAAAACACGAAGGTTTACAACCCCTTTAAATAAGTTACATGGCCACATTTGGTCAATGCTATTGGTCTAAAAAGAAGGTGCAAAATGGACACAGTAGGTCAAAAATGTCATGAGCATCCCATCCATTTGTGTACATGCAGCTGCAGGACATACCCTGGCCACAGCTGATTGGGCTGGCACTGACAGCTTACTTCCCAGGTTTATCTCTAATCACTACCTGACTTCACAAATGCGCTTTTGACTGAATGGGCACAAATTACACAGACAAACTTCGAAACGTTATTAAAAGTCTTCCCATAAGAGAGGAGGCTGGTATTTATTCAAAAGGGGAAGCAAACTTCATATTTATGCCAAAGGAGTTAGTTTAGCAAGCTTAAATAGTTATGATATTCAGGTGCCCACAAACTTTTGACCATGTAGTGTATGTTAGATAGATAATTTAGCATATTTTTAATGAGTTGTTGGGTTTCAGTGTTTTTCTGTGATGCTCAAAGCCCCACAACAGTTCAGGGTAGGTTCCCAGAAGTTCCCGGAGTCTCTGACCCGTTCTGATGTCTATGGAAACTTTATGGAAATCCCCTGTAGCTGCTATCAAAATTGTACTGGGTGTCAGAAGATATACAAATGTCAATCCAACTTCACAATTTGATAGTAAAGTGACATTTTGGAATTGATTTATCAAGGCCTGTTTACTTTGCAAAGGAAATGGCACTCTGCAAGGGAATCTGTCACCGAGCTTAGTGAATGAGGTGAAGCTCTGTTGACCTCCATCATCCACCAGTAAAAAAATGCTATTTTTTTTCCCTTGCACGTGATTGGGTAATCTTTACACATTTACTAAGCTCTGGTGAAAATTCCCTTGCAAACTGAACAGCCTATTTGGCTTTAGTAAATCAACACATTTCTATCAGAAGCTGGTATATCTTAATTGGTATTACTACTCACATTGACTCAGGGGATGGTCCTGTAATGCCGTGTACACACGGGCGGCATCAAAGGTCCGACGGTATTTCCAACGGACTTTCAACAGACTTTTGACATCTTCCGACGGACTTTCGAATGAACGGACTTGCCTACACGTGATCACACCAAAGTCTGACGGATTTGTACTTGATGACGTACGACCGGACTAAAATAGGGAAGTTTATAGCCAGTAGCCAATAGCTGCCCTAGCGTTGGTTTTCGTCTGTCGGACTAGCATACAGACCGGACTGAGTCCGTCGGAAGGATTTGAAACATGTTTCAAATCTAAAATCCGTCTGATTTTCGCCCGAAAAAGTCAGCTGAGGGTCCGATGAAGCCCACACGCGGTCGGATTGTCCGACGGATTCGTCCTGTCGGACCTGTCCGGTCGAAAAGTCCGCCCGTGTGTACACGGCATAAGACACACTAGATACAGCAGTTCCTACTAAATGTCACAGCTTTGAAAGGGAAAACACATGAGTTACATGTCCAATAATTTAAGAAATAAAGCCCTACTATGATATTTTCGTTGTGCTATCTTACATTTGTACAGTCAAGCAATCAATGCCAGGAGTTTCAAGCTATATAGACATGGGGAAGCTGCACACACAGTTTGACAGCAAATCCTTCCATACACTTCATGCAGATAATCTTGTTGTTAAGCTGTCTGTGTGATATCTAGTTCTCCATAGGATCAGATTCATTTCTCATTGTCAAGTTGGTGGGACAGTGGACTTAAATTGGGGGGTTATTAATAGACAGCACATGAGGCCAAATTAAGCTAATTATAAGTGACCAAGTGATGCTACATCCATCATGTTAAAGTGGACTCCAGGCATATATTTTTAAAAATTCTATTTCCTTGTTCATCCATGTGTCATCCTTCTGGCTATACAGAGTGACAGGTGTGCGGATCACAAGAGTATATGAGCAGAATGATAAGTATTTTCAAGAGGAAAACCAGTCCTCGGGCATATAGTATACAGTATATATATATTTCAAAGCTTAACTGCCTTATTGCAAATGCTTTAAAAAGTAAGCATTTGCTTACAAAATATTACAGATGTGCACATGGCATCATAACTGGCAATTAACAACAGATGGCAGCTAAGTCCTGCTACATTTGAAAGTGTAGAGATTTGACAATGAATATTTTAATCACCAGCCGAGGAGTGTGTACCACAATAAAATCCTAAGCATTTGACTAACTATTGGTATATGCCACAATAAATTTAGAAATTTGCATAGTGCAAGGATTGTGTTTTGTAATTTGTTTAATGACAAAGAGCTCTTCAGTAATGGTTAAAGGTGTTTATGCATTTGTAACGCCAACCAATGTTTTTAAATCTGCAGCCCTCGTTAAAATAATGGTGATCCTGCCTTATGGTCCTTGTTCAAGCAATTCCTATTATGAGTGGCAACTCTCTCAACACATATTATTTAGGGATGTCCACTGTTGTCACTATAGGAAAAATGCCCTGAGATATGCCATGTATATAGACAGAAAGTAACTGAAAAGAGGCTGAAAGAGATCAGCAATCCTGAGATGCAACAAAGGATTAAAGCAAGTATTTTATTTAAAAATAGTTATTATTTACAATACACAATGCTTTAGCAAACTACATATTATTCAGTTAGGGTTAACAGTTGCTTTAACCACTTGCCAACTGCTGCACGCCGATATACGTCGGCACAATGGCAGCGGTGGGCAAATGGGCGTACCTGTACGTCCCCTTTGAGAGGAGGGAACAGCAGGCGCGCGCCCGCCGCGTACAGCGTGACTGTGCCCACGGGACCGGCGGACTTGATGTCAGCCGGTCTTGCGGCGATCGCGTCACGGAGCCGCAGAACGGTGAAGTGCCTATGTAAACAAGTCATTTCCCCGTTCTGACAAAGATCACTGCTCCCTGTCATCGGGAGCAGTGGTCGCTGTCATGTGACTTGAAGCCCATCCCCCCACAATTAGAATCATTCCCTAGGACACACTTAACCCCTTCATCGCCCCCTACTGATTAACCCCTTCCCTGCCAGTATCATTTACACAGTAATCAGTGCATTTTTGTAGCACTGATCGCTGTACAAATCACAATGGACCCAAAATACTGTCAAAAGTGTCCGATGTATCCGCCATAATGTCACAGTCCCGATAAAAATCGCAGATCACTGCCACTAATAAAAAAAAATTAAAAATAAAAATGCCATAAAACTATCCCCTATTTTGTAGACGCTATAACTTTTGCGCAAACCAATCAATATACGCTAATTGCAATTTTTTTTACCAAAAATATGTAGAAGAATACAAATCGGCCTAAACTGAGGAAAAAAATTGTTTTTTTTATATATTTTTGGGGGATATTTATTATAGCAAAAAGTAAAAAATAATGCGCCTTTTTCAAAATTGTTGCTCTTTTTTTGTTTATAGCGCAAAAAATAAAAACCGCAGAAGTGATCAAATACCACCAAAAGAAAGCTCTATTTGTGGGAAAAAAAAAGACGTCAATTTTGTTTGGGTGCAACGTCACACAACCGCGCAATTGTCAGTTAAAATGACGCAGTGCCGAATCGCAAAAAGTGTTCTGGTCAGGAAGGGGGTAAAATCTTCTGGGGCTGAAGTGGTTAAAGTGTTACTAAACCCAGGACCCTGCATTCACTATATCTGGTCTCCCACAGTACACAGAACATGGAAATGCAATTATTTTAGTAAAGATAAACTGCTAAATACCTTTTCTCATCAGCAGTATATAGCAGTCTTGTGACTTCTATCAGTGTCTGGTTAAAGCTTGTAGGAGGCGTTTTCATTCTCCTCTGACTGTCTTATACAGGGCCCCTGACCCTCTGTCTGGACAGTGCTGATTGGCCCTATGCTGATCACATGCACCCTCCCAAAGAAAAAAAAACAAAAAAAAACAACTCTCTAGCAATACACACCAGTGTATAGTAACACTTTAAGTTCAATTTTAAAGTTGAACTGCAGGAAGAAATCAAATTATAAAAATGTAATCCTGTTATCATTTAATCCATTTTTTCTCAAACTAACTTAAATATGTGAACTTGTCTAATGCCGAGCACAGCTGGACTAGGAGAGGAATGGGTAGCATTCACAAATCAAAGCTCTATAACTCTCTGAAATTCTTGACAGGAGGGAAGAGCACAAAAATGAGCGCAGCTGAAAAATATACAGAAGGTTGTTTTTTTTATTTATTTGTATTACCATTTTAATTTTCATAAGAAGGTTCCCCACCCCCAGTCCAAGTTATCTTTTACTATCATGAATGAACTAGCAACTATCATTCATAATAGTGACAGGTCACTCAGCGTTGTGACTCTGTGGGATTGATTTACTAAAACTGGAGCGTGGAAAATCTGGTGCAGATCATCATAGAAACCAATCAGCTTCCAGATTTTATTGTCAAAGCTTAACTGAACATGCTGAAGTTAGAAGCTGATTGGCTACCATGCACAGCTGTACCAGATTTTGCTCTCTCTAATTTTAGTTAATCAACCCCAGTGTGTCCATCAAAGGCTGCATATACACATACACAGCCCAGGATTTCATAGCACTGCAGTGATCTGTAATGTCATGCTGGTCCAATATGGCTCATTCTTAAAACTGAAAGCTTACACAGTGCTGTGTCCGCCATTGACTGGGCTGTGATTTTTTTTTTTTTGTTAATGGCAGCTCTGGTCTCTGGAGTGGTCCTTGCTGCCAAACACAAGAGCTGTCAGTTATCAACATCCATCATATATATCCACAATGCAGCTTACCAAAACTACAAGTCCCATGAGGCATTGCAAGGCTGACAGTTACAAGCATGACTCCCACAGACAGAGGCATGATGGGACTTGTAGTTTGGCAACAGCTGGAGGGCCACCAGTTTGAGACCCCTGCCACCCTTAATGATTAAACAAACAACAGAAAGCATGTTTTGTATTAAACCATCCAAGGTCAGCTTAGGGTCCTCCCAGGGCACAGGTCATTAGCCTCCCAATCACCTTTTCCAAATGCGGGGCTCAAGTGGGGAGCCTCCTGGAATTGAGGCTCTCACAAAACTAATGGAAAAAGAGGAGAAGGCTCCAATTGTGCTGATCAATAAAGTTTATTCAATGTTAGAAAAAAATCTATAATTGTAAAAGGCTTCCATTCCACCCACTGCTATCTTCTTTATCTTCCTTCTTCAAGTTCCTCTTCTTTGGCCATTGGGCGGCCACTGTTAAGTTAATTCTGGAGTTACATCATCCCACCACCCAGCTAGTTCTCAACATCTTACAGATGCCAAGAGTGTATTGGGACTGTACATTGCACTGTATATGTTTCAGAGGCAGAGCACACAAAATGAAAAAAAAAATATAATCCTAGGAGCAGGAGGAAAGAGATTTTTATTTTGAAGAAGAGACATGTACAGCCTGCTCAGCCAAAAAAACTCTCTCTTTGCATTTTTTTTTCTTTTTTAAGTAAATTTACTCTTTAACTTTAAAGTGTTACTAAACCCACAACAATAAAATCAGTCTGTATATGTAGTAAAGCATGCTTGTTATACTCACTATGGAACCTAAGAGGTTACTCATGCGCATTGCGTAAAAAGGTTGCTTTTCTGATCCTCCCCTTCTTCCACTGTCCAAAATCCATCTCCTAATAAAACAGAGCCTTGGGGGCAAGCTACACATGCTTAGTTTGGTGTGTATTGCTAGAGAGTTTTTTTTTCTTGTGAGAGTGCATGTGATCAGCACAGGGCTAATCAGCACTGTCCAGACAGAGGGTCAGGGGTCCTGCATCCTCATGGGACCATCAGAGGAGAATGAAAACTCCTCCTACAAGCTGTAACCAGACACTGATAGAAGTCACAAGATTGCTATATACTGCTGATGAGAAAAGGTATTTAGCAGTTTATATTCACTAAAATTATTGCATTTCAATGTTCTGTGTACTGTGGGAGACCAGATATAGTGAATGTAGGCTCCTGGGTTTAGTAACACTTTAACTACTCCTTGGGCAGTATCCTCATTCACAACACTTTTAAATGAATGTGCTGCTAATGAGGATTTAATCACCAGTGTAACCCTAGAACTTAGTGAGATACTCTCTAAAGCTTATCTTCTTCTAAAGGAAGAAGACACTGCAGCTTTTCTCATTACAGCACTGAGATTTACTTAGGTGGTTATAATGAAATCAAACCCCTCTTTACTGAAATCAGTTCGAGAAAGGACATGGTGAAACCAACAGACATTTGTTCAGAGCAGAAACAGCTCACTTAAAGGGGATTTTATTTTTTGAAGCAATGTGGAGTTGGACTTTCAAGCTTATCTTTTTTAGATGCTATTTGTTTATGAGGTGGCTGAGCCATTGTGTTTGCCATAAATAACCCTGTTTGTGGGCAGATCTGCATTATCAATTGTAACTAATCCATATTTGAGGGACAGCAAAGGTAAAGCGTTACTAAACCCAGGACGCTGCATTAACGATATCTGGTCTCCCGCAGTACACAAAACATGGAAATGAAATTACAGTATTTTAGTAAATAAAAAACTGCTAAATACCTTTTCTCATCAGCAGTATATAGCAGTCTTGTGACTTCTATTAGTGTCTGGTTAAAGCTTGTAGGAGGAATTTTCATTCTCCTCTGACTGTCTTATGCAGGGCACCTGACCTTCTGTCTCGACAGTGCTGATTGGCCCTGTGTTGATCACATGCACCCTCCCAAAGAAAAAAAAAACAACTCTCTAGCAATACACACCAAACTGAGCATGTGCATGTGCCTCCAAGGCTCTATATTATCAGCAGATGGAAGGGGGCAGTGGAAAAAGGGGAAGATCAGAGCGGACATAATCAAACAGCTTTTTTACACAATGCAGAGGATTAACCCCTTAGGTTCCACAGTGAGTATAACAACCACGGTTTACTGCATATACAGACTGATTTTTACTGTTGTAGGCTTAGTAACACTTTAACCTGGCCCTCTGTCTGGACAATGCTGATTGGTCCTGTGCTGATTGTGACTTCTACGAGTGTTTGGTTAAAGCTTGTAGGAAACCTCTTTAGCAGTACACACCAAACTGAGCATGTGCAGCCTGTCCTCTGGTTCTGTATTATAAGGAAATATATTGGGGACAGTGTAAGAAGGAGAGGATCAGGGGAGCCTTTTTACTCATTGCAATGAGGATTAACCCCTTAGGTTCCAAAGTGAATATAACATGCATGCTTTACTGCATATTCAGATTGATTTTACTGTTGTGGGTTAGGTAACATTTTAAAGACTGTCTATCCCAAAGGGTTAAGAGGTGTAGAGGTGGGGCATCTTGCAATGTATGTTAATGAGGACAGACTTGGGACAGGCTCATTCTAACATTGTTCAAAAAAACTTGCAGTAAGGCATAACACCTCCTCCTGTCAAACATCTACATTTTTTAACATTTTTTGGGCATGCTGACTGAATGGGAACACAAAACATAGTGGGGTTTTCTCTAATTTGACTCCAAAAGTGGAAGCACATTACCTCTGGAGGAAGCATTTATAAGTTTTTTAAATAAAGCACAATTTCCAAATTAGCAAGCTAGTTAACTGTCTTTATTCAAATATTATTGTAAATCAAAATGCGAGGTTAGTAAAATCCAGTACAGTTTCCCTTTAATTGATATTGAAAGAGATTCCTCTACTTAGTCTCTCCACCTGCTGTCTAGTCATGCAGCACCAACATAGCCACGGATGCCTCTACTTCAAACAGTGTGACATCATCGGTTGATGTATCTAGATGGCTGCTGGGAGAAACACATCTCCCAGCTGTTCTAATGTAGAATGCATACAGCATGCTGTCAGCTAGAAATGATCCAACTTGTAAACAACACAATGAATCAAAGGCTAGCCTTGAGCAAATCGCAAAAAGTCTCAAGGCCAGTAACAGAAGGGGTTAAGGGAGTTACTTTACAATGCTAGGAAGCCTTTTACATACCATAAGCCAAACAAACATAATAAAATCTGATAGAGTTTAAGTTCCTACCACTGAGCTGTGTTGTCTAGAAATATCTCCTTGTTTCATGATCTAAATGTGATGGCATTAAGAGCTCTCTTCCCCCAGTGCCAGGACATTATATGAAGAACATGCTGATGGGCGTGTTAGTGACTGTCACAGCAGTCTAAGCTGTCACGCTTTGCCTGCTCTGTAATTAACAATTGATGAGCATTTTACAAGAACTGCAACGCAGGATACACCAATGCAGAAGTACACTATACATAGGCAGCTTGTGCAGTTTACTTTTTACATTACCACCTATGTGAGATTTTACACATATGTTTAAAATATTTTTTTCAGATTTTCACACATAATAAGTACTTATTGCTGATTAGAATATGACATAGTAGGCCAGATGGCAATGACAAGTTAAAAACTCTCTTAAAAAAAAAAAAAACTGATTTAAAAAAAAAAATCTGGTCCATAAAATCATGTTCAAATACATTGCTTTGTCTTTCTCTCTTCTAGCTAATGGGTTTTAGAAGAAAATCCCTCCTATAGTTATTGTCTTCCTACTTTGCTGCTCCTTCCTGATAGAAGCCCAATTTCTGGGTGTTCCTTTACTGAATTCAGGCAGAGCCAGCTGCTCCTACCCCCTTGTTTAGTGAGGGCACCTATCAAGGATCTGTAATGACAGTGCATGTGTGCAGATCACAGGCAGAGCTTTGCTGTGAAGACACTTGTCTTGGAGGGGGTTCAGCTGACATGTCCCCTCCTCCTATGCTCCTAGGGCATGCGCATTGTGCTGTAGACAAGCACTATTCGTGAAAGCTTGTCTCCTTGTTAGCTGTGTGGTCAGACATTGGTAAGGAAGGAGGTAATGTGGACCTTGCTATCTTGGCTTCAGCACCACCTAGAAAGACGAGACAAAGGGGTTGATTTACTAAAGGCAAATAGACTTTGCACTTTGCAAAGTGCAGTTACCCCAGAGCTAAGTAAATGAGCAGAAGCTCTACTGACTTCAATCATCCAATCATGTGCTAACAAAAAAGCTGTTTTTTTTTTTTAATTTCCTTTGCACATTATTGGGTATTCTTTGCAAAGTGAAGCTTTACCTCAGTTACTTAACTCTGGAGCAACTGCACTTTGTAAAGTGCAGTCTATTTTCCATTAGTAAATCAACCCCAAAGTGTTACATGTAGTTTGTACCCTGGGGGGACAAAGTTAACAAAAAAAAGTAGGGGAGATTTCTACATTAAAGGTTAAAGACTGCAAAAGCTGTCGAACTAGCTGTTGCAAAACCAACTTGGGGTCTCAAAAGTTCTAAATCATTGCTTATATATCAGTGTAACGTGTCTGTACAGAGAACTTATTCTAAACTGAATCTAAATCATGCATGTCAGATTGGTGTTTTATGGGCTGCATGTGGCTTCTCTCGCCTATTCTATGACCCTCTGTAGTTTAAAGATAAAAAAAGCATAATTAGCTACCAGCTGTTCTCGTTTGATAAGTTACTCTTCTGCGCATAATATTGTAGCTAAATACTTCAGAAAATGTTTTATGTCCTCCTTCTCTGTGAGTAAATTTGATCATTTACACTTTTTACTATAATGCTATTTTTTTTAATTAAGCAGGGGCAACGCTCAGCAGGCATAATTCGGCAATTAAAGATTTAGTCCCTTCAGTTCAGTCCACTGTTTAGCATTTTCATATGCCTAGTCCAAACCCTTTTAGTGGGGACTGCAAAAGCTGAGAGATGGATTGTACATAGCCAACATAGTGTTGCATGGCAGTCCTGACACAGGCAGTTTGCATCTACTCACATATCATGTTGCTGACTGCCAGTAACACAGTCTGTGTAATAAACTGTTCAGAATGCACCCCTACATGCCACACCAATCCAGGTTGGTCATTATTTTTGCTGGCCCCCCATAGTGTGTCCATCTTGAACAGATATGTCAGTCTGGATGTCACACCATTTCCTCAAACTCAATCTATCCAAAACTAAACTTTTCCTCCACCACGTGCACCTTCCCCTGATCTCTCTGTGAAAATCCATGGCAAGGTCCTAGGTGTAGTCCTGGACTCTGAACTCCCCTCCTTTAAGCCCCATGTCCAATCACTGTCCAAATCTTGCTGCCTCAACCTCTGCAACATCTCCAAAACACGCCCCTTTCTAACCAATGACACAACAAAACTCTTAATTCACTCCCTGGTTATCTCTCACCTTGACTACTGCAACTCCCTACTCAATGGCTTACCTCTACATAGGCCATCCCCCCTTCAAGTCTGAGTTTAACAGGGAAATTGGTCTATAGTTGCAGCATCCCTTTTGGGAATTGGCCACCGTTTAAAACTTCATTGAAGGTGTTCACTAGGTGAGGGGCTAGGATGTCCCAAATTTTTGGTAGTATTCATTAGGGAAGCCATCTATACCAGGCACTTTAAAAAGGGGGAGGCCACAGATAACAATCAGAACCTCTGGGACTTTGAAGGGACAGGAGATAGTTAGCCTTTGTTCCTCGAGTAAGGAAGGTAGGGAGAGATCATGTAGAAAGCAATCAATTTGATCATCTGTGGGTTGTGAGGTGGTTGGATCAGGTTGTAGATTGTATAGATCAGAATAGAAATTTTTAAAAATCTCAACTATGTGGGAGGGATCATAGGCTTTCGAATTATCACTAGGATTCTTCAGGTAGGGTATTCTAGTAATCGCTACTTTATGTTTGATACATCTAGCTAGGTAAGGACAAGACCTATTAGCTAGGGCATATCTTTTTGCTTTAAAGTTCTTAACCTGTTTCTCATGGTTGTAAAGTAACAGTTCCCTTAGTGCATTGCAAAGATGGAATAGTTTTATAGTTGGCAGAGGAGGGGTCCCGCTTGTTAACCTCTTCAATTTTGCGTACAGATTTGGTCAATTGCTCCTACTGTTGGAATCTATGTTTCTTTTCGCGGGCACCAATTTAGATTAGCATTCCTCTGGCATATGCCTTATGGGCTGTCCAAATCGAGAATTTACTAACCTCATTGGTGTCATTGAATTCAAAATAAGAGTTTAATGCCTTCTCAATTGCTTGGCTATGTTCAGAGATGGAGAGAAGATATGTGTTGAGTCTCCATAAAGGATTGCCCTTGGATGTTCCCTGTCCTGAGAGACGTAGGGTGATAGGGGCATGGTCTGACCAGGTGATGGTTTCAATGGATGAAGAGGTAACAAGTGGAAGGGTCCATCTATCAACTATGAACATATCCTACCTCTCACCATTCCTATTCAATTCTTGAATAGAAATGGTGAGAGGTAGAGAAGAAGGAGTAGTCCCTTTCACCCCCCATGTTGGCATCTCCATACGTCAAACAGACCATGCCTAAAAAAGATTGAGTTCAAGCAAGCCGAAGGTCTTCTAGAGTTAGGTGTTGTGTCAATCGAGGGATCTGCAATGGCATTGAAGTCTCCTCAAATAATCAGATGTCCTTGTCGGCATTTAGTGATTTGCTTGAGTAGTTTATTTTAAAAAATGATCTGTTTCACGTTTGGGGTATAGACATTAACCAAAGTGTAAGTGACATCATCAATATCACAAGCCAGAATGATAAATCTACCATTATCGTCAATTATAGATGAGTTAAGCTGAAATTTCAGGGAGTCTTTAATGGCGATCAGAACATCTGCTTTCTTCTTTTAGCTTTTGCTGTAAAAATCTGCGAGAAATGTTTAAAAGTGAGATGTGGGGGGGAGCGTTTGAGAAAATAAGTTTCCTGAAGAAAGATAATATCTTCATGAAGAGATTGGATTTCTTTCTGTAGTGCCATTCTCTTATGAGAGCTGTTAAGGCCTTTTACATTGAGTGAGACAATCTTAGGATTCATGTTCATGACAGTTGTAGCGAGGAATAATTTGATCTGATGCATGTAGCACTATGGTGAGGTACCACTGTGATCCAGGTCTTGTGACAAGATGCCAGGGGAGTAGAAGACAGTCTTTCAGAGTCATGGTGAGCATCCTGGTGAGATGTAGTACGAGGTTTAGGGTTAGTAGTAGTATGCCGTATCGAAGTACTGTAGGGAAGGTACAAAACTGTAGGAAACATAAAAAGCAGCTTGAAGCAAAAACCAAGCTCAATGTGCAGTAAGTAAGCCTTACTGCATGGTGTGGGAGGAACAAAAAGGTAACAATAAGTAACCAATAAGTGTTTGCCATGCGAGTCATACGTAGACTGTGGGTGAGAGGATGAAAGATCTGGAGTGAGATGTATAAATCCAGACTTCATTTAAGACCATTCCATGGGCACTTTAGAGGGAGAAGATCTGATAGGTGGTGGCACATCTGGGGCTAAGATGTTCCAATCTTTCAGTAGTTGCATACCTTTATCCAGCGAGTGTACCACATGTTTCCTTGATACGTGATGATCAATTTTGTGGGACAGTCCCACTGGAATGTGATCTTGTGATTATGCAAAGCTTTTGTTATAGTAAGAAACTGTCATCGGGTTTGAAGGGTGGCTGCTGAGGGATCCGCATATAGAGCTACCCCATTGAATTTTTCAGATATTTTTGGTTTGTTACGGGCAGCTGACATAGCTTTCTCCTTGGTGGTATAAAAGTTTATACAAGTCAGGACATCCCATGATATGTCATCAGAGAGGTATGAGGGCTTAGGGATTCTATTAACTCTGTCTATGAGGAGTTCCATATCTGATGCTGTTGGCATTCAGATAGCAGCTGGTGAAGATATTCGTGCAGCAACAGTTGCAAAATAGCTTCAGGTATACCGCAGAATTTTATCTTGTTGCGGTGTGAGCGATCTTCGAGGTCCGCTAATATGGCTGACATTCTTTTTAATTTCATCCTTATGGTCGTTATGGGCATCGATTAGGTCATTATGAGCGTGCCATATGTCCCCAATTTTCTCCTCAGCCTGAGACATTCTAAGGGAGAGGTCCTGAACTGTGGATGTTACATTGTTAAGTATGGCAGACAGGTAAGGAGTCTCTCAGAGACAGGAGTATGCCCTTAAGGTCTGCTATAGTGGCAGGCTAAGTGGAATAAGGATATTCCTCCAGTGGTTTGGTTAGCTGTGTATTGGAATATGGGGCAGGTAGTAGCTGTACATCAGCATCCTCCTCTATCTGCTTGGGCTTTTTAGCTTTAGCCGGGCTACGTGTGGTGGGTAAATCAGGTGGGGAAGACTCACCATTTGCCTGGGCTGTGTTGGGCATGTCTCTGCTGTGTAGGAGCTCTAAAGCATGTCTCCCGGCTGCAGCTGCTTGAAGCCTGTGTGAATCGTGTGGAAAAAGGCTGCCGCCATTCTATTGAAGCCTGCTCCCGGCCGGCAGGTAGAAATCTATCAGTTTTTGCGGTCCGCATCGGGAATTCCACCACTTGGACATAGGGTAAGAGGGTAGAGGGTAAGGCATATGCAGCTGGTGGTCAGTGAGAAGAGGGGTCACTCCTGTCGCTGTGAGCGGTCGATTGGAGAACCTCGACGTTGGAGCACTCTCATTCTGCTGACATACAGACTCGCAGTCGGCCACGCCCCTGACACTCCCCCATTCAATCCATCATGAATGCTGCTGCCAGACTCATCCACTTCCACAATCACTCTGTGTCTGCTACTCCTCTCTGTCAATCCCTCCACTGGCTCCCACTCACCCAACAAATTAAATTCAATATACTAACAACAATTACAAAGCCATCCACAATCTCAAAATGCCAACCTAATCTTTCTCTTTGTTCCTCTCAAGACCGCTCTCTAGTTCCCTCGTCACCTCCTCTTTTTCTCGTCTCCAGGACATTTCGAAAGACAGATCGGACACTTTTGACACTTTTTTGGGACCACTGACATTTATACAGTGATCAGTACTAAAAAATAGCCACTGATTATGTCACTGACAGGGAAGGGGTTAACACTAGGGGGCGATCAAGGGGTTAAATGTGTTCCCTCATGTGTTTTCTAACTGTGGGGGGATGGGACTGCCTGGAGGAGGAGACCGATCGCTGTTCCTAATCTTTAGAAGCAGCAGATCTGTCTCTCCTCCCCTGACAGAACAGAGATCTGTTAACATTGACAGTTCTCCGTTCTGTCTCTGTCAGGAGCGATCGCAGGTGGCCGGCGGGCATCACGACGGCCGGCCACGTGCAGCGGCTCATGGGTTGCGCAACGGGCGCGCGTCCCCTACAGCTCTTAAAGCGGCCGATGTACAGGAACAGCGATTCGCCCAGGAGAGCCAATCTGCCTCAGTATAACTGCGGGGGCTGGTCCTTAAGAGCTTAAACCCACAGGTGCTTTTTTTTATCACTACTATTGCTTTATAGTGGCTATTGGAATTTACAAATGCAGCAATTTAGAAATAGGATGAATGGTTTAGCACCGTAAAACACTTTTTGATAGATAAGTAGTGCATTTTATATATAACTATATAGAGCAGACCAAAATGAGGGACAAATGAGGAAAGAGGGACAGAGGGAGGTTGTTTTTCCGAATCAGGGACAGTCCCTCGAAATCAGGGACAGTTGGGAGCTATGTATTACTGCTTCATAGGACTTCCTCTAAGCTTGTTTAATATATTATGGGAATACAATTTATTAAACAGATGCAATTATCACAGAAATAATTTATTTTACATTTTCACTGTAAGCTGTTTCATACAATGGCAAAACAGAGACTACAATCCAATGGTGAGTCCCAGAGATGCAACTATTGAGGTTGAAATCACTCATCAAATGTCCTTCTCAGTAAAATCTACCCATCTATTCCTACATTTTATTGTCTGCTCTCTATACCAGCATTAAAGTATATCAAAACCCAAGACCTTAGATGTTGTGCCTGCATTAGTTTCCTTTTTCTCAGGATTTTATTCTGTATTATATCTAGATATCCTGCCAGTAACATACTTCCTGACCTAGGAAGACAACGCTCATTCACTGTTCTGTATCTATAGATAAGTGGCATTGTCACCCAATCATCTAAAGGACTACAGAACCCCCCCCTCTCTTCTCCATAACATGGAGACAACAGTGTAGCACAGGCAAAGAGTACAAAAGTTTTCAGCTCATTGGATTTCTGGCAGGATCAACAGGTACTTTATTAAAAGTATTAAAAATAGTTTCAATAGTGTATTTACCAGACCAAAGTGGAGCAAATAAGACTTGATTTTCAGGATTTACATGCACTTTAGAACCTCACAGCTAAATCCTCTTTGGCAGAATAGCCAATGCGATCATTTCTAAGCTACATCTGTGAGTGTTATTCATTGATTAGTACCATCCAAAGGTATGTAATGGGTCAGAAAACAAAAGTTCACATTTCTAATGGGACCAACAATTTGCTGCCTGAAGTATAATTACTATTTCGTAATCCCTTCGATACACCTTTGCAGTAAGCTATCAGCTACAGCAGCATCTAATCCTCTCGCTGAACCATAAACTGACCATTACCATAAAAAAAGAAGTTAAACCAGAAACCATGTGCTGAGTATAAAACTAATTTCATGCTTTCAAAAGCACACAGTGGCTGAGAACGAGATAGTGGCTCTGGGACCTGACAGATTGGCTAACACAATTGGTTTGCTTCTGATGCCGTCGGAATAAAAGCCAAGCTGGGCATCTACAGGCAACACATGGAAAGTCTAGAATCTTCTGTGATATTCAAATCAATACTGTATCCAATGCTTAGCTGACGCCTGCCATTAAACACCTGTCTCATTAGCGCAATTAGCATAAATAAAACTGGCAACAGCATAAGCCAAGGGAGACTTGAACAGATAAAAAAAAAAGTTTGTCAAGGAATTTTATCTAGTAGTCTAAGAAACAAGTCTAAGGAATAATAGTCTAAGAAACAAGCACAAGCTGTAACAAAATGCTTCAAACTAAAGATGGCCATACATATAAAGATCTAAAGATTATAGGTTTCAAATATCTAAGCCATTGGAAAGCAACTGAACCAAGAGTTCTACTCCTGATACAAATGCCTCTTTCATCTATTGGATCCAAACTCTAAATAGCTTAATCCAGTTTCCAATCCAATCCAAAAAAAAACAAAACCGTATTCTTAAAGTGATTGTAAACAATCACCTTGTAAAACAACCCATTCAGTTTAAAATAGAAATGAAAAAACATTTTTGTATACATATAAAAAAAACATTATAAATAGCTCTTTTCCCTTTACCCTTCACATTCCCTCTGTTCTCAGCTGCATAAGAGCCGGGGCAGGAGCACACTGAGCTTGCCAGTGAATGGCTCTGCAGTGGGGGGGGGGGGTCAGGACAAGTCTGATCATTGGAGGAGAGCAGGCTGAGTTCCCAGCATAGATAGAGAACTGACCACAGTGTGTTCTCCTGCTTAGTGTGGTCAGTTTTTTAACAGGAAAGCAGAGGGACTGGCAGTAACAACAGGGATTTCACACAAAGGAAGCAATACAAAGAGAACAGGACACTTTCTAATACAAGTTTTTGGTACAGCAGGCACATATCAGGAATATGAAATGTTGGGGTAACAAATGCTTTAAATACAGATGGCGTAATGACCACTTCCATCCTTATATTAGCTTTCTTTAATGACCTGCATGGCAGGACTCAGACTGGGAAAGGGAGGGGCAGCATATTTCGCCAATTAGGTTCTACATTACTGAACAGTGCAAACTATTCAAGACAGAGAGCTTGCTGACAGCAGGAGAGAGCAGAGAAAGCACCTTTATGTTCCCCTCAGTCTTGTGATACTCCTTCATTAAAATGCATGTAAACCATCACTATGTAAAACAACCCATTCAGTTTAAAATAAAAATAAAAATACAAAACATTTGTCTATAGCTATAAAAAAAAAATTATATACGCCTTTTTTTCCTTTTTTATAAGTGATCACATACCCTCTGTCCTCAGCTGCATAAGGAGCTCAGAAAGCTGGGGGAGGAGAAACAGCAGTACACTGAGATTCCCAGTGAAAGGCTGTGCAGGGTTTGGGGGTGTCAGGGCAACTCTGAACTTTGATAGAGGGCAGACTGAGCTCCCAGCACAGCCATAAAACTGACAACACTGTGCTCTCATGTCTAGTGTGGTCAGTTTTTGATAGGAAAGCAGGGGGACAGGCAGAAACACCGGGGATTTCACACAAAGGAAGCAATACTAAGGGCACAGGATAGTTTTTTCATACAAGTACATGGTACAACAGACATATATCAGGAATATGAAATGTTGGGTTTACATCAGCAGGCTGGCGAGGGTCCGTGACCTACTAAGTGAAAGGAAAATTAGAGTTTTGCCATGCCACTGTATATATATACAGGATATATATCTATATCTATATAGATATAGTATATATATCTATATAGATATATATATCTGTCTTATTGTAATAAAGCTTTAGAAATGCAATGCTCAAATCATAAATCATCCCACGTCTATACATTTCAACTCTGTATTTAGCTGGTTGCCTAGAGTTCTGCCTTAATTCCCATCGCTAATCGAGGCTTATGATCAACAGCAGAAATGTTCAGCCTGATGGAGGTATATTGCAGGTTAATCAACACTATTAAGACTGTTACTTCATGCCACTTGTTAATAAATAAACTGATTATGACAAGCATTTAAATGTGACAGAAAAACCATATGCCATGTGTTGAATAAAATGCAGCAACCAATCCCATTTCAATATAATGATGTTACATCGGGCAGGAGGTATTTTCTGATTGGCTGCGGTGGTTTACAGAATTTTTTTTTTTTCACATTTTTTTGTACTGCCTGCTGTTTAATCCTTTTAGTATGTAGTGAAATAATACAATTATACTGTAAGACTAACAAAACGCTTTTAAAAGATTGAAAAAAAAAAAGAAAAAGGAAAATGCATTTTTCAATATACTTTTTTTGGTCTTTAGAAACTGTAGTTTTTTTAACACTTTGCCATTTCAGTCTAATCTAATGCCAGCATATTTTTAATGATATTTCTATGGTTGTTATGTTGCATCTTAAAAGTCCCAAGGAACCCCTTTATTTCTATTAATGCCAGCATATATTCCAGACACATCATTTTACAAAAAAAAAGAAAAAACAGTTTACAACTGTTACTTATATGTCATTTTCCTGTACTCAGTTGAATCGTGTCTCCAGCTGAGCTGATCCTGTCCTCTTATGGAAAGAAGAGATACTTCTGCATATCTCATCAATCACTTGGTATGTTTGTACATCCCATTAAACCATGCAACTAAAAAAAAATGAACTATGTTTCATTTTTCCCCTATGTACAAAACAAAATTTTACATTTACACAGGGGATACAACCATTTGCATTGGCTCTTGCACTAGAGGAGCTTACAATCTAAAACCCTTACTATAGCCATACGTTGTTTAAAGAAACCAGAGCATCCTAAGTGATCATAGAGATCATAAGAAATAACTCCTATAATAATAAATGTGCACTATAATACAACAGCCTCATGGTTAAATTGGGACATATAGGAATGAGCCCAGGCAGGATGCTCCATGATACATTCAGGATAGTCCAGGATTCTATGCTACAGATGACTAGAACTTGGCATAGTTGAACACACACCTCAATCCAGACCTCTGTCTTGTATTCAGCACCCAAAGCCCTCGAAGGAGGAACGTGCAAGAGAACACCCTGCTTACCTCGACGTGATAGTCCACTCCACATTTTTGTAGAAGAGTATGGCTAGTTAGCAGTCACTAGCCAGCGACTAGAGTTAGACGAGAAGTTCCTAAAGGTAATCGATGGGATCTAAAGGACTACAGAGCCTTGGCTCGAGTACCGATCATCTGTATGTCTGTGCAGTTTCAAATCAATGCAGCTCCCAGAGCCCTCTAAGCTGGTTCACCCCGGTGCTCATTGAAAATCCTTTACACGCTGGCATCGTTTTAGGCAGGCAGAAACGCACACTGAGACATTTGTAAAGAAAAGCAAAGCAATTACAGTCCTGTGTCTTGCTGCAGACTGAAACGTGGAGCTGTGTCACACCAGAAAGCCTGATGTGAAATTATGCAGGCAAAAAAAAAAAAAAGAAAAAAAAGAAAAAAAAAAGGCACCTAAGCCTTCATTATCAATGCATGAAATCAGCTACTGTGATCAGATTCACGCAAGCCTTCGAAAGGGATGTGATTATGAAAGGTTCCACAAAATCAGTCCTGAACTGTGCACAATGAAAGGAGTCATCTTGTTCGACTGTGCTCTTAAAAACAGCCCTTTCCCGTTTTTTTTTTTTTTTAAATAATGGACTGTGGAGGCAGAGAATAATCAGTATTCTGTGGGGTGATGAGTAATTGTTTTGGAGGCTATTGCAGAGGGAAAAAAATAGTTTAAAAGAAGACTTTCAGGCTTATTGGATAAGGCAGTATAAAGAGCTGCAAAGTATCTATATAGATGTATAGCTACCAATCAGATTTACGCTTTCATGAGATTATAGCTAGCAGAACAATGAAAAATGATTACTGATTGGCTGGTAGTGGATATTACACTTTTAAATGAAGAACGGACTAGCAAAGAAGGTGTGAAAGACCTTGTACTGAATAATCACAAGGACTTCTGTGGCTTATGTTACAGAGAGTACAGCATATACTTGCTTTATAACATTTTATTTTGGAAGAAGCTAATTCTTTGTCACCCATCAATAAGAGAAAACAAGGCAGCTGAAATCATTTTCAAGGCACATGGTTACAATTTCCCCTCCATTTTTGGCACATTTAGAGCTTTATTGGTACTGAACAGTCTACAGTGCTACAGCTAGCACAGCTAATATACTTTTAAATGCCCTCTTCAGAGTTTTGGGTTCCTCAAATACCAGGCCACTGTATTATACCATTGTTAACATTTTCTGGTACTGTATAGAGCTCTCCATCTCTTCCTGCACATTAACATGATGGGTGTCTTGACTGGTCATAACTAAAGTGTATATCCTGGATAAAAAGACAGTGGAAGTCCTGACCTCTTGTTTGAAGAAAGCAAATGAAACATTCTGGATCACCTGGATGGTATACAACTTGACCTTTTTGGATATTCAGATGAATATTACATTCCTCTGAAAAACTCTCAATGAATAGTATCCCCTCTTATACTATTAGCAATTTATAAGGTGGCCATACACTGATCGAAATGCAGCTTGTTCAGCAGGGACCGATGTCCATGTGGCCATCCCCGTTTAAGAGAAGTCTCTTTTTTTACCTCCCAACTCCCCCCACCTTCCCCATCTGCACACACTTTTTTCTCTTCATCTTTCTCTTCACCTGCTCTCTACCCTCTATCAACTCTTGATATTTTTTATCTGATTGGAATGCTTACTGGTCTTAATAATATGTATTATTTATGGCTCTGTGTTTGATGCTGTCTTTCTCTTGAGTAATAACTCAAGAAAAAAAGAAAAAGAAGGTGCAAGATGCATGTGCAAGCTCTTAACACTAGCAAAGTGTGTTGACATTTGCATATACAGTGCCTTGCAAAAGTATTCATCCCCCCCTTGGCATTTTTCGTGTTTTGTTGCCTCACAATTTGGAATTAACATGGATTGTTTGAGAATTTGCATCATTTAATTTACAGAACATGCCCACAACTTTTAAGATGTTTTTTATTGTGAAGCAAACAACAAAAAGGACAAAATAACAGAAAAAGTCAATGTGCATAACTATTCTTTGTAGAGCCACCTTTTGCGAATATCAAAGCTCCAAGTCACTTTGGATAAGTCTCTATGAGCTTCTATGAGCTTCTCTATGAGCTTCCCACATCTTACCACTGGGATTTTTGCCCATCCCCCTTGCAAAACTGCTCCAACTCCTTTAAGTTGGATGGTTTGCGCTTGTGAACAGCAATCTTTAATTCTGACCATAGATTTTCTATTGGATTGAGGTCTGGGCTTTGACTAGGCCATTCCAACACAATTACATGTTTCACCTTAAACCACTCAAGTGTTACTTTAGTAGTGTGTTTGGGGTCATTGTCCTGCTGCAAGGTGAACCTCTGTCCTAGCCTCAAATCACACACAGAGTGGTACAGGTTTTGCTCAAGAATATCCCTGTATTTAGCACCATCCATCTTTCCCTCAACTCTGACCAGTTTCCCAATCCCGACTGCTGAAAAACATCCCCACAGCATGATGCTGCCACCACCATGTTTCACTGTGGGGATGGGTTCTTTGGGTGATGTGATGTGTTGGGTTTGTGCCAGACATAGCCTTTTGTTTGACAGCCAAAAAGTTTAATTGTAGTCTCATCAGATCAGAGCACCTTCCTCCATACATTTTGGGAGTCTCCCACATGTCTTTTCGCAAACTCGAAACGTGCCATTATGTTTTTTGCTGAAAGTAATGGCTTTCCTCGGGCCACTCTGCCATAAAGCCCAACTCTATGGAGCGTACAGCTTATTGTCATCCTATGTACAGATATGCCAGTCTCTGCTGTGGAACTCTGCAGCTCCTCCAGGGTTACCTTAGGTCTCCGTGCTACCTCTCTGATTAATGCCCTCCTTGCCCGATCCGTGAGTTTTGGTGTGTATATGTAACGACAGGTCATCTGAAACTTAGATTGCACACAGGTGGACATCATTTCACTAATTATGTGACTTCTGAAGGTAATTGGTTGCACCAGAGCTTTTTGTGGGCTTCATAATAAAGGGGGTGAATACATACGCACATGCCAATTATCAGTTTTTTATTTCTGAAAAATAATTTTATGTATATATTTTTTTCATTTTACTTCACCAACTGAGACCATTGTGTTCTAATCCATCACATATAATTCAGATTAAAAAAACACTAAAAACACATCCTAAAGGCTGTAATGTAACAAAATAGGTAAAAAGCCAAATGGGGGGGAGGGGTGAATACTTTTGCAAGACACTGTATGAAATCAATAATCCACTATTTGGAAAGAGCGAATATTACTGGAGGCTGGATTTTTCATGAAAGAAAAAGAACTCCTGAGGCTGGTTGAAGGGTGGTGATTGTACAAATATGGAGATAGAATGATTTTCTACAGAGAATAAACTAGCACTGGATACCACAGTATAATGGCCCCCAATGGATCCTGCATAGGTAAGCATGGAGAATCCCTTCGACAAGAAGGAATTGAGAAGTTAAATTTTAGCAGAAGCATAGTCGTCTCAGTAAAACCAGCGCAGGTGGAAAATCTCCCTGCCAGAACCATAGACAACAGTAAAGACCCACAAGGTCAAAAACCCTTCTTCAATACAGTTCCTTGAGTGATTCAGATTTTTCACTTGGCATCTTGCAACTGACAGTCTTATTTATAATATTCTTCTGCATTCTATGGTCTACATTTTCTTAATAGGCTGTGTAAAAAGTAAGACTAAGCTAAGTACTTTGTTTGCGGTGGCTCTCTCGTTCTGGGACACGGTCATATGACGTTGTCCCACTCTCTTTCCCACTCGCCCATGGGGGGAGGGCACAGTCCAGCAATCGGTGGTGCACACCTCTTTACCCATGTCTTCAGCTGTGCCCAATCACAGTTGATCACATGTAAGCAAGGAAATGCCGGTGATTGGCATTCCTTTCCTCATACTGACAGTGTGTGAGGAGAGGAGAGACGATCAGCTGCACACTAGTAGCATTTAAATATAACTGTTTTGGGAAAGAGTTAAATTGGTGGTTTTAGTTTCGTTTAAGCTTTTTTCATCAGCAAACACCAACATTTTTAGCCAATATCATGTTACAATACTTCTCTTTAAGCATAGGCCCTTTGAATGTCTGTCTTTCAACACACATGTAAGGTCATTTATCTAATGTTTAAGACCACATTAAACATGGGTTACTGCACAATGGTCCTATGTGTTGAATCAGTGGCCTGGTAAATATATTGCACAATGTATAACCAAGTACCATGTATAACACAGAGAATACAAGTTACTATGTAGAAGACATAATAAATATCCCAATAAAATGTTGAAATTCTTAACTACAATTTGCTATTTTGAGAAATTTGTAGTTCAATAATGATACTTAATTACGTCTTGGATCATCGTAAAATTAAGAAACATTCGCTATAGGAATTAAAGATTAGGCCAAATGTGAGCTGGTTTATTAACCAAATGCAAACATACCCACATTAATTGAAACAGCTGTGCTCCAAAACTGTGATTTTTAATGTGCAGAGGCACATCAGATGAAAAAATGTGCTGTGAGTTCCGTTATTGGTATTCCTAAATTATATTGCAGCCAGTGTAATCTTAAGATGCTTATAGAGGGCAGAGTCTCACTGCTCGACATTTCAGTTTTTCATACATCATTACAATGTATAAACAACTCCTATAGTGCACTACTCAATGTCTCTCCCATTTGTCAGTAATCTGCAGATCTGAGAACCCTCTCAATCACCCTAGAAGAGCTATTCTCAAACACGCCCACTGCAGGTACCCCTGCTCTCTCTTTCACACACATGTGAAAATCCTGATAAAAATGCTAGTAGTAGGAAGTTTCTCACACCCAACAATAGGCATCACACTGCACAGGAAGGTCACAGGAAGTACAATTCATTTTTTTTATTTCAAAACGAATAGTACATATATATATATATATATATATATATATATATACATATATAAACTGTATGTCCAATCCTTGTATTTGACAAAGGATTCACAGAGCACTGCAGATTATCTAAAGGCTCACTAATCAACTTACATGTATACATTTTAACTTTAGTTACTGAGTTCTGTAAACATTCTTTTTTTTTTAAGCACAAAGTAACGAGAGATCAGAAATGTGTAAAAAGGAGCCTGAAGCTCCACCTGCTGTCAGAAAATAAGAATGGGCAATATTAATGCAATACTTAATAATGTGTATATTAATAAATTCTAAATTAATCACTGCGCTACCACTAGTAAAGCAGCTGTCATAAATTGTATGGTAACAATAAAAAGCATAAAAGATGAGTGTATGCAGCGCTAAAAACATACAATTATAAAGCAAGAGTCCATAGTGTTAAAACAATCCTTGTTCAGGGAAAAAGCTGGAACCACCCACGGTGTAGACAGAGACACAATAAAATGAGCATGAAATTATCTTCCACCGAACATGAACACACCGGGCCTCTTACCAAAGAAAATGAACCATTGAGTTACAGGTGGTCAGAAAAGTATGATATATCCACAGCGCCACGGAACCACGTCAATTGGATCATAGATGGTTTAATCTTGTAGTCTCACCAAATGAAAATTCCTAGGTACATGCACAGAATACAAAAAGGCAACTTCTCATGGTGTAGTATTTAAAACCAGGGTGAATTTATTTAATAAAAAACAGCCAGGGTACTCACATTTCGTTAGATAAAAGAAGGCATGTCAAAAGCTACAATCTGTCATGGATATCAATTGTTTTCAAAAACAAAGATGGCTGTGGTCGGCACGTCACAGTGTCGTGACATCAGAGCTCCGCCCTATGTGGCGTTTTGTCCAATAGGAATGTCTTAGGGTGGAGCTCTGATATCACGACGCTGTAACGTGCAGACCGCGGTCATCTTTGTGGTTGGAATACTCTTTTTTATTTTTTTATTTTATCAGCAATTAAAATGATCTTAAAATCTTTTATCATGGTTTTGGTCTGTCACTCCTTTCTGTATTGTTTATGATTTGAGTTACCATTGAGTACCCATCGAGGGAAACCTTGTTGTGTAGGAGCCGTTTCACTAAAGCTATTGAGATTGTTTGAAGTTGTCTATCTGACTACATATGCAAGTCTAATAATTCCGGGAGGCGGGATCTTTGAGTATCTTGATCTGGAGGTTTTTATTTCTGTCTGTGTCCTGATTGGGGAGATTCTCCCTTCTATTTGTACTGGTGACCATTTTCACAGAGAAAGAAAATGATAGAAAAACAAGATTTAAAGTGGTTGTAAAGGCAGGAGGTTTTTAATCCTACTGCAGTCTATACATTAAGATAAAAAAGCCTTCTGTGTGCAGCATCCCCCTTAGCCCCCCTAATACTTACCTGAGCCCCATCACGATCCAGCGATGTTGCACGAGAGACTTGGCTGTCTGGAACTCTCCCTCCTGATTGGCTGACACACAACAGCAGGTGCTATTGGCTCCCGCTGCTTCATGTCATAGTCAGTGAGTCAATGAGGAGAGAGTGGGACCGAGCCGAGGGTCTATGTCTGAATGGACACACAGAGCAGTGGCTCGGCACTCGGCAGGAGGGAGAGGCGAGGAGCGCTGGCGAGGGACCCGAGAAGAGGAGGATCTGGGCTGCTTTGTGCAAAACCACTACAAAGAGCAGGTAAGTATAACATGTTTGTTATTTTTAACCCCCCAAAAAATTTACTTTAAAGCGGAGTTCCACCCAAAAATGGAACTTCCGATTTAAGTGCAGGTGACCCCCTGACATGCCACATTTGACCTGTCACGTGTCCCAGATGATTGCCCGGCCAGTCACAGTGCGCAGAACGGCTCCGGCATTGTCACTGTGGGCGCCTGGCTGTGGCTTCAGATGCCCCCAGGAGCAGCTGTAAAAATGTCAAGTGTGAATGAGTCCTAAAGCCTGGTACATATGATGAGAAAATCAGGTGAAAAATACTGCTTTTGGAGCAATCATTAGTGCACAGCTTTCGAGAGCCAATCACGAATTATTCAAAAGTTTGAGTTCATGCAAAAAAAATATGTCATACTTACCTACTCTGTGCGGTGGCATATTGAGAAACATATTAGTTTATAGGCTGCTAATAGGTAAAACAACCCGTGGGCCTTATACCAGGCCACCTTTGTACATTCGGCGGAGGGGTCAAGCAGGACAGCACCTACCCACCTAGGCAAGCTATATGCATAATAATGGAATTATAATAACCATAGTGACCATGATGTCATCCAACACTGGACTTATTTATCTTACCCCACAAAAATATATAATTATTGTATACTTAATCAAGTGTAGCAGCAACATATCTTTTGAGGGACATTGTTACATACAAAACCTAGAAGGTAAAAAATGAGGACTTTTTAAAAGTGGTTTTAATACTTGTTCAGAATGTGTAAGTACTATAGTGTGTGGAAACAGGTTCACTTTAATCACTTCAACTCCAAAATTTCCAACAAATAGACCCTTCTTTTGGTGGTATTTGATCACCGGTTTTTATTTTTTGCGCTATAAACAAAAAAAGACCGACAATTGTGAAAAAACCCCAATATTTTCTGCTTTAAAACTTATCCAATAAAAAAATGTAAAAATTCAAATTTCCTCATCAGTTTAGGCCAATATGTATTCTGCTACATGTTTCTGGTCAAAAAAAATCCCAAGAAGCGTATATTGATTGGTTTGTGCAAAATGTATAGGGTCTACAAACTATGGGATATTTTTATGGAATTTTTATTTATTTATTTTTACTAGTATCGGCAGCAATCAGGTAATTACAGTGGGACTGTGACATTGCGGCGGGCAAATTGGACACTAAGTGACACTTTTTGGGGGCACTAATACCGTGATCAGTGCTAAAAAATGTGCACTGTCATTGCACTAATGACACTGGCAAGGAAGGGGTTAACATCAGGGGCGATCAAAGGGTTAACTGTGTTCCCTGGAAGTGCTTGCTAACTGTGTGGGGGGTGCTTTGACTGGGGGAAAACAGAGATCCATGTTCCTGCTTAGCAGAAACACAGGATTGCCATCTTCCTGTCTCACAGAACAGCGATCTGCCTCTCTAGGGAACGATCTTCGGGTGCCGGCAAACATCGGGCCCTCTGGAACCACTGATTGTCTCCAGCTGTGCCTAATCACAGTGGGTTGCCGACGGCACGCATGCGCGTCCCAGACCCAGAAATAAAGATGACATACAGGTACGTGATTTTTCGCTGAAGGGGTGCCCTGCTGCAGCACATGTACATGGGGCGGTCTAGAAGCAGTTAAGATATTATTCAATGCAGTAGCAATAGCTATATGGCACTAATAAGTAAAGGAAATGTATATTACTACTGTCAAGAACTGATTTCTAGAGCAATACATTTAGGATATTTACTACACTATAGAATACGCCAACTCTCAAAATTTAATATAATGACATGTCTGTGCACTCCTGGGTACATTAACTCTACTGACTACAGTGTTAAAGGCCCATTCAGGCTTGAACAGGTACATATAAAAGGAAAATATCATCCCAGGCAGCTCAAGTGATTAGGATAATGATTTTGCCTCTTATATAAACAGGTCTTTTCGCTTTGTGCTTTTATATGTTCACTGAAAAAGGATTTGATCGTTCTAAGATGCAATTTTTTGTTCTAGAATATATACCACAAAATGAAAAAGGGGGTGACAGTGACAAGTTGCTTTTGTATCGAGAGGCTCGTTGGATTCACAACTTGTCGGCCCTCAAATATCCTGGATTAAATTATGCTCTCAGTTACAAACCTTTTTTTTGACAATGGGACCATCACTAATTGGACTGGCAGATCAATATAGCCAAACCAAGTGGGTTGCTATTATTAGATGTTTATTCTTTATATGGGATCCCATCTGATGTACTGCTGTACTATGCGTGCTATTGAATTAATAATAATGTGTGCCTTTCAATATATTTTTTCAGATGCATAAACAAGTTCATTGAACTTCATTTATACTTTACAATTTTTTATAGTATCTTTGCTTGGATCCCCATGCCAGGTCCCAGTGGGTTTAGGCAGCCATACGGACGCGCCGGGTACTTGCCCCTTGGGTGTCTGACCAATCGCCCTAAAAAGACTTAAGCCCTTATTTGTACAGCTGATGCGTGTTGCTGGGTGAACTTTCAATTACCATCTTGCTGACCAGGGGTTTTCCTGACCTCCTGCGTCATCTACTGATAGTTGCCATGCTCCATGATGCACAGGGAAAGGCCCTGGCCCTGTGCTGAAAAGTGGCATGGATTTTCCAATATGGTGATGTGAATCACGACGCATCTGCACGTGACATTACATTGGATAGGCGCATGCACACCAGCTTCCAAAAGACGTACGTGTCCCGCTGGTGACAACAGACGACATCAGGATGGGGGATAGATAAATTGTGATGCCCAGCCACCATTTACTGACAGAGGATTTGTGAGAGAGTGGGTATGTACCTCTCCTCTCCCTCTTTACATTGACTACTGGATCCCATAAAAGTCAGGTAAGAACCCTCCACTAGCTATTTTGCCCATATATATATTTTTTGACTATGCTGCTGGGGGATGGGGCTGAGGACTCCCTGATCGCCAGCTTTCTCTTCTGTTGGGAAGTTTTTGCACCATCTGAGACAGGCTATCTGCCTCCCAGTCATGTTTTGGACAGGTGCCCGATCTCTCTCCCCTGCCTGGCTGACATGGAGGCCCCATCTCAACCCTCGTTTTGTCATTCAGTATGAAACAATTTCTACTCATTTCCCTTTCCATAGGATTCTGCCAGCTGATTTTTTTTGGCGGAGATTGTTTCAATCAAGACCACACAGCAGAAGAGGTTTTCGCTGTCATTTTTCCAATCTAGGACCTGGGTTTTGCAAATACCATCCATATATTGTCCTCTCTCCCTCCCAAATTCAGCAGCTGAATGCCCCTCTTTCAAGTTTTAAAAGCGGAACTAATTGGTCATGATTGAATCCAATATGATTAAGGTAAATTCCCACTATCCAGTCAAATTGATCCATGCTTGATCTATTAGAGATATATAAATAATTTTCCTTTTACATATATGTTCTAGGTGATTTTCTTTTGTCCTTCCCCAATGTTTGCACACCTGCCCCAGGGGCTCTGGCTCTAGAGGAATTCATGTACTCAATTGATCCAAGTCTTGAATTTTAAGCATCCGGTAGGCCTCTTTCTTAATTCAACATATTGTTCAAAATGATTTTTGTAAAGACAAATCTTAATGACTATGTGATATCTGTAATATTATTATGTATTTACAGTTTATTATAAACATTTACAAGTGTTTTTTTTTTCATCAATAGCATCAATTCTATGCATCACTCCTTAACCTCGGTTCACACCAGAGGCGGCACGACTTGCAGGTCGCCTCACCGAGGCGACCTGCACACGACTGCCCGGGCGACTTGCAAAACGACTTCTGTATAGAAGTCTATGCAAGTCACCCCAAGTCGCCCCCGAAGTCGTACAGGAACCTTTTTCTAAGTCGGAGCGACTTGCGTCGCTCCCCTTAGAATGGTTCCATAGCACAGAACGGGAGGAGACTTGTCAGGCGACTAGGTCGCCTGACAAGTCGTCCCTGTGTGAACCGAGCCTAAGTCTCCTGAGGAAACTCTTCGGGGTGAAACATGTAGAGCAGAAGTGGCTGCACTGTTGTATGAATTGTACAATATGTGATAATTTTTATCATTATTTTAAACTTGTTATTTATTAAAATCTGTATTTCTTACTCTATATGAATATGTTGTAAATTTGTTTTTGACACTTTTTAAAGCCCTGTTTCTCGTGTCCCCAAATTCCCATAGACACACTCCTAAACCTTGTAGACAGCCTTTCCAGAAGAGTTGAAGTTGTTATAGCTTCAACTGGGCCAACTCATATTGAACCCTACAGACTAAGACTGGGATGCCATTAAAGTTCATGTGCATGTAAAGGCAGGCGTCCCAATAATTTTGACAATATAGTGTAGTTTAAAGCTCAATACCTAACAACAAAAAATAAATGTAAATGTATAAATGAAAAACCTCCACCACCTACAATAAAAATAGACAACGTTGTGTCTCAAGACACAGATGGCGACCACAAGCAGACACACTCCTCGCCAATATCATGGGTTGCTGTTTCGCATAATAAAGTCCCAGTGTGGACATGGATAGATGTAGGTTTAGAGCAATTTGCTCAGTATTTCGTGACTATCACACATTGAGCATTTAACCTCTCCACAGCTAAAATGGATAGATGATATTAAAGATCAATTCATATATTTAGCCCCGGTGGGACAGGTTGAAAATTGATGATGCACAAATAGCAAATGTAATGATAGAATGGGAGTATAATTTCCTAATAATGCAGGTCAAGCAGAATGGACACGGCAGGAGTGTTCAGGGTTCCCCCAGGTATTAGGGTGTATGGTAACTGTCCAGGTTATCAGTGACAAGTGGGGACAGGCTGTTGGATCTCTAGAGGGCAGGTGTGTGTGTATGTTTATACACCTCCCAGCCGGAAAGTTGAATCAATACAGCTCACTACTCTCTCGATGTCCATCTCGTCCACAGCATCAGAGCAGAGCCGACATTCCACCCATTTCCAAAAGAGGTGGGAATGACAGGGGGCAAAGAAAGACCTTTGTCCGCCGCTCTACGTGTCCCACAGGCATCCAGTTCCGTTGATGTTCAGCGTTGTAATGCCTCCATGTAACTAGAGTACTCCGGTATTTTTTCAAGGAATGTGGAGGGAGGTTGTCCGCTGGTAGGTGGTCTGTGCCCTCACTACTGAGATGGCATCATGCCCAATACCTGCCTTTACTTTTCTTTAGTTTTGACTAACTTGAAAAGAGTAAATACTTTTTTCAAGCTTTACTTACTGTCTGTGTTCCATTTGGGAGATTTTATCTCACTTCCTGTTCTTCTGATAGCAGATCAGGAAATGAGGGGAGCAGCTGATACTGGCAAACATTCTACCCTAGCCTTCCTGAAAAATTCCCCCAGCGCTTCCTGTTCAAACAGGAACTGAGGATATATTTTCCTAGTGGGGACACATGGGTGATTGGAGAGGAGTGCCTAATATCCAAAAACGTCTCACTTGAATTGAACATAACATTTTTACAAAGTGCAAAGCAAAAATCTGTGAAAACATATCCACATTGGACTTTAAATAATAATTACATTTAAAGTCCAATGTGGATATGTTTTTATTTTTTATACAAATCGCAAAATGTTCTTAGAGACCAAATGGGGATTCCACTTTATCTTGAAACTATGTATAACAACACAGAATTTAGTTTTTCACGTTGTACACATTCTATAGACTGGCTATGGATTTTTAACATGTATCCTTTTTTCTATATACTAGCCCTGAAGAAAAGGGAGGCAGTTCACCCAAAACGCTTTGGCTCTACTTGTATACTTTTATCTTCATAAACTATAAAACTCATCAAATGACATCAGGCGCTTCTCTCCAATCACCCAAGTGTTTCCTGGGGTAACGTCCCCATTGTCGTTATCAGAAAGTTAGCAGCCCTAGACCCCAACAAGGTCTATCACCTCTATCATCTACAATTGTGATTTAACCCAATGGAAGCATTTCCCTTTACAGCGCCTTGAAAAAAGTATTTATACCCCATGAAATTTTCCACATTTTGTCATGTTATAATCAAAAACGTAAATGTAATTTAATTGGGATTTTATGTGATAGACCAACACAAAGTGGCACATAATTGTGAAGTGGAAGGAAAATGATAAATGGTTTTCAATTTTTTTTTACAAATAAATATCTGAAAAGTGTGGCGTGCGTTTTTATTCAGCCCCCTTTACTCTGATACCCCTAACTAAAATCTAGTGGAACCAATTGCCTTCAGAAGTCACCTAATTAGTAGATAGAGTCCATTAGTGTGCAATTTAATCTCAGTATACATACAGCTGTTCTGTGAAGCCTTCAAAGGTCTGTTAGAGAACCTTAGTGAACAAACAGCATCATGAAGGCCAAGGAACACTGCAGACAGGTCAGGGATAAAGTTGGGTTAGGTTATAAAAAAATATCCCAAGCTTTGAACATTTCATGTAGCACTGTTCAATCCATCAACAGAAAATGGAAAGAGTATGGCACAACTGCAAACCTACCAAGACATGGCCGTCCACCTAAACTGACAGGCCTGGGCAAGGAGAACATTAATCAGAGAAGCAGCCAAGAGGCCCATGGTAAGTACAGGCCAGCAATTCGACAGCTTCTCCACAGAAAAAATGTATTTAACATTACAGCAATAACATCATCCAAAAATTCTGATGCATTTTGGCCTTAGACCTTCAAAAAAGAGGCCCATGGTAACTCTGGAGGAGCTGCAGAGATCCACAGCTGAGCTGGGATCTGTCCGCAGGACAACTATTAGTCATGCACTCCACAAATCTTGGCATATGAAAGAGTGGCATAAAGAAAGCCATGGTTGAAATAAAGCCATAAGAAGTCCCGTTTGCAGTTTGCAAGAAGCCATGTGGGGAACACAGTAAACATGTGGAAGAAGGTGCTCTGGTCAGATGAGACCAAAATGTAACTTTTTGGCGTAAAAGCAAGACGCTATGTGTGGTGGAAAACTAACACTGCACATTACCCTGAACACACCATTCCTATTGTGAAACATGTTGGTGGCAGAATCATGTTGTGGGGATGCTTTACTTCAGCAGGGACAGGGAAGCTGGTCGGAGTTGATGGGAAGATGGATGGAGCCAAATACAGGGCAACCTTAGAAGAAAACCTGTCTGCAAAAGACTTGAGACTGGGGTGGAGGTTCACCTTCCAGCAGGACAATGACACTAAAACATACAGCCAGAGCTACAACTGACTGGTTTAGATGAAAGCATATTCATGTGTTAGAATGACCTAGTCAAAGTCCAGACCTAAGTCCAATTGAGAATCTGTGGCAAGCCTTGGAAATTGCTGTTCACAGACGCTCTCCATCCAATCTGACAGAGCTTGAGCTATTTTGCAAGGAAGAATGGACAAATATTTCACTCTCTAGATGCGCAAAGCTGGCAGAGACATCCCCAAAAAGACTTCCAGCTGTTATTGCAGTGAAAGGTGGTTCTACAAAGTATTGACTCAGGGGCTGAATACAAATGCATGCCACACTTTTCACATATACTGTATATTTGTAAAAAATTTTGAAAACCATTTATCATTTTCCTTCCACTTCACAATTATATGCCACTTTGTGTTGGTCTGTCACATAAAATCCCAAAACAATACATTTAAGTTTTTGGTTGTAACAAGGCAAATTGTGGAAAATTAGCAAATATGAATACAAGGCACTGTATATCCTCCACACAGTAAACTGCTGCTAGCCAGCCTCCAGTGGCACCAGTCCAGCGCTGTCCTCCACCCAAACTTAATTGGAACACAGATCGCAAGCAAAAACTTGGCAAAGGTTATTGCCCTCTCTGCCCCATCTCCAGTGATCATCACCAACCTGATTACCCAATTCAGTTCCTACCACTCACACCTAACTCTAGCTAACTCCATATAAAGACGAATTTCGGGTCATTACCCTGGGCAAACTGAAAAAGGTATCTAGTGATGAACGAGAGATATATCATCATACTTAGATAACCATACCAGCATTTTATTAGTGTGATGAGTGGGTAGTAAAAGTACGCTTCCAGTGTACTAACAGGAAATTAAAATATAAGTTAAATGCAAATGCTTGCCTAATTGTAGAACAAATACATTGCTTTCATATATATTTATATATAAGTAATGTTCCCTCTGTAAAAGATTATTTTAAAAAGTCTCCAGTATAAAAACATCTTTTGATTCAGCACTGCACAAAGGAATTATTTTTATGTTGCCCTTTGAATAGACATCATCCTTAGAAAATCACAGACATCAGTGTTAAGCCTCCTGCAGCAATTATCTGTGTGTTTTCAGTACCATGATAGGGCAACAAGTTCCAACATCTTTTTTAGGTGCTGGAAGGAATTTAATGAGCTCAGATCAGAGTTTTTTTTTCCAAACCTGGGTGACTTGCACCTCTGTGTTAATAAGGAACTAACATTTACACAAAATCTTTATTGTTGCAAAACCATTAAATCCTTGCTCCAGGCAGGAAAAAAATAATTACCCCCTCCACCAACGCTGCAAGAGTTAATTGCCCACTTACGTCTAGGGGAACAATAAAAGGAGATATACTTACCTGATCCTATGATCCTTCCTTCAGCTAGACCAGTCCCCAAAGTTTTTGCACCCCCCAGTGCCAGTGGTCTAGGGCCCTGGCATCATCAAGACCAGAGAGCAGGGTCCATAGCTTTGTTCTGGGCGTGAGAAAGATGATGGACAGTCCACCTCCCAAATTCTTGGGGGAGAGCTGCCTGCTGGAGGAGCAGAGGATCAGATAAATAACACTGTTTCTCCTCTCCCCTAGACAAAATGAGCTATTAACCCTTGCAGTGTGGGCACAGCCCCACTGCAAGGAATTTTTTTTATCTACTCGGAGTTAGAACTGGATTGTAAGAGAACTCATAACAACTTGATAAAAGTCATTTTCTTTAGCAAGGAACATACATTCCACATAAATAAATGTGCTGCCAAAATTAGCATGTGCTGTAAATTGCCTCCAGCATTGCTCCTGTTTCTTCTTGCTGGTGACTACCATTTTACTGAAACTTAGAGCCCCTGAACAGCAGTAAATTTTAAAGCGGAACTAAACCCATCGATTTAAAAGTTTCAAAAAACAGTTACATATCTGGAATTCCGGAATTGCTAGGGCTTAATGTACACGGGACGATTTACAACCTCTCCAGAACAATTTAACTTTACAGATAGTAACAGACATTTAAAAACGTCCATTTTTCCACATTTACATGCCGCATTTAGAAGTGCTTTTTTTTTTTTTTTTTTAATAGTCAAAAATTAAAAATGCCTGTAAACGAAATGCAGCTAAACGCAAGTAACCGCGTTTACAAGCTGTTACAGGCATTTGGCATTTCAAATGCCTCTGAACATCTGTCCTGAATGAATTTTTTTGCTTTTCAAAAAATGCTTCTAAACTCAACTGCCTAGAAATGACTATAAACGACCCTGTGTACATGGAGGAGAGTTCAGGGGCAGCTGAAAAAAATGCCCAACTGCTCCTAAACGTCCGCTTACCAGCAGCAGTGTACATGAAGCCTAACTATTACATGTGCTTGTGTCCTCAACCAAACTGTCAAACCATCAAATGGCTGGTGTCATAACTGATCACATGTGCAACACCATGGTAGTTACAGATCAATCGGAAGCAGCTTCCTTGGCTGTAAAGGATAGGAGTGTTTTAGGGATAGATTGTGCTTTAAGGCTTTAAGCAGATCAGCCTCTATAAACTCAGCATCGCCAAAAAATGCCTAAAAATGGAGAGCAACTGAGCATGTGCAGAGCAGGGCGAGACATTGTTATCCTGGATTTTAAACAGCATAGGCACTTATTTTTTATGTTTTACATAGTTATATCTATAAAAAGGGGCCAGCCTAAAGTGATCTAGCAAGACTTAATTTTCTGACTAAAGTTCCACTTTAAAGTGTTTCTAAACCCAGGACCCTGCATTCACTATATCTGTCTCCCACAGTACACAGAACATGGAAATGCAATTATTTTAGTAAATATAAACTGTTAAATACCTTTTCTCATCAGCAGTATATAGCAGTCTTGTGACTTGATGGTGAAGCTTGTAGGATGAGTTTTAATCAGGGTGGATATAAATCAATGATTTAAAAAAGAAATCCAAAAATCAGATTTTTTTTATTTAAATCAGATTTTTTTGATTTAAATCGATTTTTTTGATTTTATCAAATTTATTTGAATGCCTTTGGAGTAAAAATCTAAATCTAAATATCTAAAATAGTTTTCTTTTTAAGGTGCATTAATAATTTAGTTTATTCAGCATGAAATGGAGCTTAGTTATGTAGCATGTTCTGCAGTTTTTACATTTTTGGTAAACTCATTCAATGAACCCAAGCTCTGCAAGCTGAGATAACATGCACTGCATTGACGCATTCACATAATTTCACAGTAACCATGAGATAAAACAAAGTTCAGGAATATTCCTTTTTCCCATTGATTTGCAAATCTATGTCCTCAAGACCTCCTGCTTTCAAGCTCTCTCATCTCCTCCTCCCATGCTCGTCTCCAGGATTTCTCCAGAGCCTCTCCCATCCTCTGGAACTCGCTACCTCCATCTATCCGGCTAGCCCCTACTCTTGCTACCTTCAGGCAATCCCTGAAAACTCATCTCTTCAGGAAAGCCTATAATGTCTCCAACTAATCTCCTACCACTTCCACCAGCTCATTCCCCACAGTTACAACCTTTTGTACCACCTGCCCCACCCTATTAGATTGTAAGCTCTTCTGAGCAGGGCCCTCTTAATCCTATTGTATTGTATTATAACTGTATTGTCTCCCTTTTATATTGTAAAGCGCTGCGTAAACTGTTGGCGCTATATAAATCCTGAATAATAATAATAATAATGTACATTACAAACTGTATGATTAAATCGGATTTGATATTGCTGTTCTACTAACTTGACAGCTTATTATTCTAAATAGGAAACCTTTATTTTGTTTGCAAATATTATAATAAAGATTCTAACTACCAGCAAGAATAAGTCCTTACTTTTAACCACTAGGCGTCCGCGCTAAAGCCGAAAGACGGCTACAGCGCGGACTTCAATTGCCGGGAGGGCGTCCCTGGACGTCCTCCTGTTTACTTCCGCATTGCGCGCTCCCGCGGGCGCGCATTGCGGAAGTTTTGTGCTGGCCGTGTCCCTCGGACACAGCCAGTCACAGATCACCGTAAACGGCCAATGACAGCGGCCGTTTACAGTGCGATCGGCGGTGCCAATGAGAGAGGATCTCATATGTAAACATATGAGATCATCTCTCATCGCCGGCTCTCCCTCCTCACACAGAGACAGCGTGTGAGGAGGGAGAGCGGAACCGCTGCGGCGGTAAGTGTAAAAGAAAAAAAAAAAAAGGAAAAAAAAGGTGTCCCGCTGTTAACGGTCCCTGCCATCTGCCCTGCCATCTGCCCTGCCATCTGCCCCTGCCATCTGCCCCTGCCATCTGCCCTGCCCTGCCATCTGCCCCTGCCATCTGCCCTGCCATCTGTCCCCAGTGCCATCTGTCCCCACTGCCACGTATAAGTGCCATCTGTCATCAGTGCCACATAGTGCCATCTGTCATCAGTGCCATCTGTCATCAGTGCCACATAGTGCCATCTGTCATCAGTGCCATCTGTCATCAGTGCCATCTGTCAGTGTCACGTGCCATCTGTCATCAGTGCCACCTGTCATCAGTGTCATCAGTGCCACGTATCAGTGCCATCTGTCATCAGTGTCATCAGTGCCACGTATTAGTGCCATCTGTCATCAGGGCCACGTATTAGTGCCATGTATTAGTGCCATCTTTCATCAGTGCCACATATCAGTGCCATTTGTCATCAGCGCCACATGTCATCAGTGCCACATATTAGTGCCATCTGTCAGTGCCACGTATTAGTGCCATCTGTCAGTGCCACGTATTAGTGCCATCTGTCAGTGCCACGTATTAGTGCCATCTGTCATCAGTGCCATGTATTAGTGCCATCTGTCATTAGTGCCATCTGTCATCAGTGCCACATCAGTGTCAGTGCCAGGTATCAGTGCCATCTGTCATCAGTGCCACGTATCAGTGCCACGTATCAGTGCCATTTGTCATCAGTGCCACGTCAGTGTCACGTGTCATTGTCCTGGTTCTCCAGGGCCTTCAAAAGTGTAATAGGTAGTCAACAAATTAGATGTGTAATTTATGCTCCTAGAACACCTGATGGCGCTCCCTGCATGTTGGGGCTCTCTATGTGGCCAGGCTGCGAAAAAGTCCCACACATGTGGTATCGTAATACTCAGGAGGAGTAGCAGAATGTATTTTGGGGCGTCATTTGTGGTATATACATGGCATGTGAGAGAAATAACCATTACAATGACAATTTTGTGGGGGGAAAAAAAAAAAAAAAAAAATCTTCATTTTGCAAAGAATTGTGGGAAAAAATGACAACATCAAAAACCTCACCATGCATCTTACTAAATACCTTGGATTGTCTACTTTCAAAAAAGGGGTCATTTGGGGGGTATTTGTACTTTCCTGACTTGTTCGGGTCGCAAGAAATTAGATAGGCCGTCAGTACATCAGGTGTGATCAATTTTTTATGATTTGCACCATAACTTGTAGACTCTCTAACTTTCACAAAGACCAAATAATATCCACTAATTTGGGTTATTTTTACCAAAGATATGTAGCAGTATAAATTGTGGCCAAAATTTATGAAGCAAAATTACTAATTTGCAAAATTTTATCACAGAAACTAAGAAAAATGCGTTTTTTTCAAAATTTGCAGTCTTTTTTCATTTATAGCGCAAAAAATAAAAAACCCAGAGGTGATCAAATACCACCAAAAGAAAGCTCTATTTGTATGAAAAAAAGGACAAAAAATTCATTTGGGTACAGTATTACATGACTGAGTAATTGTCATTCAAAGTGTGAGAGCGCTGAAAGCTGAAAATTGGTCTGGTCACGAGGGGGGTTTAAGTGCCCAGTTGTCAAGTGGTTAAAGAGCACCTGCCATTTCAGATCCATCGTGGCAGAGCCTGTTAACGGGCATCCACTCACCTGCTGCCGGCACGTCTCTCATCTTTTTGTGTCACGGCTGCATCACCAGCCATCCCATTAAAGTGAATGGGACTGTCGGTGAGTCAGCAGCGGGTCGTGGGAGCCAATGTGGGACAGAGATGAGAGTTGCTCTTTAAAAATGATGATTTAAATCGAGTTGATTTAAATCAAGCCTTTTTACTAGTGATTTAAATCATGATTTAAATCGTGATTTAAATCGACTTGATTTAAATCAAATCCATCCTGGTTTTCATACTCCACTGAGCTGTCCTATGAGGCTGCAGGGCTCCTGACCCTCTCTCTGGACAGTGCTGATTGGCCCTGTGCTGATCACATGCACTCTCCCAAGAAAAAAAAACTCTCTAGCAATACACACCAAACTGAGCATGTGCAGCTTGACTCCAAAGGCTCGGTCTTATCCGGACATGTTCTGGAGTCAGTGGAAAAAGTGAAGGATCTGTGCATACAGGCTCAAACCTTTTTACACAATGCAGAGGATTGACCCCTTAGGGTCCACAGTGAGTATAACAAGCATGCTTTACTGCATATACAGACTGATTTTACTGTTGTGGGTTTAGCAACACATTACGTCTAGGGGTAGAGAAATAAGATGCAACACTTACCTTATTCCCTACATTGTATGTGAGGATGGTAATGGTCTACCCAAAACCCAGAAAACGAAAAGAAGAGCCTTCCTCCTGCTCCATTTTTCTGTTATCAGCATGATAATTCCAATTATACATCAGCATGATAACTTCTGAAAAGTTCTCTGTCAACTGTGATAAAACCAGGCTGATTTTTGTGTCAGGGTGGGTGCTATAAATAGATTAGCAGAGAGCTGGTCTATTTACAGTACAGCTCTGCACGTCTCCGCCTATGTGGAGAGGGGGTGTGTGCCTTTCCTCCAATCAGCTGTCTCACAGTGTATGAAAAAAGTCACACCCACAGGTGAATCAGGAACAGAAAATTCTAACAGGACGTGCAATTTCTAAACAGTATATGAAGCTGAAGACAGCAGATATACATGTAAAACGTATGTAGGAGGATTTGTTTCATCTCTGTGTATCCTGTAAAGGCTGTTCAATTCACTGGGTATATACAAGGGTTTACATCCACTTTAACAAGAATTTAAAATGTATCTAAACCCAAAAACAAACATTTTATATATTGTAGCTTACAGTCCCTAGATGTGGTGGCTGCATTAGTATTATTCAAGCTTTTTTTTCTTTATTTTCACCTGGTGATTACACTAGTAACACACTTCCTGTCTAAGGGGTGGCTACTCTATCTATGGTTGAGCAATAGAGACATCCTTGGACAGCAGCAATGTCACCCTGTGGGGGGAAGATAGTGTTGGAATAGATGGACTAGTAGATTTATTTGGACATAAATGACCAACAGATTAACAGATTACCCCTGCTTTAGAAGTTGCATTCCTCTGGATAACAGGTGCTTCCTTATTTTTATCTTAGTCTACATGCTGAAATGACCATAAGGTCGCACAGAAAAGGCATCAGCCCAATCCCCAAGAGGGACTACTGCCACCATCCATCACTGGGCACTATTCACTGGAAGCCTTACCCACCCAGGACCAGTGACCAATCCAGTAAGTCCAGCGCAGTCTCCAACAAAGGGGCAGTGAGAAACACTTTTACTTCCCCAACGCACCACTACTCTGGCAGACAGCGCTCCCCCATGCTCCAACGGTGGAATGCCCCTTGGCACTCCCATATCCAATGGTGGTCACTGCATTGGTCTTAATGACGTCAGAAGAACTTAGACCACCAGATCATAGGGGGGAAGAAGCTGCAGAGACTGGTCTAGCAGCTCAGAGGAGCCTGCAGGAGTGGAGGATCAGATATATAAATCTACGTTAACAAATCCCTTACATAAAACAAGCATTTAACCCTTGCAATGCGGGCACAACTTTAAAGAGGCCAAGAGAAGGCTGCACAGGAAAACTTAAGGCTCAGGTCAAAGGAGTATTTTACTTAAAATTGATTTAAATATATTTTTGAATACATCTGTTATAATCAGAATTTGTCTTTATGTTAGCTTTTGTAATACCTTACACAGCAGGAATAAAACCAAGAGTATGAGCCAATAAAGCTGCATTGGATTTCAGTCAGTCTAGCACTGAAAGCTTACTGATAGAATAAAAGAGCAGAGTGATGACCTGTCAGTGGGCTGATGCTCTTCCAATGTCCAATATATATGCTGAGAGTTGAATTGTTTAACTTTCATTTAAAAAAAGTGAAATTACTGATCAGGCTATATTGTCTACCAGTGTACCTGGATCACAAGACTGACTGACATGGCAGGACTGAACTGGAAGAGATAAGGGCAAGAGTGTGAGCCAATCAAGAGATAACGCCAAGAGTGTGAGCCAATCAAGAGATATAGGGCAAGAGTGTGAGCCAATCAAGTTGCCTTGCCTTGCTTTCAATCTAGCACTGCATGCTTATTGACAAAGGAAGCGAGCAGAATGATGTCCTGTTCAGTGCTCTTTCAATATCCGATCTGCAGGCTGAGAGTGGATCAGTGACCAAGCTGAGTTGCATAACTGAAGTGGAGAAAATTGAGGTCACGGACCAGGTTATATTGTCTAGCGGAGTTCCTGGGTCAAAAAAATTGCAAATCAATTGTCTGTCTTACCTCTGTATGTGGTCAGAATGTAACATTAACGCCCTACAACACAGTGCTGCATGAAAATAACTTCAACAATATCCAAAAGATATGCTTGCTACCTAAAACATCGGAATGAAGATCAGTAATAAGTCACAAGTAGATAACAGAGATCCCACACCTCATTGCAGTGACTCAGTAAATTGATAAAACATGCTGTGACTTTCCAATAAATTGGTCCTCCCCACGGCTTGATTAGAGCAGTAATGTGACTGTGGCACCATCTAGTGGCACATACACATTTTTGCTTTTTTTTAATTTGATTTCTTTGAACCTCATGTACGTTAGTAATAAGAACTGTTATTTCACAGCCACCAATCAGGTTTCAAATATCAACTGGGGTTGCCCTGGGCAGTTTTGAATCCGACTGGTAGTTGTGGGAAAGTGTTACCAGTTCTTAGAACTGATACTTTGATCTAAGCACTGTGGACATGTCTGCATTAAACATACTATTAACATGTCAAGTTGCAAAAATTCAAAGTCGCCTTCAGCAAAACTCCCGTCGCAGCTCTCGTCCCCTGCAGCTTGTTACCTACTGATACCTGCCTGCCACAAGGTATGTGGGGTGGGGTGGGGTGTTTACAGGGGCACTCGGATGGGCACATTTTCTTATAAGGGACACGCTGATGGGCACATTTAATGTAAGGTTCACTCTGATGGGCACAACAAAATGTGCCCATCCGAGTGCACCTTAACATTAAATATGCCCATCAGTGTGTCCCTTAACATTAAATAAGGGGCATTCTAAAGGGCATATTTAATGTTAAGGGGAACACTGATGGGCATATTTAATGTTAAGGGTACTCTGATGAGCATATTTAATGTTAAGTGAGCACTCTGATGGGCATATTTAATGTTAAGGGGCACTCTGATGGACATATTTAATGTTAAAGTGATTGTAAGGGTAATTTTTAATTTTTTTTTAAATAACAAACATGTCATACTTACCTCCACTGTGCAGCTCGTTTTGCACAGAGTGGCCCCGAACCTGCTCTTCTAGGGTCCCCCCCGGCGGCTCTCGCGGCCCTTACCCGCATCAGATAACCCCCTGGGAGAAGCGTTCTCCAAGGTTATTACCTTGCGGGCACGCTCCCGAGTCCAGCATTCGGCGTCCATAGAGGCCGAATGCTGGACTCTGCCCCACTCCCCGGCACCCGCGTCATTGGATTTGATTGACAGCAATGGGAGCCAATGGCTGTCAATCTATCCAATCAAGAGCCCGTGGAGAGAGAGACAGTACGTCCCCGACAACTGAATGAAGGGATTCAGGTAAGTAAAATGGGGGGGCTGGGGGGCCGGTGACTGCCAGGTGTTTTTTCACCTTAATGCATAGGATGCATTAAGGTGAAAAAACATGAACCTTTACAACCCCTTAAAGGGGCACACTGATGGGCATATTTAATGTTAAGGGCATGCTGATGGGCATATTTTGTTGTGCCCATCAGCAGGCCCCTTAACATAAAATGTGCTCATCAGCGTGCCCCTTACCATTAAATATGTCCATCAGAGTGCACTTTAACATAGAATGTACCCGTCAACATGGCCCTTATTTTATGTTAAGGGGCACACTGATGTGTGCTCCTTAACATAAAATTTTAAGGGGCACTCTAATGGGCACATGTGTTAGTGGGGGATTGGCACATATTTTTTAAAGGGGCACGCTGATAGGCACATACTATGTTAAGGGGGCACGACGATGGGGACACCTGATGTATAGGGGCACTCTGATGGAAACACCTGATGTAAGGTGGCACTGTGATGGGGACGCCTGATGTAAAGAGGCACTCTGATGGAGGCACCTGATGTAATGGGGCACGCTGATGGGGCACTTGATGTAAAGAGGCACTCTGATGGGGGCACCTGATGTAAGGTGGCACTGTGATGGGGACGCCTGATGTAAAGAGGCACTCTGATGGGGGCACCTGATGTAATGGGGCACGCTGATGGGGCACTTGATGTAAAGAGGCACTCTGATGTAATGGGGCACTCTGATGGGGGCATCTGATGTAAAGAGGCCCTCTGATGGGAACACCTGATGTAAAGGGGCACTCTGATGGGGGCACCTGATGTAAAGACGCACTCTGATAGGGGCACTCAATGTAATGAATTACTGTGGTAGGGGCACCTAATGTAAGGGGGAACACTATTGGGGACATTTACAGGGTATTACCAAAGTGTGTCAAGGAAACAGTAAGAAAAGAGCCAGAGAGCGTGGCTTGCGCCAAAAAAAGGAAAGTGGACATATACAATCTTTCATGGCACAGACTTGTGATTGGACCTCCTTGAATTTTAATTCACTACCCCTGCTCTAGACTAACAAACATTTAACCCAGGAGGGGCAGGTCACTTCAAGGGTATTTTTTGAGCTTGGAAACATTTACAAAGGGTTTACTTTACACTGATGCTGGGATTTTGTACAACAAAACCAGGAGGCAAACTGTGGTTTTCGTTGTCGTTATGATCCAGGAGGTGGACCTTTCATTCATCTGCTCGTTCTCTATTTATAGAGTGCTTTTCATCGAAGGAAGATATAGTACATCTTCTATGAATGGAGACGGTGGCAGAAAGGGGCCTGGCCAAGTACCTGAGATGGGTCCAGCACTTGTAATAACCCCTGCAACACTGGAAGATTATGGTTGTGGGGGTATCAAGGGGGGGACAGAGGACTTCAGAATTCCAATAGGAGAGCCGGCACCAGCATAATGAACACTTCTTATTAGTGTTAGTTCACTTTTACCAAAAAACTGCCTATGTAGGTAAGGGGCACCTGTAGATAAAAAACAAACTGCAGTTTTGAATAAAATTGAACAACACCAGTGTAGGTAGGAGCAGTCTGTACTCCGCACTATAGGTGGTACTCGACCGAAGCGGCGATGCAGATGAGGAAGGAGTTCGTGAGGAACTTGCTTCCTCTATGACTTCCTGCGATCACCAGAGAGACAACGGTCTGATTGGATGCAGCAGGAAAATGTTCCTACACTATCTCCACATAGGAAGCCTCCCATTTGGGTGAGGACCGGCCATGCCGCATTCCTGCTACTCGTTGCAGAAGCTTTTGGCATCATTTCAAGATTACGATCCTCTGCTACTGTTTATAAGTGGCTCGGGTTGACTATGCCTACCTAATGGGCCTGATTGGACATTGTTGGGGCTTTCTAAACCACTTGACCTCTGGAAGATTTACCCCCCTTCATGACCAGGCCATTTTTTGCTTTTTGACACTGTGCAACTTTAACTGACAATTGCGCGGTCATGCAGCGCTGTACACAAATGAAATGTATATAATTTTTTTCACACAAATAGAGCTTTCTTTTGGGGGTATTTGATCACCACTGGGTTTTTAAAATGTTTGCGCTATAAATGAAAAAAGATCCAAATCCATATTTTTTGCTTTCTATAGAACACATCCAATTAAAAAAATATATATAAAATTACATTTCTTCATAGATTTACGCCAATATGTATTCTGCTACATATTTTTGGTAAAAAAAAATCCCAATAGACATTTATTGATTGGTTTGCGTGAAAGTTATACAGTAGTATCTACAAACTATAGTATAGATACTGGATTTTTTATTTATTTATTTTTATACTAGCAATAGTGGTGGTCAGCGACTTATAGTGGTACTACGATAGTATGGTGGGCAATCTGACACTAACTGACACTTTTGACACTTTGTGAGAACCAGTGATATTAATACAGTGATTAGTGCTAAAAATATACATGGTCACTGTACTAATGACACTGCCTCTGCCTGGGAAGGGGTTAACATCTAGGGCGAACAAGGGGTTAAATGTGTGCCTAACAGTGCTTGGTCTATTCACTGTGTGCTGTTCTTACTAAGGCCAGTGCCTTACAGGACAGAGCTTTGTGTTTACATTTTTTCAACAAAGCAAGCTGTCCAGCAGATGTAGCAGTTGTAGTTTTGAGACAAATCATTTACCACTAAGAGGTACTTACAATGGTCAGCTTTTATCTACTTTTTTATTTATGTAAAACCTTTATCCCCAAAGGAGAAAAAAAACTGTTTGCTGAAACTGCTTATTAAGTGTTAACTAGAATTTGGCTTCAATGTGTTAGTGTATCTAAATCTGCTAGTACATTTAAGACTCCCCTCTCTTAAGACTGACAATGCTGCTGTCCAAAGATGCCCATGTACTTCTTCATTCAGAGTGGAGGAACCCTAATACGGGACGTGTGTTACTGGGCAGATCATTAGGTGAAAACAGAGGGGAAAATGCCTAAAAAAAGGAAAATTAGAGCAACCACATCTAATGATTGGTAAATTGCAATATATTACATTTATTGGTTTTGGGTTTAATACCACTTTCATTTTAGTGCTTGCCAGGATGATCAGAAGCTCTGAGGGCATTAAAATCTACATTACTAAGTAAAGCCTAGTACACACTACTAGTCTTTTCTTCATTCAACCCAGGCTGAATGTAAAAAAAATTGACAGCTCAGGAGGAGCCGCTGTACTAACTATGCAATGTTAGTAAAGCGATCTCCTCCGCTGAGCCATTGTGTCCTGACAGGGGGGGACAGCTCCCCGCCAGAACACATCGGTCAGAATTCTCATCCATTGGCCGAAAGCACTGATCGGATGCCGATAGGCAGACCTTTTTTTGGTGCTGCCCCTTCGACAATGGCTGCCATACACACGGGCTGAATGTTGGCTGTTTTCTAGGGGGGGGGGGGGCCTGACTAGCAGCAAATCTGAGGTCTCCGACTGTATGTCTGACATGAGCTGTTCTTGAATGGAAATGTCAAATGGGGTTTAGGGATCAGAGTCAACAACAACTTTTTTTAATGATACAGCACTGGATCTGTGCTATATTTACTTGCAGACAGATTTTCTATGTTTAAAATGCCTCAACAGCTCCATCAATGGGGTTCCCTTCCACCCCAGGCACCATAGCATCTGCATTGGCTGCTATGGCTCTTGTTACCTGCGTTCAGTCTACTTTTCAGTTTTAATAATCTTCATTTAACTGTTGTGATTGTTGTCAATATACTGCCCAATTATAACCCAAGTTAAAAAGAAACCTCTTAATCAATATCTCTGCTTGTTAAACTCTCAGGCTAACGATCTTGGTAAACACAGATAATTAGAGCTTATCCCGCTAAAGTGAATCATCTCCACAGTAAAAGCAACAGAACAGGCTACAAAGACAGCAGTATGACCCGGTATGCATTGTGCTTTTTCTGACCTCTTTATTGGCCACCATTACGGGACAAGGATCTTTGTTGTTCTAATTAAAAGGTGTGAACTGTTATGAATAGGGTCATCAGATGTTCCAGATACCTAAAGCCGAGTTCCGGCCGAAATATGACTTTTAAGATAAAAATACCCCTAGAATACTCATGCAATGCAACAAAGTTATGCTGTAAACTATGCCCAGTTTTCTATCTGTGCAGCATCGTTTTCTTACTTTGTGAAGTTCCTGCACAGCGCGGCCATCTCCAGTGTGGGCATCTGAAGCCACAGTGTCCTTCTTCCTGCATTCTGTGCATGCTGGCTACCCAGCATGCACCTGCTGATGTTGTGCATGTGCAGTGCGGTGCAATCTTGGTCAGCTTGCCATGCCAAGCTGACCAAGATTTTCCATAGACGCCAATGTTAAATGTTACTGGAGCCGTGACATGCCAAGCTGACCAAGATTTTCAATAGATGGCAATGATGAATGTTACTGGAGCCGTTCCATGCCAAGCTGACCAAAAACTTCCATAGACGCCAATGTTAAATGTTATGGGAGCACTGCCATGCCAAGCTGACCAAGATCTCCCAGAAGCCAATGCAAAACCGGAAATGACGCACGGTGCTGCAGCGACTAAAGGAGGAAGTGACATTAGATATAGGCATAAATCAGGTAAGTGAACAGAAAAAAAAAAAACAATAAATTGCTAATTCACTTTAAGGATGCACATTAGTACTGCATGGTGAGGAGTGAAAAATGTGGGTGGAACTTCGCTTTAAAGCCTCATAGGAGGTCAATACATCCAGGCAAAATCTTTCCTTTGACATGTTTCACTCTTAGCAGAGCATACGTGTTGAATTTTTAAAAGTGTTTCATTTCTCAAAAGGTTCATAATGTTTATGAAAACATTATGACTACTACAGTATATGTTCACTTTATCAAAATTTTGTATTTGCTGTAGAAAACCAAGTTTAAAATAAAAAAAATTTTTAAGAGGGGCCAAATTTGCTGTTGACATTACAGGGCCAATCACTGTCAAATACAATTACATGATATAGTCAGTCATAATATGCCTGCTTTGCATAGAGATGCAGACATGGTGATGACATCACTGGAACAAAAAAAGGTATGTAATGAAAATGGAAAGATTTTCTCTTTTAATTGTATTAGCATCATGATGAGGGGAGCTAGAGGATCCAAGGGAGGCAAAATAGAATCAAATAAATGTCAGCTTTAATCGCTGTAATCAGATGCATACTAAGGGGTGCAGTCTGCACTGGGTATAGACTGGGGGAGCTGCAGCCACCTGGCATATTTTTTTTTTGTCCCACAACATCGTGCAACATAAAACAAAGAAAAATGTCAGGTGGCCATGGCGCCCCCAGTGAGTCCGCACCTGGTACATCAATGACAGCCAATGTAGCAGGATACAGAATTTGCTGTTACACCGGAGCTCAATGTGGGAGGAAGCCTCCTCTCTTGCTTTGCCCACATGACAGAGCTGTGAGGACTCCCCCTCACAGTGTAGGAAGGGGGGTCTGTAGTGATGGGTCTGTACTAGGGGGGAAAGGCTGTGTACTGAATGGTGTGTACTCTAGGTTTGAGGGAGTGGGTCTGTGCTGGTAGGGATGTCGGTCTTTACTTGGAAAGTCTGTTTGTATGGAGGGTTCTGTACTGTGGGGTTTGGTTTGTGCTGGGGAGGGGAGTCTGTAATGGGTGATTTGTGTTGGGGTGTCTGTACCAGGGGTGGACTAACCATTCAGGCACTAGGGCACTGCCTGAGGGCCCATGGCCAATAGGGGGCCCCATGACAGGTTCCACTGCGATTTACCCATCAATCACAGGTAGCTGACTGGTAGATCGGGTCCCTGCTCCCTTGTAAGTGGCTGTAATCAGACCTCTTGTGGCATGCTCCTCCTCTTCTGCCCCTCCTTCCCTCCTGCCCGCCCCAGGTGCTTGTATTTGACATCGCCTGGGACAGATGATAAAAGAGGAGGGGCCATCAGGAGGAGTGTGCCACGAGAGTTCTAATTACAGCTGCTTCCCTCGCTACTCTACATGTAAAGGAAACTGCAGCTGCACCCTTCTGTGTGTCCCATGCCCTGCTGTGTGCCCCATGGCCCGCTGTAGGCCCCAAGCCCCGCTGTGTGTGCCATGCCCTGCTATATGCACAGCTGTGTGCCCCATGCCCTGCTGTGTACCCCATGCCCTGCTGTGTGCCTCATGCCCTGATGTGTGCTTGATGATGTGCCTGTGCACCATGATGTGTCCTGCTGTGTGCCCCATGATGTGTCCTGTGCCCTACTGTGTGCCCCATGCCCTGCTATGTGCCTCATGATGTGCCCAGTGCCCTGCTGTGTGCCTGATGCCTTGCTGTGTACCCAATGATGAGTCATGTGCCCTGCTGTGTACCCCATGATGTACCCTATTGTGTGCCCTATGCCCTGCTGTGTGCCCCATGATGTGGCTTGTGCCCTGTTGTGTACGTCATGATGTGCCCTATGTCCTACTATGTGCCCTACAGTGTGCCCTGTGATGTGCCCCATGCCATATTGTATGCCCTACTGTGTGCCCTGCAGTGTGCCCCATCATGTGCCCTGTACCCTACTGTGTGTCCCATGCCCTACCATGTACACCCCTGTGTGACCTGTGATATGCCCTGAGCCCTACTGTATGCCCCATAATGTGCCCTACTGTGTGCCCTGTTGTGTGTCCCATGATGTGCCCTGTGCCCAGTTATGGGCCCTGCTGTGTGCCCCTTAATTCACCATGCTGTGCCCGATAATCTGCCCTGCTGTGGGCTCCATAATGTGCCCACCTGTCCCATGTAATATGCCCTGCTGTGCCCATAATGTATCCTCTTGCCCCTATGTAATATGTCCGGTTGTGCCTCATAATGTGCCCTGCTGTTCCCCCCCTGTAATGTCACCTGCTGTACCCCATAATATTCCATGTCACCTCGCTAATGTGCTCTGCTATGTCCGATAATGTGCCCTCATGCCCCCATATTATATGCCCTGCTGTGCCCCATAATGTGCCCTGCTGTGCCCCCCTTCTGTAATGTGCCATGCTGCCCCCCTAATGTGCTCTGCTGTGCCCCATAATGTGCCCTCCTGCCCCATATATTTTTCTCTACTGTGCCCCATAATATGCCCTGCAAGCCCCTGTAGGGTGTCCTGCTGTGCCCCTCTGCCCCTCCCCCCCCTGTAATGTGCCCTGGTGTGCCCCATAATGTTCTCTGCTGCCCCCCCATGTAATGTGTCCTACTGTACCCCCCTGTAATGTGACCGGGTGTGCCCCATAATGTGCCCTGCTGCTCCCCATGTAGTGTGCCCTCCTGCCCCTCTCCACATATTGTGCCCTCCTGACCCCCTGTGCTCTGACCTGGTGATTCCTATACTTTTCCATGCTTCCCCCTGTGTACTGCTTATCTCAGGTTCGACCCAGAATTGAGCATCTGCGCAGAATGTTGCAAGAACAAGTTTCACATTAAATAGGTAAGCTTTAATATTTATAAAAAATGTTATGCTGTTTCTAAAGATAATTGTTGTATCAACAGCTCGCTGATCATGCTAATGTTCCGTAAGCTGTAGAACTGAACATTATTTCAGGGGTTCCCTGAGATCTTAAACTTTTTGCCAAGAGTTCCTTGGTAAAAAAGTTGAGAAATCCTGCTTTATTGAGTCTCCAGCTTTAAGTCCCTGCTTCTCTAGATGCCTCCTCACCCGGCCCCACACGCTTCAGCCTGTCATGAACCAACCAATTTTGATCCCACGGAAGATGCGTCCATTTAGTGCAAGCTGGGGGGGGGGGCTTTGCATGGGTGTGGCATGAATGTGGGCGGGGACACAGGGGGCCCCATGATCTCCTGTTGCCTGGGAGCCCCATGAGTTGTCAGTCCACCCTTGGTCTGTACTGAGGTAACGCGTGCACCAATGGTAGGAGTAACAAACCAAATAATAAAAGAGTAAAGGAGGGTAGCCTTGTCTGTTGTGAGCAACTTAATCGGAAACCAGTGAGTTCTCTGAATGTTTTTGTCCTTTCGCTACTTTGTACAAATTTACATAAAAGTCCCGGCACCTCTTAAATGCTTTTTTCTTAATTATACTGAGGGAGGTAGGCTGGTAGGGGGGATTTAGGAATGTTAGGGAGATCTGTACTGTGGGGGATATAATCCTGGATGAGAGGAGTGATTTGTTCTGGGAGGAGAGGGTAATTTGATTGTACTCTGTAAATTGATCTTTGCGTTACACACCCCTAATCCCTGCACTATAGACACATGTGGCTTATTCAGACCCATCCTCCACGCTAAGCCAATTTTTGCTGCACCTGCATCTACCCGGGAGCTAAGTGCAGGCAGTCCATAGAAGTATATGCAGATGCAATAGCTGCACAGACAAAATCTGACATGCAGGCAGGAGCAGGTGCACGGATCCAAATGCACAGTGTCTGCTTTCAGATACATCCACCTACTCTTGTCTGCATGTAAAAATTTGACATGCGACTGACATGCGACTGTGTTTGTGCAGCCACTGCATCTGAATCTGGGCTGCCTGTGCTCAGCTCCAAGGTGGATGCAGACACAGCCAAAAGCATCTGATCAAGGAGGACACGTCGCAGCACCCACCTGAATAACCCCTGGGGGAATTTATCAAAACTAGAGCAGCCAAAATCTGGAGCACCTGTGCTTAGCAACCATAGCAACCATAGAATCGCAGCCCGGCCCCACCCCTTTCTCTCCTCATTGACTGACTGACGTTGATTGACAATGGCACCGCGCTGCTACCTCAGCCAATGAGGAGGGGAGTCCCAGACAGCCGAGTCTCTCGTGCAACATCGCTGGATCTAGATGGACATCAGGTAAGTATTAGGGGGGATGAGGGGGGCTGCTACACACAGAAGGCTTTTTATATTATTGTATAGAATACATTAAGATAAAAAACCTTCTGCCTTTACAACCACTTTAACCAAAACAAGCTGAAGATAGAAGCTAATTGTTTACCATGCACAGCTCAGTGGTGGCCCGTGCACTGTGGGTGCACGGGCGCCGCCCCTCCCATCCATGCACCCACCCCCTTAAGGACGCCAGATGCATGGATTCCTATGACAGGGATGGGAGGGGGTTGTACTTTTTGACGCACCTGATTAGAGCCAGAGGCTCTAATAGGCTTCAAAATAGGGTGGGCACAGAGAGTGATCCCACCTAATTGTGTGACAATAGCGAATTAATTTTAGCTATTTTCACACTAACCTTCCTCCCCGCCAATCAGGAGGCAGAACGTCAGACCCGCTTCCTGATTGGCCAAAGCGTTAGGCCACCCTATTGGCGCTTAGGAAGAGGAATGATGATACACGCGCTGGAGAGGAGTTTGCTCCCGCTCTGAGAGGAGCTGCTGCAGTGCTATGGTAAGCCCCCTCGGCTCTGTCAGAGCCACGTGTGGAGGGGGTACCAGAGCCGTGATCCGTGCGTGGGGGGGGCTTGTGGTGGTGGACGCTGACAGAGCCGGAAACCCTGTGAGTGGGGGAGTCAGTGGGCACAAGTGGTTGCATTTGATGGGCTCAGTGGCTGCATATATTGGGCACAAGTGGCTGCACTTGATGGGCAAGTGGCTGCATATGATGGGCACAGTGGCTGCATATGATGGGCACAAGTGGCTGCATTTGATGGGCACAAGTGCCTGAATATAATGGGCACAATGGCTGCATATACTGGGCACAAGTGGCTGCATATGATGGGCACAGGTGGCTGCATATGATGGGCACAGTGGCTGCATATACTGGGCACAAGTGGCTGCATTTGATGGGCACAAGTGGCTGCATATGCTGGGCACAAGTGGCTGCATATGATAGGTATAAGTGGCTGCATTTGATGGGCACAAGTGGCTGCATATACTGGGCACAAGTAGCTGCATTTGATGGGCACAGGTGGCTGCATATGATGGGCAAAACTGGCTGCATATGATAGGCACAGTGGCTGCATATGGTGGGCACAAGTGGCTGCATTTGATGGGCACAAGTGGCTGCATTTGATGGGCACAGGTGGCTGCATTTGATGGGCACAGGTGGCTGCATATGATGGGCACAAGTGGCTGCATTTGATGCGCACTAGTGGCTGCATATGATGTGCGCAGTGTCAGCATATACTGGGCACAAGTGGCTGCAGATGATGGGCACATGTGGCTTCATATGATGGGCACAGTGGCTGCATATACTGGGTACAGTGGCTGCATATACTGGGCTCAAGTGGCAGCATATGATGGGCACAGGTGGCTGCATATGATGTGCACAGGTGGCTGCATATGATGAGCGCAAGTGGCTATATTTGATGGACACAGTGGCTATATTTGATGGACACAGTGGCTGTATTTGATGGGCACAGTGGCTGCATATGATAAACACAAGTGGCTGCATTTGATGGGCACACATGGCTGCATTTGATGGGCACAGTGGCTGCATTTGATTGGCACAATGGCTGCATATGATGAGCACAAGTGGCTGCATATGATGGGCACAAGTGGCTCCATATGATGGGCACAGTGGCTGCATATGATGGGCACAAATGGCTGCATATGATGGGCACAAGTGGCTCCATATGATGAGCACAGTGGTTGCATTTGATGGGCACAAGTGGCTGCATATTATGGGCACAAGTGGCTGCATGTGATGGGCACAGTGGGTGCATATGATAGGCACAAGTGGCTGCATATGATGGGCACAAGTGGCTGCATATGATGGGCACAAGTGGCTGCATATGATGGGCACAGTGGCTGCATTTGATGGGCACAAGTGGCTGCATATTATAAACAGAAGTGGCTGCATTTGATGGGCACACGTGGCTACATTTGATGGGCACAGTGGCTGCGTTTGATTGGAAAAATGGCTGCATCTGATGGGCACAAGTGGCTGCTTATGATGGGCACAAGTGGCTCCATATGATGGGCACAGTGGCTGCATATGATGGGCACAAATGGCTGCATATGATGGGCACAGTGGTTGCATTTGATGGGTACAAGTGGCTGCATATTATGGGAACAAGTGGATGCATGTGATGGGCACAGTGGGTGCATATGATAGGCACAAGTGGCTGCATATGATGGGCACAAGTGGCTGCATATGATGGGCACAAGTGGCTGCATATGATGGGCACAGTGGCTGCATTTGATGGGCACAAGTGGCTGCATATGATGGGCACAAGTGGCTGTGTTTGATGTGCACATGTGGCTGCATATGATGGGCACATGTGGCTGCATATGATGGGCATAATGGCTGCGTTTGATGGGCACAGTGGCTTCAATTGATGGGCACAGTGGCTGCATTTGATGGCCACAGTGAGGCTGCAATTGATGGGGGGGGGGGTTATGGTATTTTTCAGTTTGTTTGCGCCCCCCAAAAATTTTGAGCACCAGCCACCACTGGCACAGCTTCCCTAGATTCTGTCTGCTGTCTCCAGTTTTGATAAATTCCCCTCACAGTGTTTTACATTTTATACTCCTTACCACTGCACTCTAAGTACTTTACATTCTTTGGTAAGGTCGGCTGTGTGTAAAAAAGCAAATGTAATGGAACAGTTTCATTTTATTAAGATGAGTGTGCTGAAGTTTGTGTGCTGAAGTTTGTACATATCTGTTGCATGCTTGCTTGTGGCACAGTCATTAAAGCATTGGCCCCTTTATGCCACTCCCACTAGTGATGCAATTTGACCACACCAACAATTTAAAGCAGGGGCCCCAGGTGCCAGATGTGCTAGGTTTGCCACTGGCTGTCATAGAACATATTTTATTATTGTTTGCCTCTCACTGTTTAACCAAGCACTTTAAAGAAGAATTCCAGGTATGGATATTGTATATATGGTGATACTGTATGTTAGTTGGTTATAAGCAATTATTTGTATCTATGTATATACATGCTTGACCGATGCCTCTGGAAGCTGGAAATCAGTGAAGTAGACACTGCTTGTCCAATGATCTCCACTTGTTTCCAGGTCCTGTGCTGATCAGCTGTCCTTTTGCATTCTAAACACCGGAGGTTGTCCACTTGGCACCAGCATCATTTATGGAATGCTTAGCATTTTCTGAATAAATGCAACATATTCTCTAACTGGATGAGGTGGAGAAGCAGGCTAGTGAGGTCACCCTCCACCTCGTCCAATCAGAGAACTCTGCATTAATTTAGAAAACAGCCAACCTCCTGTATTCAGAATGCATCAAGGCAACCACGTAACATAGGATCCAGAAGAAAGTGGAGGTCACTGGAGTAACAGTGTCTACTTCAGTGAGTTCCAGCTTCCAGGGGGATCGGCCAAGTATGGTATTTGCATAGTTACATTGGTCCAAGCTGGACCAATGCAACTATGTATAACATATCCATGCCTGAAATTCTTTAACACACATGTATTTTGACTACATCTCCGATTTGCTTTACATGGATCACAAACTGCCCCAAGGTTCCCCAAACAACATACCTATGTGTGTCATTAACCAAATTTACCCAATATGCATCACCCTGATAAAGAATTGTGAGGGAACAATCTGCTTAGTTAAGGTGTACAAAATCACAAAATGTATAGGCATCTTATACCAATATGGATAGATAGATAGAGATCTGCAGAACCAGCATTGGCCAACAAGGGATTTCTCATCATAGATAAAACTACTGCAGTACACATAAGTGTTCCCTGACTGCGGTGTAAGTAGATTAATGACAGCTACACAAAGTGCCAGTATCACAGCTGAAGTAATGTTTGAAACACTTACAGGTAGATTAATCTCTGTGTGCAATGCTGCTGACCTTTCTAGTGACCTACATGTAAATCCCCAACCTGCAGTGCAAACATATTTTTTACTGCTGATTCTGACATCGCAATGAGTATACATATCTCATATATCAGGTAACTAAAGTTAGACTTACCAGTCAAGGACAAATACAAGTCTAGTGGGTCTGACATAATATGATACACTGCTCAGCATGGCCTACATTGCTTAATTCAGTTGCAGGGAGAACTATGCGTCTTAGTACTAAATACAGGAAGGTTTTTACTTTCTGATTAGTTAAAGAACTAGTCCATCCAAAACTGGAAGTTTGGTTATGGTGTACACTGGTGGGTGGAGTCAGACAGTGGTATCTGATATTCCCAGGGGACCTGTCATGACTTAGGTATTCATTTCAACCAGAGGTGGAGTTGCTGACCTGATTGAGGCTGCAGTGCAGATGGTGGCAAAAGCCACAGAGAAGACAGTACGTTTGGTATACCTGCTCACTTAGTGGTGGAAACCCTGAAAACGGCCGAGACTGGTCCACTTGGTCTTCACCATAGGGGGTGATGTTACGTTGCAGGCAATGCCCAGGTTGCAGAGCTTTGACTCACTCAAGCAAGCTGCAACTGAGAGCAGGTAAAAACTCTCCTGCAGTGTTGGCGCACTGGACTCACAAGACAGGAGGGTACATAGGGAAATATTAAGAAAGCACAGGAATACACTGAGAGACAAATAAGAAACACAGGCTGGGAATGCACCAGCGCTAATAATGAGGATGGCTGGAAGTCACAGGGGAAACAGACTGGTGCAGAGACCATCCCAGATACACTTCAGTGGCAGAAATGACCAAGGCGCTCTTAGCGCTCTGCTATTTAGGCCCCCCCCCCATCTATATTACATATAACTAAATAGATACTGTAGAAACATATTAATAATATTATAAAATATGTGATCTGTAGCCACAAATATTGGACCCTGCAATGTAGTCCTATTTTGTTTGAATGCTGGTAATGTATTCCTATAAATAGCTCTGACAGGAAACTAAAATTTATAGTACTTAGCGGCTCATGGTTCTTCTATCCTTTGCTTTCAAATTTGTGCCTGCAAATGTAATGCCACTGTCAACAATATGTTATTATTAGGGATGAGCTTCCAGTTCGAGTCGAACTCATGTTCGACTCGAACATTGGCTGTTCGCAAGTTCGCCGAACAGCGAACAATTTGGGGTGTTCGCAGCAAATTCGAATGCCGCAGAACACCCTTTAAAAGTCTATGGGAGAAATCAAAAGTGCTAATTTTAAAGGCTTATATGCAAGTTATTGTCATAAAAAGTGTTTGGGGACCTGGGTCCTGCCCCAGGGGACATGGATCAATGCAAAAAAAGTTTTAAAAACGGCCGTTTTTTCAGGAGCAGTGATTTTAATAATGCTTAAAGTCAAACAATAAAAGTGTAATATCCCTTTAAATTTCGTACCTGGGGGGTGTCTATAGTATGCCTGTAAAGGGGCGCATGTTTCCCGTGTTTAGAACAGTCTGACAGCAAAATGACATTTCGAAGGAAAAATTCCATATAAAACTACCCCCGGCTATTGCATTGCCGACAATACACATAGAAGTTCATTGATAAAAACGGCATGGGAATTCAACACAGGGAAACCCCGAACCAAAATTAAAAAAAATAAATGACGTGGGAGTCCCCCTAAATTCCATACCAGGCCCTTCAGGTCTGGTATGGATATTAAGGGGAACCCCGGCCAAAATTTAAAAAAAAAATGACGTGGGGTTGCCCCTAAATTCCATACCAGACCCTTCAGGTCTGGTATGGATTTTAAGGGGAACCCCGCGCCAAAAAAAAAAAAAAAAACGGCGTGGGGTCCCCCCAAAAATCCATACCAGACCCTTATCCGAGCACGCAACCTGGCAGGCCTCAGGAAAAGAGGGGGGGACAAGAGTGCACCCCCCCCTCCTGAACCGTACCAGGCCACATGCCCTCAACATTGGGAGGGTGCTTTGGGGTAGCCCCCCAAAACACCTTGTCCCCATGTTGATGAGGACAAGGGCCTCATCCCCACAACCTTGGCCGGTGGTTGTGGGGGTCTGCGGGCGGGGGGCTTATCGGAATCTGGAAGCCCCCTTTAACAAGGGAATCCCCAGATCCCGCCCCCCCCGTGTGAAATGGTAAGGGGGTACTTACCCCTACCATTTCACTAAAAAACTGTCAAAAATGTTAAAAATGACAAGAGACAATTTTTGACAATTCCTTTATTTAAATGCTTCTTCTTTCTTCTATCTTCCTTCATCTTCTTCTGGCTCTTCTGGTTCTTCCTCCGGCGTTCTCGTCCAGCATCTCCTCCGCGGCATCTTCTATCTTCTTCTCCTCGTGCCGCTCCGCACCCATGGCATGGGGGGAGGCTCCCGCTCTTCTCTTCATCTTCTTCTTCATCCTCTTCTCTTCTTCCTTCTTCTCTTCTTCTCTTCTTCATTTTCTTCTCCGGGCCGCTCCGCATCCATGCTGGCATGGAGGGAGGCTCCCGCTGTGTGACGGCGTCTCCTCGTCTGACGGTTCTTAAATAATGGGGGCGGGGCCACCCGGTGACCCTGCCCCCTCTGACGCACGGGACATGACGGGACTTCCCCGTGGCATTCCCCGTGACGTCACAGGGAAGTCCCGTCAAGTCACTGTGCGTCAGAGGGGGCGGGGTCACTGGGTGGCCCCGCCCCCCGTTATTTAAGAACCGTCAGACGAGGAGACTCCGTCACACAGCGGGAGCCTCCCTCCATGCCAGCATGGGTGCGGAGCGGCCCGGATAAGAAAATGAAGAAGAGAAGAAGGAAGAAGAGAAGAGGATGAAGAAGAAGATGAAGAGAAGAGCGGGAGCCTCCCCCCATGCCATGGGTGCGGAGCGGCCCGAGGAGAAGAAGATAGAAGACGCCGCGGAGGAGATGCTGGACGAGAATGCCGGAGGAAGAACCAGAAGAAGCATTTAAATAAAGGAATTGTCAAAAACTGTCTCTTGTCATTTTTAACATTTTTGACAGTTTTTTAGTGAAATGGTAGGGGTAAGTACCCCCTTACCATTTCACACAGGGGGGGGCCGGGATCTGGGGGTCCCCTTGTTAAAGGGGGCTTCCAGATTCCGATAAGCCCCCCGCCCGCAGACCCCCACAACCACCGGCCAGGGTTGTGGGGATGAGGCCCTTGTCCTCATCAACATGGGGACAAGGTGTTTTGGGGGGCTACCCCAAAGCACCCTCCCAATGTTGAGGGCATGTGGCCTGGTACGGTTCAGGAGGGGGGGGCCGCACTCTTGTCCCCCCCTCTTTTCCTGCGGCCTGCTAGGTTGCGTGCTCGGATAAGGGTCTGGTATGGATTTTTGGGGGGACCCCACGCCGTGTTTTTTTTTTATTGGCGCGGGGTTCCCCTTAAAATCCATACCAGACCTGAAGGGTCTGGTATGGAATTTAGGGGGAACCCCACGTCATTTTTTTTTTAAATTTTGGCCGGGGTTCCCCTTAATATCCATACCAGACCTGAAGGGCCTGGTATGGAATTTAGGGGGACTCCCACGTCTTTTTTTTTTTTTAATTTTGGTTCGGGGTTTCCCTGTGTTGAATTCCCATGCCGTTTTTATCAATGAACTTCTATGTGTATTGTCGGCAATGCAATAGCCGCAGGTAGTTTTAAATGGAATTTTTCCTTCGAAATGTAATTTTGCTGTCAGACTGTTCTAAACACGGGAAACATGCGCCCCTTTACAGGCATACTATAGACACCCCCCAGGTACGAAATTTAAAGGGATATTACACTTTTATTGTTTGACTTTAAGCATTATTAAAATCACTGCTCCTGAAAAAACGGCCATTTTTAAAACTTTTTTTTGCATTGATCCATGTCCCCTGGGGCAGGACCCGGGTCCCCAAACACTTTTTATGATAATAACTTGCATATAAGCCTTTAAAATTAGCACTTTTGATTATTCATGTTCGTGTCCCATAGACTTTAACGGTGTTTGCGTGTTCGAGCGAACTTTTTTCCTGTTCGCATGTTCTGGTGCGAACTGAACAGGGGGGTGTTCGGCTCATCCCTAGTTATTATAAATAATTTTCAATTACAGTAGTATCTTGGATTACGAGCATAATCAGTTCCAGAAGAATGCTTGTAATCCAAAGCACTCGTATATCAAAGCGAGTTTCCCCATAGGAATCAATAGAAATTCATTCCACAGCCACTGCTTGTCTATGCAGTACCGCATGTGGCCAGAGATGGGTGCGCCGGAGACACTCGGAAACACTCGGAGACACTCAGAAACACTCGGAAATGGAGAGGTGCGACCCCGCACCTCTGGTCAAATATGGTACTGCACACCCCAGAAGCTTGAATCCTGCTCGTCTTGTGAGACAAGGCTCGCAAAACCGAGTCAGGATTTAAAAAGAAAAAACAGCTCATATTGCGAGACGCTCGTAAACTGCGTTACTCTTAATCCAAGGTTTTACTGTACTTGTAACTTGTATATGTAGACTTATGTGCATCGGCATACTTGCTGATTGGCTGGGGATGTCTTTAAGTGGACTACATTTGGTTTGCCGTTGTACAGTGTAGTTAGCCTCTGTTGTCTATTTGCCAATAATGATGTTTGTCTGCAACTTTGCTTTTCCCAGCTACCAGCTGTGACCTTGCTATATTTCCTACTCCGTCTTCTATTGCTCCAATTTTGTACTGATGCCCATCTTAGTTGTCTTCCTCAGGTTGACCCATGGCATGTTTACATGTAATGACTGGTCTAAATCCTCTTGCACTGAATGTGCCTATTTAGCTAAGACTTATTGGTGTCTTAGGTTTGTCCCATTTTTGGTAGTTCACCTGTTTGGTTTAAAATTCCTTTACACGTTGGAGATAAATCACCTCATTCAGTCTTGATCATTCAGCACCCAATAAGAGAAGAAAGGTTTGAAAAGGAAATTTGGATGATAGGCACAACATTAACTATGTAGTTTAAAAAGTATATACATTTTTATTTACAAAAATACATTTGAAACAATATTAAAATCATTGACTATTCACATTGTTGCCTTGAAGCTTGAATAGTCAATGATTTTAATATTGTTTCAAATGTATTTTTGTAAATGAAAATGTATATACTTTTTAAACAACATAGTTAGTGTTGTGCCTATAAAATCCATCATCCAAATTTCCTTTTCAAATTCAAACATATCGGGACGTGGCATAAATATATATATATATATATATATATATATATATATATATATATATATATATATATATATATATATTTATATATATATATATATATATTTATATTTATTTATATACTATCCACAGTACCACTCTGTGATGATGTGAATTTAATTTGTCTAATAAAAGAAAGGTGGCTGCTACAGTTCAATTACCAAGCCTGGACCATCATTTGACCCTTACATTTTTTTTTCTCAGTCTAAATGCTGCTTTGATCATCCCTACTGGCTCTGCAAAAACTCTGAAATTCAAGGATTTTGATCAACATGAGAAACTGGTTTGGAAATATTTCTTTAGCAAATGCTATATATAAGAAAAGATCAACAGCATACCTACAAAAAAAGAGTTCATTTGTAAAAATCTTCATGAACAATATTTTTATTACAGAAAATGTGAAGTGCTACTTGTCAGAATGAGCAAAACTATTAAGGAATCTGGGAATGGATGCAAGTCTACGGAACAAGCAAAAGTCAACAAAGGGAAACAGAGATTACAGAGTAATCACCAATCAAATGGGTATACTGTGGTGCACTAATATACTATCCGGATGGATGTGCACATACTGGGTCCACAAAACTATAACAAGTGTGCACAATAGATCTTGTAGCCAAGTTGCAGCTCTGGTTAAACTAGTCTAGCTTTAAGCCTAGGTTCACATTGAAGCGATTTGGCATGCGATTTGGCATGCGATTTGACATGTCAATGTAATGTAGCACTGGGTTTCTTTATGAATGTAAATGTAAGAACCAGTAATAGTGATTGTGTGCCTTGTGTCTCCCTCCCTTCATTGTGTTACAACATTTTGGGCCTCACTGTATTCCATTCTTTTATTGTCTTTCTACACTCCGACCTTCTTTCCTTTACAAAGTTTCATATCCATGAACTTTTCCCGCAGATCCTATTATAATTTATTTATTTTCTGTCTTACCTCTATTTCTTTTTGGTTAACTACACTTTATGTTAGTAGACTCTTAATAATTTCTTGATATTTCTTATTTTTACATGCATTTGTATGTAATTTATGAACATCATATTATTTTTTTCCTTTTAGTTACAGCTATACATTATATTTTTGTATTATTTAATAAGTAGCATAAAATAGTCTGAATCACAATCCCCCCCTCTTGTGCTTTCAGCATTCATTATATCTATTTTGTTCCTTGCTCTTTGATCTTTTCATGACCAAAACACACTTCTTATCATCTTCCAGAGTCACTATGTTCAGGATCTACTAAGCCTGTTTCATGATTCTTGCATATTTCATGCAAACTAAAGTCTGACGCATAGTTAGGCTATATGCGTGTTTCTAGACATTCAGAAAAAAAATGTTCTTTTATTTCTTCATCTACTTCCCTATTGGGCAAGACAGTGTAAATATTAGATGTCTAACATTTTACCATTCGTTTTTAGAGTACATAAATGTGCATTTACATGTGTAAATTACAGCTTATTGAATTAAATATCCACTACAAATCCAGTTTTAAAAGTGTAATTTGCATGCTCACTATGAAATAACTCTGTAGTTAAAGCAGTAGTAAACCCGCACATTAAAAGAAAGAAAAAAAAAAAAGGAAAAAAAAACCCTGCAAGGCAAAGACATAATGAGCTAGTATGCAGCGCATACTAGCTCATTATGAAATACTTACCTCAGAACGAAGCCCCCGTATCGGAGCCTGGTCCATGCCGAGGGAGCTGATATCTTGCCCTCAGCGTGTCTTCCAGGTTCGCGGCTCCGGCGCTGTGAGAGGCCGGAGCCGCGATTACGTCACTCCCGCGCATCCTGGCAAGGTCCAGCAGCACTGCCGGACCTTCAGCAGGGCATTCAGAGAGCATGCGCCGCTGTCGTCAGAGAGCATGAGCTGCTGTCGTCAGTGGCTGCATGCAAAGGGGAATATCTCCTAAACCGTACAGGTTTAGGAGATATTAATTTTACCTACAGGTAAGCCTTATTATAGTGTAATTTGGGTATACAACCGCTTTAACAGAATTTGTTACCTTAAGATCTTCCTTTCTAACCTCTTCAATACCTACAGTATCACTTATTTTTTTATACTCCCTTAATTAAGGGCATCTGGTCTGCCTATGCACAAAACCTTTCAAGTTGTTGTCCTTCAAACTCTAGCTTGCTTCTTAGTTGATGCCTATTATCCATCCAGATATTTTCTTCAGGCTTCCAAAAATTCCTTTTTTTTCTGGATTAGGTTGTTAGCCCAAGCCAAACCCCAAAAACTGGAGGACTGGGGTACCCCTTTTGACTACATCACATCAAGTACAGTCATGCTACCACTGATATAGCTGTGAAAAACATTTGACTAGACAAGCCCAAACACTACACCAATGTAGGGTTACCATTAGCTGATATAGCTGTGAAAAACACTTGACAAGACAAGCCCAACCACTACACCAATGTAGGGTTACCATTAGCTGATATAGCTGTGAAAAACATTTGACTAGACAAGCCCAACCACTACACCAATGTAGGGTTACCATTAGCTGATATAGCTGTGAAAAACACTTGACAAGACAAGTCCAACCACTACACCAATGTAGGGTTACCATTAGCTGATATAGCTGTGAAAAACACTTGACAAGACAAGTCCAACCACTACACCAATGTAGGGTTACCATTACAGTCAAGTACTCTGTAGCTAAAAAAACTACTATGGCCAAGAACTGTGTTTTTCCAAACTATTGCTATTTTACCATGGTTATAATAAGTAAGCCAAGCCTATTATATCACCACTATTGAGCCAAATCAGTTTCCAATAAGCCAAAACCACTCTCTTGTCCTTATCCAGTGCTTTATCTAATGCTTTTGGATACTTAAATGTTCTTCTTTGCAAATACCGATGCTCTACAAATTGCTAACGACGTTCCTAAGGTGACGTTTAATCTCCAGCAGCCAAACATTTAATTTTTCAACAAGGAGAGCAAACAATCCTTTTGAAGTATACAGGCTGATTCTTAACAGTGAACTGCTCAGAAGTGTGTGTCAAGGCTCTGCTTGGTGTAGTGTAGTTGCTGGGGCAGATATAATAACTGGCAGTTAGATATCTGCCTTTGGCCAGTTCTTTACAATCTAGGGTCACATAAAGCTATGAAGCTGAAAGATAAATATGATGAACTACTATCAGCATGTCACTGCTACTATGTATTTGGTACAATAGCTTCTGACTGCCTTTGGGCCTTTAGTGCCTGGACTTCAATATGTCCTGGTTTTGATTTTTAACACTCTCATATACACCTTTAAGCCAAACAACAAAGTGTTGAGTAAGAAACACTAAAGAATATATTTCAGGCACAACCAAAATACAGCCTTTACATTTGCAATGATATTGAGTAATTATAATATCAAAAGGATACTTGTTCTGCCAAGTGGTGCTCAATAGTATTCATAAAGACAATTTTACAAACATGCACCTACATGATTTGGCAGTATTAATCAGTGGCATTAATAAAGCCTATTATACTTGTACGCAAAGCACCCACAGCAGCTTAGTTCATCTATCCCCCCAAAAATCTGCATCAGCTTGCAAATGTTCATAAACAATAAGCATAAAACGGATAATCCTTGCTTCCTACCTGCACTGGTGCTCACAAGTACAGATCCAGATGACGTACCACTTGGTAGTTTTCCATTGTTAAGTTGCTTAACTCTTTTTAGATGAGATTTTCCATTGTAATGGATCTGAGCCTGTGCTGCGGAGTTGAGCTGTATATTGCACACTTCGCACAACGAATAGAAAATCTTCTTTTTTTCATTGGAAAACTGGCATTCGGAATTGTCAGTCCAGGTCACCTTTTCCTCAAAGCATCGTAAAAACATGGCAGTGCTCATCCTCCCATTTTCAGGCGTGTGCTCAGGACTCAAAGGGCGCTTCATGGCTGCAAATGTAAATAGTCATACATATGACTTTGTATTAGTATTATCGTTATCATACATTGACACGTAGTTCAGTTAGCAGATCTGAAAACTATCTGATGTACTGTGACTGTGGTTTCTAGAGGTGATCTGGTCAGCTGTAAAGCCGCTCAATCACTTCTACAAAGTGGCTACACCTCCAAGGATTGCGAATATGACTGCCTTTCCTGGGAGCCCAGTATCTCATAAGTCAGCATCACAGTGCAGATCCAGGGAGATTGGGGACAGCTTTTCCCCAATCTTCCCTGGGTGAAGTCATTCCAGAAGTACTTAATTCTGAGCGCTTCCGGGCTCAAAACTGTTAGATTTCTACTACTGTGTAGAAACAGCAGAGTAGGCTCTCTCTGTCCCCAATCTGCTTGAACAGAAATGCAGGCATCAGGGGTATAATTTCAGCGTACTGTCACTCAATATAAATATACATATTTCAGGCTAAATCAATTAAAATGTATTTTATGACTATGTGAATGAACATTGTTATACTTTTTTTTCGCTGTAGGATTTTTTGCTCCACCTTATTTCCAGGACCTGCAGGTGAATATTAGAGTGGGTGAACTGGACTGCTTTTCTACCTCTCATACATGCTTTGGTGACTAGAATACACATCATTCAGTTGCAATAGTTCAGTCCACTGGACTGTTACTTGGTGCTTGCTGTGTGGTCATTGTCTTTTTGGTTGATAGCTTGTATATGGGTCAAGATCCGGAAACATTAAATTTGTTATGTGCCTAGTGCTTTGATACATACTTAAAGTGATTGTAAAAAAATACCTTGCAAAACAACCCATTAAGTTTAAAATAGAAATGGAAATCAAAACATTTTTGTAGAGATATGAAAAAAAAATTATAGATACTCTTTTTCCCTTTTTCAAAGGTGATCACATTCCCTCTGTTCTCAGCTGCAAAAGAGCTGAGGAGAGGAGAAGCAGCAGCACACTGAGCTTCCCAGGGAATGGCTGTGCAGCAGGAGCGTGTCAGGACAAGTCTGTTCATTGGAGGAGAGTACACTGAGTTCCAAGCATAGATAGAGAACTGACCATCATGTGCTCTCTTGCTTAGTGTGATCAGTTTGTAATAGGAAAGCAAGGGGATTAGCAGGAACACCAGGGATTTCACATAAAGGAAGCAATACAAAGAGAGCAGGAGACTTTCTAATACAAGTACATGGTACAGCAGGCAAATATCAGGAATATATGCTTGGGTTTGGGTATGTTTGGGTATATGTTTGGGTATATGTTTGGGTAACAGACGCTTAATTAGCAAATAATCTTAGCTGTTTCAAGCAGCTCCTTAACAAAATGTCATATATGCAAGTAGATTTTATTGCTATTTTTCATTTGTGCCTACATTTTGGAAGGCAACATGGTTTAATATTATAGTTCTGGAGTTTCTTTCTGGTTGAAACAACCAAGTTGGAATGCAAAAAGTTGCACATCAAAGCTTTGTAGCATATCAGAATATTCAGAGATCAGGCCTCCATCAAGGCTAAACAAAAGCTTGGCTCCTGGTCGTCTGGTGTGAAAACATGGAAATCCTTGATTAGCCCCCTGCAAGCAAGCTTCAAAAGGACCATAGCTGACAAGATGATTGATGAATGTCCTGCTATAAAGATCAAAGGATCAAAAGGCATTGAAGATACATAGACATAATACATGGACAATGCTCCCCTAGAGACCAATACAGCAGGACGGACAGAAATATAATATATTGAGAAGGACTGCCCCGGAACTAATTTCATTAGTTAGAAACCTAAATGGGCAGGCAATGAGGTTGGGTCTGGACGGTGTACGGATGAAGTTTAAAAAGTGCACACAGGAGGGAAGACCTCCCTTTTCGCTCTTGGCTCGTGACTGATGGTTCTCTGAGCCACATGGCTCCCTCTACCATTTTGAGCCTCATGGCTCTCTCTCTATCATCTTGAGCCCAGCCGAGGAGACCGTGCGATACATATCTTTGATGTTCTTGTATTATATGTTCTGTTGTTATATGCTTTGTAATATCTTTCTTTAGTATTTTCATGTTAGCGTTTTCCTATTTTCTTGGGAAATAAATAAGACATTGGTTTATTAAGCCATGTTTTCATAGCTAACCTTATATTATTGTGCTATCAACAGTAACTATCAGAGTTTTAATAGACTAGCTAACTATAGGAATAGACAAATTACTACATATATGGAATAAATAGTGGGAATCCATGACCACTCTCGGATAATATTTAGTTTAGAACTTATTCCAATTTCAGAATTTATTTCACTACAAATAGGTTAAAATGATGATGTAATTCTGATTTAGGAGTAAATCCCTTTCTATTAGTATTTTTGTAATTTTCCTGTAATAATGGTGTGCTAAGATATCCAACCAAGATTTTTTTATATTTTTTTATTTTGCTACACTGTTTTTTTGAATAAAAAAATGAATCATATTCTTTGGACAATTACATTTTTTATTTTTTCGCATAGCTCCTATTCCTTGTATACCTTGACCACTTTTTCTAGTTATTAAAAACTAAAAAACAAAGTTTTGTCTTTACATACAGATTTTAATAAAGGGCTACTGCATAGGTTTTTGCCTAATGAACCAGCCTCCTTTGAGAAACCAATATTCATTTGATAGGTTTTCCAGACGAACTGCATTCAGTGAAAATCACTCACACAAAAAAATACACTAAATTCACAGATGAAAATCAAAAAGGCAGCTGTTTTACCTGCTTTTGGATTTGTATTTATGTTCATCCAGTTTTCAGAGTTACACATGTTTGCCACAAAGCATATCCCTGTCTGGCAGGGCAGGTCTTGTCCCTCCCCCAGCCTGTGACTGGACAGTGAAAGGAGAAGCAACATACTGATCAGCTCCTCTCTCTGTCATGCTGCTCCCTCCTCCAGTCAGTGAGTTCCTTGTTATACATAAGCACTACAGAAACAATAATTGGCTCCCAGTCCTTCTCCTTTCTTTTCAAATCTGAGCTCTGCTGTATAGATGGCTGCTAGAGGCTAATACCAAAATAGATTCATGTACTTTTACTGCTTGCATTTAAAAAAGTACATTTAATGATGTATTACTGAATACAGATCTACAGTATTTTTTATTCTATATCTGAGTGAAGGTCAGTTTAAATGTAAGGCATTCATCCCGAGTACCAAATGCCCTCTGAGGACGTGCCCTTGCATGAAATGCATTAGGGCTGAAAGTCACGCTGCCATTTCTGGGGATCAGAATTGGAGGCCACCTTAACCCTGTGGTGTGTCTCTAGTTGGTGAGCATCCTCTTTCCATAAAGCCCTTGTATGCACATCGTGACGCCTCCCTCTGGCAAACATCAAAACTTTGGACACCTGTGGACCCATCTAGCTGTTGGATGGTCGTGTATGAGAGGCTAGGAGTTTTTATCTGCTATTAAAGTGCCGCTTGCTGCTAATGACAGCATTGAATCTGGTGAGTGCATTATTAGCACTGAGCACAAGTTGTGGTATGTTAAGATTCAAGGTGGAAGATTTTCTTTGGACACTGGAAGACACCCCCCTTTTATGTCTGATAAAAAAAAAATTTTATTTGTTATATACGTTATTCTGGGACTTTTTTATTCAATATATTATCACAGTTAATAAGACTTTTTTTGCTGTATATATGATTCATATACACATATTGTTTTCTTCATATACACTCACCAGCCACTTTATTAGGTACACCTGTTCAATTGCTTAATAACACAAGCTGCTAATCAGCCAATCACATGGCAGCAACTCAATGCATTTAGACAGCTAGATGTGGTGAAGATGACTTGCTGAAGTTCAAACAGTGCATCAGAATGAAGAAGAAAGGGAATTTAAGTGACTTTGAACATGGCATGGTTGTTGGTGCCAGACGGGCTGGTCTGATTATTTCAAAAATTACTGATCTACTGGGATTATCACACACAACCATCTCTCGGGTTTACAGAAAATGGTCCGAAAAAGAGAAAATATCCAGTGAGCGGCAGTTGTGTGGACGAAAATGCCCTGATGATGTCAGAGGTCAGAGGAAAATGGGCAGATTGGTTTGAGATGATAGGCAACAGCAATTCAAATAACCACTCGTTACAACCAAGGTATGCAGAACACCATTTCTGAATGTACAACACACACATTGAACCTTGAAGCAGATGAGCTACAGCAGCAGAAGACCACACCGGGAGTCACTCCTGTCAGCTAAGAACAGGAAACAGAAGCTACAATTCGCACAGGCTCATTTGGACAACAGAAGATTGGAAATAGGTTGCCAGGTCTGATGAGTCTAGATTTCAGATGCGACATTCAGATGGTAGGGTCAGACTTTGGCATAAAGAACATGAAAGCATGGATCCATCCTGTCTTGTATCAACATTTCAGGCTGGTTGTGTAATGGTGTGGGGAATATTTTCTTGACATACTTTGGGCCCCTTAGTAGCAATTGAGCATTGTTTAAATGCCACGGCCTACCTGAGTATTATTGCTGTCCATGTCCATCCCTTTATGACTCCAGTGTATCCATCTTCTGATGGCTACTTCCAGTAGGATAATGCACCATGTCACAAAGCGCAAATCATCTCAAACTGGTTTCTTGAACATGACAATGAGGTCACTGTACTCCAATGGCCTCCACAGTCACCAGATCTCATCCAATAGAGCACCTCTGGGATGTGGTGGAACCGGAGATTTGCATCGTGGATGTGCAGCCAAAAAATCTGCAGCAACTGTGTGATGCTATCATATCAATATAGACCAAAATTTCTGAGGAATGTTTACAATACTTTGTTTAATCTATTCCATGAAGAATTAAGGCAAAAGAAGCTCAAACCCGGTACTAGCAAGGTGTACCTAATAAAGTAAATATATATATAAAGTATATATATCTATATATATAGATATATATATCTATATATCTATATATATAGATATATATATACATATATATATATAGATATATACATATATCTATATATATTATTGTATAGAGGCACTGCACATAATTGTTTATGTTTTAGTTGGGTTTTGTATGTAGACCTATTGGTAGCTGCCTTCTCTATACAACTAGCATATACTTCTTTTTAACTATTTGGATTCATCTCAAGACACCATTTGCACCTACTGTGCGCATCATAAAATTTCCTATACACATTTTTTTTTATTATTACCAACTAGCAAATACGCCAGTTCATAATTGGTCATTTTGCAAATTCTTCCAGTGAACATTGGTTAATTCATTAATAGCAATCTATAAGTAATTATAGGTCATTGTTACATTTTGAATTTCACTAAATAGTTAAATCAGTTAAGAGCTAAAATGATGTTATTGATCACATGCATTAATCTGTTACAATTACACTGTTTGAAAGTTTTGTGGGGGTTATATTTACTTTAATTACTTGGAAATGGAATGAAAATACATTGCCTATTTCTGCAGTAGAGCTGATTCATTTTATGAAATATCTGTTCTAACAAATTCCAGAGCCACTGAATCTGACTGTTTCCACTTGCTTGAAACTGCTAAATAAAATTTAATTTCTCCAACCATCAACACTGCTTAAGAAATATGGGGAAACGAAATCCCCGGACAAGTGATGTTAAAGACTAATGACCAGCATCTCATCAATCAACGGAAACAGGATTTATCTCTGAAACAGAGGTATTAAATAACAATGAAAAATGTTTTAATAATGAGAATCTTCAGAGCTCCGAGGACAACCTTGAGAGAATGTTAGTTCAAAGTGAAGCTATTACAAAGACACTGTGTAAATGATACTGTATCTCATTATCTCAGTTCAACAAGCAAGAAGCATTGATAATCACCTTTACACGCCTCCTGCTCTCTGTTCTAACACTTGCATACTTAAAAGATTATTCTAACCCTCGTTCCCCCTTAAAAAATATCACAGGTGCTAATAAACTCACAATATACAGCTGGAAAAGGGGACGCTCTACAGCTCTCTAAAGTCCTTACTGAATTCCACGCTTAGGCACCATAAACTAGGCACCATAAACTACCATGATATACTTATTTATTTCAAAATATGGTAATGAAAACCATGAAATCATAGCAATAACTTTCAACAAGTTATAATAAGACCTTTTGATCATGTTCAGTGGCATGCAGAGGATTGGTGATGCTTGAGGCCAACTCCTTGACTGTATGCCCCAAAGGGCCAATTCACACCAGGCTGCACAAGTTCCTGTGCAATTCCATTGCATTTTCCTACATTGCATTTTGACAGCACATTCATTTGAATGGGCTACAAATTGGACTGGATCACAAAAAAAGTAGTGCAACCACTACTTTTTGAAAATGCACTGCAGCTAATTCATGGTACTGCGGCAGCATATTGGTGTTTTTTGGCCACATGCAGCCTTTACATCTTCCTTGTGGCCCACTGTTGTTTAGGAATTTAAAGTATACCTATACTTTTAGTACAGGTAAACTTATTTGGGCAATCCCCAGTTCCAGCATTCCCCTCCAAGTCCTTCAATCACCTGTCCCTAACCTGTGGAAAGATCTGGGCCTCCACCTCGAGAAGTGCACAGCCTCCTGACATAAACTTCTTTGCCTAGCTAGTTCAGGTACGCCGCAATCTCCATTCTGTTTTATGAAAGGTTAGAACTTCTATAATACTGAAAGACAATGTACATTTGATAATATCGTCAAGGCTGAAATGTATTTTTTGTGATTAACTTACTAGACTCATCAAATCAGACTGTATAATTGATAGCCCTTGGTTAGTACACATTAATGGACTATCCACTTTGTCTCAAACAACTGTTTATATTCTCATAAAGACCTATGCAGATTATCATTTGAGCAATTTAAAGATCCAATTATTACGCTACAAAATATACAATACGTTCCAAAATGTGAATAATTGTTTTATGGTAATACTGCCTTTCACTCAGTCCTATCAATAACCAATGTGACACTTTTACTGCTGACATCTCAATGCTATCACAATGCGCTGCATGACAGTCGGGACTGAACTGCCTGACACATGGGCACCGCGGCTTTGCAAAGGCTCTTTTCAATGTCATCAACCGGGGTTAGATGTAACAGATTGCAGGAAACGTTTGCATTTCTGTTTAATTAGTGCCTAACAGCATCCTATTAATGACAGGATTAAGTCTGAAAAGGGATATTTGCTGGTAGCTGCCAAGTTAATTTCAGAGTTTCTTTTAATAAATATACTTTATGATCAAGATGTTACATAATAAAAATATAATAGAACATAATGTTTCAGAAGGAGAAAATGGGACGGGTAATCATAATATATAGAACCAATTTATTAAATGTCTGGTTGATTTTGATGTATACATTTAAAGCCTAATTCTGGACTCTGGACCTTTTCCCAGAAGCCCCCCGCACTGTTTGAGGACCCCCCAGTAGGAAATATTGAGGAGATTACCATTTACTTCTTGTCCCAAAGACACAACAGAGAAGGAAATCCCCTATAAGTCAGTTGTCATGGGAACAGGTGTACCCTTTGGAAGATTTACGTTCACCTCTTGTTCAGGTGACAACTCTAAAATGCTGAATCTACGATCAGTTTCTGTCCCAGTGACAGTAGTCACCAGTGCAAATAGAGAGGGTAAATCTCCCCAGTAGGGGCAGCAATAAATAAATAAACAAACGTAAAAGGAGTTCTATACCTTCCCTACTCTATCCAAAAAAAAAAATAGTTAAAAACTGTTTTGGTAATGCATACACTTTAAAGTTGATCTATGACATTTTTCCTTACCACCTCCATTTGCCCCCTGTATAGCCAAGCATTTAATGTATTATCTTTAAACTGAAGCTCTGAAATCCCTTTGCTGATGACGTTACATGGGTTGAAGACTCTTCTCACAGTAAGGGAGCCAGAGGGCATGTTGCCAATGCTTCACAGTTGCAGCCAATGATCTTATCCCCTGCAGCACCAGAAGACTATCTATAGTAGGCAGCAACCAGCAGGAGACACTTTTTGAGGTAAGTTATGCACCTGGTGCTGTATCCACAACAACATTTTTATCTAAACCTTAGATTTAATTGTTAGCCTCAGCATACTGGTCAGGTTAAGGTATAGCAGCCCATAGATCTATTCTGAATTTATTTTTCACCTATATGATTTTAGATAATTGAATCACGCTTGCTCTGTATTACTATAGTTTATTCAACCTAGTTGCTTTTTACTTGGCCTAAAAGTAGAAATCCATGCTATCACTAACTAATCTTAAAACTGCTCCCTTCTAACACCAATACTAACTAAATGCATATGCTTACCTATTCTCAGGCTGCCTGGATCGGGTCATGTGATCAGCATACCTATGTAATCCAGTGGCTGGCTTTAGAGGAGAGGAGGGAGCTCTGACAATGGATGGCCCATGGTAATCCAATGGGTGATGTCATCGCTCAGGCATTCCACCCATTGTTGGATCACTCTTTCCTCTCCCCTGTAGCTGGCGCTGGCTGACACAGGGGAGATCATGTGACTGGACCGGACCTGCATGAAAATATCTAAGTATAGGCATTTTTCTTCTACAGGTTAGTTAATATAGGTGTTATAAGGGGGTGGTAGCCATTTTAATATTAGTTAAAGCGGAGCTCCAACCAAAAGTGGAAGCTCCGCTTGTCTGCCTCAGGCCCCCCCCCCACATTTGCCACCTTTCGGAGGGAGCAGGTACCTGTTTTTGAGAAGTACATGTCCACCACTTCCGGGAGACCTCGGCCCCCCTCCTCCTTCCTCCGCCGCTGGGCCAGTTAGAAAGTGCAGCACGCTTCGCGCATGTGTAGTAGGGAACCGGCTGTCACTGCTGGTCTCCCTTACCACAAATGTCAGCAGCAGCACCTGAGAGCTGACTGGAAAATCGGCTGGGGTGCCGACATCTTGGGATCCCTGGACAGGTAAGTGTCCTGATATTAAAAGTCAGCAGCTACAGTATTTGTAGCTGCTGACTTTTAATTTTTTTGGTGGGCGAAGGGGGGCTCCTCTTTAATGATAGCCCAGACTTCCACTTCTACTAAAAAAATCACTTTCTCTAGTTTAGTCTATGAAATATATCAATGTGTAAGTACAGTATTAGCTGTTCATTTCCATGTAGGAAAACATATACAGCACGTATATTTGCTGTGCCATTAAAACTTCCCCAGCCAGTCAATGTCATAGATTTTCAATCCAATTCTTAATGCCTCTGGAAATGGGATTAAGATGACATTCAAGGACACTAAGTGCTGACTCAGGAATAAAACTTGACTTTCTGATTTTAAATTGTGTCATAGAAAATTGAAATATGTGTCATTAATACCTAAAGTGATAACCACCATTTCTTTTCTCCCTGCAAGAGGATTGTCAGTATGCTTACTATGAAAAAACATTACGAAGGATCTAATCTTTTTGCTCAGCAGCTGTAATTTAATCATTGTGCAGCATTGGTAAAAAAAAAACATAATGAATGTGAAATTTAGATATACCCTAAAGAGAATCCTTCATTTAAGTAAATAATGTATATAATGTAAAACATTGTGTGACAGTGTGTAACTATTAGATCTTTTTGTGACCAGATCAAATTTAGCAGTCTGTTAACTTGATGACAACTACAGTATCTCACAAAAGTAAGTACACCCCTCACATTTTTGTAAATATTTTATTATATCTTTTCATGTGACAACACTGAAGAAATGACACTTTGCTACAATGTAAAGTGATGAGTGTACAACTTGTATAGCAGTGTAAATTTGCTGTCCCCTCAAAATAACTCAACACACAGCCATTAATGTCTAAACCGCTGGCAACAAAAGTGAGTACACCCCTAAGTGAAAATGTCCAAATTGGGCCCAATTAGCCATTTTTCTTCCTGGTGTCATGTGACTTGTTAGTGTTACAAGATCTCAGGTGTGAATGGGGAGCAGGTGTGTTAAATGTGGTGTCATTACTCTCACTCTCTCATACTGGTCACTTGAAGTTCAACATGGTGCCTCATGGCAAAGAACTCTCTGAGGATCTGAAAAAAAGAATTGTTGCTCTACATAAAGATGGCCTAGGCTATAAGAAGATTGCCAATACCCTGAAACTGAGCTGTAGTACGGTGGCCAAGACCATACAGCAGTTTAACAGGACAAGAAGTTGAGTGCATGTGCTCAGCATCATATCCAGAGGTTGTCTTTGGGAAATAGACATATGAGTGCTGCCAGCATTGCTGCAGAGGTTGAAGGGTTGGGGGGTCAGCCTGCCAGTGCTCAGACCATACGCTGCACACTGCATAAAATTGGTCTGCATGACTGTCGTCCCAGAAGGAAGCCTCTTCTAAAGATGATGCACAAGAAAGCCCATAAACAGTTTGCTGAAGACAAGCAGACTAATGACATGGATTACTGGAACCATACGGTAAAACCTTGGATTGTGAACATAATTCGTTTCAGAAGCATGCTTGTAATCCAAAGAACTTGCACAGCACTTGTAAGTATCAGTATGATAACACTGAAGAAATTACACTTTGCTACAAATGTAAATTAGTGAGTGTATAGCTTGTATAAGAGAGTAAATTTGCTGTCCCCTTAAAAATAACTCAACACACAGCCATTAATGTCTAAATCACTGGCAACAAAAGTGAGTACACCCCTAAGTTAAAGTGTCTAAGATGGGCCAAATTAGCCATTTTCCCTCGCCAGATGTTATCGCTCTCACTCTCTCATGCTGGTCACTGGAAGTTCAACATGGCACCTCATGGCAAAGAACTCTCTGAAGAGCTACAAAAAATTGTTGCTCTACATAGAGATGGCCTAGGCTATAAGAGTCAGCCTGTCAGTGCTCAGACCATACCCCACACACTGCATCAAACTGGTCTGCATGGCTGTCGTCCCAGAAGGAAGCCTCTTCTAAAGATGATGCACAAGAAAGCCCGCAAACAGACAAGCTGAAGACAAGCAGACTAAGGACATGGATTACTGGAACCATGTCCTGTGGTCTCATGAGACCAAGATAAACTTATTTGGTTCAGATGGTGTCAAGCGTGTGTGGTGGCAACCAGGTGAGGAGTACAAAGACAAGTGTGTCTTGCCTACAGTGAAGCATGGTGGTGGGAGTATCATGGGGCTGCATGCACTGGGGATCTACAGTTCATTGAGGGAACCATGAATGCCAACATGCACTGTGACATACTGAAGCAGAGCATGAGCCCCTCCCTTTGGAGACTGGGCCGCAGGGCAGTATTCCAACATGATAACGACCCCAAACACACCTCCAAGATGACCACTGCCTCGCTAAAGAAGCTGAGGGTAAAGGTGATGGACTGGCCAAGCATGTCTCCAGACCTAAACCCTATTGAGCTTTTGTGGGGCATCCTCAAATGGAAGGTGGAGGAGCGCAAGGTCTCTAACATCCACAAGCTCCGGGATGTCCTCATGGAGGAGTGGAAGAGGACTCCAGTGGCAACCTGTGAAGCTCTGGTGAACTCCATGCCCAAGAGGGTTAAGGCAGTGCTGGAAAATAATGGTGGCCACACAAAATATTGACACTTTGGGCCCAATTTGGACATTTTCACTTAGGGGTGTACTCACTTTTGTTGCCAGCGGTTTAGACATTAATGGCTGTGTGTTGAGTTATTTTGAGGGGACAGCAAATTTACGCTGTTATACAAGCTGTACACTCACTACTTTACATTGTAGCAAAGTGTAATTTCTTCAGTGTTGTCACATGAAAAGATATAATAAAATATTTACAAAAATGTGAGGGGTGTAGTCGCTTTTGTGAGATACTGCATATAACTAATTTGCTTACCAAAATAATATTTACACTGTTTTTAACCACTTGACCTGCGGAAGGTTTTACCCGCACCCTTGACCAGCTTTTTTTGCCATTCAGCACTGCACTACTTTAACTGGCAATTGTGCAGTCATGCAACGCTGTACCCAAAATAAATTTATATTATTTTTTCACATAAATAGAGCTTTCTTTTGGTGGTATTTAATCACCATCGAGGTTTTTATTTTTTGCTATATAAACAAAAAAAGACCAAAAATTTTGAAAAAAAGATATATTTTTTTTCTACTCTCTGTTATAAAACATATCCAATAAAATCAAATTTCTTTAAAGTGGAGATCCACCCAAAAATGGAACTTCCACTTTGTGGATTCCTCCCCCCCTCCGGTGTCACATTTGGCACCTTTCAGGGGGGAGGAGGGAGCAGATATCTGTCTAATATAGGTATTTGCTCCCACTTCCTGGCATAGATCAATGCGGCGCTTGCGGTGACCTATGCCACTTCCGGCTCCTACCCTGTCCTCCTCCGCTGTATTGTGTGAAACACAGAACACAGCAGGGACCTGAGAGGACGCGCAGCGCAACTCGCACTTGCGCAGTAGGGAACCAAGAAGTGAAGCCGCACGGCTTCACTTCCTTATTCCCTTACCGAAGATGGCGGCAGCAGCCAAAAGCCGAAAGACGGATCGGCTTCGGCTGCCGACATCGCGGGCTCCCTGGACAGGTAAGTGTCCATATATTAAAAGTCAGCAGCTGCAGTATTTGTAGCTGCTGGCTTTTAATATTGTATTTCAGCGGACCTCCGCTTTAAATATTTAGGCAAAAATGTATTCTGCTATATGTCTTGGGTAAAAAAAAATCCCAATAGGTGTATATTAATTGGTTTGTGTGAAAGTGATAGCGTCTATTCAATCTTGTAATTTATTTTTTTAACCTTTATTTTTACTATTTTTTTTACATACTTTCATCAGAGTAGTTCAGTGTCACCATAGTGTACTACACTGTACTTCTCTGAGGGCGGTGATTAGGGATCTTTTTTACACTTTGAGTAAACATACTGTGTACTGTTTCTTTATTGGAATTTTTTTAATGTAATTGTATTTTTTTTTTAATTTTTTCAAATTTAGTATTTAGTCTCCTAATGCACAGAAGCATTTTTTAAGCTCCCAGAAGCTTTTATTTTTTCCATAAATGTATGACTCAGAGGGTTGGCCGTGTCATTGCCAACATCCCTTGTAATTTTTAGAACTAGATGTGTACCTCAAAATGGGATTTTAAGGGCAATGCAGAAATTGGCAGTGTTGAATTATAGTTAAAAAGAAGTTTATTGATACAAAAACGAATAGGATATACATGAACATACACATTGATCTAGTTAAGAATAATTATAAAAATAAAAACATCAGATATATGGAAACATATGATGCATCCTACTGCTAGTTACAAGTACCACCCCCGATAGGTGTGATGGCGTCCTGATAGCAGATTTCCAACGCGTTTCAACTTATTGTAGGGATAAAGTCTTCCTCAGGGAGGGACTGCATCACATTATTTGCATTTAACTGTGAAAAATCGCTTTCCCAGTGCTGGCAGGGGTCCTAACACGTGATTGTCAATGCTGCTCAAATATCCTCTACGGGATGGCCTGGTATATTGTGAAGAAACCAGTATTTGGCAGTCGTGATAATTAAACAACTTAAATTGATTGTGTCAGGTGTATTGTTCCAAGTGGCAGGGAGCTCCGGTCCTGGAGTACCTCTCTGTAACAAAGCCAGTTGTGGAATGCTTTTATTTTTTCTGCTTCTAGAAGCTACATAGTGTTATCCTACTTTAGGCTATTAGCATTTTTAAGCTTCAGAATCTAGGAGCAGAAAAAAAGTTGTTTTTATAGAGTTTTTTTGGAGCATTTTTCCAGCAGAAAAAAAAACACTGAATGCTCCTAAGCGCTTCTAAGCACTACTAAAATGCTCCCAAAAGGTTTTTTATTATTATTATTCTTATTTTTTATGTACTGTAAAAAAGCTAATAAAATGCTAATGCTCCTAAAAGCTTCTAAAAGCCTTGAAGGCTCCGTGCACACTTATGTTTTTCATAAGATCGAAAAAAGCTAGATGAAAAATGCTGGATGAAAAATGCTGATAATAGATTTTTTGTGTCAGCTTTCTGGAAGCAATTTAGTAGCTTTAGAAGCTTTTAGGAGCATTTAGGAGCATTAGCATTTTATTAGCGTTTTTGCAGTACATGAAGAAAAAAAAAAAAAAGCTAAAAAAAAGCTAATACTAATAGCCTCAAGTAGTGTGCATGGACACATAGGATAAAACTATTTAGCTTCTAGGAGCAGAAAAAAATGCTAGTGTGCATGGAGCCTAAAAACTACTAAAACACTACTACAAATTGGCAGGAAAAGGTTATTATCAGCACTTTTCATCCAGCGTTTTTTTTTTCTAGCGGTTTTGAGCTTATAAAAAATGCTAATGTGCATAAAACCTAATAGTTACAATATGCTGGCCACTGCTTTCAGTGTACCTCTCTCTGTATGGGGCACTTGTAATTTCCAAAAGCCAAACTAAAGGAATAATAGTGATAAAAAAAACACTTAGTGGGTTTAACCAATAGTTTTTTTGTACAATTCTCCTTTAAGGGGGCGTGGCAGGGGGTGTGTCCTATGCCTGTATGCTTTTGCTAATAGGTGTCCCTCATTCCCATCTCAGAAAGTTGGGAGGTATGGGAACCGGATGACTTTAGGTCTGCTGTACTGCTGTCTGGGCTAACAACCAGCTTCTGTTGAATGGTGCTGCTGGAATACCAACATTTGATCAGCGCTTGCAGCCAATGACTGCAAGTGTTGATCTGTGTGATCTAGTAATTAAATACCACCAAAAGAAAGCTTTATTTGTGTGAAAAAAGTGAAAAAAAAGGACGCAAATTTCATATGGGTACAGTGTTGCATGACTGAGTAATTGTCACTCAAAGTGTGAGAGCGCTGAGAGCTGAAAATTGGTGTGGGCAGGAAGGGGGTGTAAGTGCCCTGTATTGAGGTGGTTAATTGAGACAAGTATACACTATAGAGGGATAGGCTTTGTTCATATTTCATGTCTGAGGTTTACAAGCACTTTGCGTCTTTTGGGAGTTGCTGGAGAAAGGAGGGGTCATTTAAAGGATACCTGTGCTAAAAGTATCCTTTAAACTGTGTCTAATGAATCAGCTATGAAAATGCCTTGAAATCTGGAAAACAAGACTTGTTAGTGCTCCTTGAGGACTGGAGCTGGAAAACACTGACATGGATCATTTCTGATTTTGTCACAAGTGAATGATTTAACATTTCAATCAGGAAAGTAGCTTTCTAGAACTTCAGCCTTTTCCCAGAAAATAACAGTGACTGATTTGCTGCCAGTTGATCGCCAAATTTCATATCAGATCTGACAGAACTATTGATTTGTCATAAAATATCTAACATCCATGAAAAGAGGCAGAAATGTTGAACGGATTAGGAAAATCGTCAAAAAAGCAGCTTTTGCAGTTTGCATATTTTGTTCTAAAATATGTATGTTTTCCATTGCTATTTGTGCTGTGTTATTGTAGATTTTTCGTAACTTTTTTTTAAAATAATTTTTCAAACTCTATACTTTTAGACTGCTTTCACACTGAGGCGCTTTACAGGCGCTATAGCGCTAAAAATAGTGCCTGCATAGCGCCTGTAAAGCGCCTCTCACTCCAATGTGAAAGCCCGAGTGCTTTCACACTGGAGCGGTGCGCTTGCAGGACGGTAAAAAAAGTCCTGCAAGCAGCATCTTTGCAGTGCTGTAGGAGCGGTGTATACACCGCTCCTACAGCGCCCCTGCCCATTGAAATAAATGGGCAGTGCCACCGAACCGCCGGCAAAGCGCTGCTCCAGCGACGCTTTGCCGGAGGTTTTAACCCTTTTTCGTCCGCTAGCAGGGGTTAAAAGCGCCCCGCTAGCGCCCAAATAGCGCTGCTAAAATGACGGCAAAGCGCCGCTAAAGATAGTGACGCTTTACCGCCCACGCCCCCAACGTCCCCAACGCCCCAGTGTGAAAGCAGCCTTAGTAAAGGAAACACCACATTTTCAGACTGTTTAGGGAACACATGAAGCCAAACTTCACCAAGATGAATTTTTACAACAATAATTTCCTTCTTAAAATGTTGAGTTCACAAACATAACTATGACTTAGGTGTGGAGTCACGATTTTTACATAAAATGGACATTTAAAGTGATATTATAGGTAAATTTAAATAAAAAAAGAAATAAATTAGGGCTGTTACTGATTAACATTTTCGTGTTCGATTAATCGTTTTTTTTTTTTAATTGATTAATTGACTAATTTTGATTAATTATAACGCACATAAAGATCCAACTATTTTTAGCTGACGTCATGCGTAGCTCCCCACCCCGTACGCGTTACGTTCAATCAGAACTTCCTCAGTGGGGCGGGGCTACGGCGTCACCCTACAATCTATTTAAATAGCACCATTGTGCATCAGGGGGACCGATGGAGAGCCAGAGACATCCATCACCTGCTGAGACAGCAAAGTGTAAGCTCTTTGGAAAAAAAAGTGCCCTCATCATAAATGTTTCTTGATTGCTGGATAACCAATCAATGTCAGTTCATCATCAAACTGACTTACAGCCAGGAAAGCCCTCAGATATGTTGATTTTCATAGCCAAGTCCAGGATTTACAAATCGTTAGGATCTGTCTTCCTCAATTTATGATTTCACGGACATCGACGTCACCGGGGAGGAGTCCGGTGACGTCGATGTCCGTGACGTCACCGCATCTCCGCTGGAACTCCCTAAAAACCTGGAAGCCGGCGGAGAGGTGAGTACCGATCAAAAGAATTTTGATCAATCAAAAAATTAACGATTAATCGAGGAATTAATCATTAATTTCTGCAGCCCTAAAATAAATAAAATAAAAAAAACTGTTATCCTTACCTAGCCCCGATCCTCCTCTTCTTGGGTCTCCTGCTGGCACTCCTGGCTCCTACTCTTCTCCGAGTGCCCCCAAAGCAAGCCACTTGCTATGGGGGCACTTGTGCAGGCTCACTCTGGAGCCCTACTCTGTGTCCACAAGACACACAACTCGGCCCCGCCCCTGCTCCCGCCTCACTGGCTGTGATTGACAGCAGCAGGAGCCAATGGCTTTCATTGCTGTCTCTCAGCCAATGAGGAGGCAGAGACCAGGGAGAGCTGCTCTCATGCACATTGCTGGATGGCGATCGGGCTCGGTTAAGTGTTGGGGGGGAGGGGGGGTTGCACGCTAAAGGTTTTTTTACCTTCATGCATAGAATTTTATAAATGCAAAAACTTCAATAAAAATTATTGGGAGAAAAAAAAAAAACGTTCAGCCTTTAGAACCACTTTAATTATTGACAACCTTTTCTCATGAATCCATAGTTTGGATGGTAGTCACACCCCTCTAACTGACACTTTTGCTGGACAGCTTGGTCTGTTAAAGGAAATTGAAAACTAACAGGCTTAGTGGCCGGATCACCAGGCAAATTTTAAGGCAAATAAAGCCTAAAAAATGAAACAAATGCAGCCACCACATTTTTAGATTAGTAAACTGCATTATATGCAAATTTTGGCTTTTGGGTTTAGATTTAATTTGTAAGAGAATGACCTCACTGTGCAGCAGCACCTGATAGATTCCAACTGCTGGCGCTACTTCTCCTAGGCTTCAGTGCAGGGAAACAAAAGGGTCAAATTCAACTAGATATAGTATCTGTATGTAAAAAACAAAAAAAAAAACTATTTCATTCTTTTTAATGAATCCCTGGTTTATTTTTTTACCTGCCTGGAGTTTCACTTAAAAAAAAGAAATCACATTGAGCTTGTGTTTATCTCACTATATCAGTCTGGTAATTTCTCTTTTTTTTTTTGTTTTTTTTTTTTTTATTTACTGTCAGCTTAGCAGGCACACAATAATTTTCCTGGCACCCTGATCATGATGTGACTTTCTGTTGATGTTTGACAGATACATCATTATACCTTGGCAAAGCAAGCAATGAAGCAGCCAACTTAAAATTACTAATAAATGCAAATTTACGGTTCTCATTTTACATTGATTTCCACAGTTACAAAATAAATATAAGGAGCTAAAGCATTACATACAATCAGCCACTAGAGTGTGCATTATAGCTACTAGCAAATCAAGTCATTAGGTAAAATCATATATACACACAACAAATGCTCAGAAAGCATCCTTTACCTTTTGCTTTTGTAGATCTGTTAATCGTACAGAAACAGCAGGTTCACTTATTTAAAAAAAAAAAAAAAAAAAAACATTATAATGAATAAATCATTCATATTGAACAGACTACCTCCAGGTAGGTGAACAGGTATATATTTGTATTTGTATAAATGTGTATCTTTACTGGAAATATTACTGATTCCTTTGTAATTGGGGTATTCTGTAGAGTCATGACCATCATGCTTGATTATGATCTAAAGCAGGGATATGCAATTAGCAGACCTCCAGCTGTTGCAAAACTACAAGTCCCATCATGCCTCTGCCTCTGGGTGTCATGCTTGTGGCTGTCAGAGTTTTGCTATGCCCTGTGGGAGTTGTAGTTCTGCAACAGCTAGAGGTCCGCTAATTGCATATCCCTGGTCTAAAGGATTCAGGAGATTTTTAAATCTGAGAAAATATATAAAAACTACATTTTTTTATAGTTTTACATTCATAAAAAAAAAATCAAATTTATTTTGACATATAGTTATTCTGCCCACTTATATGTATTTTTTCTTTGTTGCTCTGTGTTGTATTCAACTGCATCAGGTAATATTGTTCTGTAGTATGCTGATATCTAGCAGCGGTTTAGAGCCACTACAACTTGTTTATTGTGTCATTTTAGTTTTTCCCCCTGTCCGCTCATCCTGTTTAGAGCTAGTTCGTCCAGTCCTAGCTAGAACCCCCCTCAATTCTTTCATGCTCCCTCAATCAGTGTTAGCACTTCACAGGGCTTAGAATAGTAATTGTCTTCTTACACTTCAAAATACTGGATAAACATCCTCTGTACTGCAACTATCTAAAGTACAGTTGTGTTAGATTCAAATACTGAGTTTGATTTACTAAAACTGGAGAATGCAAAATCTGGTGCAGCTGTGCATGGTAGCCAATCAGCTTTTAATGTCAGCTTGTTCAGATAAGCTTTGACATAAAAACCTGGAAGCTGATTTGTTTCTATGCACAGCTACACCAGATTTTGCACTCTCCAGTTTTAGTACACCAACCCCTCTGAGTCTTAATGAAGAGTTAAGCTGCCTGTGGATGGTGCCAGGTCAGTAGTTGACCATACTGTCTGGACACACTGGGTTAGAGGTATGCCAATACATTTGATCTGTTTCACTTATCTTCTTGATGTTAATCTGTCTTGGTATAAACTTCCTGTAAAACCTTTAACAGCAGCACTCCGACTAGGAGCAGGAGAGGCAGCTTTCTGAGCCAATCAGGATAGTTCTGAATATGAATATGTTTCCAGGAGATGAAAGCCAAAGATGTCCTTATTAATGTGCTTCTGATTCTCCACTGTCCAGTCACATGCCAGAGAAGACAGGTAGTTAAAGAAGAGTTTCAAAGAGAAGTATGGCTAAAGCTTTTTTGCTCTCCTGTGACCCAGAATTAGCCGACAGGGAGCCTAAACCCATCTGTCAGCTGATGTCACAATAATGTCAGGATCCACCCAAATGCCTCTCAGCGTGCCGCTGAAAGCCTGAGGATGCCGCTCCCTCTCCTACTCGGTGCTCCAGTGAGCACTAGGGGCCACAGCAGAGAGCGGTGACTAACAGTCACCGCTCTCTGCTCAAAGCGGACCGAGAACTAAGTGGTCATGTGATTGCTTAGTTCTTGGGCTTAGAGCCGGCAGGGGACATCATACTCATGCAGCAACTGAGGAAGTCCACGCTTCTCCTATAACAAGCCATTCCTTTAGTCACCCAACAAATGGGTGTGTGCCATTACCATGATTTGAAGGGACAGTGTGCTGAACAGTGTACTTGCAGCTACAGCTTTGCTAAAAACCTAACTCCAGGCATTAGAAAAAATCTACACCTGCAGTGCCCTTTTAATAATCTATGTAACAAAATTAAAGTGGTTGTAAAGGCTGAAGGTTTTTTACCTTCATGCATTCCATGGGGGGGTGGAGGAGCACAGAGGGGGACCAGAGCAGACCCGGGGAGCCGGCGGAGGACCTGGAGGAGGACCCAGGGAGCCATAGGAGGACACAGGGGGAAACCGGAGGAGCACAGAGGGGGACCAGAACAGACCCGGGGAGCCGGCAGAGGACCTGGAGGAGGACCCGGGGAGCCACAGTAGGACACAGGGGGAGACCAGAGGAGCACAGAGGGGGACCAGAGCAGACCCGGGGAGCCAGCAGAGGACCTGGAGGAGAACCCAGGGAGCCGCAGGAGGACACAGGGGGAGACTGGAAGAGCACAGAGGGGGGACCAGAGCAGACCCAGGGAGCCGGCGGAGAACCTGGGGAGCCACAGGAGAACACGGGGGGGAGACTGGAGGAGCAGAGAGGGAGCCAGAGCAGAACCAGGGAGTTGGCGGAGGACCTGGGGAGCCGCAGGAGAACACAGGGGGAGACTGGAGGAGCACAGAGGGGGCCAGAGCAGACCCGGGGAGCCGGCGGAGAACCTAGGGAGCCACAGGAGAACACGGGGGGAGACTGGAGGAGCAGAGAGGGAGCCAGAGCAGAACCAGGGAGTTGGCGGAGGACCTGGGGAGCCGCAGGAGAACACAGGGGGAGACTGGAGGAGCACAGAGGGGGCCAGAGCAGACCCGGGGAGCCGGCGGAGAACCTAGGGAGCCACAGGAGAACACGGGGGGAGACTGGAGGAGCAGAGAGGGAGCCAGAGCAGAACCGGGGAGTTGGCGGAGGACCTGGGGAGCCGCAGGAGAACACAGGGGGAGACTGGATGAGCACAGAGGGGGCCAGAGCAGACCCGGGGAGCCGGCGGAGGACCTGGGGAGCCGCAGGAGAACACAGGGGGGAAACTGGAGGAGAAGAGAGGGGGCCAGAGCAAAATCAAGGAGCCGGTGGAGGACCCGGGGAGACGCAGGAGGCCACAGGTGACAATCGGAATGATCTGTGCGGGCAGTTACAAGCACTGATCTCCCTGTATACCTTTTAATAAAGCAACTGAAAGTCACGGGAGGGAGAAGAGACTGTCAGCTGCTTTATTAAAAGGTATAAAATATTAGGAACAAAGAATACGGAGGAGAGATGGGTTTGCTTTAAGAGCATATTAAATAAGGGCATTAGCCAATGTATCCCATTGGGTAATAAATTTAAAAGAGCGAACAAACATCCTGGATGGCTTAACTCCAATGTAAAAATGCATATAAAAGCAAAGGAGAAGGCCTTCAAAAAATACAAGGTTGAGGGATCATCCACAGCATTCAGAATTTATAAAGAATGCAATAAGAAATGTAAGGGTGCAATTAGGATGGCTAAGATAGAACATGAAAGACACATAGCGGAGGAGAGCAAAAAAAATCCCAAGAAATTCTTTAAGTATGTAAACAGTAAAAAAGGGACGACAGACCATATTGGCCCCATAAAGAATGAGGAAGGACATCTGGTTACAAAGGATGGGGAGATGGCAAAGGTATTGAATTTATTCTTCTCCTCAGTCTTCACAAGTGAATCGGAGGGCTTCAGTAACCAAAACTACATGGTTAACAGAGGACGGAATTAAAATTAGACTTGAGAAACTTAACATTAATAAATCACCGGGACCAGATGGCTTGCATCCGAGGGTACTTAGGGAACTCAGTCAGGTGATTGCCAGACCGTTGTTCCTAATTTTTACAGACAGTCTATTGACTGGAATGGTACCAGCTGATTGGAGAAAAGCCAATGTAGCACCAATATTTAAAAAGGGCCCAAAAAACATCCCTGGGAATTACAGACCAGTTAGCCTAACATCAATAGTATGTAAACTCTTGGAGGGGATGATAAGGGACTATATACAAGATTTTAGTAATAAGAATGATATCATTAGCAGTAATCAGCATGGATTCATGAAGAATCGTTCTTGCCAAACCAATCTATTAACCTTCTATGAGGAGGTGAGTTGCCATCTAGATAAAGGAAGGCCCGTAGACGTGGTGTATCTGGATTTTGCAAAAGCATTTGACACAGTTCCCCATAAACGTTTACTGTACAAAATAAGGTGCGTTGGCATGGACCATAGGGTGAGTACATGGATTGAAAACTGGCTACAAGGGCGTGTTCAGAGGGTGGTGATAAATGGGGAGTACTCAGAATGGTCAGGGGTGGGTAGTGGGGTTCCCCAGGGTTCTGTGCTGGGACCAATCCTATTTAATTTGTTCATAAACGACCTGGAATATGGGATAAACAGTTCAATCTCTGTATTTGCAGACGATACTAAGCTAAGCAGGGCAATAACTTCTCCGCAGGATGTGGAAATCTTGCAAAAAGACCTGAACAAATTAATGGGGTGGGCGACTACATGGCAAATGAGGTTCAATGTAGAAAAATGTAAAATAATGCATTTGGGTGGCAAAAATATGAATGCAATCTATACACTGGGGGGAGAACCTCTGGGGGAATCTAGGATGGAAAAGGACCTGGGGGTCCTAGTAGATGATAGGCTCAGCAATGGCATGCAATGCCAAGCTGCTGCTAATAAAGCAAACAGAATATTGGCATGCATTAAAAGGGGGATCAACTGCAGAGATAAAACGATAATTCTCCCGCTCTACAAGACTCTGGTCCGCCCGCACCTGGAGTATGCTGTCCAGTTCTGGGCACCAGTCCTCAGGAGGGACGTACTGGAAATGGAGCGAGTACAAAGAAGGGCAACAAAGCTAATAAAGGGTCTGGAGGATCTTAGTTATGAGGAAAGGTTGCAAGCACTGAACTTATTCTCTCTGGAGAAGAGACGCTTGAGAGGGGATATGATTTCAATTTACAAATACTGTACTGGTGACCCCACAATAGGGATAAAACTTTTTCGCAGAAGAGAGTTTAATAAGACTCGTGGCCACTCATTACAATTAGAAGAAAAGAGGTTTAACCTTAAACTACGTAGAGGGTTCTTTACTGTAAGAGCGGCAAGGATGTGGAATTCCCTTCCACAGGCGGTGGTCTCAGCGGGGAGCATTGATAGCTTCAAGAAACTATTAGATAATCACCTGAATGACCGCAATATACAGGGATATGTAATGTAATACTGACACATAATCACACACATAGGTTGGACTTGATGGACTTGTGTCTTTTTTCAACCTCACCTACTATGTAACTATGTAACTATGTATACAGGGAGATTGGTGTTTGTAACTGCCCGTACCGATCATCTGTGAGGCTGCCTGGACCCCCCAGCCCCCCCCCCCGCTACGCTGAGGATGCAGGTATCGGGTCAAGTATTGGAGCATTAGCACGAGTACAAGTACTCGTGCAAATGCTTGGTATTGGCACTGATACCGATACTAGTATCAGTATCGGTGCAACCCTAATTAAAATGTACTTGTTAATACATTTAAGAGCCTAAATCACTTTCACCGCATTTACAATATGCAAAAATTTAACCAGGGCAGAAAATAGGATAATAACAGTAATTATAATAATATCTCTATAAGCAAATTGGTATAATTATGGAATAGCTGTAAATACATTAACACTATATTAAAGGACTTAGGCAGGTCTGATTTCTTCTGAAATGAGATCTTCCCAGTTGATTGCTGACTAGTACGTTCTCTAAAAGATAAAGAAAGGATTACCCATGGATGACCAAATGGTAACATGATGCTGCCAAATTAGAATGAAGCACTGAAGCGTAATGGCACATGATTACGAAGTATTAAAGGATAAATGCACATTTAGTGCACACATCCTTCTGAGGGCCCCTCCACTCCTGCAGCATTTTTGTTATATAACAAAGTTACCTAAAATGCATCTCCCCAACGGCTTCCACTATGCCACGCTGCAATTCTTCAAAACACTTACTTCTGCGCTTCGTCTTTCAGGTGTATCAAACCCCAAAAAACAAAAATGTACTATGTTGTAGTTTACCAGTTCTTAGATGTGGTGTTTTTTTTAGCCTTTTTTTCTTTAAAGCTTAAGTTTACGTTAAGAAAAAAACAAAAAACAAACAAATAAACCAAAAAAAACACCACAAGGGATATTACATACCTTCAATGTGATGTGTCTGTTGTGCCGCTGTGTTCTGGTTCAGCAGAAATCATTGTCCTCTGATGTCCCCCCCACTGGCCCGTATTCTTCTGGTGTGACAGGGGTTATTAGAACTGAGTGATCTCTAACAGGCATTCATCAAGAGTGACTGTGCCTGTCCTTTCCTCCCAGATTCCCCGTTCATAGAAGCCACTACTTCTACAAGTGAAATGTGATCTATGAACAGAGGACAAGCAGATGATTGAAAGGTCCACCCCCTCCATTCATAGATCACCTTTCATTCATATATGCTTTAGTAAAGGCTTCTATGAATAAAGGGCAGAAAAGGCAGCCCTACTGCAAGGGTTAACTGCTTGTTTAGTATAGGGGAGAAGGATCATGTTTAAGCTGAATGGAGTTGGACTTTAACTCCCCAATAACCCTAACATACTTTGTTTAACTGTTTTATTTTGTAGAACTGCAAGTCCCAGCAATGTGTGTGAGGAACCATATGCTGAAACATAGCCAGGAGTGTAAAGTAGGACAAGGGCATATAGTTAAATGACATTATGCTGGCTAAGCTGGAGAAGTTATAGTAATAAATTCACATTCTGTTTGGGAAGGACTGGCCTGGGCATCACAAATCCTTCACAGGCACCTCACTGATTCAATGTGTGTAGAGCTATCCTGTATCCCAATATTGATGCAATACAGGCATGTGGGAATTAGTAGTGGCAGTTCTCAGGCAAAGCCAAATAGTAAAGCCCCATCAATGACCACCAACCCCAGCTACAACACATACATGCACACAATTGCAACTATAGATAGATAGTTCAATAACTAAATTGACTCTCGTGCCTGTGCCACTGCCCTACCCCTTCAGATGCAATGAAGAAAATTAGCAGCAATCTCAGAGCACCTGACAACTGCAACAAGGGTGGTTCCACCCTTTCCTGCCTGGAAATGTAATAAATATTCCTTTAAAGTGTAGCAACAGCTTAAAACGCTTATTGTTTTTATTGAAACCCACCTTGAGAAATCAGGACAAGTCTCTCAGGCTAGGTTCTTTAGCGTCTGATGTATGTGTGATGGACCAACAGAAGTGAGGCCTGGTTCTGATAGCTATACAACAAAGTGCATCTTCCTTTGGGCTCCGCTCACACCTGAACAATTTTCTGCTTGAAGCATGCACTTCTACAATGCTCAACAAGCCAAATACCATTCATTTCAATGGCCCCTGTTCATATCTAAGCATTCTGTTGCCTGAAGAAAACCACCTGAAGCTCAAAAAATTACATGAGCTTCTTTTTGGCAGATTACAAGTGTTAGAAATGTCTGACTTTTTTACGAGCGTTTTCTGCTCAAAAGGAGCTGATCCATGATGAAGGTATAGTGTATGTGGACCTTGCTCTGGTCCTAGGCTGCTACCTCTCTGATCATGACAAAAAGAGCACTCAGCAGATGATAAACTCTGGGTGGGTATTGAGGAGTGCCTAGTAGAAAAGATCACATTATGTAAAGGCCTTTTTAAAATGTTTTGTCACAGTCAGATTTAGTGGCTAATAGCTATATCTGTGGAAAGGTTCACACAGAAACCAGCAGGATAAAAGCACAAGCAGGTCTCCCTGCCAGATGACGCAGGGTCCCCTGAGGCGTGGGGACTAAGCAACAACTGATCTTCACCAGAGCTCCTGATGGTGGAGATGGGTTTTGCTGTGTGCTAGTGCCAGGTTGCAGTCCTCAGGATCGCCCCAAGATGTGAGCAAGCTGGGGTCCGGTAGTAGATGTATCAGGTAGAGAGAAAGCAGAAGCATAGTAAGTAAGCAAGCCAAAGATCAGTAACAACTGGCTGTGGGTTGAGATGAAGTAGAAGCGTAGTCATGGAGCAAGCCAAAGGTCAGTAATGAGTGGTAGTAAAGATACAGATGGCAGCTGAAGCGAAAGGAGCAAAATCTTGGCTAGATAAAAGTACAATAATTTGGCAAAAAGGAACTGCAGAGACATGGCTTAAAAGGGGAGTTCATGGGAGGAGCAAGGGGAATAAGGTTCATCAGAAACAAAATACAAAGTAAGGTTGTCCAAGAGATCAGGCAGAAAGTTGACTGGCATCTGAGGTGGCAAGATCCATAGCCAGACACTACAGAGTTTCCAGGTTGAGATCCAGATCCTGGCACCTTTATTGGTTAAGAGCATCAAATACAGCAAATGTAAATCAATGCAAAGGCCTCCCCATTCCTCCTCATCAAGAGGTGAGCAATTTGGGGTCCAGTAGTAGATGTATCAGGTAGAGAGAAACCAGAAGCATAGTCAGTAAGCAAGCCAAAGATCAGTAACAACTGGCTGTGGGTTGAGATGAAGTAGAAGTGTAGTCATGGAGCAAGCCAAAGGTCAGTAACGAGTGGTAGTAAAGATACAGATGGCAGCTGAAGCGAAAGGAGCAAAATCTTGGCTAGATAAAAGTACAATAATTTGGCAAAAAGGAACTGCAGAGACATGGCTTAAAAAGGGAGTTCATGGGAGGAGCAAGGGGAATAAGGTTCACCAGAAACAAAATACAAAGTAAGGTTGTCCAAGAGATTAGGCAGAAAATTGACTGGCATCTGAGGTGGCAAGATCCATAGCCAGACACTACAGAGTTTCCAGGTTGAGATCCAGATCCTGGCACATTTATTGGTTAAGAGCATCAAATACAGCGAATGTGAATCAAGGCAAAGGCCTCCCCATTCCACTGGGCTTGAGCAGTGGATGTTATTAGAATTATGATGAGATGCAAGGGGTTGATAAAGACTGTTGCATGTTTTTGGTCCCTAATGGCATCAATAAGAGCACCTGAAAAAGGCATGCCTCTTCTTCTCCTAGTAACTGGCTTTTCATTGGCTAAAACAAAACATTCAAGCCTGAAAATGTCCAAAAACGCATGTATAAACATGCATAAAAAATGCTCCAAAAACACTTAAAGAAGTTAAAGCTCAAGTGTGAACTTGCCTAAATCATGCAATGCATACTAGCACATTATGCAATTGTCTTACAGGGGAAAGTGTTTTTTATTTATTTTTTATTATAAACTGCGGTTTACAACCGCTTTAATAAATACTCCAAAATTACCACAAAAGCAGCACTTCTCTTCTTGGTCTGCCTGCCCACTATTATGCAGAAGACTATGAACAACAGCTTGAAGGACCTGTAACAGTGCCTGATAGAATCAAAGCTAAAAAAAAATGTAGCACCATTTATTTTTAGTAAGTTCAGGGTTATCCTGGAAAAAGTGAAATAATAAAAACTTTTAAAGAAAAGAATACATCTCTGAAAATTTACAACAAACAATCTACCATTTGCTTCACGTAATGTACAAAAGAATGTGTTTACTCTACTTAACTAAAGAATAATAATTAAAGCTTGTTAAAATAATGTGCTGTGCTCGGTCTGCACAATTTATTGCGCATTGTGAAGCCAATTATGCTGAACTCCAGAGTTAATTGTACACAGTAACTTATTTTTTGTATTCATGTCCAATAAACACATGCATTACCTTGTATTAACATTTGTTAAAAGACCAGCAAGGCTTTTAGTAAAGAAAATATAGCTGTAACAGTTTGTGAAAGCCTGGGAAATTGCAGCTATTTTTATAATGTACAATACAATAGTTTTTCTGTAATATTTTCCACAGTTACAGTTCCATAATTACCACTTGCAACCAGAGGGTGGAGCTTCATGTCAGTTTGGTTCTCTGTGAAGTCTCATCTCTACAAGCCATGGAAGAATGTTTCATACCATTTTTAAGCATTATATTTTAACTTTAAAGAGACACTCTAGTTAAATAAGCTAAAGCTGAAGTTTAAACTGCTTATTCTTTGCTTTCCTCTTAAGTAGTGGTCTAGGCATGCAGTATTTGTGAAATGTGTACTGGTTGTTAAGGAGCGGAGCGGCCAGTAAACAACATGCTTGTTAGGAGCAGACAGCTGCCGCGTCCTTACCAAACGATGAGTCATCAGGACTTCCCGTCGACAGCTGAATGTAAAAAAAGGATTGCCATCAATGAAAAAGAAAATCAAAAAAATATAGCGTGCCCCCCCCCATGGATTTTAAAGGGAACCCCCACACCAAAATAAAAAAAATGGTGTGGGGCTCCACCCAAAATCCATACCAGACCCTTATCTGAGCATGCAGGAAAGGCAAAGGGAGGGGACGAGAGAGCCCCCCAACTATACAAGGCCACCGAGCACCTTGTCTTCCGGTTGATTGGGACAAGGGTCTCTACCCCACAACCCTGGTAGGTGGTTGTGGGGGTCAGTGGTTGTGGGGGTCTGTGGGCAGGGGATTATCAGAATCTGGAAACCCCTTCTAACAAGCCCACAGATCCTGCCCCCCCCCCCATGTAAATGAGTATGGGGGGGCAGGATCTGTGGGCTTGTTAAAAGGGGCTTCCAGATTCCGATAATCCCCTGCCCACAGACCCCCACAACCACCGACCCCCACAACCACCGACCAGGGCTGTGGGGTAGAGGGGTAGAGACCCTTGTCCCAATGAAGGTTCCCTTCACCAAAAAGAAACTGTGTAGTGTAAAAAGACATTAGACAGTTTTTGACAAGTCCTTTACTTAAAAAATTAATTTAAAAAATGTCCCCTGGTGTAGATCAATCATCAATCAAGACGCCCGCTGCCTCCGCTGACCCCCAAAAATTAAAAAAAGGTATGCTCCCACCATCTGACAGCTTTGCCATCTGACAGTTCTTAAATAACTAAGGGGCAGGGTCACCCAGTGACATCAGCGGATGACCCTGTGTCATGGTTATGCAGTAATGTGTGTCTGTCAGATCACCTTTCCTTCTGTGTTCACCTTTAGAGGCCAGCCACCCTCACCTGACTTTTTAAATAATCTTCCCTCAGCATAGCTCCACCCCGGTCTCTAATTAGGAACACTATATTAACCTGGGCATAGCAAGCCAACCTTGCTGATCAACCATTGTGTATTCATTGTGTGTTTGGCTTCCTGTTTCCTGCTTGCCGTGTGTTCTTCGTTTGTCTCTGTTACCGACCTTGGCGTGTTCTCGACTATTTCTGTCTGCTCGTTACCCTGACCTTTTAGCGTGTCCCCGACTATCCCTGTTTGCCTGTGACCCTGAACCTTTGGCGTGTACTCTGTTGTACCCGTCTGCTAGTCGCCTTGACCTCTGCCTTATCCCTTTACTATCCTTGTTGTTCCAGTCTGCTGCTTCCTTCTCCTGTAGTCTACCGTGAGCGTGAGCTTTGAGACCCTAGGGGCTGCGACCTGGAGCCAGACTGCAGCGCAGTCCATCCTCACCACTAGAGGCTCTGGTGAACACCTGCTGGCTCTTAGACTCTGCGCCCCGGGGAATCTATGCTTTAGCTCCCATTGGGATCTGGGTTAGTGATCCAGTAGACCTGCTTCCTGGGTACTATCCGCAGCAGTCAGTCCTAGGGTCCACTATCTTAGCGGTGCACTTCCAACTCCTATGGAGTGCATCTGTCACCTGGTCTCAGGTGACCTGACACCCTGCCCCTTCTGACATCATCAACACAGAATTCCCCTGGCCGATGAAGCAAAAAGGGTGTAGTGTCTTTATCCAAGCATGCAGCCAGGTAAGTTAAGAAAAGGAAGAAAAAATAAAAAAAGGTCAGCTCCCGCCGTCTGACAGTTCTTAAACACTTCAATACAGGGCATTTTCACCCCCTTCCTGCCCAGGCCAATTTTCAGCTTTCAGCACGGTAACATTTTGAATGACAATTGCGCGGTCATGTACTGCACTGTACCCAAATGAAAATGTTTTTCCCCAAAAATAGAGCTTTCTTTTGGTGGTATTTGATCACCTCTGCGGTTTTTATTTTTTGTGCTATAAACAAAAAAAGAGCAATAATTTAAAAAAACAATATTTTTTACTTTTTGCTATAATAAATATCCCAATTTAAAAAAAAAAAGTTTAGGCCGATATTTATTCTTCTACATATTTTTGGTAAACAAAAATCGCAATAAGCATATTTTGATTGGTTTGAGCAAAAGTTATAGCGCCTACAAAATAGGGGATAGATTTATGGCATTTTTATTATTTTTTTTTTTTTACTAGTAATGGCGGTGATCTGCAATTTTTATTGTGACTGTGACATTGCGGCGGACAGATCGGACACTTTTGACACTATTTTGGTACCATTGACATTTATACAGCGATCAGTGCTATAAATATGCACTGATTACTGTGTAAATGTCACTGGCAAGGAAGGAGTTAACACTAGGGGGCGATCAAGGGGTTAAATGTGTTACCTAGGGGGTGATTCTAACTGTGGGGGGATGGGACTGTGTTCCTATATACTAGGAACACACGATCTGTCTCCTCTCCCCTGATAGGATGTGGATCTGTGTGTGTCTGTGTGTTTATACACAGATTCATGTTCCTGTTCTGTCATCCGCCCGCTCCTTGACAACACCTATCTATTAATGTAAATAAATACGGCGGATAGTGCCAGGCGTTAAATTACTGCATGATTTCACTACTAAAATACCGCAAGACTTCATAAAGTAACTCATGCGGTATTTTAGTAGCTTTTTTTTGTGAATGCCCCAAATTTTTTTTTAAAAAACACTGAACTATATTTTATCGCATTTTTGAAGGGGAAATACACCACTTTATGAATGGAGCCCAATATCTCTACCCAACTTGTTCATTTTAAAGCTTGGTGCTGTCCCCCAACCATGCTGCCCACACACTTGTCTACAAGTGATATTAGTAAAAACTAGCCATTCACCATGGGAAATGGGAAGGGAAGGGTTGGGTTGGGGTGTCTATTTTTTAACTTTATTAAAGTGATTAGGGAGATGATTTCTACAGTTAACAGATATGCCAAGGATTAAAATGACAAGGTCCTAGTGGCAATTGCAGCTGTGAGCTTATATTAGCCCTCTGACTGCCCAAACAGCATGGGTCAGCTGAGTGGCACAATCATGTCATTTACAATATGCCCTTGTTAGTCAAAATGGTTACAAACGGTTTCTTGTTTTCAAAGTTAATTATTGTAAGAATTAGAAAGATAAGCAACTGGCGATGGTGTTTAGTAACAATACATCAACCTTTTAAGAAAACGGCAACTGAACGAAAAAAACCTCAAGGTCGCCGTGCAGTGAACTCATTCGGAAGCTACAGCTGTTCTGTTTCAGGGATTTGCCTTAATGCTCATCATTATCTTTCTGTTAATGCTCTTTCATGGACCAATCAGTGGTCATATGCTGTTTGCAAACCCTGGTCACTTAACCCAGTGGAAGAGCGCTCGTGCTATAATTTGTACCTCAATGCAATCAGATTACATCTAATCTGAATGATTTGTGTCCTTTATGGAACAGATAAAGTGTAATCCGGGGGTTTCTAGAGCATGGAGTGTCCTTATGATACAACATCTCATTGTTATGCATGGGGGTGGAAGGATAAAGGTGCATTATGTGTTACATCTGTGTGATGGATGAGCTTATTTTAATTAGGCATAGGATACAGAGTAAAATATTCCTGTTAGTTTCTTTATACAATTTGCTATGTATTTGTTATGAGTGTGTGTGTGTATATACAGGTATATATATTATTAAAGTATACTATAATATATTATATTTATATATATATCTAGAGAGAGAGAGAGAGAGAGAGAGAGAAATACAATAAGTATATACACACACTTAAAGAGCTATGGAAATCAAGGTACAGTAAAACCTTGGATTGCGAGCATAATTCGTTTTGGAAACATGCTTGTAATCCAAAGCACTTGTATATCAAAGCAAATTTCCCCATAAGAAATAATGGAAACTCAAATGATTCATTCCACAACCATGTATTCATAGGCCCTTCAGTTTATAGTCCTTATAAAAAGATTATAGCAATGTGATGGTTGTGTAATCATAAAATGTTCATCCACAAATGAAAGCCTCCACAAGGGGATTAGAAGCAAAATCCAGCAGGAGCTACAGAGTATAAAAGAGAAGAGGGGTGCCTCTAAGTGTAGCAATATGTTGGTAAATGTTGTACCTTCATTAAATGTAACCATATTGCTACACTTAGAGGTGCCTCTCTTCTCTTTTATATTCAGTTGTGACATGACGCTACTTGTATACCAAGACATCGCTTGTTTATCAAGTCAAAATTTATTTAAAAAATTTGTTTGTCTTGCAAAACCCTCTCAAACCAAGTTACTTTCAAACCGAGGTTTTACTGTAATTTCATAACTATTTTGCATGCAAGAACAGCTAACATGCTTTCCAGGACCTGTGTACGTCTTAATGTATGTTGCTCCTCCATCTAATGCTTTATGCTGACAACACAGTTTACAAGATTTTCACATCACAGAAACAATTATTACTTAGGTTTGCCAAGAAAGAGGATTTGCTATTTTTTTTGTTTTCCTCCAAGTGTTCCTTTGGGTTTCCGATGTTTAAGCTACTAGGGGCAGAGTGAAATGCATTGGAGGCGTGGCCTGGCAGCAGCCCAGGCTGAGACTGCCACATACTTTACTATAGCAGGTTTGCTTCGATGTGCAGCCCATGGGATACAGCTTTTGTTTCATACTGACGTTTGGAGCCAAGATGAGCTCCGTCCCAGGCCGGCACTCACAGCAGTGTTCACAGGGCTAGAACCCCTTACAGCCAGATCAGCACACACTTGTGTAAAGGGTTCCTTTAGGGACCCTTTCGCACACTGCGGATTCCTCTGTGGTCAGCAGGGGATCTGTGAGCTGATCCTTGCTGATTGGAGGAGAGAGGGTGGGTGACACATATCTGTCCACTCAGGATCTGCAGATTAGACCCCTTCAGAACCCACTCTGCTCTATGGGTGGCCGGAAGTAAACAAACTCCTCTGTCTGTTTATACCCAGCTACCTTTGATCTGCTCCACCTAAGCAAAAGAAGGGGAGTTATTTAAAAAAGCTGTATTCAAGTAAGAGGTGGGGTTCCGGCGCTCCTATTATTATGATGCCTTAAATGGAATAGTGCAGTAATAATATAAATAGTACATTAAAAAATAGCACATAAAAAGTAGCACATTAAAAATAGGGGGGGGGGGGAGAGGAGGCAGCCATCCTCAGAGGGTGTCCATAGCTTCTGTGAGCACAAAAACGTCACACCAACTTCGGTTTCATACATTCCCCTCATTCCATTAGTGGGAATGTACCAATGAAAGAAAAAATTATGTCTCACCTGTAAATTTGTGGATCACGGCCAAAAAAACTTCACCATTCTAGGAAAAACATATACCAATAAAGAATTTCACAATTGCACTAGTGAGTACGTGGTATATTGCCTGACCTGCCCGAGTGGCCTGTTTTATGTGGGCAGGACCATACGCACCTTATGCCAACGTTTTGGCGAACATAGGCGCTTCATAGAAAAAGGCTGTGACAAACACACTGTCCCTCTTCATTTTCTGAAGGTACACCATAAATCCACCACTGGCCTAAAAGTCTGGGTTATAGAGGCCATTCCCAGAGATATTCCTGCTGCAGAACGTTTTAAATGCTTATGTCAGCAGGAAACTTACTGGATATATTCCTTGAACACTCTCTCGCCGAGAGAACTCAATGAAGAAGAAAAAGAGCCACACTCTTTATTGTAGCTGTACCCCCGCTTTTTTTGCCTTCCATCCTATCCTTGGTCCCTACAGTTAAATTATTTCCATCAGGGTTCAATCTCCAGTATAATACAAATACTTGGGGGATATAGTTTTCGCCGCGATCATCAGAGCGAGAGCAATAATTCTAGCACTAGACCTCCTCTGTAACTACAACCTGGTAACCGTAAAAAAATTTAAAGCGTCGCCTATGGAAATTTTTAGAAAAAACAACTGAATCGCGCTACTAAGTATCACAAAATTTAACAGTGATGGATCTAATAAATCCCAAACTAGATGAGTGGAATGAATGCAAAAATGTATAATATAATAAGTATGACCTTGTCACTATATATCTATATGCACATCCTTAATAAAACATTATGTGCGCTTGTGATCAACAAATGAAAAGAAGAGAAAACGTTTCTCAATGTGATAAATAATCCACCCGTGCAAAACACAAATTAGCAAAAGTCCACTCTTAAGGAGATCTTCAACTTTTATGCAGCGAAAGATGTAATCCACCACCAGTATAGAAGGGGTTACTTCTTACCGGACATAAATAATCCCCCATTACAGAGGATCATAACAGGCATGTCAGCTGTGTAACTCCTGTGTTGGACTGCTGCGGCTGTACCTCAGAACGCCAGGGGGACCCGATCGGTGCAGTGGTGAATTTTAACATGTAACACAAAGTGGGAGTCTCCAATCGTGTAAAACCTTTTAGCTTTATTGTATAAAAAAGTCAAAAACACACTTACATAGAACGTCCATAAACAAGCCTAAAGTCTGGTGTGTCGGCTGAACACACACAGACAAACCCATCCTGCTGGAAGAGAACACACAGTCTGGAGGTGACGTCAGCGCGTAGTCCTGCTCCGCCCTACGCATTTCGTGATAAGTCACGTCATCCAGGGGCACGGGAGGCGCGCTGCGTCACCTCCCTATGTACCAGGAACACTGTACCAAGCCTCGTTCTGAGCCACGGACCACCAATGAGCATCCAAATTGGACTAGACGAGAAAGGCCGATGGATTGAATGCATAATAACACTCACAACAAACATTGTATTTAAAAACAGACAAAGTCCAATATGATACATAAAGGTCTCATAACACTCTGATATACCATATGTCATACAGGGCACAAATGAGATTCCAATATGCTTGTGTATATTTACAGCGGAAGGCATCCAGTATTAGTGGTATGTCTAAAAAACCTACTTCAATGTTGATACATATAAATAAAATATAAGAAGTATTCTGTTGCCAAAAGGAGCTCTTTGATGGATGTAACAAAGGCATATAAAAAAAAATTGCCAAACAATGTGCAATCTTAATTTTAAATCATAAGAATGTATAAATAAACTAAATAAGCACTATATGGGATGTCCGATCTATGACTAGTCTCTGTCAAACAACAGCCCCCCAGACAAACCAAAAATTCTCAATGATCAAAAATGTAAAATAGTGAATAAAAATAGATAAAAAATCTATTTAAATGCTGACTGAACCCAGAAGTCTAAATTTGGACATTTGGGGCCACAGCTGCAAAAAGGGTTGCTGCCATCTAGTGGTAGAAGTATAGAATGTGCAGCATAAACCTCTTTATGCTCAGGATGGATTCTGACCATAATCTGATGTAACATTCTTAAAAAATACCAGAACCACCAAACTTAATGTGTACTCCTGAACCAACTGTGACTAATGTCAGAAGCATATAAAAATATAATTTAAAATAAATAAAATATATATAAATTTCAAAAATGAAAAGGTAAATAGAAAATAGAATTAAAAATAAAATTGTAAAATAAAGATAAAAATTATAAAATAAAAATGTAATAGTCCAGAGATGATTATCCTACCAGACAGGGCCCTCTCAATCCTCAGTATGGTTATAATCAACCATACCGTACTCAGCCATTGGGAAGGAATGGGGATTACGGATGGAATGTTCCAATACAAAACCGTTTTTTCCCTTTATCTGACTCTGGAGCTCTGAATGCATACGGCCAATATGAAGATAGTTATGGCCAGAGAGGAATGGGGGAAAAAACGATTCATTACCCCGACTATCAGGAGGGGGGTCCATCACATCTGAGATCCAACCAAGGTTTTAGATCGCCTAGTATTCGTGGGAATCAGAATTGGGGTTTTCCCAGGAACAGCCAGGGCCAGAAATGGCCCGTAGAGCGAAGAGAGGAGTCAGAGGGGGGAGGCGGGTGCAATCAGCAAAAAAGAAAGATAGGGTAGGGACTGGAATTTTCAATTTAAGCAAACAGGTTTTGACAGACTCTGAGATCAGGATAGGGGTTTGAAATTTGCTCCGCCCAGAAGCCTGAGCAAATTTCAAACTTTTATGGACATACATAAGTATGTACGTAAGATTCACATTAAACGATGCTGAACAACCCGATAAGGGAAACTTCTATTGGGAGGTCTGACTATCAACATTCGGGCTTCTCGAATGCATCTCTTTTCAACTCTCCCGGGTCCCTGGCCCCTAATGTTAGAGTGTTTAGGGATGTTATGCTGAGGGATTTGGAATGCATCAAAGTGAAAAAAGTGAGGATGCGCAGAGATCTTGAGAATGGGTTGGAGTCTCTCTGTAACAACAAATCCCTAGTCATACGACCAGCGGATAAGGGTGGGGGAATAGTGATCCTTGACCGGTGTGACTATCTAAAAGAAATACATCACATTGTGGACGATGCAGATACCTATACTCCACTTAATAGGGATCCAGTGGTGAGGTATAAGAGGGAGCTTGAAGCTATTGTAGATAGGGGCTTCCGCAGTGGCATCTTGAACAAAAAAGAAAAACTGTTTCTGGTGCCAGCTGCTCCCCGCACCCCCGTTATATACCATCTCACAAAAATCCACTAAAGGCTTACTTGCCCCCCGGGGTAACCCATAGTCAGTGGCATTGACTCGGTTACATCCTGGGTGGGCAAGTACAAAGACCACTATCTACAGCCTTTGGTTCAGAAGGTTCCCTCTTTCATTAAGGATACCAAACAGGTTATTAATATGCTGTCTATTATCATTCCAAAGAAAGGATTATGGTTGGTCACGGCTGACGTGACCTCCCTTTACACCATTATCCCCCACTCTTTGGGATTGGAGGCGGTTCAGTTATATCTAACTAGAGGATCTGGTTTGGCTCCAACCCAGATCAGTTTTATCATGGAACTTCTAGAGTATGCGGCCAGTCACAACTACTTTTGGTTCGACCATCAGTTTTACCGCCAGGATAGGGGTGTGGCCATGGGGACTAAGTATGCCCCAAGTTTGGCCAATCTTTTTATGGCCAAGTGGGAGGAGGATGTCGTCGGTGTCCAGGCTAGACCGGAACTGGTCCTTTGGGCCAGGTACATTGACGACGTCCTCCTCCTATAGGATGGCAGCGAGGTTGCACTTCATGACTTTATGTTGTTTCTTAATGACAACAATAGGGGGATTAGATTGAACTTTGAGGCCAGCCGTGAGGAGATACATTTCGTAGACTTGAAAATCACTGTTAGAGGTGATAAATTCATAACATCTACCTATTTTAAGCTGACCAATAAGAACTCATACATCCCCCTCGACAGTTGTCATTACGAACCTTGGTTAAGGGCAGTTCCTCATGGTCAATATGCACATCTAAGGCGGAATTGCACTGAGCTTGACACCTTTGACAGCCAGGCGGCTGTCCTTACCAAAAGATTCACGGACAAGGGGTATGATGATGGTGTTTTGTTGAGAACGCATAATTCTATCTGAAGGTGTGGTCTACCTTATACAGTGCCCATGTGGTTTACAGTACGTGGGGAGGACCAAAAGGGCACTGAAGGTTAGATTGACTGAGCATATAAACAATATCAGAAGGGGTTTCGACAAACACCCAGTTTCACGACATTATGATGAGGTACATGCTAGGGACCCCTCCAATACACTATACATGGGCATTGATAAGTACAGACCCCATTGGAGGGGTGGGTCATTGGTCAGGGAGATCTCCAAATGTGAGATGTCCTGGATCTACAGACTTAAATCTTATGTCCCATTTGGACTCAACGTTGACACTGATGTGAACGCTTTTATTACTAACTCTTGAGCACACATCGGTATCACGGTTCCTGTTTTTTTGGGAGATAGCTGGTAATGTTGCTTCTATACATTTGGCTAAAAACAAAAGGGAAGGGGAAGTTGGAACAAGAAACACCTGTAAATGGTCAGATAATAAATGACCAATTATAATGTTAAATTATACAAACTGTTGCTGTAACCATAATCAACATATAGAAAAAAAGGAGGGGGGAGCACCCGGTTCTAGTGGCCGGGTAAGGTGTTACTGTAGCAACAAATAATGGTGTGCGTATCAAATGATTGCTGTCTGTATTTCCAAAAAAGTTTAAATTTCTTTATTGTTAATTAAGATGCTGTTATCATCATGGTATTACAACCTGGATTTAAAATTGAAATAGATAAGATATAATTAAGTCCAATAGGACCCAATTGCTGCATGCACGTTAGAATGACAGGCCAGACAAAAAAACAAAAAAACAGTACATGGACAAGAAACAAAAAAACAGAGACTAGTCATAGATCGGACATCCCATATAGTGCTTATTTAGTTTATTTATACATTCTTATGATTTAAAATTAGGATTGCACATTGTTTGGCAATTTTTTGATATGCCTTTGTTACATCCATCAAAGAGCTCCTTTTGCCAACAGAATATTTCTTATATTTTATTTATATGTATCAACATTGAAGTAGGTTTTTTAGACATACCACTAATACTGGATGCCTTCCGCTGTAAATATACACAAGCATATTGGAATATCATTTGTGCCCTGTATGACATATGGTATATCAGAGAGTTATGAGACCTTTATGTATCATATTGGACTTTGTCTGTTTTTAAATAAGTTTGTTGTAAGTGTTATTATGCATTCAATCCATCAGCCTTTCTCGTCTAGTCCTGCGGTCCACTCGGGGCAAATTGGATGCTCATTGGTGTTCCGTGGCTCAGAACAAAGCTTGGTACGGTGTTCCTGGTACATAGGGAGGTGACGCAGCGCGCCACCCGTGCCCCTGGATGACGTGACCTATCACAAAACGCGTAGGGTGGAGCAGGACAACGCGCTGACGTCACCTCCAGACTGTGTGTTCTCTTCCGGCAGGATGGGTTTGTCTGTGTGTGTTCGGCCGACACACCGGACTTGTTTATGGACGTTCTATGTAAGTGTGTTTTTGAATTTTTTATACAATAAAGCTAAAAGGTTTTACACGATTGGAGTCTCCCACTTTGTGTTACATGTTAAAATTCACCACTGCACCGATTGGGTCCCCCTGGCGTTCTGAGGTACAGCCGCAGCAGTCCAACACAGGAGTTACACAGTTGACATGCCTGTTATGATCCTCTGTAATGGGGGATCATTTATGTCCGGTAAGAAGTAACCCCTTCTATAACCCCTTCTATACTATTCCATACTGGTGGTGGATTACATCTCTCGCTGCATAAAAGTTGAAGATCTCCTTAAGAGTGGACTTTTGCTAATTTGTGTTTTGCACGGGTGGATTATTTATCACATTGAGAAACTTTTTTCTTCTTTTCATTTGTTGATGACAAGCACACATAGTGTTTTATTAAGGATGTGCATATAGATATATAGTGACAAGGTCATACTTATTATATTATACATTTATGCATTCATTCCACTCATCTAGTTTGGGATTTATTAGATCCATCACTGTTAAATTTTGTGATACTTATTAGCGCGATTCAGTTGTTTTTTTCTATTTTTGATTTGATATATGTGTGTTATATATTTTGAATTGCTGCTTTCACGATCATTGATTTATGGTATTTTGTTTTCACATTCTTAGCGCAGTTTTATATATTTCTTTTCCTATGGAGATTTTTAGGTACCGTAGTTTGTCGCCATTCCACGAGTGCGTGCAATTATAAAGCATGACATGTTTGCTATCTATTTACTCGGCGTAACATCATCTTTCACATTATACAAAAAATTGGGCTAACTTTACTGTTTGATTTTTTTTTAAATTAATGAAAGTGTCCCTTTTCCCAAAAAGTTGCGTTTAAAACACCGCTGGATCAATACTGTGTAATAAAAAATATTGCAACAATCACCATTTTATTCTCTAGATTCTCTGCTAAAAAAATATATATAATGTTTGGGGGCTCTAAGTAATTTTCTAGCAAAAAATACGGATTTTAACTTGTAAACACCAAATGTCAAAAATAGGCTTATTCATGAAAGGGTTAATTTGAAAAAGGAACCTACTCATCACTCAGATAGTCCCCCCCACCCACTACTTTACAAACAGAATGTGCCATACATATAAGTTCCATTTAAAGCTAGCAGAGTTCATTTCATCGACACTGCTGCTGAATTTAAATTGTTATATTTATCTCATGACATCACAAGTTGAATGAGTAAACAGTATGGAAGAGTTTAAGACAAGCCCTGAGCATTCATTCTTGGAAGTAATAAACCATATGGCAAGCAAGCAGCTTACTTTCAAAAGACTTTATGTAATCAGTTTGCAAAAAAAGGCATTATGCAGAGATTTAGTAGCTTGCACTGTCATAACGGTTTGTTCCGCGTATATATTCTCTGTAACAGACTAATACTCAGTAATGGGCTGCACTTTGTACTTTATATCTGCAGAACAGACTTGTCATGCCTTAAATATATACTATAAAGGGGTTTGAAAGAAGGAAAAACAACATATAATTGGATCAAGATATACACCAATCTGCAAATTTCTTGGCGTGGTCATTTTACCAGTTAGTCTCTAAAGGACCCTGTCATCAAAAACATGTATCTACTGTTTATCATAAAAATTAAGTATGGCCTAAGTTTTTTTTTGGCTGTACTTCTCTTGAGGGTTACAGAGGTGCATTTACAGGCAGTCCCCGAGTTACGAACGGGCTAGAGACTGTAGGTTTGTTCTTATGTCGAATATGTTCAAAAGTCGGAACAGCATGGGCAGAACGGCAGATATGTAGTTTTTGACGTTCTGTTGAATGTAGCCACCTTCGAAAAGGGTCCGTCGAATGTGCCCGCCGTTGAAAAGGGTCCGTCGAATGTGCCTGCCGTCGAAAAGGGTCCGTCGAATGTGCCCGCTGTCGAATAGGTTCCGTCGAATGTGCCCGTCGTCCCGTTCGTAAGTAGGAGTCGTTCGCAAGTCGGATGTTCGTAACTTGGGGACTCCCTGTACTTATTATTATTATTATTATACAATATTTATATAGCGCCAACAGTTTACGTAGCGCTTTACAACTTGAGGGTAGACAGTACAAATACAATACAATTTGATACAGTAGGAATCAGAGGGCCCTGCTCACTTAGAGCTTACAATCTAAGAGGGAAGGTTAAGAGATACAAGAGGTAATAGCTGTGGGTGATGTGCTGATTGAGAAGATAAATGTACAGTTGTTAGGTGGGGGCCAGATAGGCTTCTCTGAAGAGATGAGTTTTCAGGGATCGTCTGAAAGTGGATAAGGTAGGAGAAAATCGGACGGATTGGGGAAGAGCATTCCAGAGGATGGGGGAGGCTCTGGAGAAGTCCTGAAGGCGAGCATGGGATGAGGTGACAAGGGAGTTTGAGAGCAGGAGGTCTTGGGAGGAGCGAAGAGAACGATTAGGTTGGTATTTTGTGACTAGGTTAGAGATGTAGCTAGGGGCCAGGTTGTGGATGGCTTTGTAAGTTGTAGTTAGTATCTTGAATTTAATTCGGTGACTGAGTGGCAGCCAATGGAGGGATTGGCAGAGGGGTGTAGCAGACGCTGAGCGGTTTGTGTGGTGGATGAGCCTGGCCGCAGCGTTCATGATGGACTGAAGTGGGGATAGCCTATTTAGAGGTAAACCAATGAGGAGGGAGTTGCAGTAGTCAAGGCGGGAGATGACCAGGGAGTGGATTAGAAGCTTTGTGGTGTCATTGGTTAGGAAGGGGCGTATCTTGGAGATGTTGCGAAGACAGAGGCGGCAAGCTTTGGATAGTGATAGAATGTGGGGTCGAAAGGTTAGTTCAGAGTCCAGGATTACACCTAGGACCTTGGCGTGGGGAGATGGGTTGATAGTTGAGCCGTTGATCTTGACAGGGAGATCAGGGGAAGTGGCACCTGAGGGAGGAAATATCATGAGCTCGGTTTTGGATAGGTTGAGTTTGAGAAAGTGATGTGACATCCAGGCTGATATGTCTGCTAATAAGTTGGTAATGCGTGAGGAGACAGATGGAGAGAGCTGGGGGGTGGAGAGATAGATTTGGGTGTCATCAGCGTAGAGATGATATTTAAAGCCGTGGGAGGCAATCAATTGACCCAGGGAGGTGGTGTAGATTGAGAAAAGGAGAGGTCCGAGAACAGAACCTTGGGGGACCCCGACGGAAAAAGGAAGAGGAGAAGAGGAAGTAGAGTTGTAAGTGACACTGAAGGAGCGGTGGGATAGGTAGGATGAGAACCAGCGAAGAGTACAGTCACGGAGACCAAAGGAGTGGAGTTTTTTGAGGAGGAGGGGGTGGTCCACTGTGTCAAAGGCAGCAGAGAGGTCCAGGAGAAGTAGTACAGAATAGTGTCCATTGGCTTTAGCCATTAGTAGGTCATTTGAGAGTTTAAGGAGAGCAGTTTCCGTGGAGTGTTGAGGGCGAAAACCGGACTGAAGGGGATCAAGAAGTTTATTCATGGTCAGATGGTCGCTTAATCGGTTGTAGACCAGTCTTTCAAGAAGTTTGGAGGAGAAGGAGAGTAAGGAGATGGGACGTAAGTTGTTGAGATTGGTGGGATCCAGTGAGGGCTTTTTTAGTATGGGGGTGACTAGCGCATGTTTTAGAGAGTTTGGGAAGATGCCACAAGAGAGGGAGAGGTTGAAAATGTGAGTTAGAGAGCGTAGAATCGAGTCAGAGGGTGAGCGTAGCATTTGCGAGGGAACAGGATCCAGGGGGCAAGTGGTTAGATGAGTGCTAGATAAAAGTTTAGCAACCTCAGTAGTAGTAGCAGGGTTGAATGAGGGAAGTAATGATTGTATCTGTGGACATGGAGTGTTGCATGGGGGAGGTTTTTGCGCATTGGCGATCTCCTCATGAATTGTATCAATCTTAGTTTTGAAGTGATTGGCAATCTCCTGGGCAGTGAGTGAGTTGGTGGGTGGAGGCAGTGGAGGACAGAGTAGAGTGTTGAAGGTAGAGAAGAGTTGACGTGGACTGGATGAGAAGGTGTTGATGAGTGTGATAAAGTAGGTCTGTTTGGCAGTGTGAAGGCAGGAGTAGTATTTTAGGAGGGCAGATTTATATTGTGTGAAGTCTTCCTGGGTCTTAGTCTTATGCCACAGGCGCTCAAGAGCGCGGCTACGTTTTCTGAGACTTCTGGTGTCATCTGTTTGCCAGGGTTGTAGCAGTCGGGGCCTAATTCTGCGTGTAGTGAGGGGGGCCAGCTTGTCTAGGGAGGAAGACAGTGAGCTGTTGTAAACGAAAGTAGCTAGGTTGGGACAGGACAGGGGGGAGATTTTGTCATAGAGGTGATCAGTAGCAGAGTAGAGAAGAGAAGGGTTGAGGTGGCGAAGGTTTCTGCGTGTAACTGTTAGGCGGTTGGAGGGAGAAGAGGTGGAAGACAAGGAGAGAGCAAAACTAATAAGGTGGTGATCAGAGAGTGGGAGTGGATTGTTGGAAAGGTTGCACGGAGTGCACAGATAGGAGAAGGCAAGGTCAAGGGTGTTGCCATTGGAGTGGGTAGGAGCCTGTATCCATTGCTTCAGGTCAAGCGATGAGGTTAGACTGAGAAGTTTAGAAGTAATAGTAGTGTTAGTGTTGACAGGGATGTTGAAGTCCCCAAGAATAATTGTGGGGATTTCAGAAGAGAGAAAGTAGGGTAGCCAGGCAGAGAAGTCATCAAGAAAGGCTGATACCGGTCCAGGGGGCCGGTAGATGACAGCAATTCTTAGAGAAATGGGAGAGAAAAGACGAATGCAGTGTGCCTCAAAAGAGGAGAGTATCAGAGAGGGAGGTGGGTGAAGAACCTGATAGGTGCTGCATGGAGCTAGAAGGATTCCCACTCCACCTCCCTTCCGTCCACTTGGTCTGGGGGAGTGAGTCCAGAGAAGGCCCCCATGGGAGAGGGAAGCAGGAGAAATAGTATCCGATTCATGAAGCCAGGTTTCAGTAATGGCAAGTAGGTTAAAGGAATTTGTGATGAAGAGGTCGTGGAGGGCGGTGAGTTTGTTGCAGACAGAACGTGCATTCCACAGGGCACAGGAAAAGGGGGGGCTGGTATTGGAAAGAGGAATAGAGACCAAGTTCTGTGGGTTGCGGCTCCTGCCAGAGGGTGTAGGGGGATGGGAGCAATGGGCAATGACAGATGATGGTGGCCCAGGGTTTGGGGATATGTCACCAGAGATTAGGAGAAGCAGGAGGGTGAGGGAGGTAATGTGGGACTGTGATTTATGTGAAGGGGCATGTTTCAGAGTACTGGAGGTTTTATCAGTGTATGGATGTAGAATGAGCGAGAGTTGGTAAGAGCAGTAGTAGGGGGAAGACAGAAGGCAGGGTGATATGTATAAGCAGGCGGGTGGAGAGGGGGGGTGAAGGTAAGAGAGTTTGAGGAGAGAGGTCAGGAGTGTCAGAAGTAGTGGTAGAGAGTGCATGTTACAGAGTGGAAGGAGAGCTTAAGAGAGAGACAGGGTCACCTGTAGTCACCTGTACTTTTGTTCTTCTGTGACCCACGGTCAGTTGATAGGGCAGAGCCACGCCAGAAGGACACCAACAATATTGTCAGGATCCTCCCAGCTGACAGAATGACAATTAACTCCATCTGCAGCTGAAAGCCAGAGCCAGCTGCACATGACCCTCCATGCCTTGGAGGAAATGTGCGGAGAGCAGTGATTGACAGTTACTGTTCTCTGCTCATAGCAGACCGAGAGCAGGGCAATCAGCCGACATGTAATTGCTCAGTTCTTGGTCTTAGAGCCAATGTGTGACAGCTGCAGTGTCAAACAGATGCAGCTGCAGTATGTAGGTAAATATGTGTTTTTTTTTTGTTTTGTTTTTTTCTTTTATATAAGCTCATACTTCTTCTTTAAATCCTAACAAATGACCTCTCTTATTTAGAAGAATAGAAGAAAGCCTAAAAAGAAAACTATTGCAGCCATCAACACTGTTTGCTTTGAGTTTATTACTGCTTTAACTGCACCCCAGGGAGGTGGATGGAAGCTGGGATCCAAAGTAATTTTTTGCAAAAGAGCTTTATTTTTTGCGTCTTTTATTAATGGATTTTATTTGGGAGACTCTCAGCTAAGTGGACCTTCATTTTCATGCAAGGTCTGCTTTAAACTCACTGACTCTCCCAAGAATGGCACCCCCACAGCGCCTGAGAATCTGTTCCCGACTAACAACTGTCCTATCTGTTCTCAATAAAATATTGTTCACTCATCTAAGGTCACCTTTAGTCTTTGTGATTTTTCATCTCGGCCTGGCTGCAGGTCACAAGATAATGATGCTGTTACCTTTTGTGTTTTTACATTTACTTTGGCAAAGGCAACCTTTATATGTCTTTTCAAATGATTGAATAACAAGCAACACTGTTGGAAAGGATTTTTTATTATATCATTAAATCCAGGTTTCTGTGCATTCTAAGGTGACATAAAGACATATATCTCATTTATATTAAATTTTATTTTACTTTATAAGGAAGGAGGATGCACAGGTCACCTATATTCAACCTAATGTATAAAAATGTAATGTCTTCCATCATGGACCTTCAATATACAAGGTTGCAGCAGGCACAGGAACATGAATGAAGTGGCCTATGGTAATACAGCCAGACTACCCAGTTCAAATGTCAGAAGCATCTCATTAATCACACACTAGAAAGAATCAGGCCACTCACTGATGGTGTTAAAGTTTAATCTGCACACAGAAAGGACAAAGCTCTCACAAGCCCTGTAGGGGGTGAATGCGTCAGGGGCTTGGCCTTAAAGTGGTTGTACACCCTGTACAACCACTTTTATCTACAGGTAAGCCTATATTAAGGCTTACCTGTAGGTGCTGGAAATATCTCCTAAACCTCCACAGTTTAGGAGATTTTTTACAATAAAGCCGCATGCCGATGTCTATGGCGCATGCGCACTTTAGAAAGGGCAGATCGTGCTGTTTCTAAAGGGGGTCATGCCGTGACTGACGGCTCCCGCTCGCATGAGTGACGTCGCGTGACTCCGGCCAGTCACAGAGCCGGAGTTCGCGGCCCCGGAAGGAAGAGGGGTGAAGATGGATGCTCGCTGCTAGTAGGGGCAGTGATGACATTGCAGGATTCGGTTTCAGGTAAGTAACACATAATGGGCTATTATGGATCGCATTATGCTTTACCCTTGCAGGGAAATAAAGAGGAAGTAAACCCATAAGGGTTTACTTCCTCTTTAAGTGAGAGGTTTTCCTGTGTTTCCGCTTTGTCCGTTTTGCATGCCTCTGAAAACCTATCCACCGTGGATCACTTTTCAGAGGGGTAGCAAGGGCTGACAACAGTGTAAGCAAACCCTAAAATTTGGAACACATGTAATGTACTCTGATCTCTGCCACCATTTATGTTATGCATGCCTGAAACCTACACCTCTGTGCGTTACATACTTCTGGTTTTATTTAACAATACTCCTTTAAGACCCTCCCACTGTTAGTGCAAATGGGTCACACCCACCATATGACACAGCATGCACAATGCGCATTCAGCGGAGAAAAGGGGGGGGGGTTAATTCCTGCATCTATTCTCTGACAAAAAAGTTTTTATTTTAGATATTCTTTAGGAGGAACATTTATTTTTTCACAAACTTCATGTGCAATCTATTTTAGAATTTGTTTTTTATAGACTGCCCATATATTCCTAAATGGTTGGCATCCCTGTATATGTGCACAGTTTACCCATATTATAACATATAATAAATTACTATAAGTCAACACGCATACCAAGCAGCCCAAAATTAATCATATGTATTTAATTTGCTCCTATTTAATATGATTCATAATCCAATCTTCACAGTGTTATAATTGATGGGATGTCTGCCATTCATTTCCTAGAAATACATTTTTCTGGCACAAAAAATATTCCCCCACTGAAGGGAAATGTCTTCTTTGAAGATTAGTCATGTTTTGCTTTTACTAGAACAAGATGAAGAACTAATTCATTTTACGTGTCATAAAAACAACATTTTGCTTCAGTATACAAGAACACTTGTTTATGTAGATTAAGAACATGGCTATTGGTAGGACATGGCACAAAACATTTCATAAATAGCTTTGTTTAATGCTTGATGTGGTTGTAAATGATCACCTTGTAAAACAAGCTTGAAATAGAAATGAAAGGCAAAACATTTGAGTATATATTTAAAATAAAACATAAATTCCTTTTTTTTCCCTTTTTTAATAAGTGATCACATTCCCTCTGTTCTCAGCTGCATAAGAGCTGAGGGGGGAGGAGAAACAGCAGGACACTGAACTCCCAGTGAAAAGCTGTGCGGGGGGGGGCATGTCAGGACAGGTCTGATCTCATTGGAGGAGAGCAGGCTCAGTTCCAAGCACAGCTAGAGAACTGACCAGGGTAAGCTCTCCTGCCTAGTGCAGACAGTTTGTAAGAGGAAAGTAGGGGGACTGGCAGGAACACCAAGGATTTCACACAAAGAAAGCAATACAAAGAGAACAGGATACTTTCTCATACAAGTACATGGTACAGCAGGCACATATCAGGAATATGAAATGTTGGGGTAACAAACACTTTAACTCCAAATGTAAAACTCACAAACTAATGCAACACTGCATTCATTAACACATCTTTAAATATTTTTTTTAGATTCAAACAGTGTAAGCACCTGAACTTGACTTGGTATAAGGTCTCTCACAGTCTTTGTAGAGCAGAGCTTAGATGGGGAGAGGGAAGCATGCTATGTCTCTTCCTCAATAAAATAAACTTACCTGCCTGTCCGTAGTCTGTAGAATGTACACAGAGCTGCACATGGAACTAAAGAACTTCCATGCATGAGTATAAGTTATGGCCAATCTAAACGACTTAAGACTGGCACCTGGAAGAAACAAAGAAGATGCCAGAGCCACAAAGAGACCTCACGGGCATTGGAGCAGAGGTATGTATTGCAGACTTTAATTCAACTTTAAATATTTTAGAATAATATCTCTCTACGCCTTTTTTTAAAGCCATTCCACCTAGAAACAATATAACATAACTATGAGTAGATTGCATTGGGCCAAACCAGCCACGTACATCTGATATCTCTCAAGAGTTCCTGAAGTCTTTCTGACTCCTGTTTCCTTCACAATGGGTTAATGTGCATAATAAAACTGGTGGGAGGACTTGGGAACTGTGGAGCACAAATCCCACCACCATTGGCTTTGATAGATATGCACAACTGATAAATGACTTAACCCACTGACGTCTATAAAATAAAGATTTCTATAGATGCCAGATTTGGGTAAACTTGGTCCTAAATATATAAAAAACACAGACTTCTACTATTCCTGCCTTTAGCAGGTAAGAGTTATGATCGGGCAGTTTCGGCTGAATGTGAGCTGCTGCCTTCCCTAAGGCTTAGTCACTCGCCAGTTTAGAATTTGGGGAAGTTTTATTTAATTTTTTCTCAAAAGCCAAAGTAATGAAGGATTCTAGCTTTTTTTAGCCTGCTGTGTAGAAGCTATTCCAGCTTGGAGACACAAAAAGGCACACTGGAGCTTTGCCTGCTTTAGGGAAATTCTCTAGTCCCTCCATTTTGTATGCAATGGCTCCTTCTAGCCAGCAACATCACAAGCTTTTGGCATGAGCCAACCAAGTTTTTCCTAAACATTAGGGAAGATAAAGGAAGCAGCATTTTAAGAGAAAGGCTCTATAATCAATTTCCCCACATGGGAGGTGCTGGTTGTCAAATAGACCTTCTACCACCTATCCCAGATGCCCCATGCTCTGCATTAGTGTCCAGATGCCCTATGTACTGGAGGTACCAATTGCATGTACCAAATGCACCTCAACGTCAGGGGGGGGAAAATGTACAGAAATCAGAAACACTTACATTCACTAAACGTTCAAGTCATGTGTGATGCACATTTGTGTATTCTCAGTATCAGCTCTCGCTAACATGAGAACTACCATGAAACATCCATTTTGAGGAGGTCTAACCTGGACGTGAAATTCCAACAAAGTGCAATACCAGTGAGCTGGCTTGCTGGCAACTGCATTTTGCATGTTGGTACTATACCTTTCAAATTTAGCACTTCCTTGAAATGTATTGATGTAAACAGTAATTGATCAATTGTATATTTCTTTTTCCACTCACTCCCTGATCATCATAAGCCATGGCATAAACAAACCAGTAAAATATCAGTCCATAATTCTACATATTGTCTGTTTTTTGTAAATGTAATGTTAAGATAGAGTTCCCTGTTCAGAGTAGAAAGGCACTCAACCTGTTGTCACTTTTGTTGGGCATCCTAGTCTGCCTGTGGCTATACAGAACAATATAAAGCCTCTAAAAATAAATACACTGAGGGTTGATTTACTAAACCTGGAGAGTGCAGAATCTGGTGTACATTGCTGCACATGGTAGCCAATCAGCTTCTAACTTCAGCTTGTTCAATTAAGCTTTGACAATAAAACCTGGAAGATGATTGGTTTCTATGAAGAGCTGCACCAGTTTTTGCACTCTCAGATTTTAGTAAATCACCCCTGTGTACTCTCCTTAATGCTGCTGAGAGGCATGTGACATTGCATATAACTGAGAGATATGAGGCACTGTATATAATAGAGTGGTTTTAGGCACTGTGTGTAATACAGAAACAAGAGAAAAGCTTGCAATGGAGTGAAAATGTGTACTAGAGAATCAGACACACACATGTCTTATGTAATTTAAAGTGGTGTTCCACCCGAAAAAAAAAAAATCATGAATGTGCCTAAAAAGAAAAAACAATTTGGAATTTTTTTTTTAAACTCACCTCTAAATGGCTGTTGCTAGGGGGTCCCTCGTAGTCTGCCTCCTTCAGTGCCTGGGCTGGTGACATCACTTCCCCTTGGCGCAGGAAGGGCTCAGCTTTGCCCCCTCCCTCTTGTCAATCATCTGGGACACATTACAGGTCCCAGATGACTGAGCGGCCAATCACAGCGTGCGGCGCCGCTCGTGCATGCGCAGTGGGTGCCCGGCTGGCCAGGCACCCACAGCTGCAATGCCGTCACCGCCGAACGGAGGGGGAGAGAAGCGGGGCCTCTATCTCCCGCATCGCTGGACCGTGGGACAGGTAAGTGTCCGATTATTAAAAGTCAGCAGCTGCAGTATTTGTAGCTGCTGACTTTTAAATTTAAAAAAAAAATGGGAACTCCTCTTTAACAGACCTGTAAACATGAGCGTGTCATCTAACTGAAATTTTTTTTACCATAAAGTTAAAGTAAAAGAAACGTACAGAAATACATTTTCACAGATGATATCATATGTACAGTTAGGAAATAACTGGTAGAACAATAAAACATATGAGCTATCAGAGGTCTATGGTTAGCATATGTAAGAAAATAATAAGATATGGTATGCGTTTTCATATCAAAACTGTACATACATAAGTTTTATTTTTCCCTGTAAAGACGTAAGTAGTTGTTTGCAAAGTTTGGTTGTATGGTATTTATGTTTAACATTGAGCTATAATATAATTTATGGAAGTAAAATATTTTGAGGTTAAATTTATTGTATGAGGTTCAGAAAAGAGAAGAAGGAAAAAAATAAAAAGGGTGCTGAGGTAGGGTAAGGGAGGAGAAAGGGTAGATCAGGAGGAGGAGGGAAGAGGGGGAGCTGAAGGGGGGGAGGGGGGAGGGGACTCTCCGGACTGAGCAATGGGAAATTTGAAGAGGTGATATCTTATTGATAGACGAATATGTAGGTCCCATTTTTCCAAGAGGATTGCATTAGGGACCGAGAGGGATAATGTTAGGTAGAGTGGTTTTGGATTTTTGTTTCACTAAGGTTTTTGGGTCACCCGTCATTCATAGAATATGCATCTGTAGTCTTGAAGTGTTGCCAACTGTACCATTTGGGTATTTTTTGTGAGAAATGCTGATAAGTTCTTACATTTTTTCTATGTTGTTGAGTCTGCGGTACCACTCTTTCATCGGGGCAGATGGAGAACACCAATGGCATGGAATGCATTGTCTGGCTGCATTTATCATAAACATAGTAAGCGACTTGAAATATCGCGTCTTAGGTATGTTGGTGTGATGGAGCAGGTAAACAGCAGGTGAGAAGTCAACTTTATTTGAGGTGATTGAAATTTTGGCGTCGTGAACTGTCTGCCAAAATGTTTGGATTACAGGACACGCCTACCAAATATGAAGCATTGTTCCTTCCTCTGCATCGCAATGCCAACATCTGCTAGTGATTGAGCTTGAAAATTTGTGCAGTAGTGCAGGAGTTCTATATCATCTCAACAGGATCTTAAATCCGCATTCTTGTTTGGCTACATTGAGGGAACCCTTATGAATATAGGAGCAAATTAGTTCCCATTCAGGGTCAGTGATTCTTATATTTAGGTCTTGTTCCCATGTAGAAAACGCCTTGCTGGAGAACGCTGAACTATCTTCGAATAGTGATAAGTAGAGGGCAGATATAAGATGTCTTTGGGGAGATTTTTTGGAACATAGTTTTTCCAGAGTGGACAGGTCTCTTGTCCAGTGATGCGTAGTTGCGTTTCTGGACAGAAAGTGTCTCAATTGCATGTATGTCAACTGTGGTATACGTTTGGGAGATAATTTAGCATTTAGGTCTTCCAATGTTAGGAGAGCTCCTCTATTAAACAAATGATTTGCTAATACGTCTCTGTGGGGCCAAATATAAACAAGAAAGTTGTCATTTGTGCCTGGGGGGAAGTCTGGGTTGGCGCGTAGTGGAGTTAGCGGGCTCAGCCAGGGAGTGGGGTTTGTTGCTTTGGTTGTGTTTTGGAATATTGTCAGTGTGGGGCCTATTAGGGGGTGATGTTTGGTTTGAGAGTATATGTGTTTAGGGTGTAGCCATGGTAGGGATCTCAAGCATTGGGGGGGTGATGGAGTGTTCTAGTGTGACCCAATCTTTTACTTCCTGGTGGATGTTCCAGTCCACCTTCCTTGTAAGGTGTGTAACTCAATAATATAAGCGTAGATTTGGGAGGGCTATTCCTCATTTGACTTTTGGAAGGGTGAGACAGTCAGATTTGATTCTGGGCAGTTTGTTTCTAAAAATAAAGGAAGAGCAAGCTTGTTGAAAGGAGTTAAAGGAGGTGGGGATTTGTATTGGGATGGTGTGTAGTAAGTACAGGAAACGGGGGAAGAATGGTCATTTTGAGAAGTGAGGCTCTGACGAACCAGGACACATTAAGAACGTTCCATCTTTTTAAATCCTCCCTAGTTTCTTTTATAGCTGGGGCAAAATTGTATTGGAAGAGGTTTGAGAGAGATTTTGGTATTTTAATTCCAAGATATGTGATTGAGTCCTTGGCCCAGGTGAAGGGAAAATTATTTTGGCACTGTGAGACAATCTCTGGCGGTAATGTTATGTTTAAGGCATTTGATTTAGAATAATTTATCTTTAGCTTGGAGAAAGTCTGGAAATGTTTGGTATCGAGACATGTGGGTCTGTTAAGAAGAGTAGGAAATCATCAGCAAAAGCTGCAAGCTTACAGGTTTGTTTTTTTATTGTAATACCTTTGATGTCTGGGTTAAGTCGTATTTTGTTGAGTAAAGGTTCAAGAGTAAGGACAAAAGAGTATTGGGGAAAGGGGGTATCCCTGTCTGGTGCCATTGTGGAGCTGAAAGGCATTGGATAGGTGGCCCTGTGGCCTTGACATGGACCATGGCGGTGGGTGAGGAGTAGAAAGCTCTTATATATGACAGCATTAAGTTTGGTATTCCAATAACTGCAAGGACCAAATCAATACAATCCCAGGCCACCCTGTGAAATGCCTTTTCCGCATCCAAAGAGACAAAGAAACCTTGTTTACGATATGAGATGAGCCAGTGGTATATGTTTAGCGCCTTGATGGTGTTGTCTCTCTTCCGGGTATAAACCTTACCTGGTCAAGAGAAATTAGGAAAGGGAGAAGCGGTAGTAAGTGATTAGCAAAGATTGTGGCGTATATTTTTACATCTACATTAATAAGACATATAGGGCGATAGTTCGATACAAGAGAAGCATCTTTTCCTTCTTTTGGAATAACCGCTATGTGTGCTTCTAGCATTTGTGTGTGTGTGGGGGGAGCATGTATGTTGGAATCAAAGATCTAACTGAAATGATGTCTCCATTGTTGCAATAATGATAGAATAGGCAAGCATTTTTTGAATCTGGGACAGAGCTGGGCCCCGAGAGGCGATGGGTTCTGCAACAGATGCCACCTCTACTTCCCCATAACTATGCCACTTGATCAGCTGGAAGAGTTCATTGATTCACAGAAGGAATTATTCTGCATGAGCTTTAGTGTGCACAAGACACACTATTCCCATAGAATATCTATAACTTGACCTGATAAAGTTTCCTTTCCATTACCAGTTTTGACTTACACTAGTGAATAAAAACCACAACACAATGTTAACATAAAATGATAAATGCACCGTCCTGCAATACACTATAAAACGTTAATTAATATTTAGTTTCGTTATAAATTAAGACTTCTAAAATATCATTAAAACCATATTACAAATTAATTTCTACTTCTGCAAAGTAATCTCAATGAGAAGTAAATGAAACCAACGACAATGGTGTTTTAATGAGCTTTAAATTATATTCTTAATGAAAAAAATCAATGATTCATCTAGTGACCATTTGGATGACTGCTTAATTTTCTTTTGCTCTTGCCGCAGAATATTATCTGCATAATAGCCTTACGATAACAAAAAAAAAAGTATTTAAGCACTGTATAAATTGCAGCTTACCAGCCCATAGATGTGGTGGCTACATAAATTCTTATTTTTACAGCTAATCTCTAGGAATTCAACCGCTTTGGAAAATGTTCTGGAATACTACTGGTTAAGTCTAACAAGGTGCATGCAACTTCATGGACTAATCGCTTGAATTTACAGCTGTTTTTACAGAGCCCCGGGAGCATATCTATTACTATAATTCTGGCGTCCCAACACTGGATTTTCTGGTCTCAGCTGCAGAAAAAACGAATTTTAGGAACAGATAAGATAGTTACATATGTATATTTAAGTAGGGAGAATCTGAAATCCCCCTATTTATCTCAATATACTATAATTTATAGACTCTATACCTTTCACGTAGAATATATAATTTATGCCTATTTGGGGTTTTTTCATCAAAGAAATGTAGCAGAACACATTTTGGCCTAAATTTATATTAAAAAAAAGATTTTTTAACCAAAACTAAGAAAAATTATTTTTTTTTTTTTTTGGTCTTTTTATCATTCATATAGCAAAAAATGTACATTACATTAAAACATGTAATTAAAAAGAAACCTCTATCTGTCACAAAACAAAAGATATAAAATCTATTTTTGTACAGTGTTGCATGGATGAGTAATTGTCGTTCAAAGTGTGACAGCACTGAAATCTGAAAATGGCTTGGACTGGGAGAAGATGAAACAGTCAGGTCTTGAAGTGGTAAACTAATAGTATGCCAGCCCATTTTACAGCTTGGATGAATTCATGAAGATCAGTCTTATGGCTTTTTCCCTTTATTTACACCCAGCAAATAGCACTGTCATGTCCTGTTGCTGTGCATCTGCGCTCATTTCTCTATTGTATTGCTGGAATGAATAATGGTTGTCACACAGGCTGGAGTTCAAACATCTCTATTTGTCACCTTGATAAAGAGGGTCATTGTTCCTCCTGTATTGGTGTCATTGTTTTTGTGCTGATATGGGATTCCAGTAAAGAGACACATTGGACTTCAAGTTTGTGTGTTTTTTTCCTGCATTTTGGAGTTATGCGGTATCACCATCTAGCCATGAACCCACCCTACTAAAGTTTTGTGCGTTGTGGTTTGATGTGTCGTATGCATGGAGTTCATTAAAAATCTGTCTTTATTCATCTCCATTACTGTACATGGTGAATTGATAGGATTAGTAGTTTACAAAATAAATATTAGGATATTTGTACTTTCTATGAGGCTCACAGCAATTTACATTTCTGCCAATATCAACAGGTACTTTCTGTACTTGCTTAAAATGTCCCTTGCCTGAAAAATGAAAACGAATGCAGCCACCACATCCTCAAATGTTGCTAAACCCAGTAATATGAAAATCGTTCACCCCCCCACAGTGCCTACAGCTTATAAATCTACTTTTTACATTAAAATACTGCCACTATATACCTTTTTGAATGATCTGTATACCACGGTTACATGGTAAACAGCAAAGTTTCTCCAGTGCTGAGAGTAGATTTCCACTGCAGCCTGTATACATGCTGTAATGGAAATTTGTAAGTTCTGTATATAATTGTATTGTATTTTGTATGTATTGCACTCTGCCCTCACTGTGCACACGGCACTAATAATGTTTTCAGTAAATGTTTACATTCTTTCGAGTCCTGATTAGAATTAGCCTGCCTATGTAACGCCCCTTGTTACCATAAATGTACAATTGTAATGTTAATGTGATACCTACGTAATCATGTGTATAGAAACCTTCAATTGCGTCATAATAAAGCAGGACAGTAATTTGGAAAGATGCTGAGCGTATCTTTTGTGTCTGTTCCCTACTGCAGTAGTTATTATTAATTTGGAACCACTAATCAATATGAGGATAGGGGTTGCCTATCATCAATTTAACTGAGTCAGCATGACGAGCCAGCCAGGAGGGGATTCCAGGTGACCCTGAGTATCCGAAACGAGGAGCTTGAGACGATCCGGGAATTTCTTATAATCAGCCGGCTGAGGTAAGCCTTTTGCTTACATTTGAGTTATCAGACTTCCTTGATCGGTAAGGCATTTTCGGGACAAAGGGTACCTATTTTACTCCCCTTAATCGAACTGTATTGATTGGTAGTTATATGTTATGTTGTCCCTGTCTATTGTCCATCGGAGTGCTATAGATAAGAAAGGGAAGAATAGTGCTGTTCACAGGTATATGTAGTAAATCTGCTAGATAAAGTAGTTTAGAGGCAAGAGGGTATAGGCACACATAGAGAAGAGAGAAGACTGGCCAGTCATTATGGGCATTGAATTAAGTAAGGGAATGAAGGGTAAGAGACCCTCAAAAATGCCCAGCGCAAGAGGAGCGCTACATATGAACCAAAGGTGCGGTTCCGCCTATACTGAGCCCCTAGATTAATGGTTAGAGTGGACATGGATCCACAATGGGTAACTGGGTTACCAAGGTCCACAGGGACTAAGAATCATGCAGAGTAAACAGCTAGAGAAACAGCTATCTATGTGAGCAGGATGGATCAAGGGTGACATTAGAACTAGACAGAAAGGGACATTTTCATGTTAAGTTATGGGATGAATTTGGGATCAGGCACTACAACTAGTAAAAGTCAGAAACAGAGAAATGAGCGGTAAAACAGAATACTTTATATGTTGTCAGAGAGGGAAGATGGGATGAGCACTCTGGCTGCCCATCTGATCATAGAAGCTAGATATAAAAGATATCTGAACAAAATAAAGAAAGTAGAATTTAGACAGGAAAATATTAATGAGAGTTAAAAGAAAGTGAGAGAATGATATGCATGTGTTGTGCACAAATGGGAAAAATGTAAGCGATTTTAGAGAGATATTGGTGTATGTGTGTGCGAATGCTGGGACCTTTAGTTCTATTGCTTGTGTGTGTCATGTACGCAGATATGACCCCCTCCTTTGTGCTCTCTTGAAAGAATGTGGTCAGTGATAAGCTGGAAAGACACCATGCCAATTCCAGTTTTTTTAGACAAAACATTTATAACAAAATGTGCCGGGTTAACGAATCTAATGGTAAATAATGTGATCACAATTATTTTGAATCTGTTTTCCAAACATGGTAAAATGAAGGTTACATTTAACCGTGTATTACACAGATTGAATATCCTTTGATAGTGGAAACAGTGCATTTAAAAAAGGGAAATTAAGTAAAATTAAGTAATAATGAGTATTAATTTCTAATATGAGTTTAACAATTTTATTAATAATATAGATATATTGAAACTGGTTTAGACAACCTTTGGTTGGAAATGAAATCCAGGTTATTTGGGAAATTTGTAAAAATGGGATTAGTTTAGATTAAGATGAGGTTGTTATTTGGAATAAAGCTGCCATAATATTTAACAAAGCCAAGATGGATGGAATACATAAGAAGTTCTTCTACAAAAATGAAATTTTAAGGTTTTTGATAATAACTTGATGTGCGGTCCATGATGTGAGAGTAATATTAAATAAAATTTAAATATAACAGAGCCATCACATCAAGTCCACACACCTTGTTAGGATAGATGCCACCTGCAGCCAGTTGTTTTATAGTTTTTGATGCTTTCTGGTCCATCATACAGATTGTTGATCCTTTTGTTTTATTTATTTTTATTTTTGAAATCCAAAGCAGAATGTGTGGATTGTGAAATGATGTGCCCCTTTTTCTTGTAAGTACAGTGGTATAAGCAGAAGAATATTTTGGATTTATGGACATCTCTGCATGACCGCAGGGTATTGTTATCATTTATTATAATATTGCCACGAAAAAGTTGTCTTTTGAAACATGAAACTGGAGTTCTTACACAAATAGTGTGATAGAAAACAAGACATTGTAATATATTTATGCAAGCTGGACCCAGTAATGAAGGGTTCACCCCGATATATATGAGCTGTAGCTTTTATGCAAAGGTGCTATTAGACAAAGTTAGATATTGTTTTGGTCAATGGTCCGACATTCTGTGCAGCAAATTTACAGCTAACTAAATGTTTGTCTAATGAAAGGTTTAAAATATGAGTTTGTTTATGTACAAATCTAACAATGAAAAATGCGTACATTTATTCAAAAGAAAGGAAAAGACGCATGTGTTAAATTGATGACATAGGAATCAGCTGCTGTGAGTCCAGTGCAGGACACACTCCCTGAAGACCCAGATATTTAATTTTTTGTAGATTTGAGTATGCAGTTTATCACCCAGAAGGATACTCTGTATTCAAAGTCATTGGATCCTTTTTGCCCAGCTCAAGAAGCAGAGCTCCATGTTTTAGCAAAGCCTGTGAGCTATAAAAAGAGTGTATATTTATATAGATAGTCGAGATATAGAGTGCTTTTGGTTCCATTTGAAGGGCCAGAAGTTTGTTTTTACTTCGGCAGGTAAACCAACCAAGCATGCCAAGTTAATTTGATCGGCTGTTTTCAGCCTTCCAGCTTCTTGCTGAGGTAGCCATATTTACTTTCACACATGGAAGCAGACCAGGCGACTAAGGATGCTGCATTTACAGCCCCGGACACTTGATGGGTCTGTGCAACTCACAGATTCCACCCTAGTTCTGGCCCAGTATAGCTGGGATTAATAATTCAACTTTAAGGACCCCAGAACGCGAAGAACAAGTGGTCCACAGGGGGCAACTTCTTATGAAACAGGACTTTGGAAAAGGTGATCATTTATGTCTGCCAGCCACTCTTTTCCCTCCAGCTTGACACATGGACTGTGTCATCAGTCACAAGCAGTTATGGCTGCCTTAGTAAATGAGCATGGGATAGAGCCAGGGTTCACCACAGTTGTTTTTATAACATACCACTTCTTGTTTTACCTGTTACCAAAGGTGTTACCAAAAGCTGAACATCCCTTCCAGAGATTACAAAAAAGATATATCCAGATGTCCAAGTTAGGATCTTACAAGTATGCATTTTGTCTGTATGGACATGTTTCTTGGATGTCCAGTGGCAAATGCTACTGCAAAGGCCACAGTAAAAAGTGTTATCAGAAGTAGTTTGTAAGTACAGAGTGCCAGAAAGTACAGAGAGTAACAGAGGAAATCATTTTTTATAGGAGAGTCCTTAATAGAAGTTTTGAGGTTTTATTTTTACACCCCCTACTGTCTACAATATAGCGGACAAAGTAAAGTAAGAAACTAGAAAACTTTTGCCTGAATGTTTTCTTAAATTTTATCAGGCCTCTAAGGGGGATATTGGACTCTCTCCCTATGAGATTTGGTTTGGGAGTGTGTTACTCACTTGCTTATATTTTGTCTCAGCAGCTGAAGTCCTCCATTCGGATCTCACGGAGAATGCTGATGATCTTTTAAGGTTTTTTACAAACTCATTTATGTGTTTTCTCCCTAATTCCAGATCCTAAAAGTTTGGAAGGATCTAAAACTAAAGCCAGGTGACTTGTGGATTGTTAAGAGACATTTATATATAAGGAAATGTTTGGAGACTCAATACAGCATCTATTTCATGTACAGTTTTTGCAAAACTTGAAGGAAAAGTCACCTGGATCCACACCAGACACTGCAAAAATGACTAAATTAAAGAAATCTCTGTGTTTGATTTGTTTCCCTCTTGTGATCACAGTCTAGAGTACTTTTTGATTCAATTACTTTAATTGTAAGGGATATATACATTTGAAAAATAGTTTAGCCATGTTGAAGTCATATTTGTCTTTTGTATGTCTTCCATTATATGTAGAATTGTCTGTGTTTACATATGCTGATAAGTCAGCATGTCCACAATTCAGCTAGAAGGCCATTCTGGCCACAGGAGTGTACAGCCAGTACTCTGTAAATATGTCTTATCAATCATTTGTTTTTCACAATGAAAAGTCATTTTGTAATGAAAAAGTTGCTCAGCTATTATTTTCTCCACAATGGAGTTTTTTGCCTCTTTGGCCAGGACTACCTCCACCTAAGCGTGTGGAGGTTCCAGGTTAAAGGTGATAGCAGGTATGGTTAGTGATCAAAATATTGATCAAAAGAGGGGAGACTGTAATGGAAATTTGTAAGTTCTGTATATAATTGTATTGTATTTTGTATGTATTGCACTCTGCCCTCACTGTGCACACGGCACTAATAATGTTTTCAGTAAATGTTTACATTCTTTCGAGTCCTGATTAGAATTAGCCTGCCTATGTAACGCCCCTTGTTACCATAAATGTACAATTCTAATGTTAATGTGATACCTACGTAATCATGTGCATAAAAACCTTCAATTGCGTCATAATAAAGCAGAACAGTAATTTGGAAAGATGCTGAGCGTATCTTTTGTGTCTGTTCCCTACTGCAGTAGTTATTATTAATTTGGAACCACTAATCAATATGAGGATAGGGGTTGCCTATCATCAATTTAACTGAGTCACATGCCCACATGTGTGATGTCAACATCATGTGACCTGGCTGTCCCTGAGAACAAGTACCATATATACTCGAGTATAGGCCGACCCGACTATAAGCCGAGGCACCTAATTTTACCACAAAAAAACTGGGAAAACTTATTGACTCGAATATAAGCCGTGGGTGAGAAATGCGCAGCTACTGTAAGTGGAAAAGAGGATCAACAATGCCCATTTGCAGCCTCACTGTGCCCATTTGCAGCCATAGGTCCCCTGAACTTCAAACTCGGTACTTAAGGGTTCCTAGAAGCCCCCTAGCTGCAGCCAAAATTCAGGGTCTCTGGACCCAAAGGGTCCTGAAATGACATTGCTGCAGATGGACAGCTGGGGTTCCTAGCACCAAGTGGCCCCGAGATACGGGGCCCCAAAGTCGGTTTGGAAAATGCCAAGCACTTTTCTGCAGCAGAGAATGACATTTTCCGAACTAATTTTGGGGCCCCGTATCTCGGGGGCCACTTGGTGCTAGGAACCCCAGCTTTGGATATGTTGTAGTGCTAGTTCCACTGGGTTTGCTTTGGGGTTCCTAGCACCAAGTGGCCCCGAGATACGGGGCCCCAAAGTCGGTTAGGAAAATGCCATTCTCTGCTGCAGAAAAGTGCTTGACTCGAGTATAAGCCGAGGGGGGTATTTTCAGCACAAAAAAAATGTGCTGAAAAACTCGGCTTATATTCGAGAGTAACTGTTCTCTCCAGCATAAAAGACAACTGAGCATGTGCAGGTCGGCTACTCTGCCTGTGTTAGCTGACCTTCCCCAGATAGACAGTGCAGGAGGGGAGGATCTGTGGATACAGGATCAAACAGCCTTTTTACACAATGCAGAGGATTAACCCCTTAAGTTCCACAGTGAGTATAACAAGCATACTATGCTGCATATACAGACTGATTTTACTGTTGTGGGTTTAGTAACACTTTAAGATTAGTGATCTGCAAAATATAACATTAGGCATAACAAATTAGGGTTTGAGGTTTAGTGTATACTAAGTAAAGACAAAAAATACATATGCCAGAGATTCCGTTGAGTACAAAAATGGCATGCCATGTATTCTTATGGAAATTCACTTGCTGTAAAGAAGACAGATGGGGACAGAATATTTTCCTATTAGAATTTTTTCCAATAAAAAGAACTATAGGAAAAACTTTTTTTCATTTTGTAAGGGAGGATTATAACCCCTGTCCATTTATTTTCTTGCCATCTGTATCCCATTGTGGATATTTCTGTTAAATTCCTGTCACATAGCCACAACAGGAAGTGAGAGGAAATTCCTGAAAATTAAGTTAATCCCTTGGGGACCCCCAGGTCACCAGAACTAGTGTCCCCATTAGAAGATTTTCCCTCTATTAGTTTTCTGGGGGCAGCCCAAAATGTGTGATTTTCATTTACTTTTACTTTCAATGATAATGGTAAACAAGACAACAGGAGCGGTCCATAAGGGGCGCAGCCCCCCAAGTTTGCATGCAGGGATGCATGTGGGGAGCCAGGCTCAGAGGTTTCTGAGTTTTTTTTTCAAGCCACATAATTAGAGCTTGAGGCTCTAATTGGCTTGAAAAAGGTTGCGCAACCCACTTGTGACACTAGCGAATCAATATTCACTGTTGTCTTCCGGCTTCTCCTCCCGGCCAATCAGGACAGGAGATGGATCGGGTTGACTGGGAGGAGAAGCCAAGGAAGCCACGGCGTCGTGACTGTAAAGGGGTGAGTGCAGACCTGCGGAGAGAGGGGGGTTATTTGCCCCCCCAAAAAAAGTTTAGCACCAGCCACCACTGGAGGGGGAATCTCCCTGACAGGGCACAGACAGCAATAAAAACTGACAGTTGTTCCAGTTGCAGGAGATGAGAGCATTGAGATGGCTTCATCAGTCTGCTGCTGCTCTTTCCCTGTCCAATCACTACAGCAAGAAGGTGACCTAGGTGTTATATATCTTTGGATACCATGTTACTTTTAATATTGCCTCTGTAAGAAGTTTAGGTTGTGGAAGACTTTGACACTACTTGCAGTACAGTCTAAATGATAGGTACACTGTCACACTTGAAGTGATATTAAATTTATTTTGATTTTTTTTGTAAAATTAGATAATGATAGCAGGACTTACATGCTATTGCTGGTTTTATTTTTATTTTTTCCCCCTCTGTGCTTGTTAATCATACTCTCTCCTGGCCCATAGGGAGCACCAATATACCTAAAGTTGGGCAGCTCAGCCAGGGGACAATATGATCAACAATGGCCCAACCTTAGATATATGGGTGCCTCCTATGCCTGCTGGGACCTATAAAGTCCTGTTGGAGTCTCCACTTCATGCGCTCTCTTGTTTTGAACTACAGAGTCTCATACAATCGGATATACAGTGCTTTTGCGCATCAACATAAACAAAACTAGGGTGCATTCCCCAAACACATTTCCATGTATACAAGGCCCAATAGTTCTACCAGGATTTGATAATAAGTAATGAGGGTCTGTTTTTCAACTGTAGTATACAGTAAAACGGTTTAATTTTGATGACTAAATATAGAATTCCACTTGGTCCATTCTGCTTTTTTTTGCAGAGTTTCCAAATGAAAAGATGGAACCTAAAACTTTAATAGATACAGCAAGCTATGTTCCTTTAATGTGTCAATAGATACTATAAACTAAACATTTTTATGATCATTTGTTTTTTTAAATTCTAAAATGAATGTACAGTATATTTCAATGAACCCAAAAAGTTGTAGGTATTATCACAAACTAAAGCTTCCCTCTTTGGTACTTTATGATGCTAAAAGTATATTACAGTGAAATGGCACCCATGATACCTTCTTTATAACTGTGTTTGTTAGACTCTACAGTAACCATGCACAACTACCCTTTAAATTGTCAAATAGGGAAAAGTAAAAATCTGCTTGACTGTGAGCCTAACTTAAAGTAAGACGGTTGATATACTAAAGAACTAGAGTTTGTTCACTTTGTAAAGTGAATGTTCATTTAGCTTAGAGAATCCACCATTGGGTATTTGTAGTGAACAAAGCTTTACCTTATTTCCTAATCTATTCGAACTTGCACTTTAAATTTACATTTGACTTGTAAGAAGCAGGATGGAATGTATTTAACCACCTCAGATCCAGAAGGTTTACCCCCCTTCATGACCAGGCCATTTTTTGCGATATGACACTGTATTACTTTAACCTCCTTAGCGGTAATCCAGAGTATGGCTCGGGGTGAATTTTCCATACCAAAAGCGGTAACCCCGAGCCACACTCAGGATCGCATCGCAGGATCCAGGCAAAGTTACCTTGTCCCCAGGATCCTGCGATGTCCTCCCCGCTCTGTGTGCGAGCTGTCCTCTGCTGGATCTATCACAGTGCCAAGCTCCATTCCCTGTGAGCGTTGCGACAAATTCAAAAAGTGAAAAACACACAATACATACAGTACACTGTAATCTTACAGATTATATTACTGTATCACATTATTTCACCTCCCATTTGTCCCTAGTGGTTTGTCCAGTGCCCTGCATGCAGTTTAATATTATATATAATGTTCTTTATATATGTTATTTCTGCCTGGAAACTGGAGATTGTCCATAGCAACCAAAAAGTGTCCCTTTACATCAATGGTAGTTTTAGACCATCTAGAAAACAGCGATAAATTAGAATCACTTGCAGAATTGAGCGATAGTGATTTGTGGGGAAATTCGTCATCAAACACTGAAAGTAATGACAGCGACAATTCTGCAACTAAGCAAATTTCAGTGTTTTTGATTACATTATTGAATAATTTTTATTATTTTTATATTATTATTTTATTAATTATTTATAGTTATTTATTATATTATAATTTATGATTTTGTGTTTCAAACTTTATCATACCCGGGATGTCTACTAAACTCTTGTTTGGACATATTTAAGTGTGTTATTCCTAAGAATTACAGGCCTACATATAAAACGCCAAATTTCCATGCAAAACATCCTGCTTTGAGCATCAAAAATCTGACATAATCATACCGCCAGGGAGGTTAACTGACAATTGCGCGGTCATGCAACATTATACCCAAAAAAAATGTATGTCCTTTTTTTCCCACAAATGGATGTAAATATGTGTCCAAAAACTTGTAGAGAAAAATGGGACTCTAATGCCCCGTACAATGTCCGATCGGAGCGTGTGGTCGGAAATTCCGACCGTGTGTGGGCTCCATCGGACATTTTCCATCGGATATTCCGACACACAAAGTTGGAGAGCAGGAGATAAAATTTTCCGACAACAAAATCCGTTGTCGGAAATTCCGATCGTGTGTACACAAATCCGACGGACAAAGTGCCACGCATGCTCAGAATAAATAAAGAGATAAAAGCTATTGGCCACTGCCCCGTTTATAGTCCCGACGTACGTGTTTTACGTCACCGCGTTTAGAACGATCGGATTTTCCGACAACTTTGTGTGACCGTGTGTATGCAAGACAAGTTTGAGCCAACATCCGTCGGAAAAAATCCTAGGATTTTGTTGTCGGAATGTCCGAACAAAGTCCGACCGTGTGTACGCCCTATAATTGTGTCTCGAAGGAGTATAAACAGAATGAGATACAATATATTTATACTAGAATAATCAAATTTTTATTATTTAAAGAACAAAGTTTAAAATATATTACAATCTTGGTAATTCAATTTGAATTCAAGGATGTGCTGGTTCCCAACAAATTATACAAGGAATGGCCTACACCATTTTTTTCCCACAAATGGAGCTTTCTTTTGGGGGTATTTGATCACTTCTACGGTTTTTATTTTTTACGCTATAAACAAAGAAGACCGACAATTTTAAAAGCAAAAAACAATATTTTTTATTTTCTGCTATAAAACATATCCAATAAAAATTTTTTTAAAAAAATCTAATTTCTCCATCAATTTAGGCCAAAATGTATTCTGCTACATATTTTTGGTAAAAAAAAATTCCAATTGGTTTTCGCAAAAGTAATAGTGTCTACAAACTCTGTGTATGTGTGGTGGGCGGTCGTAAAGCAATTAAACTTAAAGATGAACTCCAGCTTTTGATACACATTACATAGTTAGTTTAGGCCAAGCTTGCCCAAACAAACTACAGTATGTCCCTCACTAACATGTGAGGCCGCTAGATATGCGGTATAAACTGTATGTAGCTGAGGCATTAGAATTAGGGTGACAAATTACTCTCCAGGCATGAAAACAATTGTGAATCAAACTGAATACAAAGATTCTCGCTGATATTTAAAAAAACAGAATAAAAGTATATTTTTACAGTGAAATTTGTACTAATATATTTTTGTTTGCTTTCAAACCATCTTTACATTTTAAAGGGGAATTGCTATGTTATTTCCTTAAAAAAAAGTGTGCTGCTCCTTGGTGATCTTTGAATTCATCCATATTGTTCAGTAAGATCTCCGCTTCTCCAGGATTGTCTACTCTTGGTGTAAGCTATTAGTGTGTTATATGACACGTGGACAGTAACAAAAGTTCTAAACCTCATCTACAACGTAAATCTGGGAGAGTGGGACAATACTGAATCAGTGTCTGTAGACACAACTTCAGTAAGAAATTGAAAAATATGTATTCTGCAACACATTCAGTCTATATTTGGTTGTACTTAAAGGGCTAGTTCATCTTCAGAGAAAAAATGTAAATGTGAACTAACAGCAGACACCCTACCTACCCCTCTTGTTTCCCACGTTACTTTCATCTGGTGGTTGCCAAGTTGTCAGCACCCTTGCAGCCGATCCTTTAAAATCCCTACTCTTCTCCCTATTCTCTGACAGTGCTTCTTGGGTGGACCAGATGGATTCTGACTGGTCAGTGCCGTCAATGTGAGGGAAATTCTGAAACAGGGACAAGCAAAGAAACAAAAATCCAGCAGGGGTTCTAGTCTTCCCCCATTCTACTAAAAAAAATCATTTTCATTTCTGTCTGCTGAAGAGTTCCTCCTTCTTCCTGTCTAGTTAAAACATCTCCTTCTCTATGAAAAGCCAAGGGAAATGTCTTGGCTGGCCATACACCTAAAACAAAAAGAAATATGGAATGAGAAAAAATTTCAGTATTGATGTATAAGGAACATGGTGATGTCACTCTCCTTTGCAGTACAAGTATCCATGTTGAAAAGGCGGGGAGCCACTGAAAGAAAGGTCCACAGACACACTAAAATGTGCTGCAAATGAGGTGACCTCTCATTAGTGAACAGATTAACTGCTTGGCGCCAAGTGTGTGCAAATATGCGGCCTCTCGTGGCTGGCCTTGGTGCCGAGCGGCCACATCTTTGCGTGCAATAGCGTTGTGTCGGGAGTGTGCATCCTGCACGCTCCCGACACAGTTATGGGCAGCTAACTGAAAGCTCCAATTTGCATCTTGCGATCAGGAGCTTTTTGATCATGTGACTGCTGTGACAGTCAATCATGGTGGTCACATGACGATAAGCCCCTCCTGCCTCCTAAACCCCTTTAAGGGCCGGCATGTGTCGGCTCTAAAGGGATTATAGTTATCCATCTAGCCCTAGTCTAAATATGTCTACACTCACTGCTGAAGTTTCCTAAACTCCCTGACCCTCCTTTCTTCATAGGCATAATTATGTATGTTCTTCAAAACGATTTGCATGTTTGTTCCACAACCTTTCATTTAGAAAGATGGTCCAGTCGCTTAATCAATAAAGCTTGTAGGCCAACTTGGTGTGCCTAAAGGTACTGAAGCATGTCCATAATATCACAAAAACTATTTAAATAACAGAAGGTATCTAAAACATGACTGCAACTGTGTTATAATATAAATATAGACTTTTCAATGAACATCAGCTATTTCAGTATTTGTGGAATTGAAAAGTTAAAGAATTCCATTATACAATATTCTCCACAGACCTCCATTATATTTACAACTTAGTCACTCAGAGAAACTGATAGAAGTTCTGAAACTGAATGATTCTAAAGAGACTCGGTAAAGGAATGGAAATCATAAATTATAGCTATTTCACAGTCCTAACACACACAACAAAAAGAACTTGGTGTTGCAACAAGTGGAAAAAAGAAAAAAAATGAAGATAATGTAATGTTCTTTATGTGCTCAATCATATCTGAATTTATTTATTGTAGGGATAAAATATAGCAACAAATTAGATGCAACCAATATGCTCTGGTATGCAGCAATAAAGTGCAACCTGACAAATGATTGCTTGCTTCAGACACCAAGCTTCTACTATGGAGGCTCTGAGTTAGGACTGCAAATAATACTGGGGTGCGGTGAAGTGGCTCTGAAGATTATGCATGTATTTGCAAATAACCCCTATACTGTTAGACAGGATAATTTGGTTGGTTGCAGGCTGGTTGGTAATTTGAGCTGAGAATTTTCTTTGGTTTTGTATACCAAGCTCCAGAGCGGCACATGGCAATCTTCATATATATTTTTATACTAAGTTAGTTTAATTAGTTTTCATTTAGAAACGAAAGGATATGAAACTAAAGCTGCTTTCACATAAATTTAAATATTTTACATACCTGCATACTAATAATAATGTAGATGGTAACACTTGACGATTATCTGAGGAGATAGAGCCCACATTTACTCTTATCAACTCTTTCTATATTAAGTAACTTGTAGTTGTAACAGAGTAAACTAAGTTTAGGGTTGCTTGTTTGCATTAAATGTATTGTATATAGTTCCTGTATTACAACGACCAAGCAATGCAAAAATGTCATACATGAGTAGTGATGAGCAGCTATGAATTGAACATACCTGGGTTCAGTAAACTTAAAGCAGAGTTCCACTCAAAAGTGGAACTTCCACTTATATGTATCCCCCCCTCACATTTGGTACCTTTACGGGGGAGGGGGGAAGGGAACCTATTTTTCACAGGTCTCCCTTCCCCACTTCCCTTGGAATTTCTGCCCCCCTCCTCTTTCCTTTGCCGTCAGGCCAATTAGAAAGCGCAGTGTGCCTCGCACATGTGCAGTAGGGAACTGGCTGTGAAGCCGAAAGGCTCCACTGTCAGTTTCCCTTAACAGGAATGGCGGTGGCAGCACCTGACCCAAAAATCGGCTGGGGTACCAAGATCAAGGGAACCCTGGACAGGTAAGTGCCCTAATATTAAAACTCAGCGGCTACAGTATTTGTAGCTGCTGACTTTTAACTTTTTTTTGGGGGGGGGGGGGGCGGAACACCTCTTTAACTGAAGTTCAGATTCCTAATCTGAACCCTGTTGAAGTCAATGGAAGCCAAATCTTTTTACATAAATATACATACTAGACCTTTAACCTCAACGAGGGTCTGTTATGGATTTAAAAAAGGAGCTCCACACAAAAAAACAAGAAAAAGCATGGGATTCTCCTCACATAACTGATCAAATATGGTAATGTCCATATTTGGCCAATAATGTCACCCGGAATACCCCATCTCTTGTTTATATTCTGTCTCAGAGAACGGGAGCTGTCATTCATGAAAAGTAAGCAACATGACCGGATGTGTCAATGGGTGGGTCGGCATGTACTGTTCATCATGATTGTCCAGGATGTGTATTTAGGATGATGGTAAATATTATATGCATACTGGATAGATAGATAGATAGATAGATAGATAGATAGATAGATAGATAGATAGATAGATAGATAGATAGATAGATAGATAGATAATAGATAGATAGATAGATAGATAGATAGATAGATAGATAGATAATAGATAGATAGATAGATAGATAGATAGATAGATAGATAGATAGATAGATAGATAGATAGATAATAGATAGATAGATAGATAGATAGATAGATAGATAGATAGATAGATAGATAGATAGATAGATAGATTTTTTAAAATAAAGAACTTGTCAAAAAAGTGTCAGGATGTTTATTTAATGTTTACTTTTTTGTGAATGAGTAAGGGTGTGGTGTGGGAGAGCAGCAGCTGAGGGCCTCCTTACTTTTAAAGGGGGGCTCACATTCCAATAAGCCTTCCAGCCCACAGACCCCCACAACCACCAGGGTTGTGGAGAATATGTCCTTGCCTCCATCAACACGGTGACAAGGCACTTTTACCCACTGGATGTGAGCATGCGGTAAGGTATGCTTTTCACATTAAGATACATGCACACATCCTCCCCATTCCCAACCCTGTCTTTTATTTTAAAGAAGAAGTAAACCCTTCTATCTTTTTCAGCCAGGGGGGCTGCCATTGTGACCTCTGTTTAATTTGTACCTGCCATGATGCTGCACATGGGATCAGTTATGACCCCAGCTATTTGATGGTTTCACTGTTTGGTTGAAGGCAAACACAAATGTGACAGTTAGCATTCCTTACATGCCAGGAATGTAACTTTTTTTGGAACCATTAAATAATACGTTTAGTTTTGCTTTAGGCTCTGTTCACACCTAGGCGTTTTTGGGTGTTTTTCTGCTTTAAGCCTCAGCTTTAAAAACGCCCAACAAGACAAATCCCATCCATTTCAATAGCCTCTGTTCACATCTGAGCGTTTTGTCATCTGAAGCAAAACACCTGAAGCTCAAAAAAGCACAAGAGTTTCTTTTTTGGCAGATTACAGGTGTTTTCTGCTTTTTACATTGGTGACCTTTTGACCTGTACAAAATCGCGGCAAAAAATCGCTCGTCTTTCTGCCTGAAAACAAAACACCCAGGTGTGAACAGAGCCTTAAAGTAAGCAGATTGTTGACCCTCCATGATGGACTGTCTTACTGGCTGTCAAGAATGTGCCAACAGTTGGGAGGTTCGAGACAGCAGGCATTTTTTTTTTCTTGGGAGGAGTCTGCTGCAGGTATGCACATGTAACTCTGTATGTCTACACTTTATACCTTATAGTAGCTTTTTTTCATGCTTTTTTCATGACAGAGTGACATTAAAGGTCATATCTGTCCAAGTGTCTTAAGCAAGAAACTCTCTCTTACCCTCCCTATCAGACAGAGTTGGCACTGTTAGCCTGATTTCAGCTTATGCCTTCAGCAATAATCCCCATAATGTGTCTAATATCTTTATTTTCTATGATTGTTAGCTCCATCTAGTGGCTATAATGTATTTTCCTAAAATACCTCAAGAAGGAAAAATACAGTGCCTTGAAAAAGTATTCATACCCCATTGAAATTTTCCACCTTTTTGTCATGTTACAACTAAAAACATAAATGTATGTTATTGAGGTTTTTTTGTGGTAGACCAGCACAAAGTGGCACATAATTGTGATGTGGAAGGAAAATGATAAATGGTTTTCAAAATTTTTACAAATAAATATCTGAAAAGTGTGGCGTGCATTTGTATTCAGCCCCCTTTACTCTGATACCCCTAACTAAAATCTAGTCGAACCAATGACCTTCAAAAGTCACCTAATTAGTAAATAGAGTCCACTTGTATGTAATTTAATCTCAGTATAAATACAGCTGTTCTGTGAAGCCCTCAGAGGTTTGTTGGAGAATCTTAGTGAACAAACAGCATTGTGAAGACCAAGGAACACATCAGACAGGTCAGGGATAAAGTTGTACAGAAGCTTAAAGCAGGGAATAGTTATAAAAAAAATATTCTAAGCTTTGAACATCTCACGGAGCACTGTTCAATCCATCATCCGAAAAAGGAAAGAGTATGGCACAACTGCAAACCTACCAAGACATGACCGTCCACCTAAACTGACAGGCCGGGCAAGGAGAGAATTAATTAGAGAAGAAGCCAAGAGGCCCATGGTAACTCTGGAGGAGCTGCAGAGATCTACAGCTCAGGTGGGAGAATCTGTCCACAGGACAACTATTAGTCGTGCACTCCACAAATCTGGCCTTTATGGAAGAGTGGCAAGAAAAATGCTATTGCTGAAAGAAAGTCATAAGAAGTCTCATTTGCAGTTTGCAAGAAGCCATGTGGGGGACACAGCAAACATGCAAGAAGGTGCTCTGGTCAGATGAGACCAAAATTTTACTTTTTGGCCTAAAAGCAAAATGTTACGTGTGGCAGAAAACTAACACTGCACATTACCCTGAACGCACCATCCCCACCGTAAATCATGGTGATGGCAGCATCATGTTGTGGGGATGCTTTTATTCAGCAGGGACAGGAATTGCCACAGGCGATCGCATTTTCGGATAGGAACTTTTTCTGACCGAAAAATTGAGAACATGCTCTCAATCTTTTGCTGGCCGGAATTCGGCCAGCAAAAGTCCGATCGAGCAAGCACACGGTCGCATTTTCCGACGAAAAACTCTCATCGGTCTTTTGCGCACGGAAATTCGATCGTGTGTACGATGCATTAGAAGAAAACCTGTTAGAGTCTGCAAAAGACTTGAGACTGGGGCGGAGGTTCACCTTCCAGCAGGACAACGACCCTAAACATACAGCCAGAGCTACAATGGAATGGTTTAGATCAAAGCATATTCATGTGTTAGAATGGCCCAGTCAAAGTCCAGACCTAAATCCAATTGAGAATCTGTGGCAAGACTTGAAAATTGATGTTCACAGATGCTCTCCATCCAATCTGACAGAGCTTGCGCTATTTTGCAAAGAGGAATGGGCAAAAATGTCACTCTCTAGATGTGACATCCCCAAAAAGACTTGCAGCTGTAATTGCAGTGAAAGGTGGTTCTACAAAGTATTGACTCAGAGGGAGCTGAATACAAATGCACGCCACACTTTTCACATATTTATTTGTAAAAAAATTTCAAAACCATTTATCATTTTCCTTCCACTTCACAATTATGTGCCACTTTAAGTTGGTCTATCACATAAAACCCCCATAAAATACATTTACGTATTTGGTTGTAACATGACAAAATTTGGAAAATTTCAAGGGGTATGAATATTTTTTCAAGGCACTGTACCACATTATGGCTACTAGAGGGAAATGAAGATCATAGTAAATAAACATGTTAGACAAACCGTGGGGATTATTCTAGTATTTTTTTTTTTTTATAAATAGACCTCTACAGTATGTGTTTAATACAAAGACAGATTTCCTGTAATTAAATTTGCTGAACAGAAAAATAAATCCATCACTTCTGAGGAATATTGAAGAAACCTGAATGCTATTTTAAATATCTGTGGAGTTTTTTCTTTAAGACAAAAGAAATAAAAAAATATATAAATGTAAGTTCATAACATTATAAAACACAAATGCATGAAAGAAGTCAACTAAAAGAGGCAATAAATGCTAAAACGAACCCTTAAATTGTACCTTGTGGTGTTTTTTTTTTTTTTACACATTAAGCACTGCATTACATAATTTCTCTAAAAATACTTCTTAGAAACTCAAAGTAAATACAGACCACTCCCTACCTCCAATTTATTTTGGAATAGTTAAGTCTGCCAGTAGCATGGTGTGTACTGGATTTAACCACAAAGTCCAGTTTTAGTACTAGTGTTAATCACCAGCTACCAAAAATAAAGTCTCTGAGTGCAGCTGCAACCAACAATTTACTTTGCACGCAGCCAGATGTTATAACAAAAGTCTAGTTTCAAATTATAGGTCGCCTTCATACAAATATGCAGTTTATACACAACATACACAGGTTTTTTTTTTTTTTAATTACAGGCCTTTGCTTTTCATTATAGGCAAAATCAGAAATGCTATCTTGTAGAAAAATGTGGTCAGATCATGCTTGTTGCATATTATCTATTAAATAATTGTTGTATTGAAAGCGTATGTATATGAAAAATGATTTCGTTTTGCATTGAGTGGGGTTACCTTTATTTTCTTTGCTGTCTCCCCTCCAGGGAGATGCACCCCTTTTTTATCTATCTGATAAACATTATCTCACAGACAAAAAGTGAGGAGAAATCCAACCTTTTAGAGTTGTCACCAAACCTAGAGGTGTGAGTTCATTATCCAATGGGGACAGATATTCTGGTGACAACTAACAAAAAGGGCAATTCCCCTCACATTGGTTAGATTTCCTTTCATTTCTTGTTGCGTCTTTAGAACAAGAAGTGAAGAAAAATTATTATAGTGGGAAATAACCTAATTGGTGTTTTAAAATGTGAAATATCAGCACTCTGGTGAATCTATGCATATACAGGGCCGGTGCTACCACTGGGCAAACTAGGCAGCTGCTTAGGGCACACTGCTGCCTAGGGCGCCCGGCCACTGGTGTTCTTACTCTCTTCTCTCGGCAGCAAGCAACTAAGTCTCCAGCATCAGCAGGCAGCTGCCGTTCGCACATAGTATCAGGGGCGCAGCGGCGGTGGAGGACTGTGTCTGTGTCCCGACTCCCGAATGAATGTAAGCAAGCAAACATTCATTGATGGGTGCTGGTGAGGCTGCATTGATGGGTGCTGGTAGGCTGTATTGATGGGCGCTGGTGAGGCTGCATTTGATGGGCACCGGTGAGGCTGCATTTGATGGGCGCTGGTGAGGCTGCATTGATGGGCGCTGGTAGGCTGCATTGATGGGCGCTGGTAGGTTGCATTGATGGGCGCTGGTGAGGCTGCATTGATGGGCGCTGGTAGGCTGCATTGATGGGCGCTGGTAGGCTGCATTGATGGGCGCTGGTGAGGCTGCATTTGATGGGCACTGGTGAGGCTGCATTGATGGGCGCTGGTGAGGCTGCATTTGATGGGCACTTCATTAAAAAGGTGGGGTTTACATGGGCAGGGCAAAGGGGGTGGAGTCAGGGGGTGGAGTCAGGGGGGAGAAGGGGGGGGGCAAAATGAGGTTTTGCCTAGGGTGTCAAAAATCCTTGCACCAGCCCTGTGCATATATTAGCTGCTGAGATACTAGATACTCAGCACAACAGATAAAAGTACAGTAGTACCTTGGATTATGAGCATAATTAGTTCCAGAAGCATGCTTGTAATCCAAAGCACTCATATATCAAAGCGAGTTTCCCCATATTAATCAATGGAAACTCAGATAATGCCTTCAGGTGCCACTGCTGGTGTATGCAGTACCGCATGTGGCCAGAGGTGCGAGGGCGCCGGAGACACTCGGAAACATTCGAAGATGCTCGGAGATGCTCAATGACACTCTGGAATGGAGTGTCTCCGAGTGGTATCGCGCGTCACCCGTGCCCCCACACCTCTGGCCACATGTGGTACTGCACACCCCATAGGGTTGAATCCTGTCTGTCTTGTGAGACAACGCTCGCAAACCGCGTTACTCACAATCAGAGGTATTATGCCCTGTACACACGGTCGGATTTTCCGACGGACAATGTGCGATTGGAGCTTGTTGTCGGAAATTCCGACTGTGTGTGGGCTCCATTGGACTTTTTCCATCGGATTTTCCAACACACAAAGTTTGAGAGCAGGCTATAAAATTTTCCGACAACAAAATCCGATCGCGTCAATTCCGACCATGTGTGGACAATTCTGACGCACAAAGTGCCATGCATGCTCAGAATAAATTCCGAGACAGAACTGCTTGGTCTGGTAAAATTAGCGTTCGGAATGGATAGAGCACTTTTGTCACGGTGCAATGTTTGAAATTGTTTAATGCAGCGCACTCTCTTCTTCTTTATAATGCGAGAAGAATGAAGTTGTTTTGCTGTTCATATTCACACAGAGTTCTCACAAACTTCTTTCTTGATTATTTATTGTGATTTCATCAATATATTTTGATTTGTCACATCTGACTAAATTTTTTTTTTTTGTTTGTATTTGTTTCAAGCCTGATCTTTTGTTTTTTTCCCCAGAATAGTTTTGGGTGTGTTTTGTGTGTCAAGTTACCACAACACTATTATTATTGAGTATTATTTAATCTCAAGGCGGTTGCTTGGTGTCTCTTGTTAATTTCACATTGTATTTTTAAATGTACCTGCCTCCTCACAAACAAACTGTCCTTTTTGAAGGAAAACACACATAGGCGAGTATAATTGAAACAAAAATTCCTTTATTAAGGGCTCATAACCAAACAAAGAGGAAGGCAACGCTGGATAAACATCAGAAAATGGCGAAGCCTTTGGCCCCCAGAGCACACATCAATTATTTTACTGCAAAATTGGTGGCCTGAGGAGTCCTTATATAAGGGAGTGCAATCTGGTCCAGAAGTCCAAGAGAATCATGAACAGCAGCAGATGACATGTATGTCCCCAGGCTGTGGTCATACAAGAGCCTGCATCTTTTGCCAGACCAGACTGAACCCAGGCCATCACTCTCTGGTCTTTCTTACACGCTTCCTTCCCGGCTGTGGCTCTGGTGTTGGAGGTGTGGCAGGAGGAGGAGTAGGACCTTGAGGAGGAGGACCTGGAGGAGGAGGAGGAGTAGGACCTGGAGAAGGAGGACCTTTAGGAGGAGGAAGAGGACCATGGGTCAGCTCACAAATGTGGCTTTCGCATGTGAGTTGGCCCCTCAACCCCTTCTGTAGAGCTTCTAAAATGACACACTTACATAAGAGGCGTGGCCCTCCTCCATTTGCAGCATTTTGCAGGCTGTTATGGCAGCAAAATCCTCTTGCACACTGTGGGGTGTTCTGAGGGCCTCAGTAGCCTTCCAAAATTGGCCAATTGCTGCCTCCTTCAGGTTGCTCCTCTTCCTGCCACTTTTTCTTTGAAGGCGGAGGGGAGGGACCTGGGTATCAGGCAGCCTGCTTGGCCTGGCCACCTCCTGGCTGAGACTTTCCTGTGTATGAAAAAGGGACATCGTTTTAATTTTTGGTTCATCAATCACAATCAGAAATTAGTAATCCAAAGTAACATAGATTTAACATCATTAATTTGACAACCAGAAATCTTTAGAAGAATGCTATACTTGACTCAAGCTGGGCTCCTCCACATGTTGCTGCCTGGAAGGCCCAGGTTGGATGTCAGAAGCCTCAGCTGGGGGGGAAGGAAGCGTGGAAGGAAGATTGGAGAGTGCTGGCCTGGGTTCATTCTGACCTGACAGAAAATGCAGCCTGTCATAGTACCTCAGCCTGGGGAGATAAATGTCATCTGCAGCTCCTGATCTCTGGGAATCCTGGACCTTCTTGTGCTCCCTTAGATAAGTGCTCCTCAAGCCACCAATTAGGATCTTCGAATAGTTGAAGTCTGCCATGGGAATCACCGCCTTCACAATTTCCAGCAATTTATCCAGCACTGCCTTCCTCTTTGTTGGTTCTTATAATCAGGGTGGTTTACCTTCCACAGACAGGGCAGCTCCCTGAACATATCTATGAATATGCTAAGAAACTCCTGATCCTTCAAGATATCCATTTTCTCTGCAAGACACAACACAACCCAATAGAGGCCTCAATCTAGAAGTAGTATAGGCCCAATTTGAAATCTTACCTTCATTATCACGATCGGCGCCTCCGATAATCCTTCCTCCGTTCACAGATCGTACGTACTACGCACGCGCCTTACGCTTTATATACACTGCGCATGCGTGAAACTCCGCCCGCCCCTGATGTTCTTTCTAGTCTATTCGCCGCCCCTTATCATTCTGTGCAGTGGGGGAAGAGCACATGGCGGACACACAGCAGGTGTGTGCTAATTACAGCAACGAGGAGGAGGAGGAAAGCCCGGAGCCAGAAACGTCCCGATCCCGGAGGAGACGATTTAAGGCCTCAAATATGTCCTTTGGGGAAATGTTGGACATCCTGAAGAGGACTGACTATGACGGGAAGTATGGACCTTACCCAAACCCCAGTGTCAGAAAGGCCAAGATCATGGCGAAAGTTGTGAAGAGTCTGCAAAAGAATTTTGGGGTACGACGATCGAAAGATCAACTCAGGAAGCGGTGGTCGGACCTCAAATTAAGGGAGCATGAGCAGTACAGAAGGATCAGGAGAGTGCTGCAAAAAAGTAAGTCTTTGTCCTGTGTTCCTATTTTTTATTTTTCAAACGTTCGTGCTGCTCCATGTGTTTTTCTTACCTGTTGTACATTTTAAAATGGCAACTTTCATGTTCATGGGCACAATATTCGTTCGTATGAAACATTGTTCGTTCGGCATAGATAACACAATGTTTTGGACATATGCATTTGAATACATTTTTGCTAGCCTACTTCCCGTCAAATAATTTTGGTGTCTAGATGGGTTGGTAAGTAGAATGAAATGCAAACTAGATTCTGTGTAAGGAGAGGACACTCAGCAGCTGTTTACACATCTGGACACTGGAGCACTAGTGTGGGACACTAGAACACCCTTTTTATTAGGGGTCCACACAAGTGCTCCAGTGTATACTATAGGGGTGTCTCCATCTGTGAAACTTGTACAAAACAGGTAAGTATTCAAGCTTGACAAAGGATAAAAAAATTCTTCATCTTGCAACTCTGCCAAAATAGACAATTGTACCCCACTTCCAAGCAATGTTTCATATTCCTATTTCTGCCATCAAATATCTGTGTGTTAAGTATACCTATTTTTTTTTACACAGGGGAGAAAAGACTCGGAGGACACCACTCATCAGAGGAGACAACAGACCCCCCACCTCATGAGGAAGTGGAAATCCCCCAAAGTCAACAGGAGGAGGAGGAGGGAGACGTGGTGGAAATTGTCACAACAGGTGAGTCTCTGCGACCACAGGCTCAGGTAAGAGATAGATGCTGGCATATTTATAATACATGGTGTGGTTTTTTTAAATATTTTTAGGTGATCGTGATGTTGCGGATCCAGGTCATTTCACCAGTGAGAGTGCCCAGATCCTGATCGGGGAGATCATGGGGTGTAATAGGGACTTGGAAAACATCCAGAAAAACATCAATGATGTTAAAAACAAAATGAAGAACATCATTGATGTTTTAGGGAGAATTTAAAACCCCTCAAAATCCCTAATGTAGTTTGCATTTTTTCCACAAAAAATTGTTGCGCCTTTTTTACATAGTGTCGAAAAGCCAAATTTTGAAGATGCACACAGTGTGTCAACATGTGCTATCTGCCATTACGGGAGATCAATGTCTGCGTTTTGTGGGTGCAACCCCTTCCTCAATAATAAAGTAGCTGAGAGGAGGGGGTTGCACCCAGAAAACACGTCCCTTGATCCCCCATGATGGCAGCTAGCACATGTTGACATTTGGTAATTTGTGTGCATCTTCAAAATGTGGCTTTTCCAGGGATGACTTCACCCCATCTGAATGCAATATTAAACACAGTTTATAAATACTCATGTCTGATATTGCCTTCAAATTCCAACAAAGTTGAACTTTGTAAGTTCCAGATTTGTGTATGTCTTGTTGGTTTTAAACATGCCTGTTTTACCTTAAATGGACATTTCTACTTTTATTAATGTGACCCAAAAAATTTTATACAACAAACATGTTTTTTTTAAAAACCTTGAATAAATGCACATGTGATTGTGCTTGTATAAAAAAGATTGTTAATCAAGAATGTGTGGATTCTTCTTTCAATGCTTGAAATTTTTTTTTGTGTTAAAAATGGTGGTTTCTGTGACAATGGGGGTTAGTTCCTAAGGGCAAATCCAGTTTGCACTACAAGTGCAGTTTCAGTGCAGTCTCAAGTGCACTTGTAGTGCAAAGTGTCTTTGCCTTTAGTAAATAACACACAACAATGCTTTTTAATGTTACACAATCATGCCATTTTCAGGACTCCACAAATTTATGTCAGGGTCAGCTAAAAGAAAGACAAGCAGTAAATGTCAGCAAACATTTTAGTTGTTAAAATTTGTTTTTTATTTAAAAATGTCTCAGACATTGTCTGGCATACCGATAGGCCCCCTACCCGCAAAGTATTCCATGTATCTTAGACGGACCTCGCGGGCACTCAGGGGGGGCAAGCCAGGACGGCCAGCTTCAAGCGCCGTCAGGGTGGGGTAAATTTACATGAATTCCGGATTCAGGCCCAACTGAGCCAGCATAGTTCACAGAATTTCTCCTTAAAAAGTTGTGGAGAACACAGCACACCAGGATGATATGATTGAGTTTATACTCCGCCATATGTATGGGTGTAAGAAATAGGCGGAACCGGCTGGCCATTATTCCAAACGTGTTCTCCACCACTCTTCTGGCTCTGGCCAGCCGGTAATTAAAAACCCTCTGGTCCGGGGTGAGGGTCCTCATAGGGAATGGCCGCATAAGATGGTCCCCCAGTACAAATGCTTCATCCGCAACGAAGACGAATGGGAGTCCTTCCGCATTGTCTTCTGGAGGTGGCAAGTCCAAGCTGCCATTCTGGAGACACCTGTAGAACTCCGTCTGGGCAATGACTCCACCATCTGACATCCGGCCATTCTTCCCCACTTCCACATAAAGGAACTCATAAGTAGCCGACACCACTGCCAACATCACAATACTATTGAACCCCTTGTAGTTGTAATAGTATGACCCCGAGTTGGGTGGTGGGACTATGTGGATGTGTTTCCCATCAATTGCCCCTCCGCAGTTAGGAAAGTCCCACCGCTGGGCAAAGTGGGAGGCCACAGGCTGCCATTCATGTGGGTTGGAAGGAAACTGTGGAGTCAAACAAGAAAATAAAATTAATCATTTTGCACATAAACATGGAAAGCAGATTAGACACAAACATTCTTGGCCAACATCAGTATTACATTTATTTTAAGGAGTATTTAAAGACAAAGGTAAAAGGTCCACCTATCAGATCCCCCCCCCCCCCCCATGGGCCATTTTGTGAATTTTACAAGGGGGGGAGATGTTTTGGACAGGTAACCCTCTCCACTTCATTGAGAGATGAATGCCTAAATAATGTGGATTACTTTGGCCAGCCCCTCATTACTTACTTACTTACACTATTGGCATCCCACTGGACAGGTAAGAAGTGTCATAATACAAAGATATAAATACACACTGTACACATTTTATAACATTTTTACATTCTGCTATTACCTATCAAGATAATAATAGGATACACAAACTTCAAACAGTACCATTTAAAAGTATTCAGGCAGGCCCTTGCACTACATGCTTTGGGGAATTCATCCATAAATCTGACCACAAAAGAGGTGGGCATAGCGTGTATGGGTTTGGCAAAGTCAGCAGATAGAGGATTGAGGATAGATAGATGATTGGTATCAACTGAGTTACCAGTTGGGGGGGAGAGAGGGTTCCAAATGATTTTGGGACCCTGAAAAAAGGGTAAAGCACTACTATGGAGCTGACAAAATACATTGTTAAGTGACTACACAAGGTGCATATAGGGCCAGGAGAGCATGCTGGGGAGGTAAGTGAAGGCAAATATGTATGAAGGACAAAAAAAATTAACTAAAAATCCAGCATGCATGAGGACAAAGGGGACATTCACAGCATATTACAATCATGGTAATTAGGGAATGAGGAAAGAAATACAATACATTAGCAAACATTCTATACAATAAAATGTGATGTTAAAGGATAAAAATCTTACCTTAATATACTCCTTCTGCAGGACCTGGATGATGGCAGAACAGGTCTCTGGGATAATGATCCCCAGAGCCTGGGGGGAGATGCCTGTCGAGAACTTGAGGTCCTGCAGGCTTCTCCCCGTCGCCAAGTACCGCAGGGTGGCGACTAACCTCTGCTCCAGAGTGATGGCTTGCCTTATGCAGGTATCCTACCTGCTGATATAAGGGTCAGCAAAGCCAACAAACGGTGAAATGCGGGGTTCGTCATCCTGAGAAAGTTCCTGAAATCATCAGGATTATTCTCACGGATCTCACGAAGCAAAGGCATGTGACAGAACTGGTCACGCTGGAGCAACCAATTCTTTGTCCATGAACTCCTCCACACCCTGTTCATGGACTGGACTTGTGTCAAGGTAAGGACCCCAACACCAAGCCCCCTAGCACGAACTCTACGAGGAGTACGTATACGCAACATGGCTAGAAAACGGTCGGCTGCTCAGAACGAAGTAACAGAACGCACTGAAGAACAGCAAGGCCTGTGAAGAGCGACCTGAAAATCAGTAACGAATGAACACGAACACAATGACAAGTCAATTGTACTCGCTGCACGCACTGAAGACCAGATACAAACCCACAAGCACAGACTGAACAGCAGAAACGATCTGAAAGCCACGAGTCTGAAAAAGCGTGAATCGTCTCTCACCAAACTTTTACTAACACGGGATTAGCAAAAGGAGCCCAAAGGTTCTGAACTGCCCTTTTATAGTCTCATCGTACGTGGTGTACGTGACCGCATTCTTGGCGATCGGAAATCCCGACAACTTTGTGCGACCGTGTGTATGCAAAACAAGTTTGAGCCAACATCCGTTGGAAAAAATCCATGGATTTTGTTGTTGGAATGTCCGATCAATGTCCGATCGTGTGTACGGGGCATTACTGTATATAATAAGTTGTGGATGTATATGGTGACAACTGACAGAAAAATTCCTGGTGTTTCTGTGAATGAGGGGAGGCTGCAGAGAGTGTCTTTTCCCAGGGAGAATTACACTATGCGCATGTGACCACTCTTAATGTATATGAAGGGTTGCGTTATTTGGTGAGCCCTGTGTGTGACCAATGACATTTGGGAGACCTTGCAAATGTTTTACAAATGGTGACGGCCCGAGGACCTCATCCTATTTTCTCATCACAACTTGTGGGACTCTTTTTATTTTGTCCTAGTGTATTTTCCAGTGTCTATGCCTCTATATAAATTTCTGTATTTAAAAAGGAACTACAGTCTGTTCACAATAAGCTTCCCTCCAACCACTTTGCATATTATTTTATATATACTGTGATTCTGTACTTGCCAACTATGCTGCAGAAATCTCCCTCGACTAAGTCTGGCTGCATCCATTTTGCTTGTTCACTTCCTGGATTTACACAGAGGCACAAATCCAGCTGTGCAGCCTACATTGGCCCTCTTATGACTCACCCCCCTCCCTTCCTGGCAAACTCTCACAAGAGGGAGAGAGAGCTGTGCATGATGTCATAAGCCTAGGCTAATGACCAGACAAGAAACAGGAAGTGGGCTGTATAAGGTATTTACTGGCAGTAGTGGTGCAACGAAAATTTCGCCCGCTGAAAATCGGCCGAAAACTGTTTTCGGCACCAGCCAAAAGAAAAATGCTGATAATGGAGTGCCAAAAAGGGGGCGGGGTCTGCTCCAGGTGCCGCCCATTGTGGGGGTGTCATCCTGGTGCACCCCAATCCTCTGCTCCTTCCTCCTCGCGCAGAGCGGCGATCTCCATGTGTCATGGAGCTGATTTGTCCGGGCAGCAGAAGTAACAATGTCCCTCCTCCTGTGATAGACGGCACACCAATCCAATGGTGGGACACTGAATCAGTGTGACGTAATTACAGGAGGCAGGACATTGTTACTGCGGCTATGAAATTCAAATACAGCTCCATGACACACGAAGATTGCCGCTCTGAACCAGGCACAGGTAGGCTATATCTAACAGTCACTGGGAGGCTGTATCTGATGGCTACAGGCAGGCTGCATCTGACGGGCACAGGCAGAGCCGCATCTAACTGGCACAAGCAAGGCTGCATCTGACTGGCACGGGTAGGCTGCATTTGACTGGAACAGGTAGGCTGTATCTGATGGGTACAGGCAGGCTGCATCTATAGGGTAAAGGGGCACAGGCAGGCTGCATCTGTCTGGGAGGCTGCATCTGACTGGCACTGGTAAGGCTGCATCTGACTGGCACTGGGAGGCTGCATCTGACAGGGAAAGGTAGGCTGCATCTGACAGGCACTGGTAGGCTGCATCTGACAGGCACTGGCAAGGCTGCATCTAACTGGTAGGCTGCAGCTGACAGGCACTGGTGAGGCTGCATTTCATTAACACTGGTGAGGCTGCACTGATCTCTTGTATCATGTCTGCAGTCTCTGACCATCTCCTGTATCATATCTGCTAGAGGTGCACCAAATGAAAATTTTGCTAATACTGTTAGCAGTGTATTTATGTGTTTAAGTTTAAGTAGGAGATTACAGACATGATACAAAAGATGGTTAGAGACTGAGGACATGATACAAGAGATGGTTAGAGACTGAGGACATGATACAAGAGATGGTTAGAGACTGAGGACATGATACAAGCGATGGTTAGAGACTGAGAACATGATACAAGAGATGGTAAGAGACTGAGGACATGATACAAGCGATGGTTAGAGACTGAGGACATGATACAAGAGATGGTTAGAGACTGAGGGCATGATACAAGAGATGGTTAGAGATTGAGGACATGATACAAGAGATTGTTAGAGACTGAGGACATGATACAAGAGATGGTTAGAGACTGAGGGCATGATACAAGAGATGGTTAGAGACTGAGGACATGATACAAGAGATGGTTAAAGACTGAGGATATGATACAAGAGATGGTTAGAGACTGTGGACATGATACAAGAGATGGTTAGAGACTGAGGACATACAAGAGATGGTTAGAGACTGTGGAAATGATACAAGAGATGGTTAGAGACTGAGGACATGATACAAGAGATGGTTAGAGACTGCAGACTGCATTTTTCTTGACCTTGCTTGCACTAAAGGTCCCAATAATGGCCAACAATAAATCCATATTAATTTAAAATGATGATATTAATTAAAAAGTCGAATATAATACAATTATATATAAAAATATTAATATTTTTTAAAAACTGACATTTTCGGTTTCAGTTTTCGGCAAAAAAAGTTTTACTATCCAATAAATAATACTATCTATTGGATAGTTACTATCCAATAGAAAGTTGAAAAAAATACTGAAGGTCCGCTTTAAGCACTTTGTGATTTATGCTTTGAAATATTATCATGATAACACGGTTTACGCAAAGCATTTTGATTACACCTATTGCTGTTAACAACAGACATCAAGGGTAAGGCCTACAGCCACACCACCTGGAATGTAGTTGTCTGGTTTCAGAAATTAAGCAGGGGAGGGGCTGGGTTAGTACCTGGTTGGGAGACATTGCGGGTAAGATCTTGGTGATTCATAGGAATATTTTTCATTTCTATTTATTTTTAGCATTTTCGTTTTGAGTTTGTTAGCACTGCATTTGTTATATACCATAATTGGTGTTTTAACCCTTCCCTACTTTATCCAAAACAGCAACAAAAAATACTCTTCAGTATACATTTATATTAAAGGAACAGTTAACTTTTAAGTGCACTTAACCCACCCTTCCTAGTCCAAAGTACCACCACACACTCATTCGAGGCATACTTACCTCCTTCCCATGCCTGCAACCTCCCACTTGGTTTACATCATTCTGTGGAAATGTTACCACTGGCAGTAGTAGATCCCCGTAGACTTCTATGTTACAAATTCAAGTGTCTCTAGCCTTGAGAGATGGTCCCATAGAAATTGAGGAGCTACTTGCCAGGCACGGCCAAGTGAAAAGAAGTTTCAAAAAAGGATGTAAACAATTGCAGTAGGCCATGGCCACAGGGTGGAAGTGAATATGCAGCTTGTGAGGAAGGAGGTGAGGTACTTTAGTTTCTGAGAAGGGCAAGAATTATAAATGTTCTTTGTTTAAAAGATTGTCTATCCTAAAAAAACCTCAGTAAAAAGTCCATATAATTACTGTTTGCCTAAACAGAAAATCCTATGCTTTTGACCATTCTTTGCAGACCTGATTACCATGGACTGTGGTAACCAATCCAATATGTGAAGGCATCAATGGCACCCTGATCTACACATTTATATTTCAAATATATTTTTACTTTGTGGTGGATTAAGCAGATAAAAATGAACTTTGAGGTAGAAAGCTTTAATAGACTACTTAAACACTAAATAAAAAAATTAAAAAAAAAACATTTTGCTGATTACTAGCCAGGGAGAGTCATATCTTTTTCCAAGTTTGCCCTTTTATATGACTAGAGCAATGTTTCTCAACTCCAGTCCTCAAGTACCCACAACAGGTCATGTTTTCAGGATTTTCCTTAGATGAAATGGCTGTGGTAATTACTAAGGCAGTGAAACTGATCTAATCACCTGAGGACTGGAGTTGAAAAACATTGGACTAGAGAATGGTCACTAGTCTGCTAGTCACAGAGATCATGATTTAAACTCTCCATTTTAATTCAACCAATTCCAATGGCTTGGATGTCAGAGGCCATTAGGCCATTGCAGGTCTTTTGCCAAAGGAGGATATTTCCTTATTAACCACTGATTTAATGGAATCAATCAGCTATTTTGATTAACACAAAACTTCCCCCTTTCCATCGTTTTAAGATGTCTGTACCAGAAACATGGAACACAATAGCTGGCCATTTTACAGGCTTACTGTCATGCAGTTTGGTAGACCCTCTGCATTGCCAGGGGCAACAGGCAAGAGGCAGGTCAGATGCTAAAACATTGTAAGCCCTCAGACAGATGTTCAGAGCAATCAAGGACAGTAGCAAAATGAGCAGGCTGATGGCTGGGTCTGGCACAAGACCTCAGAAACAGGGCCCAGATTTCAAACAGGAAAAAGAGACCATGACAGTCAACAGCAGAGAATAATAGGTCAATGATCATATTAAAACGCAAACTGAATAACAATGCAGATCAAACCACAGACAGGAATGATTAAAGTCATAAACAGACAGAAGTCAGAGATAGACAGACCTCTATTCAGGGCACTACCAAGCAGAAAGCCTCTAGAAATAAGCTCATTAGGAGTAAAACACATCAGAGGGAGGAATTCAGTTGCTCTGTTGTACATGGGATCACAGATTATGGCTTTTTACTCTGGAGTGGAGCTAGTTTCTTCTCTCGTAGTGATTGAAAATAGAAAACCTGTTGGTAAGACACTGGCTTGTAGCTCTGACCTCACTTTACAGTGTTACTAAACTGAGAACAGTAAAATCAGTCTGTATATGCAGTAAAGCATGCTTGTATACTCACTGTGGAACCTACGGGGTTAATCCTCTGCATTGTGTAAAAAGGCCATTTGATCCTGTCTTCTCTGATTCTCCCCTTCTTCCACAGTTCCCAATCCATCTCCTGATAGTACAGAGCCTTGGGGGTGCTCTGAACATGCTCAGTTTGATGTGTATTGCTAGATAGTTTTTTTTTTTTTGGGAGGGTGCATGTGATCAGCACATTCCAGACAGAGGGCCAGGAGTCACGCAGACTCATAGGGCAGTAAGAGGAGAATGAAAACTCCTTCTAAAAGCTTTAACCAGTGCTTGGCTGGACACTGATAGATGTCACTAGACTGCTATATACTGCTGATGAGAAAGGGTATTTAGCAGTTTAGATTTACTAAAATAATAGCATTACCATGTTCTGTGTACTGTGGGAAACCAGCTATAGTGAACGCAGGGTCCTGGGTTTAGTAACACTTTAAGGCCCACTGATGAGATTAGATGGGCACAGCAGAGACCTGAGCTGCGGTACTTAGTAACAACCAGCAGATGGCAAAGTTACACTTACATTCAGTGACATACAGAAAATAATTATGTTGCTCTATGGCCCTTGAGCGCTTTCCCCCAGAGCTGCAGCACAGGCGCAAGCTCAGTCAATCCTACGCTGCAGAGGTATTCCCCATCACGTAGCACACCCCTTGCAGACATGCCTCTGGAATAGCTTGGGCAGGTTCAGGCTGTTCTCTGAACACGCCTGAGTTCTTCCTCTCAGTGTAGTACACCCAACACACTGATCTATTCAAGGCGTTTGTGTGTGATATCATGTGGGATGGATGAGAGAGGAGAGCCGATGGGGATCAGCGGCAGAACAGGTACAATAGATATGCCAGAGCAGCTTTCCAGTACCACTCTGCATCAGAAAACAACTTCTGTGCCTTGTTGACACCATAGTATCATGCCCTCCCGACTCCCAGTACTGTGCCCTCATGATACCACCATTAGCATGCCCTTTTGACCTCCCAGTACCATGCGCTCCTGACCTCCCATTACCATGCTCTCCTGACCTCCCAGTACCATGCTCTCCTGACCTCCCAGTACCGTGTCCTCCTGACCACCCAGTACCATGACCTCCTGACATCCCCAATACTGTGCCCTCCTTACCTGCCAGTACTGTGCCTTCCTGAAACCACCCAGTACCTTGCCCTTCTGACCTCCCAGTACCATTCTCTCCTGACCTCCCAGTACCGTGTCCTCCTGACTACCCAGTACCATGACCTCCTGACATCCTCAGTACTGTGCCCTCCTTACCTCCCAGTGCTGTGCCTTCCTGAAACCCCCTCAGTACCTTGTACTCCTAGTACCATGCTCTCCTGACCTCCAAGTACTGCACCTTCCTGACTTCCCAGTGCTGTGCCCACCTGACAACCCCAGTACTATGTCCTCCTGACCCCTAGTATCGTTCCCTACTGACATCCCCAATACTATGCCCTCCTGACCCCTCCAGTACCTTGTACTCCTAGTACCATGCTCTCCTGACCTCCAAGTACCGTACCTTGCTGACTTCCCAGTGCTGTGCCCACCTGACAACCCCAGTACTATGTCCTCCTGACCCCTAGTATCGTTCCCTACTGACATCCCCAATACTATGCCCTCCTGACCCCTCCAGTAGCATACCATCCTGACCTCCCAGTGCCATGCCCTCCTGACCTCCAAACACCGCATCCTCCTGACCTCCCAGTGCCATGGCCTCCTGACACCCCTAGTACCGCACCCTCCTGACACACCCAGTATCGTGCCCTCCTGACCTACCAGTACTGTGCCCTGCTGACACCCCCAGTACCCCGCCATCCTGCTCCTCCTGAACCATACCCTCCTGCTCCCCCTGCTCATACCTTCCTGGTCCCCCAGTACTGTGCCCTCCTGCCTCTCCTGTATCATGCTCTCCTGCCCCCCTGTACTGTGCCTTCCTGATCCCCAGTACCATACCCTCCTGACATTCCCAGTACTGTGTCCTCCTTACCTCCCAGTATCATTCCCTCCTGCCTCCCCTATGTACCATATATTCCTGCTCCCCCTGCACTCTATCCTTCTGATCCCCCAGTAAAGTGACCTCCTGCCCCCCCATACCTTTCCCTCCCCCCATACCATACCCTCCTGACCCCCTGTCCTCTGCCCTGCTGATGCCCTGTCTTCTGTCCTGCTAACCCCTGATCTGCTCACCCATCCTCTGCCCTACTGATCACTATACACTGCTCCTAATACTGCTGACATCTGTACACTTCTCTTCATCCTGTTGACTTTTGTACACTTGCAAACACCCTTCTGACCTCTGTACACCGCCCTACATACTACTTACACTGGCCAGAAGTCAGAGTAGAGAGTAGAGTCAGAGTAGACAGCCAGGCTAGCATTGAGGCCAGACAGCCCTGAAACTAGTGGAACAAATCAGACTGCAGTACCAGATGTTCTGCTTTCATGATGGATGGCATCAGTCTTGTGGGGTGACCAATTACTCCACAAACATTAAAAAATGATGAATAAAAATGAATGCAGGGTTTCTCAATGAAGCTACATTTTAATACAGGCTAAGTTTATATTTACATTGGCATTTGTTTTATTAGATTTTTCTAAGTTTTCTTCATGCTGTCTTTACTTTTTATTCGGAACTTGCTAGTTCATTTCTTAAAAAAGAAAATAGTGGCGCTGCACCCCGGTGCTCTTTGATCTCATCTATGTTACCCAGGTAGCTCTACACCTCTCAAAGCTTGCCTACCCCTGCTCTATTGATATATGAAGCAAGACAGACAGCACAGGAGAAAAAACAGGACCAAAGAGTAATAAAATAGGCTGTTGACGAAATTACTTAAAATTTAAAATGTTTGTCCCTCACCACAGTAACAACAAATAATAATAATAATAATAATAATATCGCTGGAAGCAGTTTGTTAGTTTTGGCAATGATGGAAATATTTTTCAGATATGATTCTCATGACATAAGCTCATGAATATACATTTAAAAAATGCAATACATAGCATTTATGCATTGATTTTTTTCTTTCTTGGGCTAAATAACTGTCAGTCCAAAGTCACTTTCATTCCCCTGGTTGTTCTGAACCTGTCCTAATGGATAATTACTAAAACCAGATGTGCTTTTTGTAACCTAGTTTCCTGTCTGAGCCTATCATTTATAATACTCCTCAGAGAATAGAGGACATGAGCCCAATTTATTTTTTGTCCTATGCCCACATTGTTAGGAAATGTTGCCTGGAGGTAAAATACAAATGGAGAAACATAGGACAATAGGGTTATTGCACAAAACTGATTGAATGTACACTGTTTCATTAATGAAGCCAAGCAATTTTATGATAGCCAATTGAAACCAATCAGGTATTTGCAGTATACCAGCGGTCTGTGTTGTATTTCAAAATAAGGTTACTACAAACAGTATTTAAGGCATCTTGTACATGGCCTCAAAAAAAAAAAAAAAAAAAAAAAAAAACCCGTCTGGTAGAATTACTAGAATTACTAAAACTAGTGCACTCAGAAGCTGGTACAGCTGTACATGATAGCCAATCAGCTTCTAACTTCAGCTTGTTCACTTAAGCTTTGGCAATAAAATGTGGAATCTGATTGGTTTCTAAGCAGAGCTGCTCCAGCTTAGGTAAAATAAACCCTAGTGCTTCTTATGCACAAGTACCACTCAGTTGTGCTAAAAATTACTACTGCTAGGGAAATGAAAATGAGGGCTCTACCTCCTGGCTAGAAAAAAGGCTACATAACATACAGTATTTCACAAAAGTGAGTACACCCCTCACATTTTATTATATATTTTCATGTGACAACACTGAAGAAATGACACTTTGCTATGTAAAGTAGTGAGTGTACAGCGTGTATAACAGTGTAAATTTGCTGTCCCCTTAAAATACCCTCAATGCACAGCCATTAATGTCTAAACCACTGGCAACAAAAGTGAGGACACCCCTAAGTGAAAATGTCCAAATTGGGCCCAATTAGCCATTTTCCCTCCTCGGTGTCATGTGACTTGTTAGTGTTACAAGGTCTCAGGTGTGAATGAGGAGCAGGTGTGTTAAATTTGGTGTTATCGCTCTCACTCTCTCAAACTGGTCACTGGAAGTTCAACATGGCACCTCATGGCAAAGAACTCTCTGAGGATCTGAAAAAAGAACTGTTGCTCTACATAACGATGGCCTAGGCTATAAGTAGACCCTGAAACTGAGCTGCAGCATGGTGGCCAAGACCATACAGAGGTTTAACAGGACAGGTTCCACTCAGAACAGGCCTCACCATGGTCGACCAAAGAAGTTGAGTGCACGTGCTCAGTGTCATATCCAGAGGTTGTCTTTGGGAAATAGACAGATGAGTGCTGCCAGCATTGCTGCAAAGGTTGAAGGGGTGGGGGGTCAGCCTATCAGTGCTCACACCATACACTGCACACTGCATCAAATTAGTCTGCATGGCTGTCATTCCAGAAAGAAGCCTCTTCTAAAGATGATGCACAAGAAAGCCCAGAAATAGTTTGCGCTAAAGGAAAGGAGACTAAGGACATGCATTAGTGGAACCATGTCCTGTGGTGTGATGAGACCAAGATAAACATATTTGATTCAGATGGTGTCAAGCGTGTGGCAGCAACCAGGTGAGGAGTACAAAGATAAGTGTGTCTTGCCTACAGTAAAGCATGGTGGTGGGAGTGTCATGGTCTGGGGCTGCACGAGTGCTTCCGCCACTGGGGATCTACAGTTCATTGAGGGAACCATGAAGGCCAGTATGTACTATAACATACTGAAGCAGAGCATGATCCCCTCCCTTTCGGAGACTGGGCCGCAGGGCAGTATTCCAACATAACGACCCCAAACACACCTCCAAGAAGACCACTGCCTTGCTAAAGAAGCTGAGGGTAAAAGGTGATGGACTGGCCAAGCATGTCTCCAGACCTAAACCCTATTGAGCATCTGTGGGGCATCCTCATACGGAAGGTGGAGGAGCGCAAGGTCTCCTAACATCCACCCATCGACTCCAGTAGCAACATGTGAAGCTCTGGTGAACTCCTTGTCATAGAGGGTTAAGGTAGTGCTGAAAAATAATGGTGGCCACACAAAATATTGTCACTTTGGGCCCAATTTGTGGCATTTCTTCTGTGTTGTCACATGAAAAGGTATAATAAAATATTTACAAAAATGTGAGGGGTGTACTCACTTTTGTGAGATACTGTAAATATGCAATATGTTAAATTCTAACATTAGTTAAAAGTGCACTTTTTTATTGGTCATAAAATACAAAAATCTGCACAAAACCACTATACATTACCTTTAACCAATCTTATGTTTAAAATAACTAGCATAATGTCGATTTTCCCAATATAGTTCACTAAACTATTTTGTGATCAGCCATTTAAACTTTTACAAAGAGAAATATATAGGTTGCCATTGCTGTCCTCTCCTTTGGCAATGCCAGTGACTGTCATTATGTTTCAAGGGCTTTAGCAATTTCTGATTCACTGATCTAGAACAAGTAAAGGGTTAGAATTCATGTTGGGAATTTTTCTGCTATCTGGGACTTTGTTAGAGAGATTTTTCTTCATTTCATGTTCTTCTGAAAACTCCAACAGCAACACGGAAATAGTAGGGGAAGGCTGGAACCCCCATTACGATCTTTGTCCCTGCTGCAAATTTTTCCTCACTTCCTGGCTGGTAAAACCATTGTACCCGGGACAGAAGAGGAATTACCTCTAATAGAGGCCTGGATAGCAGTAAAAACTTGACAATGGTTCTAACCCTTCTCCCCTCTGTTTAAACATAAAAAGGTTTTTGGCTTGAGATACATTTTAAAGACAATTAGCTACCATTTTTTGTAGGGGACGTCATAGTCATCTCAGCATAAGTTTCTGGTTCTCATTAAATAACAATAACCTGACTTAAAGAATGATGTAAAGTTTTAAAGTGGACAAGTGTTCAATATTTAGGCTGTACATTTGTATTCAACTTATGCAAAAAAAAGAAATAAAAATGTACTCTTAAAAAAAAAGTGGAACTTAAGTCTGCAATAGTAACCTCTGCTTCAGTGGACCAAGATCCCTCATTGGCACCAGAACCTCCTTCTCCCCTCTTCTGGGTGCCGGTCTTCAGCCGTCTTGATTGGCCAATGTGGGACCTCAACCCTGTGCATGCACAAGTGTACAGTCTTCCTGGTAGGCAGGCACTGTGCCAGAATGAAAACTGAGCTGCGTATTTCAGAACTGACAAATTATCCAAGCTTAGAGCAATTTTCTGAGGATGGAGTTCCCCATGATACCATTGCCCATATTTGGCTTAGTCCAAATCCACCCCCAATTTTGAAGAGCATGTGGGCTTTTATCAGCATAACAGGGAGCTGCACACTCACAGCTTCCTTGCAATTGCGATATTGGGCCACATGCCTGGCTAATTAGTTCTGGGGGATTTTTTATTTTATTTAAAAAAAAATAATTTAATACTCTTGACAGGACTGCTCTCCGTGGTGCTGAAACAAATTTTTTTCCATCTTCAATTACACTGTACATGAGACTTGATGGCCGTTTGCTGACAGATGAATTGATCTAGTGTACAATAATTCCATTGTAGAGTATAAGTAGAGTGAATGTGACTGTCTATTGCTCAACAAATCCTGTATCCTGTCAAATCTCACTTATTATACAGTATATTATATATATATATATATATATATATATATATATATATATATATATATATATATATATATATATATATATTTATAGATATAGATATAGATACAGCATATATTTATTATAATTATTTACTGGGTGAATTGTTCAGTGAATTATTGACAAAGCCTATGGTAAATTAACATACTGATGCTTCTAAAATTGGTCAGGGTCCCTAGGCTTCAATGTAGGTATAGTAAACAAAGAAGGCGCGTAGACCTAGCGCATTATCCTGAAAACATGTTTTATTGAATATTGTAAAATGGAGGTGAATGTACTCACAAACCAATGCTTGCATCATAGCTTAGACATAACATCATCTGCTTACCTATATACCTACAGTCAAATTGGATGTCCCCAGTCTTTTGAGGGCAGCGAGGAGCACATTATCCAGACGCAGAAATGCATAAAGAAAGGAGTTTGACACCATGTTGTGACTTTTAGCACAGCGCAGGAGAGTGAACATAGTGACATTTCCCTAGGCTTCAATGACCTATGGTCGTGAAAAAGTTATGTGCACGTGCACTGTACCAAAATATGCTTGTAGCTGGAACTGGAGTTAGCCACAGGGAGGTAGAGCTGGCAGAATAGCATTCCTTTATAAGGTGCAGATGTCAAATCATTGTGAACATTATTGGACAAGACCCAGTAGCTTGTGCGCAGGCTCCAGTGGTAGTGAGCGGTGGCATGGGGCTGCAATACAAACCCTTGTGAAGAACGTAAATTTAAAAAATGAACAGGTGACTATAGGCAATTACTCAAACCTCTCTTTTAATAACCCTCAAAAATATTCCTGCTTTTAGAAATTGTAGAATTTTTGCAAATACTTGTATTCCCCCCTGTAGCCTGGAGAGCGAGTGAAGGATATACAGACAATATCAAGGAACTTTCAATTGCCCCAAGAGAAAAGGGTTAATATCCGAAAACAATAAATATTTCAGTATATACTGTATGGCAGGAGATACATTGCTGCTGTGACAGATTGTATTCAAGTGTCATAAGTCATGTAACCACAGATTAAGTGTATTTCAGTGCGGAAAGCCAAGTGACCGCAGTTTAATTGTATTCAAGTGCTTAAAGTAGGATAACAGCTGTGCAAGTGTTTCCTGACAGCACATCTGAATCTCTATTTGGTTAATGAGTTAAATAAAAGCTGCACATAAAACAGAAGAATCCTTCTTTTCTAGTTACTACCTCCCGGCCACTTATGCCGCGTACACACGGTCGGACTTTTCGTCTACAAAAGTCCAACGGACACTGACGGACTAAAGCTGGCTGGTAATCCGATCGTGTGTGGGCTTCTCCGGACTTTCAACTGACTTTTTCAGCCTCAAATCCGACGGACTTTAGATTTGAAACATGCTTCAAATCTTTCCGACGGACTCGAGTCCGGTCGAAAAATCCGCTCGTCTGTATGCTAGTCTGACGGACAAAAACCCACGCTAGGGCAGCTATTGGCTACTGGCTATCAACTTCCTTATTTTAGTCCGGTGTACGTCATCATGTAAGAATTCGACGGACTTTTGTGTGATCGTGTGTAGGCAAGTCTGTTCGTTAGAAAGTCCGCCGCAAGTCCGCCGCAAGTCCGTCGAAAGTCCGTCGAAAGTCTGTCGGACAGGCTGTCGGACTTTTGTAGCTGAAAAGTCCGACCGTGTGTACGCGGCATTACATAAACTCTAAATAGCCCTACCTTTGACCTACAAGCCAAGTCAAAATCTTTTTTACCATGTTTTATGTGTTTACACCCATATTTTGGGTGTTCCAAGGCCCCTACCTCAAATTACAGAATCAGGGGGTTCTTCTCCTTGCCAGCTCATGCTATTTCTTTAATTTGATGCAGCTTTGCATTGCCTTGCTTGCACAGTTGTGTTATTCATATACAGAGATCTGTGAATAAAAAAACTACAAGTGACACCTGACACCATGGCAGAGGAACTATAGTTATCAATTGAGCACAAGTGCAGTGACATCACTGCATCTGTAGCCTATTGATAATTCCTCCAGCTCTACAACCGAAGGTCCGTGTGTTGGTATGGACCTGAGTGGAGGGAAGAGTCTGCAGGAGCCAGAGCATTGCACCCATGATCGGCTGATCCAAAGCAAAAAAATAATACCAGCAGATGTTTGCAGTACGGAGGGCGTTTATTATTTTTGTAAAGGGTGGAATTCTCCCTTAAAGCCTTATTTTTTACCAGTGCTTCTTGTTTGGAGAAGGTGGTATAATAGTTTTTTTTGTGCTGGCAACCTAGTGCAGTACATTAGTCTCTGAAAGTTTCAGGATCAAAACAAATGATAAATTCTCTTAACCACTTGCAGACCACGATATAGCCGAATGACGGCTACAGCTCGGGTGACTAGTTCTGAGAGGCTGTTATTTGACTGTCTCCCATGATTGCGCTCACCGCACGCCGTATCCAATCACAGCTGATCACGGATATAAATAGAAGCCGGTTATCGCCACTCCTTTCCTCATGCTGACAGCATGAGGAGAGGAAAAGAGAGCTGATAACTGGCTTCTCTAAAAGGCACATTTGCACTGATTATCAGTGTAGCCCCAACAGTGTCCACCAGTGTTGCCAATCAGTGCCTCATCAGGGTCACCTATCTGTGCCGCCTAATAGTGCCCATCAGTGCCGCACATCAGTGCCACCTATCAGTGCCCATCAGTGCCGCCTATCAGTGCAGCCTCATCAGTGCCCACCAGTGCCTACCTGTGCCACCTCATCAGTGCCCACCGTGCAGCCCATCTGTGCTGCCAATAACTGCCCATCAGTGCTGCCAATCAGTGCCCATCAGTGACTCCTTATCAGTGTCACCTATCAGTACCGCCTATCAGTGCCACCTATCAGTGCAGCCTCATCGGTGCCCACCAGTGCCTCCTCATCAGTGCCTACCTGTGCCACCTCATCATTGCCCATCGGTGCTGCCTCATGAGTGCAGCCTCATCAGTGCACACCATTGCCTCCTCATCAGTGCCTACCTGTGCCACCTCATCAGTGCCCATCAGTGCAGCTCATCAGTGTCCATCAGTGCTGCCTCATCAGTGCAACCTATCAGTGCCGCCTCATCAGCGCACATCAGCAAAGGTGAAAAATTATTTATTTATTTATTTATTTCAGCCTGTATTTGTTTATTTAGTAAAAACAAAAAATCCAGTGGTGGTTAAATACCACCAAAAGAAATCTCTATTTATGCGAAAAAAATAATAAAAGTTTTGTTTGGGTACAGTCTTGCCTGATCGCGCAATTGTCATTCAAAGTGCAACAGCGTTGAAATTTGGCCTGGGCAGGAAGGGGGTGAAAGTACCCAGTAGGCAAGCGGTAAAGGAAGGAATGAATATTTTATACATAGTTACATTGGTCCAGCGTAACTATACACATACCATACCTGCCCGATGCCCCTGGAAGCTGAAAATCACTTCAATGATCTCCGCTTGCTTCTGGGTCTCATGTCAAGCAGCTGCCCTGATGCATTCTGAATACAAGAGGTTGGCTGCTCAGCCCAGCATATTTCAAAGAATGCTTTGCATGAATAAATGCAAAGCATTGCTTGATTAGGCAAGCACCACGTGACACATATATGCCATTATTCGCAGCAGCGGTCATGTGACCACAACTTTAAAATGATTTTTAGGTTAAGTAGAAGAGAACAAAAAACACAGATAGTTACTTAGGGAAATGTAAGGGATCTGCCCATGGCTTCATTTTCAATCCTAGAGTTGGGTTTAAAATATTGCAATATGCTAAAAACACAGCAAAACAGATTAAAATGCAGCAAAAGCATGCTAAAAAGCAGTAAAACGCAGCAAAATGCACATTAAAAATAGATGCTAAAACAGTGATCTGAATGCATCTCAACACAGCTATTGTGTACACAGCATTACTTCAAGCAATTATTTGTATTTTATATGCGGTTTCCCATGTGTTTAAGTATACAAAAGAGCACAGATGGGTGAATGGATCCAGAGCGTTCCTACATCCATTTAGGAAGTGGATTGCCATGCTAAAACCTCTGTTGTTTTTGTAGTGTACTGCACATTCACTGTTAATTTTCCCTTGTGTATAACACTATGCTGAATCCCTGTGCTAAAGAAGCTTTAACAGGAAGGTGTTTCATCCTTCGGCATTCACACAGATTAGTGCCCAGAGATAAGAAATGGAGACGTTTCCAATAATGCACGGCTTTAGACTTTTAACAGCTCTTTGCCTGCAAAATGGAGCAGAACGTAATGCTGTGTTCACAGAATTATATTTATGTTATGGTCTGTAATTGATTCCAATTGTCTGGTGGTACTCAGAATAAAGCAGGGATATATAATACAATATGATTCAGGCTCATCTTGCATATTTACACCCCTGTGCAGAGACACATTTGTTCAATAGCCTTTGAAATATGTCACATTAACTGGAAAGTAATGTTAATTAATTAGGAAAGAGACAATTGCTTTTAGCAGAGTGCTGAGTCTAGAGGAAGCCAAAGAGGAAATTACGAAGACGAGCAAAGATTTTAGGACTTAATGTTGAAGAACGTTTGTAAGCAGCATAACAGATATGCAATTTATCATTTGTTTTTTTTACTAATAGCTCTGAAAAATAATTTAAAGCACATGTCCAGTCAAAAAATTGTAATATTAATAGTTATAAAAATTTAAAAAAAAAAAAATCACGAAAATAATAGTTAAGGGGAAAAGGAGAAGATGGAATTAATTAGGGATGATAAGGGAATGCTAAGTATTAGGATGCATACTGGGCATAAAACCAGGATAAATTGATAAAACCATAATAAATTGATAAAAATGCTGGAGATAGTTTACTGGTGCCTGAACAACAGAAACAAACTCTGTAGCATAATCTGAAGATATACAAGAGTCCGGCAGCACAGTATAAAATTGAATCTATTTTATTAGTAATCACTTAAGACATAGGGGAATTCAATATGCAAAAGTTTGATGCGTTTCAGCCCCCACAAGGGCCTTAGTCATACCCTTATGTCTTGATGGATTACTAATAAAGAAGATTTCATTTTATATCATGCTGCCAGACCCTTGTATAGCCCCCCCCCCCCCCCCCCCATGTTAGCCTATGTGTCCTTGCACACATAGCTGTGTACAGGCGTTTGGAGGCAGCAAAAAAGCCCATCGGTTGCACGTTCAGGAGGGGAGTGTTCTGGCAGGAAAGAAAGCTGAACACGCATAAACACGTCATAACTTGCCTAAGTACTAGGCACATTTAGCGCTTAAAGTGGTTGTAAAGGCAGAAGGTTTTTTTATCTTGATAAAAAATTAAGATAAATATATATACATACATACATATACAGTGGGGAAGGAAAGTATTCAGACCCCCTTAAATTTTTCACTCTTTGTTATATTGCAGCCATTTGCTAAAATCATTTAAGTTCATTTTTTTCCTCATTAATGTACACACAGCACCCCATATTGACAGAAAAACACAGAATTGATGACATTTTTGCAGATTTATTAAAAAAGAAAAACTGAAATATCACATGGTCCTAAGTATTCAGACCCTTTGCTGTGACGCTCATATATTTAACTCAGGTGCTGTCCATTTCTTCTGATCGTCCTTGAGATGGTTCTACACCTTCATTTGAGTCCAGCTGTGTTTGATTATACTGATTGGACTTGATTAGGAAAGCCACACACCTGTCTATATAAGACCTTACAGCTCACAGTGCATGTCAGAGCCAATGAGAATCATGAGGTCAAAGAAACTGCCTGAAGAGCTCAGAGACAGAATTGTGGCAAGGCACAGATCTGGCCAAGGTTACAAAAAAAATTCTGCTGCACTTAAGGTTCCTAAGAGCACAGTGGCCTCCATAATCCTTAAATGGAAGACATTTGGGATGACCAGAACCCTTCCTTGAGCTGGCCGTCCGGCCAAACTGAGCTGTCGGGGGAGAAGAGCCATGGTGAGAGAGGTAAAGAAGAACCCAAAGATCACTGTGGCTGAGCTCTAGAGATGCAGTCGGGAGATGGGAGAAAGTTGTAGAAAGTCAACCATTACTGCAGCCCTCCACCAGTCGGGGCTTTATGGCAGAGTGGCCCAACGGAAGCCTCTCCTCAGTGCAAGACACATGAAAGCCCACATGGAGTTTGCTAAAAAAACACCTGAAGGACTCCAAGATGATGGTGAGAAATAAGATTCTCTGGTCTGATGAGACCAAGATAGAACTTTTTGGCCTTAATTCTAAGCGGTATGTGTGGATAAAACCAGGCACTGCTTATCACCTGTCCAATACAGTCCCAACAGTGAAGCATGGTGGTGGCAGCATCATGCTGTGGGGATGTTTTTCAGCTGCAGGGACAGGACGACTGGTTGCAATTGAGGGAAAGATGAATACAAGTACAGGGATATCCTGGACGAAAACCTTCTCCAGAGTGCTCAGGACCTCAGACTGGGCCGAAGGTTTACCTTCCAACAAGACAATGACCCTAAGCACACAGCTAAAATAAGGAAGGAGTGGCTTCATAGCAACTCCATGACTGTTCTTGAATGGCCCAGCCAGAGCCCTGACTTAAACCCAATTGAGCATCTCTGGAAAGACCTAAAAATGACTGTCCACCAACGTTTACCATCCAACCTGACAGAACTGGAGAGGATCTGCAAGGAGGAATGGCAGAGGATCCCCAAATCCAGGTGTGAAAAGCTTGTTGCATCTTTCCCAAAAAGACTCATGGCTGTATTAGATCAAAAGGCTGCTTCTACTAAATACTGAGCAAAGGGTCTGAATACTTAGGACCACGTGATATTTCAGTTTTTCTTTTTTAATAAATCTGCAAAAATGTCAACAATTCTGTGTTTTTCTGTCAATATGGGGTGCTGTGTGTACATTAATGAGGAAAAAAAATGAACTTAAATGATTTTAGCATATGGCTGCAATATAACAAAGAGTGAAAAATTTAAGGGGGTCTGAATACTTTCCATCCCCACTGTATATGTATACATTAAGATAAAAAGCCTTCTGTGCGTAGTAGCCCCCCGAGCCCCCCTAATACTTATCTGAGCCCATCTCGTTCCAGCGATGTTGCACGGGAGACTGGGCTGTCCGGGACTCTCCCTCCTCATTGGCTCCCGATGCTGTCAATCAAAGCCAATGAGGAGCGAGAGGGGGCAGGGCCGCGGCTCCGTGTCTGAATGACTCAGCTTGGGTTCCCCCATAGCAAGCTGCTTGCTGTGGGGACACTCTGCAGGAGGAAGGGGCCAGGAGCGCCAAAGAGGGACCCGAGAAGAGGAGGATCAGGGCTGCTCTGTGCAAAATCACTATACAGAGCAGAAAAGTATAACATGTTTGTTATTTTGAAACAAAAAAACAAAACAAAAAACAAGACTTTCATTCATGCATTTTAATGGTCAGAATAAATTAATATTCTGGCCAATTAAATGACTGAACACCCAAACGCCTGATGTGTGTGAATGTGCCTAAACACATCTAAAAACATTTGCAAAATGCAGTTTTACGGACATTGTTAACGCTGCTTTTCTCCTGCTTTTCTCCCGTTCGGCTCCTACATTGAAGAATATGAAACAGAGGCCAATGTGCCCAGCTATTTCAATTAACATGTATAGTTCAGACTCAAACAGGAACAGTCTTTATATATTTCCTGGAAGATGATGTGGATAAATATTACTGTCCCATCTGAAGTAATCCAAACCACGTTCTCAGTGTCCATCAATTGGTAGTCCATCATTAGAGAATGATCTGTTCTCTCCCTGGGCCATAGTCAGTGGATAAGAGGCTTGCTTCTAGTCCTCTCCAGAAGCCCCCATCTCGGTTAGGTCTGTCACAGTTCTTATCATTAGGCTTTGTGCCCACTGAAGATTTGATGGTACCCATGTATTTACTGTAACTTCTTTTACCATGTACTGGATATTGATCTTTGCTGAAGTTGATGCTGTTTTTTTGTTCTTTACATAACATTATGCATTATGGTTTCTGGTACCTTTGATCATGGTACCTGCCATTATGTGGATGCCTTCAATGTCTCCAAATGATTCTGCTTTATTTGCTGAAACACCTCCATAGCAGATATGATTTCAAACTGCAGAACTTGAGTCATACCTGGGTGCATTAAAAAACAGAGTTGATCAATATTCATCTAGATTGACCTGATAGTAGTCAGTGGGGGAATGCAGAGATACTGGATTGCTTACCCAAAGGCAAATAGACTGTTCACTTTGCCAGAGAAGTTGCACATTGTAAGAGAAATTGCACTCTGCATGGTAATTTTCCCTAAAAATAATAAAATAAAGTAAAGCTCTCCTGATTTCCATCATTCAATCATATACAAGAAAAAAATGCTGCTTTTTTCCTTGCATGTGATTGGGTATTCTTTTGCAATGTGACATTTCACTACATTTACTGACCTCTGTGAAAAATGCCAATTCAATGTGCAACCTTGCAAAGCGAACAACCTTTTTGCCTTAAGGTACAATTCCATTTGAATTCTAACTATACTTAACCTGCTCCCATCCCCATTCTAAGCCTATTCATACCACCCTGTAAAGGAAAGACGTCTATACTTACCTATTCTGAGGAAGCTCCAGTCCGGTCACATCTCTCCAGCGTCCGGCTTCAGTGAATAGGAGAGATAGCCAACAACAGCTGCAAAGCCTGGACTGTGACGTCACCCATTGGCTTACTATGGGGCATTTGTTGTCAGCTGTCCCTCCTCGACTTTAAAGCCGGAACCAGGAGCCGATCATGTGACCAGGCCAGAGAAGCTTCAAAATAGGTAAGAATAAGCATCTTTGCTTTACAGGGTAGCTAGAATAGGCTTAGAATGGGAGTGGGAGCAGGTTAAAGTATAGTTAGGAAATTGAGTTGATTTACTTAAAGTAGAATTCCAGTCAAATCTTGAGTGCTTTGTTAGGCTCTTTGAGATCAAAGAAGCAATTGAGATGATTTTTTCCAGTAATCAAAAACTATTTTACCCTTGTGGTAGGCTCCTGACTCCTGCCACTTTAAGCTTGAAAAGTGTTGGCTTAGGTTTATTCATGATGGCATCAAGTATCCTCCTGCAAGTAGCAGGATATCCCAAGAACATTATGGCAGAAAAGCCCAGGAGACAAATTCTACATTGACACAGCTTTGAAAAAATGAAGGAAATATATGGTATATTTGTGAAGATAAGTGGAAGATGTGGACTAGAGCAAGATCTGTAAAAGTAATCTTACAGTAGAATTATAGGCAAACATTTTTTTTTTTTCATTTTGAATAGAGCAAGGGAGGGTTATAACCCCTGTCAGATTTTTTTTCGCCATCTGTGTCCCATTGCAGAGATTTCCCTTTACTTCCTGTCCCATAGCCAAAGTGAGAGGAAATACCTGAAAATTAAGGGAATTCCTTGGGCCCCCCAGGGCAACAGAACTAGTGTTCCCCTCTATTACTCTTCTGGGAACAACCCAAAACTTGGGATTTTCTTTTACCTTCACGTTCAATGATAATGGTAAACAGGACAAGTATAGAGGGTGAATCTCCTTAACGGGGACACAGACAGCAATAAAAACTGACAAGTGTTCTAATCCCTCTCAACTCTATCCAAAACTTGTTTACACCGGTGTGATGCAGGAATCTAGCAAATACACATGGATTTGTGCCCGCAAAAAACACATGGTACTGTAGTATCATGCATTTTGGTGTTGCGCTATTTGTGCCGTGCGGGAATGCGCAAAAAAGCATGTGTGCTTGGGCGCACATCATAGTGTGAATTATTCTTCCCAGACCCCCTCCCGTAGCTTCCAACTGTCCCTCATTTGTAGAGTCTGTTTCTCATTTGGAGCCACATCATATGATATTATGAAAAAGCCAATATGAAAAAAAAGTAGGAGGTAAAATACACTTGTGGGATAACCAATCATGTTTTTCAGTATTAATTCTTCATTCTCTGTATACTGTATATGTTGCAGAGGAGGGGTATACTCTTTGAAAAGATACTGTGCGCTAAAAGGTGTCCCTCTCTTTTATCTTAAAAAAGTTGGGAAGTATGCCCTCCCTCAGAATTTTTGTAATATCTTACACATGAGGTACAGTGCAGGACTGCAAACATTCTAAAGCCAGGGTTTACAGAACCTGCAGAACTTTGCAAAGATCTCATCAGAGCTGTATGTCAAGCAAACAGTATCTGTAAAAATTCACACTTAGCCTTTTACCATTTTACGACAGCGTTACGTATATATGCAGCACCAGGGCAGCAGGGATTAATGCTCAACAGCTCACAGTCAGCTCACAGTCAACTTACAGTCAACTCACAGTCAACTTACAGTCAACTCACAGTCAACTACTGATGATCAAGAGTGGGCAGGCAGTGCTCCCAATGACGGTAAGATTGGGAGCCCTGACTGCTGGCTCTGGGCATCATGGCCCATTTAAAGTGCCAGCTCTGGCCAGTTTAAAGGGGTTACAGTGCTGGTTCTATGTGCAACCTTGTGCTGACTTCAAGCCACCATTCGCTTTCATTGGTTTTTAAAACAGCAATCATGCAAAATGCCTCTTTTTCACACTTGTGCTGTGTTATTCTATACATAGGGCACTATTTTGCCTTCTGCATTTTGCTATACTCTTTGCAGTTACTGAAATGAGCACTGGTTGTCTACATACATGTCTTGTGTCTGTAGTTTGTCTTTTGGACATTCTGTTCTTCCTGTTGCTTCTCTGATGTTTCAGTAGACACACAATAACACCAGCTTGTGATTTAAATGTTTCATTGGTTCAGTAGAATGACACAGCTCTGTCTTCCAGACATACCTGTTTGATTTGTAAAAATGCTGTTGCTGGGAAAGCATACTTTTCTAGCATTACCAAATTTTTTTGTTTTCCTTTTGGGTGCAGATTTCAACACTATGTTGTCAATTCAGTAAGAGTAAATAACGGCTAAAAAAATGCGGCAAAATAGCACATGCGGTAACAATTGTGCACGTGTTCAATTCACTAAAATTTTGAGGTAAATACTGAATTTATCTGATTTATTTATTTTATTTATTTAATTAATATTTGATCGATTTAGTGGTAATTACTGCATTAGTTAATGTGGTAATTTACCGCATTTAGCTGGTTGCTAAGGAGCGGGCTGGGAAGCCAGCCACCTCATCCTTAACAACGGATGACTCATCAGCTGTCAGTGGGTTCCACGCTGACAGCTGAATGTAAAAAAAAAAAAAGCTGACAATTAAAAATGTTAAAAAAACTGAGTGGGATCCCCCAATGCATACCAGGCCCTTCAGTCTGGTATGGATTTTAAGGGGAACCCCACGCCAAAATGAAAAAACAAAAACGGCGTGGGGTCCCCCAAAAATCCATACCAGACCCTTATCCTAGCATGCAGCTCGGCAGGTCAGAAAAGGGGGGCAAGTGAGCATCCCCCCCATGGACCATACTAGGCCACATGCCCTTAACATGGAGGGGTGGGTGCCCCGACCCCCCACCCCCCCACCCCAAAGCACCTTGTCCTCAATAGCTCATGCTATTGTAATCTTAGCAGAACGAAAAATAAAAAAGATCCATCATTGAGAGTTATGGGGGATCCTGAGCATTGGATCATTGATCAAAGCAAATTGAGGCTGCCGAGGGACCAAGAGATCCGTAACCCTATTCCAGAAAGTACACAATCTATGAAGCATACTATGCCCACCATATATGAAGCATAGTACCTCGCATAGAACATCCTCTAAAACAAACCGGTGAAGCATTAGCATCTTAGCTAGGCAAGAAGGAAACAAAAAACATCCAGTTAAAACCTTAAAGGGGTTGTAAGCCCTTTTGTTTTTTCACCTTAATGCATCCAATGCATTAAGGTAAAAAAGCTTCTGGCAGTGACCGGCCCCCCAGCCCCCCTGTTTTACTTACCGGAACCCCTTCATTCACTCTGCAGAGACGTGCTCTTCCTCTGCCTGGGGTTCTTGTCTCTTGATTGGATAGATTGATAGTAGCACAGCCATTGGCTCCCGCTGCTATCAATCAAATCCAATGACGCGTGCGCTGGCGGGCGGGGCCGAGTCTGGCATTCGTGTCTATGGACGCAAATTCTGGACTTGGGAGTGCACCCGCAAGGTAACCCCCCGGGAGAACACTTTCTAGGGGGTTATCTGATAAGAGGAGGAGCCGCAAGAGTGACCGCGGGACCCCAGAAGTCCAGGATCAGGGCCACACTGTGCAAAATGAACTGCACAGTGGAGGTAAGTATAACATGTTTGTTATTTTTTTTTAAAAAAGATGAAGCCTTACAATCACTTTAATGTTTGCCTCAATCAGTGCTGTCTTGTCTTTTTTTGCAGAACTACAGGTGTGGTTCTGATAAACCAGGGCAGGAGGAAACACAGCAACAGTGATTTAAAGATATACTTTTTTTATTAAATGAATTAGTTCTGGGACAGTTCTGGACAGTTCTGGGGGGGAGCAGTTTTGACAGGTACCCACCCCCATTTGCGGTTGGATCGCTGCTGCGCATCCACTGGAATTTCTTTTCCCCCGCCCGAAACCTTCTAGGGCATGTCACAGGTCCCAGAAGGCTATGGGGCCATTCACAAAGTGAAGCGCAGTTTGTGCATGCTCAGTGGGCAGCTGGCTGTGAAGCCACAAAGAGTCACAGCCCTCTGCCCAATCAGTGCTGTCTTGTCTTTTTTTGCAGAACTACAGGTGTGGTTCTGATAAACCAGGGCAGGAGGAAACACAGCAACAGTGATTTAAAGATATACTTTTTTTATTAAATGAATTAGTTCTGGGACAGTTCTGGACAGTTCTGGGGGGGAGCAGTTTTGACAGGTACCCACCCCCATTTGCGGTTGGATCGCTGCTGCGCATCCACTGGAATTTCTTTTCCCCCGCCCGAAACCTTCTAGGGCATGTCACAGGTCCCAGAAGGCTATGGGGCCATTCACAAAGTGAAGCGCAGTTTGTGCATGCACAGTGGGCAGCTGGCTGTGAAGCCACAAAGAGTCACAGCCGTCTGCCCACAGTCAACACTGGGGACTGAAGACCACTGAAGAACTGGCTCGGGTGGAAGTTGGTGCTGGATCCCTGGACAGGTAGGTGTCCTTTTTTTTTTAATTCAGCAGCTACAGTATTTACTTTTTTATTACTAGGGTGAAAAACTGCTTTAAAGTAAAGTTAAAACACCAGACCAAATATTGGGCTTTAGGAACTTTTCACCATAAATAAATAGAGAAGGTGAATCTTCTCACCCAGGAAACAGGTCACAATAAAAAAAACTGCTACATTGAATTTCTTATCTGTACGTGTGTGCATCTCACAGTTTAAGCAGCTGCTTTATTTTATTTTAGTTTCAATAAGTTTTTATTGTTTTACATGAAATAATAATGAACAGAAAGTAAAGTACAGTACAATCATTAAGAGTTGTCTCAATTTTTGCTTTACAAGGTTCATGTTAAGACAAGTATCTTCGTTCGTGTGTCACTCATTACCATTTGAGGAAACAGACATACCAGGAGTATTACTCGACTCCCTAAAACACCCCTTTTTGGGATCTGACTGTGTCCTATAGAGGAAGTTTTTTATAATCCCGATATATCCTGTTGTATCTGGTGTTCCTTCATGACATAGGTTTATATCAAACTAGCACAGTATTACTCTTATTGGACAACACATGAATAGTACCACTAAAGAACTATTAACAGAACTTTTAACATATTTCCGCAGTAAGAACTTTTGCTATTGACCATCCGTGAAGCATTGACTTGTTGTATATATCATTTTATCCTATCTTAATTAAATGTGAATTTATTAATTATTTAATTATTTAATGTTCCCATAAAAATTCAGACCTGAGTTTTTTGGATACCATGTTAACCAGGAGTTCCACATTTTGGAAGCCTGGTTGTAGTTCCCTAGGCTACTGGCAAATTGTATCTCATATGCACTGTGTGTGGTCATTATGCGTAGGGTTTCCGCTATTAATGGTGGATTTGTTTCCTTCCAATGTCTGACTATGTTGAGTCTGGCTGCTAAAAGTAGGTGTGATACCACAGTTCTTATTGGGGCAGGTATCAATTCTATTCCTAATGACAGAAGTGCCAAACCTGGAGAATATGTAATCTTGGTACCTGAGATTTGTTCTATGGTACTGAAAACAAGGGACCAATACCTTTTAAGGTGTGGGCATGACCACAATATATGTATCAATGTACCCCTATGACCACAGTTCCTCCAACAGTCAGGGGATGCTGCAGTAGCAAATTTAGAAATCCGGTGTGGAGTAAGATATCATCGCAATAGTATTTTATAGTACAATTCCCAAAGGTTAGCACCTCTTGTAGAGTTATATGTAAATCTGAACGCTTTTGTCCACTGTTCCTCTGTGTAAGTCCTTTCAAAGTCCCTTTCCCACTCTGTAATATTGTTAGTTTTGCGAAAGGAGTGTTTGTCTTGTAAGAATTTATATATTAAGGATATACCTTTTTGAGTCGATTTGGTGTTTGTGAAGAAAAGGGCTAGTTTCCAAGGTATTTGTGTAAGTAGATTGCTACTTTTATTGTCTATTAGGTGGGATAATTGGATATACTTGTAGGTCTCAGATTCTGGTAGGGAATACTCGATCTGCAATGATCTGAATGATTTTATTGTAGGTCCTACAAAAAGGTCCTCTAGGAGGAGTATTTTGCTATTGCACCAGTTTGTTAATGATAAGTCAGGGATAACATGTTCCAAGGCTGTAATCGGGAATTTTAGAAGAATTTGTGGGTCTTCTTGGGTTATATTTGCAAGTAGGTATTTCCAGGATTCAATAGAAGCCTGTATAGTAGGTGCATGTGATGATGGTTTGGTATGATGGTGTGGACTGGAGATCAAGTAGTTATATAGGTTCCCCCCTTTAATTTGTGCGCTTTCTAGTCCCGACCATAATGTGATGGTACTCTGAGGAAACCAATTCTTGACTTGGGCAAGTATGGTAGCTGCATAGTAGTCTTTTATAGAGACATGTCCTATCCCTCCCATCTGTTTAATTTTTATAAGTTTGTTGAAGGCACAACGTGCTTTTTTGCCTGCCCATAAGTACCTGTCGACTATGAGTTGTGTTTGTTGAAAGAAGGACTGTGGAACCGGTATTGGTAAGGTCCTAAATAAATAAAGGAATTGTGGTAGAATTTGCATTTTAAATGCTGCAAGTCTGCCTGACCAGGACAGTTCAAACTTTTGCATTCTGTCTAGTTTACATTTCAAGGAATCTAAAAAGGGGGTGTAGTTTTCTCTAAGTCTGAGGTTTTAGGTGTAAGAGTAATCCCTAGGTATGCGATGCCCTTTTCTTTCCATCTGTATGGGAATTTAGAAGTGATGTCATTTTTCACCTTTTCTGTGAGACCCAGACCCAGTAGGTAGGATTTGGTGTCATTTACTTTATAGTAAGATATAGCATTAAACAAATGTAAAGCATCATGAACCGAAGCCAGGGAAGATGTGACGTCTGTGAGAATTAAAATTATATCGTCCGCGAATAGACTTATGGTATGCATGTTGTTCCCTATCGTTAATCCCTTGATTTGGGGGTGTTGGCGAATATATGCTGCTAATGGTTCCATTAGGAGGTTAAAAATTAATGGGGATAATGGACACCCTTGATGTGTCCCATTTGTAATGTCAAATGGGGTGGAGAGCATTCCAGATATGTAAACCTGTGCTGACGGGGATGTGTAGAGTGCCATAATAGCTTGATATATTTGGCCCCCAAAGCCAAACTTTGTTAAAACTTGCTCTAGATATGTCCAATGGATCCTATCAAACGCCTTCTCTGCATCCAAGGCAAGGAGCAGAGAAGGCGTTCCAGTCTTGTTGGCTATATAGATAAGATTAACCAAACGTCTGGTTGCATCCGCTGTTTGGCGTCCTTTAGTAAAACCAGATTGGTCTGGGTGAATTAAAGAAGGAAGGAGGTTAACTATTCTTCCGGCTATCAATTTAGCGTATAATTTTAGGTCATTATTGAGTAATGAGATCGGGCGGAAGTTCTGTGGGGTGTTTGGGTCCTTCCCTGGCTTCGGTAATGCCACAATCATCGCTTTCAACATTTCAGAGGGAAATGAGGAGGAGGAGGCCGCTCGGTTAAATATTTCTGTAAGTCTAGGTGATAATATTTCCTTGAATGTTTTGAAATATTCGCCTGTAAATCCGTCAGGACCCGGGGATTTATTTTTGGGTAGTGAATCTATCCCTTGAGATACTTCTTGTGTCGTGAAAGGGGAGTTCAACGCTTCAATTTGGTTATCTGTAAGATGAGGTAGATTTATTTTGCTGAGAAATTCAGAGATAGTGTCGGTTGATGGTTGAATTACCTGAGGGTCTTTTTTTAGATTATATAAAGACCCGTAATAAGTGCTGAAGGCATCTGCTATTGCCTGGGGGTGGTATAATTTAGTCTGAGTTACTGGGTGAATAATGCAGGGAATTTTAGATTTATGTCTAATGCCCCGTACACACGGTCGGATTTTCCGATGGAAAATGTCCGATCGGAGCGTGTTGTCGGAAATTCCGACTGTGTGTGGGCTCCATCGGACATTTTCCATCGGATTTTCCGACACACAAAGTTGGAGAGCAGGAGATAAAATTTTCCGACAACAAAATCCGTTGTCGGAAATTCCTATCGTGTGTACACAAATCCGACGGACAAAGTGCCACGCATGCTCAGAATAAATAAAGAGATGAAAGCTATTGGCCACTGCCCCGTTTATAGTCCCGACGTACGTGTTTTACGTCACCGCGTATAGAACGATCGGATTTTCCAACAACTTTGTGTGACCGTGTGTATGCAAGACAAGTTTGAGCCAACATCCGTCGGAAAAAATCCTAGGATTTTGTTGTCGGAATGTCCGAACAAAGTCCGAACGTGTGTACGGGGCATAAGACCTCGTAAACGAGTGGCTAATAATTTCCCTGCCTTATTTCCAGTAGCATAATATGTCATTTTTAACCTCCTGGAAGACTTTTCAAAATCCTCCAGCAGTATGAGACGTAATTCATGCCTCAGCTTGGTTATTTCTTCCGTTTGTGCTTGGGTTAGATTGGCTTTGTTTTGGTCCTCTAATGTCTGTATTTGTTTGGAAATATCCATTATACGCTGCCCCCTCCTCCTCTTAGCCCTGGCCCCCAGTTTAATTAGGAGGCCTCTCATAAACGCTTTATGCGTGTTCCATGTAATAAAAGGATCATTAACTGAACCTGCACTGTATTCAAAAAATTCCTCCAGATCTCTTTGTAAAGCAGACCTGGAAGGATCAGCCTGGAATATGTGTGGGATAGATCTCCATATAAAGGTGGCACTGCTAGCGGATTGGTCCTCCACCAGCAGTGAGACCGACGCATGATCCGACCAGGTAATGCCATTGATCTGAGATGCTTTAATTTTGGTTAGTAACCATCTATCTGTTAAAAAAAGATCCAGTCTAGAATACATTTTGTGGCTAGCTGAGAAAAAGGAGTAGTCCCTTTCTGAGGCATGAAGACATCTCCACGCATCATATACATCATAAGTCCTCAGAAGGTGTTGGAGTGATTGGGGTCTTCTTTTAGTAATTGAACTAGAGTCCATGGTGGGGTCCGGTGGCAGGTTAAAGTCCCCGCAGAGTATTAGGTGCCCCTTCTGTATTCGCTGTACTTTCTTCAGTAATTTATGAAGAAAGCGGGATTAATGCGTATTGGGAGCATAAACGTTCACCACTGTGTAAGTGGTATTGTTGATGTCACATATTAAGACAAGGTATCTACCTTGTGTGTCGCTTATCTCATTGTGGAGGTGAAAGGCTACTGTGTCTTTTATTGCTGTGAGGACTCCTCTTCTTTTGGTATTAGAATTTGCAAAAAATATGTGCGGGAATTTAGGATGAGAGCATGTAGGTTGGGCTTGCTTTTTACAATGCGTCTCTTGTACACAGAATATGTCTCCCTTATATTGAAGTGCTTCCTTCCACATAGATCTACGTTTGGCCGGGTGATTGAGGCCTCTAGCATTGACTGTTAGAAACGTTATAGGCATCTTTTGTGTTTCGACTTAAATACATCGTGGAGCATGTGTACATAACACTTACAGTTGGTAGTTAGCTTGTCAGAGTAGATCTTGATTGAAGTTAAGTGTGGGAGGGTCAGGTGAAAGTAGTCCTGCTGTACGGCTTGATCAATCTTGAGAACTGTAGCAAAGTTCTGCGGTTGCTGAGATAACTTGTAACTAACTAAGAAGAAAAAAAATGGTAAAATTGAACATAAAACAGCGAATAGGTCTGTGCGACCTGGGTGTGACACTAAGTCACTCATCTGGTGATCAGGGGTTATATCAAATTTCAGTCCAGCTTAACAGACATTTCCTCTGTGTCAGGGGACAATTATGTATAACCTGTATTGGTATTGAATAGTTTAGGTGTGTTTACGGGCATTCTTGGAAGTTACCAGGTTCCAATTTTCAGCAATGTGATCAGGGCTTTTTGCGTTGCGTTCTTTATGCACGTCATCTGGGATAATATGCCAGTGTTGGAGCAAGAGCAAACCTTTGGCAAGATTATCCACCACATGATCTTTACCATCACGGGAAATGATCAGTTTCGTAGGGAACCCCCATTTGTAGGCGATTTTATGGTTTCTCAATGTCTTAGAGATTGTGTTGAGGTTTCTCCTTTTCTGTAGGGTGAATTGGGATAGGTCTGCAAAGAATTGTAAATCTTTGTACTGTGGTGGGAAGAGGTCTTTGTTGCGTGCGGCCGACATCAGGCGCTCTTTCGTTTGAAAAAAATGTAATCTGAGTATAACATCTCTGGGTATGTTGTCTGGTAGATGTGTTGGCTTGGGTAGGCGGTGGATCCTATCCACTGTTATGTCCAGGTCTGATAATTCGGGGATTATTGCCTGGAATAATTGTGCTGTATAGGTACGTAGTTCCGCTTGCTGAATTGACTCGGGGACCCCCCTTATTTTCATATTGTTTCTCCTAGAGTGGTCTTCTATGTCCGCCATTTTGGCTTTAATAGCGTCGCGCTCATCAGTGTTATTGTCATGGGCATCCACAAGATCATTAATGGTGGTTGCAAACTCTCCCATTTTATGTTCTATGTGATCCACTCTAGCAGTAGTCTCTCTGAGTTCCACTCCGAATTTGTGTACACATGATAACATATCAGCATGTAGGGAGCTCCTAAGAGACACTAACATGTCCTTGAGGGTGGTGTCCAGGACAGGCTGGTTGTTAGTGGGAAATAAATCAATGGAGTCAGGGAGGTCTCTGGTATCCTCCCCTGAATCTAGGCCTTGTGTTATGTCCTGGCTTGTATCAGAGGCATCCAGCCTCACCCTCACCTTTTCTGGGCTCCCTGAGGTGGGAGTGTGAATCGGAGATTGTGTGCTCCTTTGTGGGGCAATCCTTTTGTGCGGATTGCCTTTTATTTGGTTGTACTGAGGTGTACTAGACATACCTCGTTCCTTCGGTCCGCCGTCATCTTGCTTAGGCCCGAGCGGGTAATATTCTGTCAGTTTCTGCGGCTTACGGAGCTCCTTGTTTCTCCGCGGCATGTTCGGTCGGGTCTCCGGGGTGTGCTGTGGGTCTGCTGGTGTCTGTTGTGCCTTTTCTTTTTAGTTTAACAGGTGGTTTGTGCCGTTTTTTCCCCTGAGTGCTGAGGAGCTCAGCTAGTGAGCGTCCATCTCCGTCTGCTGCAAGCCCGCTTTATTTTATTTTAGGTATTGTGGGTTTTTTTGCTTTTTGTTTTCAGCGCGGTAATCTTCATTTTTCCACATTAAAAAAAGGTTGCATGAAAATAAATCAGCAGTACACTAGTGTACAGAGTGATAAAGATCCTCATCATTTGTCTATTGTCAGTTTATAGACAAATGAAAGAACAATGCATTTAACAGTCTACAGATCTCATTAAACAGTACTAAAGAAACACAACCACTTCACAAAACAGATAATAAATGAAATAGATCAAACAATTACAAGGACTATATTAGAAGACATGCAATTTCAAGATAATGTAATGGAAGCTATTAAAATGCTATTACAATACATGTTTTTATCAATGCTGAGTGATATCAACAGACAGAAAATAATACATGCCTGTACATCCATAATTCATACCGAATGGACAGAGAATATAGTTGGATATAGTAATGCATAGTTTTTATACCTTCAAAATTCTAATAGCAGCAAATTTTAGCAACCATGCAGCGACAAAACCATTGTATGCCTTCCTAATCAAAGAGAAACTCCAGCAAAAACATGCTTATATGTTTATACGAATAGAATAAAAACCAACTCTGGGCACAACAATAAAAATACACATGCACTAGGGTCCCCCCCCCCCTACCTGCACTGCAAGGATTAAAATGCTTGTTAAGTCTAGGGGTGCACAAATAAGGTGTAATACTTACCTTATTCCTCACTCCAGGAGGGTCCCTCCAGCTCTGTGCCCGTTCCTGCAAAGTCTCTTCTCTAAGAAGAGCTTGGCCACAGTTGCACACCTGCCTCTTCCAGGAACAATGCAAGGATAATAGCCCTGCATTGTACGAGATAACACCAAGGGATAGCCCAAAGCTTCAGAAAGAACAGTACAACACTGGAGCAGGGAGTCTGGGTATATAATACTGCTTGAGCCTCTACCCTCCAGACACAATGTAGCACATGGGGCGAAAGCACAGCAACGGTAGATTTTATTTTTTATTCCCAGAGCTAGACTTTAAGCTTGTGTATTTATTGTGTGTTTAGTGTAAAGTAGGCCTAGGTAAGGCTGACTGCTCCAACCGCCACTACCCCCCCCCCCCCCCCACACACACACCTTGTGCTCTATCACCTGAATAAAGTCACATTCAATGGGAGGTATTGCCGCAGTACGTGACCCATAAATATTTGAGGCCATGATGCATCTGTTGCGGTGTGGTGGTTCAGCCTTTTTAGGGTTAATACATGCAGTAAGGAGGTCAGCTCATCACCTCCTGCCAAAGGCCCTCTAAAAAGTGGTCCTTTGTGGATTACTTTTCAGAGGAGCAGAAGGGGGCTGCTGAATCTGAGAACGAGTCTTGAGAACACTGACTTTCAATTCGGACTCCCCACCATGACCAAGGGTGGGTCCTGCATAATGTTAATCCGCTAGCTGGTTATTCACACTACTCAATGCTTCTGCCTCACTCCGAAGTCATCATCAGCCACAGCGTAGATATTGCAAGGCATTCTGTGATTGGAGGAGGGAAGATTTTGGCATTAATCCACACCTTCACCACTCACAGGACGCCTTGCATTTTGTTTAAAAAATACTTTTTTCTAAAATGAGGAGGTGCTAAACAACTAGTCTCCTGTGATATCTGTAATACAGCTGGGACTACAATTCTCATAACTGGATATTCAGTGCTGACAGAAGACTGTGGGCTGAATAAAAGTACAAAATGTAATTGCTACAGCAACCAGAGATAAGGCACACTTCATTAGCAGTAACTTATTTTTAATGAGCAAATGTAAAAAAAATCATTAACATTTAATCTCCTCCATAAGGCTGAAACCTAACCTCCAAACTTTGAAAAAGAACTCTCAATACCCCTACATTTGACATTTAACTGTCCCTAACAATTAATTTCCTAATACCTAACTTAACAATAAAATCATCCCTTAACAGTTCATACATCCCTAATACTTGACCATATTACTTCCACTAGACGTAACCGCTGACACTAATGCCCTGTACACACGGTCGGACTTTCCGACAGAATATGTGCAATCGGAGCTTGTTGTCAGAAATTCCAACCGTGTGTGGGCTCCATCGGACTTTTTCCATCGGAATTTCCGTCACACAAAGTTTGAGAGCAGGCTATAAAATTTTCCGACAACAAAATCCGTTCACGTAAATTCCGACCGTGTGTGGACAATTCCGACGCACAAAGTGCCACGCATGCTCAGAATAAATTAAGAGACGAAAGCTATTGGCTACTTCCCCGTTTATAGTCCCGACGTACGTGTTTTATGTCACCGCATTCAGAACGATCGATTTTCCAACAACTTTGTGCGACCGTGTGTATGCAAGACAAGTTTGAGCCAACATCTGTTTGAGCCAAAATCCATGGATTTTGTTGTCGGATTGTCCGATCAATGTCCGATTGTGTACAGGGCATTAGTCTGATAACAAACATACTTTCTCTGAAAATACTAGTTCCCTGTGCTGAGTCCAATGGACTTGGATCACTTATGCAGACCAGTAAAGTTAGAGAAAAGTCATAGTCCTTACTTGCATATATATTCTGGTTCAATTATTCAATAAACAGCATGAAAACTAAGCTTAAACTATAAAGCAACACATCGAGATGTATTTATTTAAAAATTTGCATCGGAATTTGCCCTGTGAAAGTACATGTACATTTGTCCTGTGCGAATGTGGCAAAAAAACCCCCAAAATCTTATTAGGCTACTTACTGTGCTGGAGGAACTTTTTTCATTGACTTAAAATGGAATATACAGTATGTGGCCACTAGATGGCTCTATGTATCATTGGAATTCCCCATCTAGTGGTCAACTACAGTATTTTCTGTTTATCCACTAGCCAACCGCGCTATAGCCCAGTGTTTCTCAACTCCAGTCCTCAAGGCGCCCCAACAGGTCATGTTTTCAGGATTTCCCTCAGATAAAACGGCTGTGGTAATTACTAAGGCAGTGAAACTGATCAAATCACCTGTGCAAAATAATGAAAAGTCTGAAAACATGACCTGTTGGAGTGCCTTGAGGATTTAAGTTGAGAAACATTGCTATATGACAGCTACAGCATGGCCAGCCAATTCTAGGAGGGCATTATATGACGTCCTCCCATGATCACACACGCTGTGGGACACAGGCGGCGTGCTCTGTGATTGCACTGGACACTGCTGATCACAGATTGAGGTAAAGAGCCAATCAGCACCTCTTTAACACATGTCCAATCACAGCTGATCGAGATGTAAACAGAAGCTGGTTATCATCATTTCTTTGCTCATGCTGACAGCATAACTGGCTTGTGTAAAAGGGACAAGTACACTCATAATCAGGGCACTGATTATCAATGTCCCAACAGTGTCCATCAGTGCTTCCAATCAGTGCTCACAAGTGCTTCCAATCAGTGCCCATTAGTGCTGCCAATCAGTGCCCATCAGTGCCTCCTGATCAGTGTCAACCATCAGTGCCGCCTACCAGTGCCCATCAGTGCCACCTATCAGTGCCACCTCATGGGTGCCCATCAATGCTCACCAGTGCCGCCTCATCAGTGCCCAGCTCTCGTTAGCGCACATAAGTGAAGGAGAAAAATTACCTGTTTACAAAATTTTACAACAATGAAAAGGGTTTTTTTTTTTCTAAAATCTTGGTCTCTTTTCATTTATTTAGTAAGAAATAAAAAATGCAGTGGTGATTAAATACCACCAAAAGAAAGCTCTATTTTTGTTTGAAAAAAATACCAATTTTGTTTGGGTACAGTGTTGCATGACCGCATTCAAAGTGTGACAGCCCTGAAAGCTGAAAATTGTCCTGGGCAGGAAGGGGGTAAACATGCCTACTAGGCAAGGAGTTAAATCAAAACAAAAGCATTCAACCTGAACAAGAAAAAGTAGTAACATTTTTTCCCCCCAGTCACACAGAAAGAATTTACATGCACTTTCACTGGGCGCATTACTATGCATTTTTTCTTTTAAATAAATATACCTCTTTAAATTTATTAAAAGCCCAAAAATGTTTTTTTTTCTCTTAAATAAATAAATAATAAATGCACTTTTTTTTTTTTTTTGTAGGTAAAAAATGTGCATTTATTTTTTACATTTTTTTGGAGCCTGTAAAGCATTGCCTCCACGATCAGCAGATCACTGGTGTCATGCAGGTCTCCTGCAGACCAGTCAGTGTATACACTGACAGGAAGAATCGATGAACTACCACGGCGCTCCACAGGACTTGTAGTTGATTCATACACAGAGCTCTGTGTAGGAATGACGCAGCCATGCGGGGATTCGCCCTGATATAAAAAACTGACAGCTAGTATGGGGAACTTCACCCCGTACTGCTGTCACAGGGAGGGAGGGGGGATTGAGCAGCAGCTGCAGCTTTGTGAACATGTTACATGTTCCAACCTAAAAACAGGTGAAACATGTAACATGTTCCCAAAGGTGAACTTATCTTTTAAACCTGCCGTTGTTAATTTTTGCCATCTATAGCCCATTGGTTTAGAATTCCAGGAAGTGGGTATCTCTTTACCTCCTGTCCTGCAGTAACATCAGAAATTAGAGAAAAATATCTTCAAAGTGACAAGTGTCCCCATTGGGAGATGTCCCCTCTATTCCTATTCTGATGACAACTCAAAATTTTGGACTTTCCCCCTCACTTTTAGGTGACCAGTACAATAGTGATGTTTCTATCTGGGGACACAATACAAAAATTAAAGAGGGTCTAAACTCTTATCACTCTATTCAAAACTTAGAAAAAAAGGTTTTGGCTATAGATACAGTACACTTTCATTATCACTTAAAGTATTGGGCCAGCACTTGTCTTACCCTACTCCAACGGGTACCAGGTCCATGTTAAAGCAGAACTCCAGCCAAGAATATTAAGTTCAAAATTAATAGCCCATCACAAGATAAAATAAAACCAGTAACATTCAACTTCAATCCAGAATTGTTCCCCTGTAGTATTTTTTTTCTGCCCTTATATGTGTGATAGCCTATATCATCAACACACTTTGGTTTCTTGCACACGGTGCCTCAGCCCCGTTCAGCATAAATTCTGGAATTTCCCCCTGCCCAGGCAGCCCAGGTTCTGCAGGCTGCCTTTCAAAGACATGAATGGCTGGATGCGGCTCTACTGCAGGTATATGGTGGTACTATTGTAAACACAAGTATTGCGTACAGGCAATACAATTGTGTTCTACCTGATGCTTACACCTATACGCTATACTTGTGTTTATGATAGCACCATTGTATACTCAGAGCACAGCCACGCACAGTTCTTTATCAATATGCGATGCTGTGTGAAAAGTCCCCTTTTGTCCTTTTTGTCGTTTTGTGCTCCTCTTGGGATGTAGTGCCACGATAGGAATTTGTGCTTTATTATGTTCAATATGGGACGCTGTATGCAGCACCTGGGATACCTGGGCGGTGGAAAGATGCCAGAATAAATGTTGATCCTGCTCAAGTGATCATGTGCAAGAGTCCTTATGCTCAGCCTGGCCCTGCCTGTGACTGGACAGTGAAAGGAGAAGTAGCACAGTAATGAGTTCATCTCTGTCACTCTGCTTTCTCCTACTATCAGCATGATTTTTGCCAGCACATGGACTGATTTTCTCTTTATGCTGCTTCTTCCTTTCACGTTTCTGACGGCAAGAGGCTGATACCAGGTGAAATTCAGGTAGTTACATTGCTTGCAGTAAAAAAAATACATTGAATAATTTATTAATGATTGCATTATTTTGTCTTTCAAGTGATTGTAAAGTTATACTTACCCCCTCTATGCAGTTGGTTTTGCACAGAGCAGCCCTGATCCTCCTCTTCTCGGGTCCCTCTTTGCTGCTCCTGGCCCCTCCCTCCTATCGAGTGCCCCCACAGTCAGCAGCTTCCTATGGGGGCACTGGAGCCGAGCCACATCTCCTTGTGTCCATTCAGACACGGAGCCCCAACCCTGACCCCGCCCCTCTCTCCCTTGATTGGCTTACTGACTTTGATTGACAGCCGCGGGAGCCAATGGCGCCTTTGCTGTGTCTCAGCCAATCAGAAGTAGTATCCTGGACAGCTTAGACATTCGTGGACATTGCTGGACAGAGATGGGGCTCAGGTAAGTAATTAGGGGGTGCTGGGGGGGGGGCTGCTACACACAGAAGGTTTTTTATCTTAATGCATAGAATGCATTAAGATAAAAAACCTTCTGCCTTTACAACTCCTTTAATATATGCCTAGAGTTCAGCTTTAAGTCATTTTGTTTAATAATATAGAGTATATAGCTTGTATGGGCAAAATTCAATTATCAAAGAACTAAAACAAAGCAAAACATCTGGGAACCTGGAAAAAGCTTTATCCTGAAATAATAATCAATTATTGGAAAGATACTTAGGATACATCATTGTCTAATAATCAGAATCTCATTTGGTTTGCTGTACTTAATACAATACCAATTAAAAGGAGCTTAATGAGATTCTGAACAAACACTGACCAGTTATGCAAGGAGACAATACGCTCTGTTAATTAGTACCTGAAAAGCAACAATCTGGGCATCACAGTGGTCCCTTGTGTCACAAAAACAGCATCAAGCCAAGAAGACAGCTTAACAGAAGAAAACAGAAGCTTCTCCACACATGCCCAATATCTTGCTAAACAGAACAGTAAAGGATTTAAATAATAAAAAATTAGCTGTGCGCTGTATGCATCTCAAAATACATTTTTCATTTCTGGCTGGAGTTTTTTAAACGTAAACCAATCCCCAAGCATGTAAATGTTAGGGTACCATCTTAATCCACCCCATCAGCTGATTCAAGGGCTCTATTTCCTTTTCTTCCAATATGCACTCTAAGTTGACTTAAAAATTTAATTAAAAATAATATAAAAATAATGCTATAATAAGGAAAAATGATGACCACTTCCCTGAATGTGATATAAATATTACACTTTAAACATAATGAGGAAATATTAATAGGAATCGATACCGTTAGAAGAGAATGTACAAGGTGGTATCAAAAAGTTTAGAGACTAGCTCTGTTTACAAGAAAGTACTTTATTTATCTACGTTTACACACTATTACCTTCAAAATAGTCCCCTTGCACAGCTATACAGCGTTCCTGCCACTTCTGTAATGTGTCCTGGAAGTTTTCTTTTCGAAGCGTGTCAAGCGCCTTCTGCTATTCTTGCTGGAGCTCCGCAATGGTGTAAAAACAGCAACCTTTGATCGGATCTTTAACTCCTTGCAGCATCACCATAAACTAGCTGATGCAGAATTTCATTTCACATTTGCTCTTTGTTCTAATTTGCTGTCCTTGATGAAATAGCAGAAGTGGTAATGCACGTGGTCAGAATAGCACCAGTTGCACAGCCCCCGATGTACACAGGACTATGTCTTTTGGCACACTACCTTATGAAGGTTGGTGCCCCCTGTGGCGCGTGCCGCCTTGTGCTGCCATCCTTTGGTGTGTTACAAAACTAGTTTTAATACCACCTGGTACATAATATAAAAATATTTTATGCTACATATTTCTTTTTATCGAAAAATAATGCTCTGGGTAGGCACATTTTGACTTTTTATCAAAAGTCAGAAGCTAAGGCATCATCTCCATCTGTAACCACTCCCCCTGACTGAAGAGAACAGTGACCCACGGCCGTCAAAGGAAGGGCAGAGCTGTCTTGACTTCTGGGCTATAAACTGACAGCCTGGATTTCTCTTCTTTATACTAAGAGCCAAGACAATGGGACCCTGTGGAGGCATAACTGAGCCCCAGTGGATAGACCAAAACAACAGTTAACTTACTGAGTTGCTCATAAGCTCATATTTAACTTTGTAAACACTGGAAAAGTAAAGTTTTGGTTTAAATTGATTTGGACCAACAGTATCTCACAAAAGTGAGTACACCCTTCACATTTTTGCAAATATTTTATTATATCTTTTCATGTGACAACAGTGAAGAAATTACACTTTGCTACAATGTAAAGTCGTGAGTGTACAGCTTGTATAACATTGTAAATTTGCTGTCCCCTCAAAATAACTCAACACACAGCCATTAATGTCTAAACTACTGGCAACAAAAGTGAGTACACCCCTAAGTGAAAATGTCCAAATTGGGCCCAATTAACCATTCTCCCTCCCTGGGGTCATGTGACTCTTTAGTGTTACAAGGTCTCAGATGTGAATGGGGAGCAGGTGTGTTAAATTTGGTGTTATCGCTCTCACTCTCTAATACTGATCACTGGAAGTTCAACATGGCACCTCATAGCAAAGAACTCTCAGAGGATCTGAAAAAAAGAATTGTCGCTCTACATAAAGATGGCCTAGGCTCTCAGAAGATTGCCAAGATCCTACAACTGAGCTGCAGCACGGTGGCCAAGACCATACAGCGGTTTAACCGAACAGGTTCCACTCAGAACAGGCCTCGTCATGGTCGACCAAAGAAGTTGAGTGCATGTGCTCAGCATCATATCCAGTGGTTGTCTTTGGGGAATAGACATATGAGTGTTGCCAGCATTGCTGCAGAGGTTGAAGGGGTGGGGGGTCAGCCTGTCAGTGCTCAGACCATACACCGCACACTGCATTAAATTGGTCTGCATGGCTGTTGTCCTAGAAGGAATCCTCTTCTAAAGATAATGCAAAAGAAAGCCCGCAAACAGTTTGCTGAAGACAAGCAGACTAAGGACATGGATTACTGGAACCATGTCCTGTGGTCTGATGAGACCAAGATAAAATTATTTGGTTCAGATGGTGTCAAGCGTGTGTGGCATCAACCAGGTGAGGAGTGAGGAGGTGAGGAGTACAAAGACAAGTGTGTCTTTGCCTACAGTCAAGCATGGTGGTGGGAGTGTCATGGACTGGAGCTGCATGAGTGCTGCCGGCACTGGGGAGCTACAGTTCATTGAGGGAACCATGAATGTCAACATGTACTGTGACATACTGAAGCAGAGCATGATCCCCTCCCTTCGGAGACTGGGACGCAGGGCAGTATTCCAACATGATAACGATCCCAAACACACCTCCGAGACGACCACAGCATTGCTAAAGAAGCTGAGGGTAAAGGTGATGACTGGCTAAGCATGTCTCCAGACCTAAACCCTATTGAGCATCTTTGGGGCATCCTCAAACAGAAGGTGGAGGAGCGCAAGGTCTCTAACATCCACCAGCTCTGTGATGTTGTCATGGAGGAGTGGAAGAGGACTCCAGTGGCAACCTGTGGTGAATTCCATGCCCTAGAGGGTTAAGGCAGTGCTGGAAAATAATAGCAGCCACACAAAATATTGACACTTTGGGCCAAATGTGGACATTTTCACTTAAGGGTGTACTCACTTTTGTTGCCAGCGGTTTAGACATTAATGGCTGTGTGATATGTAAAAAAGTGTCCCTCGCGCTACTCAGAATGGCTGATGAATGTGCCTAATAACAGAACTGAAGTGATAATGAAACCATAAAACCTGCAGAAAAACCTATTGGTGTTCACAATACACACATAAAATCTATATAAATATGGCTGTAATGGCCGTGTGTTGAGTTATTTTGAGGGGACAGCAAATTTACACTGTTATACAAGCTGTGCACTCACTACTTTACATTGTAGCAAAGTGTTATTTCTTCAGTGTTGTCACATGAAAAGATATAATAAAATATTTAATGTGAGGGGTATACTCACTTTTGTGAGATACTGTATATTTGGTTGCTGAACCTACACATAATTATTGTTCTCTACACTGTATTACTGAATAAAATAACTAGTAAACATTGCACATGTAAGCTTGAATGCTATGTAGTGCTTTTTTGGTGCACTGATGTTCTTTGTTTTCTTTTTTCTAGGCTTGCTTACATAAGGTCACTTTTTCACCTATTATGTGTTGTGATATGATAAAATACAAAATGTTCTATTTTTTTCTAACGCAAGTAAACTAGCACTACTGAAAACCTAATTGATTTAGGGAATACATGCCAAAAATACTATAGGCGATTTTCAGATTGTATGCACGTATTATACATATGTCTTTTTTCCCTTTTCTTGTCAAATTTGTTTGTTGAATTTTAACAATTAGTATACATAAGTACATATATGGTGGCAGCAAAAGAAAAGATCGCATATATGGTAATAATATTGAGTTGTAGTTTCAAAATAAACTAAAAGTAGTTTAACTAAACAATTTTAGCATGGATCTAACTACTCAAAAGATTGCGTCATACATTGTATAAGAGAGAGGCTAAAACCAACTTAGACCAGGTTAATATAAGATGGCCTCAGATTAAAAAAAAAGGTCTTAATTATTATCAAGAGTATAGTTATTAAATAAAATAAAAAAAGAAATACTGTATTTATTGGCGTATAACACTCACTTTTTCACCATGAAAATCGGGTGCAAATAGCGTGTGCGTGTTATACGCCAATACTTCAATTTCAGCTGCCTCGGAGACAACAGGGGGGGGGCACGAGCGCCATCAGATTACATACAGTGAGAATCTCCTGTTTACTTGGCGGCCTCTGTAATAGGAAGTCAATAGATGGCAATGGTGAGGCTGCTGCATTTATGGCAATGGCGAGGCTGCTGCATTGATGGCAATGGTGAGGCTGCTGCATTGATGGCAATGGTGAGTCTGTATTGATGTGGACTAATAAGGCTGCATTGATGGCACTTGTGAGGCTGCAGGTGGGCATTAATCAGGCTGCATTGATGGCAATGGTGAGGCTGCAGATGGGCACTGACCCTTATTTTGCTTCAAATTTCCTTATTTAAAATTTAAGTTTTTTCCTGAAACTTCCCTCTTAAAATGAATGTGCGTGTTATACGCCTGTGCGTGTTATATGTCGATAAATACGGTAATTTATTATAGAATCTAAAATCATATACTACATATTGGGACTATGTACAATTGGTATAATGATAACCAAGGAAATAAAAGTTCTGCTACCAGAACTATATAAAGAGTAAATTGAAAGAGGAGAGAGAGAATAGGGGGAAAAAGAGAAAGAAGATAAAAGAAAAAGTAATCTTAGGTAGAAGAAAAAAATAGATAGGGAAGAAAGAAATGAGAGGTAGTAGGGGTCCCCGAGGTAGTACATGGTAATAAACACATACCATGAATGCAGAGAATGGAAGAATAAATCGAGATTACCAAGGTCTTAGTAGGGAAGCATCAAAATTGGAAGGCAAAAAGTGAGTCACCTAGGCATTCCATATATTCTCAAAGTTGGATATTTTATCTTGAGTTATAACCTCTGTTTTGGCATGGATCATTGCTTGATTGACTCTATTTTTAAGCTTTGGAAATTGTTTGTTTCATGCCTGTAGTGATCTGTAATAGGAGTTTGAATTGGCGGTAGGAGAGAGTGGCCGGTTTTAAGTTTAAAAGTGCTATTGTAGGATCAGGATTGATAGGGATTTCAAACAGTGTTGAAATCATAAGAAATACATCTTTCCAGAATTTTTTTGCTACCGGGCAATTCCACCAAGTATGAAGATATAATCCAAGATCACCACAGCCACGAAAACAAGATGGGGAATAATTTGGAGCATATTTCGCGAATCTAACAGGGACCAAATACCACCATGTGAGTACTTTGTAATTTGTCTCTAATGCCCCGTACACACGGTCGGATTTTCCGATGGAAAATGTTTCGATCGGAGCGTGTTGTCGGAAATTCCGACCGTGTATGGGCTCCATCGGACATTTTCCATCGGATTTTCCGACACACAAAGTTGGACAGCAGGAGATAAAATTTTCCGACAACAAAATCCGATCGCGTCAATTCCGACCGTGTGTGGCCTGTTCCGACGCACAAAGTGCCACGCATGCTCAGAAGAAATTCCGAGACGGGACAGCTCGTTCTGGTAAACTTAGCGTTCGCAATGAATACAGCACTTTCGTCACGCTGCAATGTTCAAAATGGTTTAATACAGCGCACTCTCTTCTTCTTTATAATGTGACAAGTAGTTTTGCTGCTCATATTCACACACACTTCTCACAAACTTATTTCGTTACTATTTATCGGGATTCCCTCAATATATTTTAATTTCTCACATCTGACAACATATTTTTGTATATATTTTTTTTTTTTTTGGCTTTAATGTAGATTCTTTTTTTGTGCTTCTATTTTTTTTTTTTTTTTGCGATTTTGATTTGTACTCCCGAAAATGTTTGTGTGTTTTTTGTGACAAGTTCCCACAACACCATTGATATGTTGTTATATTTAATCTGTAGGAGATTGTTTGGTGTTGTTGTCCCTTGTTAATTTCACATTGTACTTTAGAAATGTACCTGAATCGTCACCAACAAACTGTCCTTTTTGGATGAAAACACACACAGGAGAGTATAATTTACCTAAAAATCTTTATTAAGGGCTCACAACTAAACAAAGAGGGAGGCAAAGCTGAAGAAACTGCAGAAGTGGGTGAAGCCTTGGACCCCCAGGGCAGACATCAACTATTTAAAAGCAAAATTGGTGGCCTGAGGAGTCCTTATCTAAGGGAGGGCAGTGTGGTCCAGAAGTCCCAGAGATCCGGAAAGCAGCAGATGACATCTGTGTCCCCAGGCTGTGGTCATACGAGAGACTGCATCTTCTGTCAGACCAGACTGAACCCAGGGTCATCACTCTTTGGTCTTCTTTCCACGCTTCCTTCCACGCTGTGGCTGTGGTGGTGGAGTTGTGGCAGCAGGAGGAGGAGGAGGATTGTCGATCCTCCTCCTAATGACATCCGTCTTGGGTGTTAGTTCCCCACTCAACCCCTTACGTAGGACTTTACAAATCAGGTCCTCAGAGAGCTTGCATTGACCCTCCTGCATGCCCTGCAATTTGATGGCAGCCATGCAGGCAAAGGCCTCTTCGGGACTGGGGAAGGCTCGTAGGGACGCAGAAGCCTCCTGGATCAGCCTGTACACTGAATCCTGCACGGGACTCGGAGTGGCCTTCCTGGCCCTTTTGTATGGAAGGCGGAGGGGAGGGACCTGAGACTCAGTCAGGCTGCGACTGGTCCCAGGCTTCTCTTGGCTGACACTTAGCCCCGCCTCCTCCTGGCTGCCACTAATCCCCGCCTCCTCCTGGCTGCCACTAATCCCCGCCTCCTCCTGACTGCCACATTCCACAACCTCCTCCTGGCTGAGGTCTTCCTGTGTATGAAAAAGGGACATAGTTTTAGTATTGTTTTCATCAATCACACACAATTTTCACCTCCTGACTGCTGCAAATTGAATGTTAACAAATATAACAGACTATCCTTCTGAGCCCAGCATTTTTCATTTTTGTCCCAATTTTGGGTGCCCACTACTGTCTATTGATATGTAAAACACTTTTTTCAATCAGCAATTAGTGATCAATAATAACATCTAGTAAACATAATTTATTTATTGTCCTGAAATCTGTAGAAGAATGCTATACCTGGCTCCAGCTGGGCTCCTCCACTTCTTCCTGGCTGGAAGGCCCAGGTTGGACATCGGAAGCCTCAGCTGGGGTGGAAGGAAGAGTGGAAGGAAGAGTAGAGAGGGATTTCCTGACTTCAGTGTGGTCTGACAGAAATCGCAGTCTCTCATAGTACCACAGCCTGGGGACATAAACGTCATCTGCTCCAGCTCCTGATCTCTGGGAATCCGTGACCTTCTTGCACTCCCTAAGATAAGTGCTCCTCAGGCCACCAATTTTAGCTTTTAAATAGGGGATGGTTGCTGTTGGGACCACCGGCTTCACCAACTCCAGCAGTTTCTCCAGCGCTGCCTGCCTCTTCTGTTTGTGGTTATAGTGGGGGTGTCTAACCTGCCACAGACAGGGCAGCTCCCTGTACTTGTCTATGAACAGGGGCAGGAAATTGTGGTCGTTGAACCCATCCATTTTTCTCTGCAAGACACAACACAAGACAAACCCTAATGTCAGGCAAAACTCCCCTAATCTTGTTACAATATAGGCTTCCATTTCGAAGCAGTATAGGCGCAAGTTTAGATCTTACCTTCGTTATCACGTTCGGCGTCTCCGATGCTCCTTCCTCCGCTCACAGATCGTACGTAAGATGCACGTGTGTTACGCTTTATACACACTGCGCATGCGTATAACTCCGCCCGCTCCTGACGTTCTTTCTAGTCTATTCCCCGGCCCTTTTCGTTCGGCGCAGTGGGGGAAGAGCACATGGCGGATAGACAGCATGATCGTGATAATTGGAGCAACGAGGAGGAAGAGGAGGAGGAAAGGCTGGAGCCTGAAACGTCCCGATCCAGAAGGAGATTTAAGGACTCAAATATGTCCTTTGGGGAGATGTTGGAAATGGTGGACATCCTGAAGAAGTCCGATTATGATGGAAAGTATGGGCCTTACCCCAACCCCAATGTCCGAAAGGCCAAGATCATAGCGAAAGTGGTCAGGAGTCTGCACCGGAAATTTGGGGTACGACGATCGAAAGATCAGCTCAGGAAGCGGTGGTCGGACCTGAAATTACGAGAACATGAGCAGTACCGAAAGCTCCGGAGAGTGCTGCAAAAAAGTAAGTAGTTGTGCTGTGTTCCTATTCTTTTTGTGTTTATTACGTTCGTGCTGCTCCATGTGCTTTTAGGAACTGTTGTACAGTTTAAAATGGCAACTTTCATGTTCATGGGCACATTATTCGTTCGGATCAAACATTTTTCGTTCCAAATATAAAATACCATTGTTTAGCCCATATGCATTTGGCCACCATTTTGACGCCCTATACTTGTCTTAAAAGAATTGGGTTGTGTAGATGGCTTTGTTACTAGAATGAAATGCAAACTAGATTCTGTGTAAGGAGAGGACACTCAACAGTTGTTTTCACATCTGGACACTGGAGCTCTAGTGTTGGACAAAAGAACACCATTTTAATTAGGGGGGCCACACAGGTGCTCCAGTGTATACTATAGGGGGGTCTCCATCTGTGAAGCTTGTACTAAACAGGTAAAGTATTGCAGGTTGACAAAGGGCATTAAAAAAATTACATCTTGGAACTCTGCTAAAATAGATAATTGTACCCCACTTCCAAGCAACGTTTCATCTTTATAGTTCTGACATTAAATATCTGTGTGCTAATTATACCATTTTTGTTTGACATAGGGGAGAAAAGACTCGGAGGACACCCCTCATCTGAGGAGACCAGAGCCCCCCCCTCTGGAAGAAGGTGAAATCCCCCCAACACAAGCTGAGCAGGAGGATGAAGACGTGGTGGAACTAGTCACCACAACAGGTGAGTGTCTGCGACCAAAGGCTCAGATAAGAGATGGATAGCGGCATTTTTTTTAAACCAAATTTATTTTGGGGTTCCTCTCTTTTTAGGTGATCGTGAGGTTGTGGATGAAGATCCTTTCACATCCGAAAGTGCCCAGATCCTGATCGGGGAGATCATGGGGTGTAATTTACAATTGGAAATCATCAAGCAAAATATCAATGATGTTATTCCAAAATATAAAAACATCATTGATGTTTTGGGGCGAGTTTAAAACCCCTCCAAATCACTTTCTTCTTTTGTGTGCTACAATGTGCTAAATGTTTTTGTGATTTTTCCGAAAGCCAAATTTGGAGGATGCACACACTGTGTCAACATGTGCTATCTGCCATCACGGGAGATCAATGGACGTGTTTTGGGGGTGCAACCCCTTCCTCAATAATAAAGTAGCGGTGAGGAAGGGCTTGCTCCCCCAAAACACATCCCTTGATCCCCCGTGATGGCAGGTAGCACATGTTGACATTGGGAAATTTGTGTGCATCTTCCAAATTTGGCTTTTCCTGGGGTGACTTCCCCCCATCTGAACGCTATATCAAACACAGTTCCTAAATACTCATGTCTGATATTGCCTTCAAGTTCTACCAAATGTGAACTTTGTAAGATCAAGATTTGTGTCTTTCTTGTTGGTTTTACACAGGCCTGTTTTCTATAAAATGGACATTTTGATTTGGGATAATGCCACCACAAAAATTGTTATACAACAAACATGTTGGTTTGTCAGCAAAACCTTTGGTAAATGCACATGTGATTGTGCAGGTATTAAAAAGATTGTTAATCAAGAATGTGTGGATTATTGTCTCAACGCTACAACACTTTTGGGGTGATGTAATTGTTGTTTTATGAGAAAATGGGGGTTATTTCCTAAGGGCAAATCCACTTTGCACTACAAGTGCAGTTTCAGTGCAGTTGCAAGTGCACTTGTAGTGAAATGTGTTTTTGCATTTAGTAAATAACAGCCAACAGTGCTTTGTATAAGGTTACACAATCACGACATTTTCTGGACTCCACACATTTCTGTCAGGGTCAGCTCAAACAAACACAAGCAGTAAATGTCCACAAAGATTTTTTATTTTTTTTTTATTTGAAAAAGGCTTCACATATTGTCTGGCATATTGATAGCCCCCCTACCCGCAAAGAACTCCAGGCATCACGGGCACTCAGGGAGGGCAAGCCAGGACGGTCACTTTCAAGCGCTGTCAGTGTGATTTGATGTAGGATTCTAGCCTCAGGCCCAACTGAGCCAGCATAGTTGGCCGAATGTTTCCGTAAAAAGTTATGGAGAACACAGCACGCAAGTATTATATGGTTCAGTTTATACTCCGCCATATGGATAGGTGTCAGAAATAGGCGGAACCGGCTGGCCAGGATTCCAAATGTGTTCTCCACCACTCTTCGGGCTCTGGCCAGCCGGTAATTAAAAACCCTCTGTTCCGGGGTGAGGGTCCTCATCGGGAATGGCCGCATCAGGTGGTCCCCCAGCGCAAATGCTTCATCAGCAACGAACACAAATGGGAGTCCTTCAACATTGTCCTCTGGAGCTGGCAAGTCCAAGCTGCCATTCTGGAGACGCCTGTAGAACTCCGTCTGGGCAATGACTCCACCATCGGACATCTGGCCATTCTTCCCCACATCCACATACAAGAAGTCGTAATTAGCCGACACCACCGCCAACATCACTATACTATTAAACCCCTTGTAATTATAATAGTACGACCCCGAGTTGGGTGGTGGGACGATGTGGACGTGTTTCCCATCAATTGCCCTCTGCAGTTAGGAAAGTCCCACCGCTCGGCAAAGTGGGAGGCCACAATCTGCCATTCCTGTGGCGTGGAAGGAAACTGTTGAGGAAAAAACAATAAACATTACTATTTTTACTCTGAAACATGGCAAGCAGATTAGACACAAACATTATGGGGCAACCTCCAGATAGCATTTATTAAGGGGAATTTAACAAGGCCAAAGTATAAGGTACACCTATCATATCCCCCCCCCCATGGGCCATTTCTAACATTATGGGGTGTGTGGAAATCTTGGACAGGTAACCCTCTTCACTTCATTGAGAGATGAATGCCTAAATAATGGGTATTACTTTGAACAGCCCCTCCTTAGTTACACTATTGGCAGCCCACTGGACAGGTAAGAAGTGTCTGAATACAAAGATATAAATACACACTGTACACATTTGAGGACATTTGGACATTCTGCTATTACCTATCAAGATAATAATAGGATACAAAAACTTTAAACAGTACCATTGGAAAGTATACAGGCAGGCCCTTGCACTACATGCTTTGGGGAATTCATCCATATAAATCTGACCAGTAAAGAGGTGGGTATAGTGTGTATGGGTTTGGCAAAGTCAGCAGATAGATGATTGAGGATAGAGAATTGGGATCAGCTGACTTAGCAGTTGGGGGGAGGGAGGGTTACTAAAAATTGTTTGGGGACACCACAAAAAAAAGCCTCTGGCACTCTGCCTGAATTTAAATCAAAAATAACATTACCAAACATTGTAGGGGGTGTTTGGGGTAAAGCACTACTATGGAGCAGATAAAATACATTGTTAAGTGACTACATGAGGTGAATATAGGGCAGGAGACACCATGCTGGGGAGGTTATTGAAGGGCAAATATGTATGAAGGACCTTAAATAATAACTACATAAAAATCCAGCATGCATGAGGACAAAGGGGACATTCACAGCATATTACAAGCATGGTAATTAGGGAATGAGGAAAGAAATACAATATATTATCAAACATTAAAGACACTAAAATGTGATATAAAAGGATAAAAATCTTACCTTCATATACTCCTTCTGCAGGACCTGTATGATGGCAGAACAGGTCTCTGGGATAATGATCCCCAGAGCCTGGGGGGAGATGCCTGTCGAGAACTTGAGGTCCTGCAGGCTTCTCCCTGTGGCCAAATACCGCAGGGTAGCGACCAACCTCTGCTCTGGAGTGATGGCTTGCCTCATGCAGGTATCCTGCCTGCTGATATAGGGGGTCAGCGAAGCCAACAAACGGTGAAACACGGGGTCCGTCATCCTGAGAAAGTTCCTGAAATCATCAGGATTATTCTCACGGATCTCACGGAACAAAGGCATATGAGAGAACTGGTTACGCTGAAGCAACCAATTCTTGGTCCATGAACTCCTCCCCACCCTGTTCATGGACTGGACTTGTGTCAAGGTCAGGACCCCAACAACAAGCCCCCGCACAGCACGAACTCTACGAGGAGTACGCATACGAAACATGGCTAGAAAACGGTCGGCTGCTCAGAACGAAGTAACAGAACGCACTGAAGAACAGCAAGGCCTGTGAAGAGCGACCTGAAAAACAGCAACGAGCAGGCAAGATCACACAGAAAACTCTGATACGAACTGACTGCACACACTGAAGAGCAGATACAAACCCACAAGCACAAACTGAACGGCAGAAAACGATCTGATAGCCACGAGTCTGAAAAAGCGTGAATCGTCTCTCACCAAACTTTTACTAACACGAGATTAGCAAAAGGAGCCCAAAGGGTGCCGCGCTTGGTTCTGAACTGGCCTTTTCTAGTCTCGTCGTACGTGGTGTACGTGACCGCGTGGTTGGCGATCGGAAATTTCGACAACTTTGTGCGACCGTGTGTAGGCAAAACAAGTTTGAGCCAACATCCGTCGGAAAAAATCCTAGGATTTTGTTGTCGGAATGTCTGAACAAAGTCCGACCGTGTGTACACCCTATAGGGCAGCTATGTTTTGTGAGGATGACTTATGCCCCGTACACACGGTCGGATTTTCCGATGGAAAATGTCAGATCGGAGCGTGTTGTCGGAAATTCCGACCGTGTGTGGGCTCCATCGGACATTTTCCATCGGATTTTCTGACACACAAAGTTTGAGAGCAGGATTTAGTAATAAGATGAGTGTATAGAGTTAAAATAAGTCCCTTAGTGTGTGGGTCACGTTTACATATATTTTCAAAGCCCGTTAATTTATCTAAATTAATTCTTCCTTGTATATAGGGCATAAAAAAAAGTTTAATCTGAAGATATCAAAAGAGCTCTGAATTAGGACGTTTGAGTTGAGTTAAATTAGTGGAGGTCCATGCTTTAAAAGATTTAGGGGAAGACCAAGCAGGATAGAAAAGTGGATTTTTAAGAAATGATAAAAGAGGTATGGGGAGATTGTAGTCCATTTACTAATTTAAATTTATCCCAAATGGCTAGTGTATGTTTAGTTATAGGATTATTCAGTTTTTTACGGTTGGTGGAATTAGACCATATGAGGTTGGTTATTGAAAGTGGGTCGTAATCTATTGATTCCAACGCAACCCAAAGCTGAATTTCACGTTTTGCGTGATATTTAGGGATATGGGTTAATTCAGCTGCATAGTAATAGGAAACCCTAGTCCCCAGTCCCCCTTTGGGCTTTGGAAGGTAAAGAGTGTGTTTGGGCAAATGGGGGTTCAAGGAGCCCCAAGTGAAAGTTAATGCCTCACGTTGTAGTATTCTGAGAAAGTATGCTGGAACAGGGATAGGCAAAACTCGAAAAAGATAAAGAATTTTGGGCAGTATAGCCATCTTTATTACGTTAATTTTACCTATCCAAGATAATGGTAGAGAGGGACCATTGTGTCAGAAGATTAGATATTTGATGCAAAATTGGAGGATAATTGGCAGTGAAAATGTCAGAAAGACTGGGTGTGAGATTTATCCCTAGGTAAAGAAGGCGTGAAAAGGACCATGAGAAAGGGAGGGATGTTTGCGCTTGTTGTAAAATATGAGGAGGTAAAAATATATTTAAGGCTATAGATTTTTGAGAGTTAATAACTAGACCAGATACGTGGGCAAAGTGATCAAGTTTACTTATAAGATTAGGAGCAAAAATATGAGGGCATGACATAAAGATTAAGATATCATCAGGAAATAGGCAAAGTTTATGTTGGTGACCAGCTAAATCTAGACCTTTAAAAGAGTGGTCAGTACAGATTGATTGAGCAAGGGGTTCAATAAGTAGGGCAAATAAGAGTGGGGAAAGTGGACATCCCTGTTGTGTACCCCTACAGATGTCAAATAGTTTTGATTTATATCCAGCATATTTAACATAAGCTTTGGGATTTTTATATAATGAGGAGACCCAGCTAAGAAAATGAGTACCAAATCCCCAACGCTGCAGGACAAAATGTAGGTAATGCCACAAAACTGTTTCAAATGCTTTTTTGATATCTAAAGGTAAGAGACAGATGGATATTTGTTGATATTTAGCTGCTTGAATTAGTAAGGTAGTCCTGCGTACATTATCTGCCGCTTGGCACTATGGGATAAAGCCGACCTGGTTTTTATTTATTAAAGAGCCTATTACACTATTTAAGCGGGTCGCTAAGACTTTCGCTAGTAACTTAATGTCAAGGTTGAGTAATCATATGGGTCTATAGTTAGAACAAGATGTATCGTCTGACTGAGGTTTGGGGATCATTGAAATTATAGCCGTTAATGTTTCGGGGCAAAAGGCTTGATCAGTAAGGAGAGAATTAAATGCATCTAACATTGGAGCAAGGATATGAAAGAATTTCTTATAGTATAGGGCAGAGAAGCCATCTGGGCCTGGACATTTATTTGGTTTAAGAGAGTTAATTGCTAATTTAATTTCGATAGCTGTAATGGGGCTTTCAAGACAATCGCGTTGGGCTAAAGGAATAGTAGGAAGTTTGATTTGTGAAAAAAATGCTTCTGCTAAAGTTTGAACAAAAGATCCTTCCTTTTTATATAAGGAGGTAAGATGTTTTTGAAAGGTGTGGAGGATCTTCACTGGATTACTAGTAAATGTAATGAGATAATTTCTGTCGAAACGGTTTAAAGGGGCAATTTCGTTTTTTAAGTGCTCGGGCTAAAAGAGTGTCTGGTTTATTCGCTTTAAGATAAAATTTATGTTTAGACTTACATAACATGTTATCTACAGATTCTGATAAAAAAAGAACAAAGTTTAAACGTGCTTTATCAAGCTGTAATTTCGTCACAGGGGTAGGATTGGATTGAAAGATTGCATGGCATGTTTTAAATTCTGCTTCTAATTTTTGTTTTAGTTGTCGTTTTTCTCTTTTAATAAACGAGGCTTGGCATATACAAACCCCACGGAGAACAGGTTTATGAGCTTCCCATAGGGTCACTGGGGCTTTTTTCTCTTTTTATGTCCAGCCACCATTGCTGAATTCTCATGCATCCTGGGGATGTAAAAACAATCATACACATTGGGGTAGATTTACTAAAACTGGAGCACTCAAACTCTGGTGCAGCTGTGCATGGTAGCCAATCAGCTTCTAACTTCAGGTTGTTCAACTGAGCTTTGAGAATAACATTTGGAAGCTGGTTACTATGCAGAGCTGCACCAGATGTTGTACTCTTCAGTTTTAGTAAATAACCCCCATTGACTCAAGAGATATATAACTAATATATTACTTTCAATAATTGTTAGTGGCCATTGAACTAGCAGTTGGACTTGTTAGTATATGATGTGCTGTATTTTGTTTTTAAGGACTTTAAGCTTGTGTATTTTAATCTTTTGTAATAAAGTGTTATGTATTTTAAATAAATATCAATGTGATCCCCTTCAATGCCAGTAAGGCCCCTTCCACACTGGTTTGCTTCAAAACTGCCAGTAAAACGCTGAGCGCTTTCGAGGCATTTGCGTTTTTTAAAGGACGTGTGACTCAAAACCTGCACCAAAGACGTTTTTAAGGCACGTTTGAGGCATTTTTGAAGCACTTTTCATGCGCTTTCTATTCATTTCATGTTTTTGGGGTGCTTTTTTTAGCTCTCCAAACATGCTCCAAAGATGCTGCATGCAGGATTTCACCACACTGCCAACATTGATTTTAATGGGAATCATTTTTCCTGAGCTTTTCTAGCGCTTTTTTTTAACCCAAAAGCGCTTGAAAAACTCCTCAGTGTGAAAGGGCCCTTCTTTTTTACATGCTTATACAACAATTATGGATGTGGCAGATCAGCGGTATATCTTCATTCTGCAACTACTGAAAAAAAGGCTTTTTGACTTGCCCTTGTAATGAGCCTGCATGGAGCAATGCAATCCAAATCAGGTGTTGTGAACAAGCCTTTACAGTATTTTATAGTACAGCATCCATTACCACCGATCCCAGCCCCCCCCCCCCCCCCCCGGAGCACATAACTCATTCCCTCTCTATCTTTGTATATCTAAAACCACACGGGACCAGTGACCTCTAACCTTTAGGCTTTACATTATATCAATGTAAAATATGTTTACACTGCATCTTTATCAATGGCCATATTCTACAATTCTATATTACAGCATTCATTTTAAATAATGCATGCCTAAGATGTGCTTTCATAATTGATCTGTGCATAATCTGCTTACAGCGGAAATGGGACAGATGGAAGAAGAGAACACTCTAAGAAAAGATACAGCAACTTAGTATACGTCAAACTAATAGCTATCAATAAAATGTAAAATGGCATACATAATGCAGGCTTGCTGAATCATACACATTTTCACCCATAATAGTTATTGCACTCCCTGCTGTTTGCTTGGAACGTCAGCTAAATCTCCTGCAGATGTTTTGTCGTTTTCCTTTTTTGGTTGAAGAGTAGTTTGTTGTCCCACTGAAATTTAAGTTTGCAAGTGTAGTTAGCAAATATGTCAGAAATTCATAGCTGAGCTGTGATTTTCCTTGTGTACAAGCTAAAGCTGACATCATCTCCTATAAAGAAGGTATTAATTGCTGCATTAAATATGTATTAGATAACCTGAGCTGCTGGTGTTTGTGGATGCAGGAAGACCTCTTAGCCAAGAAGTACTACATAATACGTATCAGTGATCACTGTTTGGTAGCAGCAAGGCAGTTGTTCAGCAAAATCATTTATACTTGCAAAATATTTGCCAATTACCATGTAGGGCATTTTTAAAGAGTTGATAAACAGTATACAGTAGATATAAAAAGTCTACACACCCGTGTTAAAATGTCAGGTTTCTGTGATGTGAAAAAATTAGACAAAGATAAATCATTTCAGAACTTTTTCCACCTTTAATGTGACCTATAAACTGTACAACTCAGTTGAACAACAAATTGAAACCTTTTAGGTGGAGGGAAGTAAAAATAAAAAACTCAAATAATATGGTTGCATAAGTGTGCACACCGTTAAACTAATACTTTGTTGAAGCACCTTTTGATTGTATTACAGCACTTAACAGTCTTTTTGGTTATGAGTCTATCAGCATGGCACATCCTGACGTGGCAATATTTGCCCATTCTTCTTTGCAAAAACACTCCAAATCTGTCAGATTGTGAGGGCATCTCCTGGGCACTGCCCTCTTCAGATCACCCCACAGATTTTCAATCGGATTCAGATCTGAGCTCTGGCTGGGCCATTCCAAAACTTTAATCTTCTTCTGCTGAAGCCATTCCTTTGTTGATTTGGATATATTCTTTGGGTCATGTCATATTGAAAGATGAAGTTCCCCTTCGTGTTCAGCTTTCTAGCGGAGGCCTGATGGTTTTGTGCCAATATTGACTGGTATTTGAAACTGTTCATCATTCCCTCTACCTTGACCAAGAACCCTGTTCCAGCTGAAGAAAAACAGCCCCAAAGCATGATGCTGCCACCACCATGCTTCACTGTGGGTATGGTGATCTTTTGGCGATGTGCAGTGTTGTTTTTGCACCAAACATATTTTTGGGAATTATGGCCAAAAAGTTCAACCTTGGTTTCATCAGACCATAACACATTTTCCCACATGCTTTTGGGAGACCCTTTAGATGTGGTTTTGCAAAATTTAGCGGGGCTTGGATGTTTTTCTTCGTAAGAAAAGGTTTCCACCTTGCCACTCTACCCCATAGCCCAGACCTATGAAGAATACGGGAGATTGTTGTCACATGTACCACACAGCCAGTACTTGCCAGATATTCCTGCAGCTTCTTTAATGTTGCTGTAGGCCTCTCAGCAGCTTCCCTGACCAGTTTTATTCTCATATTTTCATCCATTTTGAAGGGAAGTCCAGTTCTTGGTAATGTCACTGTTGTGCAATATTTTCTCCACATTATGATGACTGTCTTTACTGTGTTTTATGGTATATATCGAATTCCTTGGAAATTCTTTTGTATCCTTCTCCTGACTGATACCTTTTAACAATGAGATCCCTCTGATGGTTTGGAAGCTCTCTGCAGACTATGGCTTTTGCTGTAGGATGCGACTAAGAAGATGTCAAGAAAGACCTACTAGAACAGCTAATTTTTATTTAGGGTTATTCAGAGGCACTTTAAATGATGTCAGGTGTGTACTGACTCCTATTTAACATAAGTTTGAATGTGATTGCTTAATTCTGAAAACAGCTACATCCCCATTTATAAGAGAGTGTGCACACTTATGCAATCACATTATTTTAGTTTTTCAATTGAGTTGTACAGTTTATAGGTCACATTAAAGCTGGAAAAAGTTCTGAAATCATTTGTCTCATCCCTCACACTCTTGCACATAACACCATGCCATAAAACAAGTCCCTGACACTTAACACTTTAAGCCCAGGTTCACACATATGCGATGCAAATTTGGTGCAAATTTTAAAGCGGTACACGGTGCGAATTTGCAGTGGGATTTTTGCTTGCCATGTGCAATTTCAATGCAAATTTAGTGCAAATTTGTGAAGGGAATTGTCACATCTGTGATTTTATTTTCTATAAAATCTAGGTAAAAAAAATATAAAATTTGCAGTGATGTGAACACTGGACTGTAATTTCAATCCGGTCCCATAGCAGTCTATGGAGCTCAAACTCGCACAAAACCCTTTTTTGAACTGGATCAAATTTGCACCGCATATGTGTGAAAATCCTTCACTGGAAATAATGCTTTTTTATATGACATGAAAATCTATACTTTTCGGATCGCATCTGATCCGCATAGAATTCATATACGTGTGAACCGGGGCTAAATGTATGTATAGGCAAAGCATTTATTTTAGTTTTATATAAAGGTCTTAAATCTTTCAGCAATGTATTTTTTTTATTGCTGCCTATGTCCTTTTGGTGGATATTCCTTTTCACTTCCTGTCCTAGAGATGCAACAGGAAATGAGAGGAAATCTATACATAGTGAAGCAAATTCACAGTTGTCACTAGAACATTTGTCTATATTAGAAGATGTACCCTTACCTTTTGATCTGGTGAGAGCAGTAACATTTTGGTGTCTTTGTAAAGTTTGTATCTACATACAGTGCCTTGGAAAAGTATTCATACCCCTTGAAATTTTCCACATTTTGTCAAGTTACAAGCAAAAATGTAGATGTATTTTATTGGGATTTTATGTGATAGACCAACACAAAGTGGCACATAATTGTGAAGTATAAGGAAAATGATAAATAGTTTTGGAAAAGGTTTTACAAATAAATATCTGAAAGGTGTGGTGTGCATTGGTAGTCACCCCCCCCTTTACTCTGATACCCCTAACTAAACTCTAGTGGAGCCAATTGCCTTCAGAAGTCAACTACTTAGTAAATAGAGTCCACCTGTGTGTAATTTAATCTCTGTATAAATACAGCTGTTCTGTGAAGCCCTCACAGGTTTGTTAGAGAACCTTGGTTAACAAACAGCATCATGAAGGCCGAGAACACACCAGATAAGACCAAAATTGAACTTTTTGGCCTAAAAGCAAAACACTATGTGTGGCAGAAAACTAACATCGCACATCACCCTGAACAGATCATCCCCACCGTGAAACATGGTGGTGGCAGCATCATGTTGTGGGGATGCTTTTCTTCAGTAGGGACAGGGAAGCTGGTCAGAGTTGACGGAAAGATGGATGGAGCCAAATACAGGGTAATATTAGAAGAAAACCTGTTAAAATCTGCAAAAGACTTGAGACTGGGGCGGAGGTTCACCTCCTAGCAGGACAATAACCCTAAACATACAGCCATAGCTACAATGGAATGGTTTCGATCAAAGCATATTCATGTGTTAGAATGACCTAGTCAAAGTCCAAACCTAAATCCAATTGATCATCTGTGGCAAGACTTGAAAATTGCTGTTTACAGACGCTCTCCATCCAATCTGACAGGGCTGAGCTATTTTGAAAAGAAGAATGAGCAACAATGATACTCTCTAGATGTGCAAAGCTGGTAGAGACATCCCCAAAAAGACTTGTAGGTGTAATTGCAGCGAAAGGTGGTTCTACAAAGTATTGACTCAGGGGGCCTGAATACAAATGTACACCACACTTTTCACATATTTATTTGTAAAATATTTTGAAAACCATTTACCATTTTCCTTCCACTTCACAATTATGTGCCACTTTGTGTTGGTCTATCACATACAATCCCAAAAAAATATATTTATGTTTTTGGTTCTAACATGACAAAATGTGGAAAATTTCAAGGGGTATGAATACTTTTCAAGGCACTGTATGTATTTGGGCGTTAACATGTTTGCTTATTATGTATGCAAAGTCTTTTTGCTGCTTACTAAAATCTTGGTGATGTGTATTCCTTCATCTCACTGAAACTCTTCTGGACAAGTGAGATCTAGGTGAAAACACAATCGGTGCAGTCTCTAATGACATTAAAGCGGAACTTCATTTTTTATCTTTCCATCTTTTAAATCTTCTGCATTTGTTGTTTTAACTTTGGATAGTACATTTTTTTTTTTCTGCCAGTAAATACCTTATACAGCCCACTTCTGCTTTCTTGTCTGGTAAAAAGACTAGGCTTATGAAATCGTGCACAGCTCTCATGAGAGTTTGCCAGGAAGGGAGGAGGAATGAGTCATAAGAGGGCCAATGAGAGCTGCAGAGCTGGAGGTGTACCTCTGTGTGTCTGTGTAAATCCAGGAAGTGAACAGACAGCAGCTTCAGTTGCCCACAGTTAAAATGGATGCAGCCAGACTCAGTGAAGGGAGATTTCTGCAGCATATTTGGCAAGTACAGAATCACAATATATTTTAAAACAATACACAAAGTGGTTGGAGAGAAGCTCCAGCATGGCAAAGATGTTTTTATTTACAAATTATGTGAGCAGACTGCAGTTCCTCTTTAAGTGTCCATAATGTTCCCGGTAGCCAGAGGCCAGGATAATCCCTTTTAATTCATGGGCAAGAAAGCTTAATGTAATTTAGCAATGCTGGCATGCCCTTACTATTCAGGTGAATGCAAATGTTTCCAGCAGTGTGATTTGAACCCCAGCAGGTACTTTTCCTGTCAGCGCAAGGAAAGGAATGCCAAAAACCAGCTTGTGTTTAAATTGTGATCAGCTATGATTGGACACAGCTGATCACATGGTAAAGAGCAGCTGATTGGCTCTTTACCTTGATTACAGAGCACCGCCCACGCACAGCAGCGGGCGCGCAATCATTGGAGGAAATCATATGATGCCCTCCCAGAACTGCCTGGCTGGGCTGTAGCCATCATCCAGCTATAGCGTGGTCAGCAAGTGGTTAAAGTGTTTGTTAAGGCATATATATAAGTCTATGCCAGCCCTTCTATTAGAGGCTGGCATAGCACACTGTGTATGTTGTATTTAAAAACGAGTGCAGTAAATACCGAATATCAGCTGTCTTCAGGTCTTCATATCACTTGCGGCCACTTTCCAGCTCTGATAGATGTCTTCTGTGGGAGGGGCTGTGATGTCAGAGGGAGATCATGTGTTCGCTTGTCTCCTCCGCAGAAGACAGAGCTGGAAAGCAGCCGTGAGTCATGTGACCGGCCTGAAGACAGCTGATATTCAGTATTTACAGCGCTCGTTTTTAAATAGAACATACACAGTGTGGTATGACAGCCTCTAATAGAGAGGCTGGCAGTGACAAATTTTATATTTTAATATTAAAATAATAGCGGCGGGGCTGCCGGAGACAGACAGAAAGGGCACTGACAAGGAGGAAGGAGGGGGTGAGGGGGGAGAGGGGAGAGCAGAGAGCAGGCAGCCTATCGCAGAGAGAGGCACTTTGACCACGGTAATCAGGGCGGAGTTGCCCTGGTTATCGTGGTCTGTTTAGAGAGGGTATACAGGAAGTGGTAGGTTTAGGGTTTTTTTTTTTTTTTACAGTTTAGAGGGGGGCAGATTACATAGCACAAGAACTTTGCACAAAATCTGCTTTAAGGGACCAGAATCTACTTTTTTGGGGGGTTAACAAACGCTTTAAGCTTATTCTCGCCGGAGAAGAGATGCTTAAGAGGGGATATGATAGCGATATACAAATATTTTAAAGGTGATTCCAGCATTGGGAGGAAACTATTCAGTCTCAGTTCACTCAAGAAAACACAAGGCCACTTAATGAAGTTGGATGAAAAGCGGTTCAACCTAAAAACTGCATAAGGGTTTTTTTTTAACTGTTATGCCCTGTACACACGGTCGGATTTTGATCAGACATTCCGACAACAAAATTCATGTATTTTTTCCGACGGATGTTGGCCCAAACTTGTCTTGCATACACATGGTCACATAAAGTTGTTGGAAAATCAGATCGTTCTGAACGCGGTGACGTAAAACACATACGTTGGGACTATAAATGAGGCAGTAGCCAATAGCTTTCGTCTCTTAATTTATTCTGAGCATGCGTGGCACTTTGTGCGTCGGATTTGTGTACACACGATCGGAATTTCCGACAACAAAAATTTCATAGCAAGCTCTCAAACTTTGTGTGTCGGAAATTCCTATGGAAAATGTGTGATAGAGCCCACACATGGTTGGAATTTCCAACAACAAAGTCCTATCACACATTTTCCATTGGAAAATCCTATCGTGTGTACAGGGCATAAGAGTGGTAATGATGTGGAACTCCCTTCCACAATCAGTGTTTGCAGTGGGTAATGTTGCTAATTTAAAAATGTATTAGATGGGCATCTTATTGAACACAGTATACAGGGATATGGGAAGTGGTAGAGACATAATACATACTCACATCCACACAGGGTGAACTGGATAGACTGGTGGCTTAATTCACCCATACCAACTATGTAACTATGTTATCATGTCTGTTGGGGGTCTCTGTCCTGGTGAGCACTGGGCAAATCTTAAAGTGGTTGTAAAGGCTTAAGGTTTTTTACCTTCATGCATTCTATGTTACAATGACCCTGGTATAAGAGTAGTATTAATTTTGTCTTATAAAAATATATTTTTATTTATTATTATATCGCACAAGCATAAGATTATATTAAAGTGTTTGTAAACCCACTTTACAAAAATAAAACAAAAAAACTAACACCTGCAAGACAAAGGCATAATGAGCTAGTATGCATAGCATACTAGCTCATTAAGTATACTCACCTGAAATCGAAGCCCTTGCTGCGGTGCCTGTACCGTGGTGCGGCTGACATCACTCCGGGGGGGTTACTTCCGGATATCACGGCTCCGGCGCTGTGATTGGCCAGAGCCGTGATGACGTCACTACCGCGCATGTGCGTGGTAGCGGCACATTCACTGAAGCAACGGCACATACGTGCCATTGCTTCAGTTTGTGTCAGTGCACATGGGCCGATGACGTTGACACATGCAAATAGAGGGGACATCTCCTAAACTGTCCAGATATCCTGGGTAGCTACAGGTAAGCCTTATTATAGGCTTACCTGTAGCACAATGTGGTCTATAAGGGTTTACAACCACTTTAATGTAAATATATAATATTTTATATAATTTGTATTCTCAATTTAATTTACTCAATTGTCTTTTAAAAAATGACCTATTAAACATTTTGAACTCACCAGAACAGAATAAGACTGGAAATTATAAGCATAACTTACTCATTGTAAATGAAACTTCTTAACAATCTGTTCTTCAAGGTATATTCAACATTATGAATACCAAAAATGACACTGCAGAGGTTATGTGACATCTCTCAATGGATGCCGTGCAATAAAACTGAAGCAGTTTTTTAAGGCAAACAAAAAAGTGCAGTATCGAATATACTGTAGGAGCAACCAACTTCAAAAATGTATCTTGGATTTGTCCTCAAGTATGGTAAGGTGACAGATAACATCAGGACAAAAATTAAATCCCTGTACTGTAAATCTTCACACGGATATGTCACTTTCAGGCTTTAAATTGAGTTCTTTCAGTACAACATATATCGTTAGCGTGTACCTGTCATGTACGTCTGAAAAATGTAACATTAATCACGTAGCTTGAGCAGTGCTCTGAAAGCCAAATCAACCAATCTGAAACATATAATACAATAAAATACCTCCACATCTGTGTTTTTGTGAAATATTGTTGGCATGATTTAGATTACCTGTTGGTGGGCCATCCAAACATCAAAATAATTCAGCTTTACACAAAGTGCATAATAACTATTTAGGGCATACTCTACCACCACATAGGCACTGCAACATTACACAGTGTAAAAAAAAGTAGAACCATCATACTTGTTTTAAATTGGCACTATTTTTTTTTTTAATAAATAGTGGTAGCAAACAAGGCTGGATTTCCCATTAGGCTGTCGTAGACACATTTCTAAGGTCCCTAGTGCTGAAGGGGTACCTGTTCGCATCACCTAAGGCTGGCTACATCTGTCATGCAATATAGCTTATAGATCTCATGTTCCTTGCTGGTGATCAAAAGCAGACATTCAGAGCTACACAAATCTTGCTTCAACACAGCAGCCTGTGTTTATATGGTGCAGAGAGAGCCCAGAAAGTGGTGTATTTTATGGATGCGAAAAACAGCAGTTCATATCCCTTCCCTAACTCATGCATCATCACAACAGGTGCTGCTTTAACATTGCCCACACACAGCCCAGAATCAGAACGCAAGTGGAAGGGAAGGGAATCTTTTTTCCAAGTACTTGGAAGGTTGAAGAACAGATAAGAGAAGGTGAAGAAAGCAGCAGATGGCTATACAGCTCACCAAGGTGCAAGAATAATTTAGACTTTAAGCAAATCTTGCTGCAATGGGGTAGTTTGTGTCTGGGGGGGGGGTCACCCTATTAATGCAGTGATATAGAGGAGGCCCTGGTGTAATCATAAGTGTCAGCTACTAGGCAGTATCCTAACTTGTTATGCCCCTTACACACGGTCGGATTTTCCGACGGAAAATGTGTGATAGGACCTTGTTGTCGGAAATTCCGACCGTGTGTGGGCTCCATCACACATTTTCCATCGGATTTTCCGACACACAAAGTTTGAGAGCAGGATATAAAATTTTCCGACAACAAAATCCGTTGTCGGAAATTTCCGATCGTGTGTACACAAATCCGACGGACAAAGTGCCACGCATGCTCAGAATAAATAAAGAGATGAAAGCTATTGGCTACTGCCCCGTTTATAGTCCCGACGTACGTGTTTTACGTCACCGCGTTCAGAATGATCGGATTTTCCAAAACTTTGTGTGACCGTGTGTATGCAAGACAAGTTTGAGCCAACATCCATCGGAAAAAATCCTAGGATTTTGTTGTCGGAATGTCTGAACAAAGTCCGACCGTGTGTACGGGGCATTACACTATCAGTAATGGTTAACATTATATTAATATAAATAATAGTTTGGGGCTTATTGATTTTACATATACAGTATTTCTAACTAGTTAGTTCCTTGTCCCTTGAGCTGGCATGCTTACCCCTTTAAGACCTCATAACTATTATACAGTATAGAGCATCAAGAAAATATGATTTCTTACTGGAGATTGAATATGTGTAGCTGTGTTGGTGCTGGCAGTACACTCAATCCCACACTTCTAGTATGGAGACCAAGCTGTTTAGGCTTCATCATTATGGGATTAACAAGGGTAACGCTGAATCAATTTTGCCTTGATTTTTTTAATAGCATAGTAGGGATGTGGCTTATGGTGTAGCGGGCTTAAAGGTATTGGCTTTTCCACACCACTTGATTCCCAAAATATAAATGACCCAACAGCAGAACATCTTGGGTCAATGGGCCATTGGACTAAACTCTCAAACCTAGATGACAAACTTTATTACTCAGCAATGGTATATCTACTGAAGTTTTATGGCACCCTATAGACAGATTGAAATGACATTAAAAAAAAAACCATGATGGAAAACTTTCCGAGGAGGCTGTGGAAGTACAATTTACTTTAAATTCAAAGTTGACATGCTTTTTCCATTACTGTCAAAGAGACCTATACACAGATGTGAACTTCTGCTTAAGGCTGCCCATACATTATACAACGTTCTTGTAAAACTTGCTTTAGATTTACCAAAACCATATAATATGCAGTCAAACTCCTAAACCCTTCCAATTTGTATGTAATCAGACAGGCCCTTACACTACATAGTTGAAGGAAAAGCTAAAGGAAATTGAATAAGAACATTGTATAATATATGGCCAGCATTAGATTGAAGGTTGGACATTAGGCAACTGCAATGCTGTGAATCTATAACAATATTGGGTGACTATTGTCAGTGTAATACTTTACTGTCAATTTGGTGACTTTATCACCCTAATCTTAATACTTATTTAAACATACATAATAATAAAATAATTAATTTTGGTGGGGTTCTACTTATGTGAAAGTTCTAATGTCACAAGCGTAATTGCGCTATTCCCAAAACCACTATTTGCCATCTGTGATATAATTTGGCTCATTCTGAAGAGATAAACCTAACTTACATAAGAGGTTACTACAAGTTGCCACACTTTACACAGACTGAGCATTGTGGAAGTCATAATTCCTAACAGCCAGATTGGCTACTATCTGAGAATTCTCTGCAATGCATGCACAATTGGTGACATTGGAGTGTTTCCTGAGTGTCACCTCATGTGGCACCTGGACATATCATCAGTAAAGAGCTGGATGGCCATTTGCAGTAAGAATTTTTTGTTCAAGATTTCAATTTTATACCATGATATTTAAAATAAAAGGCAAGAGCTCAAAAAAAAAGTCAGTTTTCATTTTAGTAATGTAGAAACTCCCTTGAGCAATCGATTTTATACATAATTTTCATTCCAATCTTCTCAATAATAATAACAAGCAATCAAAACAGCAGAAGAGGTCAGTCTACAAACTAAATGATGTCAAGTGCAATATTTCCTACAAGCAGAGCGGCATGAATCCATTATACTTGTGCAGTGTTGCCTTAAGAGATTTTCTATCAATTAATTAGATGTTAACACAGAATACATGCTCTCTCACTCACTATAGTGCTTGGCCGATATACATTAATTATAAGAACTGGTTTGAAATAGCATTAAAAAATGATGTTAAGATGGAATATACAATATGGCAATCTCATCTTCTCATATACTGTACAGATATGGAAATGACAGTTACAGCAAGCAAAGCAGACCACATTTATTAATCAAGCTCATACCAAAATTATAGACATTTGCCACAGTCCCAGGGAGAGCCATGTAACATGCAGCAGTATTATATTCCATCATGGTTATGAATAATTATTTCCAGGAACAAATAGCAGAGGCCATGGAAGTACAATTACTCTTGAAGTCAAAGTAGAGGTACTGCAGGTTGCTCACGTAAAAGGGATCCTGGCAGGTCTCTAAGTATTTAAAGCAGGCACTCCCCAGCAATAGAAGACAGTGTTTACACCTCACTGCAATAGCGTGTTTCTCCTATGTCCTCTGGGTTTCAGTGCTAAACCCTCTGAAAGCTTCTTTGGCATTTAACACTTCCTGGAGTGCTGGATGCCTGTGTCCCTCACTGGACACCATTGCTCCTTCCTCCAACCTAGGGTTTACCAAAGAAGGGACTATCCAAAGCACTGATAAAAGGGCCGGAGGTCAATAAGTGGTTTATAAATAATGAAAGGTCCATTGGGGTCAAATAAAACCTTGTGAGGTCTCTGTAGAGCTCCATACCAGTCACTACTCCTGAAGGTACTAGTGACTCAACAGTGTTGCCCATGTTAGGATGGTCAGCCACGATTGGGAGAAGCCTTGGGCTGTCTCTAACAGATGTGTTACATTATCGGCCTGGTTGTCAGCCTACTCTGCTTTTTTACATCTGTGACCTCACATACTTAAGTACATGTTCACTTTTCATACTAAATATACTCCCCACCTCAAACGCTCTTGGAAAACCAGTGAATGAACTCACCTTAAACTCTGATGGAAATCCAATGAGTAAACCCTCCTCAAACTCTGTTGGAAAACTAGTGAGTAAACCTTCCTCAAATTTTTTTGGAGACTCAGTGATTATGTCCAAAGTGACAGGAGTGGTGCCAAAGAACTGACTGCTGATTCATTACTATGAATTCAGCATTATAACAACCCTAATGGCAGCTTCTGATACCAAGAGTGAGTGTTGACAGTATTGACAAGCATATTCTTATTTTTATTACCCATTATGATTTATGATTATTATTCTTTTTGGTTCTATTTCTAATAATAATGCAGGTTCATTACAAAACCAGGGGTATAAAATCCAGAATATCAATAAACAGAAACGATATGTACCCGTATTTATCGGCGTATAACACGCGCCGGCGTATAACATGCACCCCAAGTTTAGGAGGGAATTTTAAGGAAAAAAACTTTTTAAGGAAAAAACTTACATTTAAATGCCCATCAATGCAGCCTTATGAGTGTCCATCTGCAGCCTTGTAGTGTCATTTGCAGCCTTGTCAGTGTTATCTGCAGCCCTGTAGTGTCATTTGCAGCCTTGTCAGTGTTATCTGCAGCCCTGTAGTGTCATTTGCAGCCTTGTCAGTGTCATTTGCAGCCTTGTTGTGTCATCTGCAGCCTTTTAGTGTCATTTGAAGCCTTTCAGTGTCATTTGCAGCCTTTTAGTGTCATTTGCAGCCTTTTAGTGTCGTCTGCAGCCTTGTAGTGTCATTTGCAGCCTTGCCCAGTGACACTGCAGACTTGTCAGTGCCACTGCAGTTTTTAAATATGGCGCAGCCAAGAGACACAGAGCCGGTCCTGTGTCTCTCGGCTGCTTTCGGCTCCTCTCGTAGTCCTGTGGGCGGAGCCGTGCACCGCCGATATACATACATAACCGAGTGTACTCGGCTAGGTTCGGCTAGCTCCGCTCACAGTCACGCCCAGTCCCTGTGTTATGTCCATCATAGGGCGGGACTGGGCGAGACTGTGAGCGGAGGTAGCCGAACCTAGCCGAGTACACTCGGCTACGTATGTATCTCGGCGGCGCTCGCTCCTCCGCTCACAGTCAGTGGGGGATCGGCGTATAACACGCACCCACGATTTTCCCTTGATTTTAAGGGGAAAAAGGTGCATGTTATATGCCGATAAATACGGTATATCATATACTTATAATACATATATTGCTTTAGGGGTTCAAAGACAGGCAACTAAATACAGTAAATAAAATAAATGGAAATTCCTAACTACTGTTAAAACTTTGAAAAGGTGGATATTTTTGCAAACAACTGTATTGACATACCCAAGGTCAGTATAAAGATCTGGCAAATTAATATATTATCCCATGGTCTGCACAGAGAACAAGTTGAGACATTAATTGTATATTGATAAACATAGGCTGGCCATACATTATACAATTTTCTTGTACAATTTACCTTTAGATTTTCCATATAAAATGAAGTCAAATCTAAACACTTTAAATTTGTATGCAATCAGACAGGCCCTTGCACTACATAGTTGAAGGAAAATCTAAAGTAAGTTAAATAAGAAAATTCAGTGTCGCCTACCAGTGCTGCCTATCAGTGCACGTCACTGAAACCCATCAGTGCCGCCTATCAGTGCACATCAATGCTACCTCATCAATGCCCATCAGTGCCGCATATCAGTGCCCATCAGTGAAGGAGAAAAATTACCTGCTTGCAAAATTTTATAATAAACTATGAAAACGTTTTTGTTTTTCAAATATCATTTATCAAAAAAAACAAAAACCCAGTGTTGATTAAATACCACCAAAAGAAAGCTCTATTTGTGTGAAAAAAATTAAAAATGTTGTTTGGGTACATTGTTGCATGATCATGCAATTGTCATTCAAAGTGTGACAGTGCTGGAAGCTGAAAATTGGCCTGGGCAAAAAGGGGGTGAAAGTGCCCATTTAAGAGAAATTTACATTCATTTTATCTACAAGTAAACTTTATTATTAGCTTATCTGTAGGTAAAAATGGCACAAAAATGTTTACTACCTTTCGAAAAAAAAAAAAAAAATTAGGTTTACAATCACTTTAGGAGTGGTTAAGCTGTGGACTGCTTTACCGCAGGAAGTAGTAATGACAAAACAATTATGGAATAATAAAAAAAAATACTTCTAAAAATACTAAGTGCTAATTAAACATATTTGATTTGTGAGAGGTTAAAGTGATTGTAAGGAAGATTTAAAAAAAAAACAATAACAAACATTTCTATACTTACTCGCTCTGTGCAATGGAGTTGCACAGAGCGGACCTAAACCTCCTCTTCTTGGGTCCCCCAGCGGTGCTCCTGGCTCCTCCACTCTGTTCGGTGCCCCCATAGGAAGCCGCTTCCCATGGGGGCATTCGCGCTGGCTCGCTCCTGAGCCTTGCTGCTGTGTCCATTGACACAGACAGCAGAATGCGACCCCACCCCCAGCTCCCTCGTCACTAGCTTTGATTGACAGCACTGGGAGCCAGTGAGACACTAAAGTGAGGGGAAAGAAGAGCTGCAGATGTGCACAGCGCTGGATCCAATGAGGGGTCAGGTAAGTATAAGGGGCCGAGGGGCCAAATTCAATGCTTAAACATGTTTTACCTTAATGCAAGGAATGCATTAGGGTAAAAAAATGTTTAGGCTTTAGAACCACTTTAAACTTGATAGATATGCATCTTTTTTCAAAGATATTTGTAATAAACAAATCAAAAGTGAGGACACTGATAAGCAAATGAGAAAAAAAAACAATTAGGTGATAGTTATAAGAGGTGATTTTCCTGTGGGGTATGGCACAAAGAAAATGTGTATATACCGTATCATCAATCTGATGGGATCCCTCCCTGAAAGCTGTGGGCTGTATGTAGTGAAAAATAAAAAGGGGAAGGGACACAGATGTGTCCCCAGAAGGCAATCAATGGGAGAATTAACCACGGTATAACTGAAACAAAATTTTTCACTATGGCACAAAAAAAGCTAGTCATCTACGAATCTGTGAGAGAGTTACTGGTATGACATGGTCTCTAGTTGTAAGCTCCTGCTCTTTATTACATTCTGCAGAAAAAGTACAGGTAAATATTTGTCTATAGTTAACAAGCCACTCAGAACACAAACTGAACACAATGAATCACTGCTCCCAGTTCTCACCAAACCGTTACTAAAGACAAAACAGTTTTTTTGAAAGATTTGGATAGAGTGATGAAGGATTAGAAAGGTTTCTTTTGCTGCCCGTGTTTCCGTTTGGCTGCATTAACACTTCAGCGTTTTGAATCATGGGCAGCTTTGCCGCAATTCTGCTCCCGATTTGAAAGCGCTGATGTGTGAAGGACAAATCGCAGGACTCAAATTTGAGAAGCCATTCATTTGGATGACACCTATAATCGCAGTGCAGGTCTGCCGCGATTGTCACGCGAATCGCGGCAACCCGCATCGCGTGAAGCATGTCGTCCAAAAAAAGTTCAGGAGCTACATTCTTCACATGATGTGGGTTGCCACGATTACAGCACGATTTGACGTGCGCATATGTAGTAGGAAATAAGCTGTGAGGCCGCAAGGCTTCACTTCCTGTTTCCCTTAGTGAAGATGCCAGCGCCTGCACCCAGAGTCGATGGACAAATCGGCTTGGAGCGCCGACATTGTGGGCTCCCTGGACAGGTAAGTGTCCTTATATTAAAAGTCAGCAGCTACAGTATTTGTAGCTGCTGACTTTCATTTTTTCCCCCCAGACTGGAACTCCTCTTTAAATATGCATTAAAGCGGAACTTCAGTCATTTTTTTCATCTTTCTATCTATTAAATCTTCTGACCTTGTTGTTTTAACTTTGGATAGTAAAACATTTTTTTTTCTGCGAGTAAAAATTAATACCTTATACAGCTCACTTCCTGTTTCTTGCTTGGTAAAACGCCTAGGCTTATGACATTGTGCATAGCTCTCTCTCTAATGCCCCGTACACACGGTCGGATTTTCCGACGGAAAATGTGTGATAGGACCTTGTTGTCGGAAATTCCGACCGTGTGTAGGCTCCATCACACATTTTCCATCGGATTTTCCGACACACAAAGTTGGAGAGCAGGATATAAAATTTTCCCACAACAAAATCTGTTGTCGGAAATTCCGATCGTGTGTACACAAATCCAACGGACAAAGTGCCACGCATGCTCAGAATAAATAAAGAGATGAAAGCTATTGGCCAGTGCCCCGTTTATAGTCTCAACATACGTGTCTTACATCACCGCGTTCAGAACGATCGGATTTTCCTACAACTTTGTGTGACCGTGTGTATGCAAGACAAGTTTGAGCCAACATCCGTCGGAAAAAATCCTAGGATTTTGTTGTCGGAATGTCCAAACAAAGTCCGACCGTGTGTACGGGGCATATCTCTTGTGAGAGTTTGCCAGGAAGGGAAGGGGTATGAGTCATAAGAGGGCCAATGAGAGCTGCAGTGCTGGAGGTCTGTCTGTGTAAATCTAGGAAGTGAATAGCCAGCAGCTTCAGCTGCCTACAGTTAAAATGGTTGCAGCCAGACTCAGTGGAGGGAGATTTCTGCAGCATATTTGGCAAGTACAGAATCACAGTATATATGAAATAATATGCAAAGTGCTTGGGGGGAAGCTTCAGAATGGCAAAGATGTTTTAATTACAAATTAAGTAAGCAGGCTGCAGTTCCTCTTTAAAGTGATACTAAAGTCTAGTGTTTTTCTGTTAAAAATAACAGACATGGTATACTGTGCACTTGGTTGTGCACAGAGCAGCCTGGATCCTCCTCTTCTCAGGTCCCTCGCTGGTGCTCCTGGCTCCTTCCTCCTGCCCCCACAGCAAGCAACTTGCTATGGGGGCCCTCTAGCTGGGCCGCTGCTCTGCGTGTCCATTTAGACACGAAGACGCGGCTCGGCCACTCCCTGCTCTCTCTCTCTCCTCATTGGCTTACTGACTTTGACTGACAACAGCAGGAGCCAATGGTGCCCGCTGCTGTGTCTCAGCCAATCAGAAGGGAGAGTCCTGGATAGCCGGGTCTCTTGTGCAACATTGCTGAATAGAGTGGGGGGGGGGGGGGCTCAGGTAAGAATTAGGGGGACTGAGGGGGGTGCATTAAGATAAAAATAAATTATAACGTTTTCAGGAAATTAACAGCAATGAGGTTTACATCTTAAGGGTGTCAAAATTCCATCCTTAGAGATTCTATCTTTTCTTCTGTTATCTTGAAGTCTCCCCATTCCTGCTATCACAATGAAAGTCTTACTTCGTATGCATTTTCCTGAGTGAAAAAATTTATTTTATTGTACTATGTTTACATTTTACAGTCCACACTTAAAACTCCTTACTACCTATTTGTTGGTGCTATGCCTCCCATCTATGATCACATGATTGGATGTAACTATTTACTGATGTTCAAATATGAAAAAATTGTACATGGCTACATTATATTCCTTCTATAAAAATAGTTCTATTGTTTCCCATTTGAATTCTCACTGTGAATTGAATTGCCTATTGTACACTATCATTACTTTTTTCACATAAGTTTTGTATACCTATATAAGCTCAGTGTATTTCTTTCCACACAGTCAACCACCAATTCATATTTTCTCTTTAATATCTTAATTTCCTTCTATGGGTGTATAGTTACACACTAATCCTAACCACTTGCTTGCTGGGCACTTATACCCCCTTCCTGCCCAGGTCAAATTTCGGCTTTCAGCGCCCTCACATTTTAAAGGACAATTGCGCGATCATACAACGCTGTACCCAAATTAAATTTTTATAATTTTTTTTTCACACTAATAGAGCTTTCTTTTGGTGGTAATTAATCACCACTGGGTTTTTTAGGTTTTTTTTGCTAAACAAAAAATGAGCGAAAATCTGAAAAAAAAAATGTTTTTCATAGTTTGTTATAAAATTTAGCAAACAGGTAATTGTTTGCTAATGGGCACTGATGAGGTGGCACTGATGGGCACTGATAGGCGGCACTGAAAGGCGGCACCGATGGGCACTGAGAGGGGAGCATTTGATGGCATAGTGGCAGCATTTGATAGCACAGTGGGGGCATATCATTGGCACAGTGGCTGCGTTTGATGGACACATTGGCTGTGTTTGATGGCACAGTGGCGGCAATTGATGGCACAGTAGCTGCGTTTGATGGTACAGTGGCTGCAATTGATGGTACAGTGGCGGCAATTGATGGGCACAGTGGCTGTGTTTGATGGCACAGTGGCTGCATTTGATGGTACAGTGGCTGCGATTGATGGTACAGTGGCGGCAATTGATGGGCACAGTGGCTGCGTTTGATGGTACAGTGGCTGCGATTGATGGTACAGTGAGACTGCAATTGATGTTTTTTTTTTTAGAATTTTTTAGTTTGTTTGCGCCCCCCCCCCAAAAAAAATTTGAGCACCAGCCACTGAACATACCCATGCCATTCTTTCAGAGCTGTGTGCCATGGCCAAGGCATGCACGGTAGTGGCGTCATTGCGGTTCATGTAACATATAACTTCCAGTGCGCTACTAACATCAAAAATAAAATAAATTAATATATAAATAAATGTGAATGTATATTTAAATACTGCACACCCTAGTGGTTAAATAAAGTCCTGAAAAATCAATCAGTCCTGAAAACTCAATCAGTCGGTGCAAATGTCTGTGTGTGAAGTCCTTCTTGCAATGCATAACAAACTTCTCCTTGAGCAAGGCAAAGGCGATAGAAAGGGGGGGGGGGGGGGGGGCGCTTACTGGATACGATGGACCCCTATTACGGGGGTCGTACGAGCCCTCAGATGCCTGATCAGGCAAGCAGGAACAGTTGGTGGATTGCAGTCCGTCCCAGGTCCCCCACAGGCAGTGGGAGCACAATGAAAAAGGCAGTGCAGATACGCTGGACCCCTATTACGGAGGTCATACGAGCCGACAAATGCCGGATCAGGCAAGCGGGAGCAGCTGGTGGGTTACGATCCATCCCAGGTCCCTCACTAGCAATAGCAGCACAATAAAACAGGCAGTGCTTCCGTGGGATCATCCATATGTGGGGGATATCAAACAGAAAGGAAATCCTCCATAGTGTAGTACTTCAAATACTTTATTAAGGGATAAATTGCGTTGCTGACATCACAGGTTGAGCAGAAAGTTAAGCAAACAGACAGCACGTCCGCGGTAAAGCCGGCCAGCTGATAGTGTGGTGACGTCAGGTCTCGTGACTCCTGTCCAACGCGGCGTTTCTCCGTAAGAGGCTTCTGCTGGGAAAGGAGGCGGTTCAGCCATCCAAGTGGCCGCAGCCTGCGAACCGAGAAGGAAGACTGGGTGAAGAAGGAAGCCTCTGCAGAATCATCACATGTGCAGCAGCATGGCATTTTCATATCAGAGTCCAAGATTGCAGCTCCCTTGGCTGTAAAGTATAGGAGGGTTTAGTTCTGTTTTAACTTTAAGTGAAAGCAGGTGTCTGCACTGTGTACAGGGCTGGATATTCCATTAAGCACAGTAGGCATGTGCCTACAGGCACCCTTCCTGGAGGGATGCCTGACTGTATGAGCATGATCTCTCTCTCTCTTTCTGAACCAGGCCACATGTTAAAGTCCAGACACACCGGGCTAGTTCCGCGCCTGTGACAGAGTTGAGCGGACAGGGATGGGAGGAGTGTCTTGCTGTGGTCTGTCCCCTGAACTGAGGTTTGCTGTGTCGTGCATGCTGAAACTTTTGAAGGAACAAGCTCTGTGTGCCCTACTGGAGGTGGTGGAGTCCTGGGGGGGCGACCCTGGAGGGGCTTTATGCTGGTTATTCGGAGAGGGCCCCCTCCTCACCTGCTGCGCTGTAGACTTTTCCGCTGGCCAGAGCTGCAATATTCTGGGCAACTGAAAGCCCTGAGCGGGTGTCAGGGAGCCGGATGAGCCGACGTGTGCTGCAACCCTTACCACTACAACAGGCTGTGTGGCCCAGGTGTGTGAAGGGAGACTGCAGGAGGGAATGGTCTTCACTAATGCTCATGCACTGTGCCCATGGCACACAAAAAAACACGTTTATGCTTTATGTACACTTTGGACCTATTCGTTTTCATTGAAATAAATGGAATAAGAATTAAGACACACACAGCCAGGGACATTTCATTTGTGATATCTCTCATCCTCTCTCTCCCCCCCTTTCAAACTAGCACCCCACATTGCAAGGAGACCTTCTTTGCGGACCCTGATGTAAAGGGTCACTGACTGTCATGTAAGGGGGGGGGGCTTTGATGACCAAAGACCACCTTACATCAGAGTTCCCCTTTCCATCAAAGTCCACAGCATTCTCCTTTTCACATATAAAAAGATTTATATAAAAGATTTTTATCATGAAAAAAGTCGGTCTTACTGTCAATTTTTCCTGAGATGTGTCCCGCCGTGATCGTATATTTTAGTAAATGTGAATAATGTCTCATTGACATGTGGCATAATACTTGCTCATATATAGCACAATCAGTGCAGTGCAATAATAAATAAAGCATGAATCAATAAACAGTTCCAGCATGCAAGATGATCCTCCTCTGTGTGCACTGTGCCTGATGTCAAACGAGACAGTGATCAAGAGTGAATGAAGCCCGTCCACCACAGACAATCCTAGCCTCTCACATCAGACATTCAACCTGAAACAGGTCACATAGCATGTGTCCCACACCTGGAGGCATCGATATCCAATGAATCAGCAATACTCAGATTGATCCAATCATGAGTTATATATGTGAATAAAGATAAAGAATCCAGTGCTCTCCGTCGCATACATTTTATTGAAAATAAAATAATAAAATCTCACTTACAAAGGAAGCACTTCAGCCAAGTGCGAGCATGTAGGCATTCAAATGTTTCAAACCAAAAAGATGGCCATGGGTAACACGTTACGTCCTATGGGCAGGACTTCCACGGCGGGTTAGGAGACACGTAGATGGCCCGCTCTGCTAAATAGTCAATGCCATAGCAACCTGACACCAATCAGACCAGTCTCCATGGACAGAGCGGTCCAGCCGCACATACAATCCTGCCTTACTAAGAGAGCAGTGGGAGAACCAATAATCTGCAACTCAACTTTTACAGAAATAAAAAAAATGTACATATAAAAATATAATATAAATGATTCTTACCGTAGAATAAAACCTTAATGTGGGGCGTAGAGTGGACAAACATACAAAAATGTTCACATTTAAAAATCAATGCATAATATCGCTACACATTAAAGGGGCACTCTACTCAAGGTAAACATAAGAATCAATATATACTAAACCCTAAAATTTAAACACTAATTATGTCACACCACGGCCATCTTTGAACAACATATAAAAAATAAAATAATTAATTTAAAATTACTATCTATCAGATATAAAACAATTTAAGTTGAAGTCTACATTCAAGCCAGCAGGGGTCATAACCTTCATCTCATATATCCAGAACGACTCTCTATGACTCAACTGATGTATATAATTGACACCCCTGGGCGGCCATAGGACATAACGTGTATAGGGGGAGGAGTCACGTATGACGTCACCCGTGGCCATCTTTTTGTTTTGAAACAGTGCTTCCTTTGTAAGTGAGATTTTATTACTTGAGTTACATTAAAAGTATACAACGGAGAGCACTAGATGCTTTATCTTTATTCACATATACAACTCATGATTGGATTGATCTGAGTTTTGCTGATTCATTGGATATTGATGCCCCCCAGGTGTGGGACACATGCTGTGTGACCTGTTTCAGGTTGAATGTCTGAGGTGAGAGGCTAGGATTGTCTGTGGTGGACGGGCTTCATTCACTCTTGATCAATGTCTCCTTTGACATCAGGCACAGTGCACACAGAGGAGCGCCATCTTGCATGTTGGGACTGTTTATTGATACATGCTTTATTAATTATTGCACTGCACTGACTGTGTTATATATTATCTTAAAGGTTTATTTTGAATTTATCCTTGTATTGTTCAGCTGGCAATAATTTTATCTGTTTCTATTTCTTTTATCTGCACTGAATATTTTTAGTTATATAATACTTGTTCATGTCCCTTGCAGTGAAAGGGTTGAAGTCTGACGTTATCTCATGGCCAAAAACTACTCTTTCAGGATGTTAAGCATAACAGATTCCAATGTTCTAATCTTTTATTTGTCCTGTAAATCACAAATGTTTCTCATAAACAAGGCAAGAGCAAAAACCATTTAGAAAGTCTGAATACATTAGGTAGGGAAGTGCATTCTCTCGTCTAGAAGTAAGCATTAATAATGTAGCTTGAAAGAAATGAGCGCTACAATAAATGTGAAGGAGCGTTCAATCTAAAATACAAGTTGCTCAGCAATAACAAATTTGGAACATTCATACATTTTTCCAGTTTTTTAAGTTTGCTCTGAGCTTCAGAAGGGAAATATGGATGTATTGTTAGTTCTGTTTTCTTTCCCCTGAGCTTCTTAGCCGTGTCTGCTGAGCCTTTGTGACTTGTTCACAATGCACATGGAAACCTCCAAGTTGCACATCAGCCATGCATTATATATTTACAAAGCCACTGACTTAGCTGGCACAAAGCCTGATACATCGAGTCACAAAATAGAGACAGGGCTTTTTTTTTTTCACTTTACAAAATATCAGACTTTAAGGAGGTCTCTGCTGAAAACAGAAAATTTTGCCTCCAGGTTTTCCTTTACTGTCCTTCTGACAGCCATTCCTGATCATAGACGTACCCAAGGAGTGTGCCCGGGGTGCCTGGGCACACTCTAATCACTAAGTGCACATTAACAATATCACTTTGCTTGCCAGCAGGGCGATATACTGTATATATAGATAGATATATCTATCTATATCTATCTATATATAGATATATATATGACATCGAGGCCAACGGGGGGGGGGGGGCTTTGGCCGAGCCTCATTCTCCCTGCCGCCTCAACCCCACGAAGCATCGCCCCGGGCCCGCCCGCCTCGCGTTCACCCCCCCCCCCGGCCACCCCGACGAGGCGTACGCCGCCCACGGCATGCAGCCCTCCCCCCAGAGGCTGGTTCAGACGACGGGCTACCTGGTTGATCCTGCCAGTAGCATATGCTTGTTTCAAAGATTAAGCCATGCATGTGTAAGTACACATGGCCGGTACAGTGAAACTGCAAATGGCTCATTAAATCAGTTATGGTTCCTTTGATCGCTCCATCTGTTACTTGGATAACTGTGGTAATTCTAGAGCTAATACATGCCGACGAGCGTTGACCCCCAGGGATGCGTGCATTTATCAGACCAAAACCAATCCAGGGGCTCCAGCCGCTTTGGTGACTCTAGATAACCTTGGGCCGATCGCACGCCCCCATGATGGTGACGATACATTCGGATGTCTGCCCTATCAACTTTCGATTTTTCAGAGAATATGAATGATAACACAAAAACTTTTCTTTCACTCATGGTTAGTGTTTGGCTGAAGCCATTTATTATCAGTCAACTATGTTTACTCTTTTTAAATCATAATGGCAAGAGAAACTACACAAATGACCCTGATCAAAAGTTTACATACCCCAGTTCTTAATACCGTGTATTGCTCCCTTTAACATCAATGTGGGAAAATTACTTAGAACCCCCAAACATTATATATATATATATATGTGTGTGTGTATATATACATATTTTTTTAGCAGAGACCCTAGAGAATAAAATGGCGGTTGATGCATTATTTTATGTCACACTGTATTTGCACAGCGGTCTTTCAAAAGCAATTTTCTTTGAAAAAACACACTTTAATGAATTTATAAAAATTCAACAGTAAGGTTAGCCCAATTTTTTTTGTATAATGTGAAAGATGATGTTACACTGCGAGATTCGTGAGAGAATCATGATCTTTATTCTAAGCAAAAAAATTGTGATTCCAATTTTGTCCAGAATCGTGCAGCTCTACACACAGCAATAAAAGACTGATAGAAGACCAAACCCTTCTCCATGCTACTGAAAAAGGCAAATTTTGTCCCCAGGTTTTCCTCTACTTCCTGTCCTTCTGACACTTAGTCCTGATACACAAGTTTTTTTTTTTTTCCCAGGACAACAGATTATTAGAAATCTCCACAATTTGGATACAAACAGCAACACAAGACTGACAGAAGTTCAAACCCTTCTCCATGCTACTAAAAAATTTTTCTTGCTGATTGTGTCTTTGCTGAAGACATTTCTTTCTCTACTTCCCTCATTTGGCAGAAAGTGAGGGACAATCTGAACTTTCCCAACTTTTTTTAAAAACACAAATGTCTGACAGGAGCTGGATTTTAAATCTAAACTTCAGAAAAGCAGCTTTTGAACCCCTGGAAGGAAACACTGCCAGGTCCTCAAACTCCTCTTCAGTAGCAGCGGCACAATATGGTCGAAAGCACACCCCAAGCCTGCTAACTGGACACGGGACGGAGCAGCAACACACTAATGAGGACATCTCCCTGCCCATTTTACCCCTCCTAAAGGCTGATAACAAGAAAGACTGCAATCGAGAACAATTCAGGTAATGATTCTGGTTGCATTTAAAAACACATTTAAAGTGGTTGTAAAGGAAGAACGTTTTTGATTTTAATGCATTCTATGCATTAAGATCAAAAAGCCTTCTGTGTGCAGCAGCCCCCCTCAGCCCCCTAATACTTACCTGAGCCCATCCGGATCCAGCGATGTTGCAGGAGACACTCGGCTGTCCAAGACTCCCCTCATTGGCTGAGACAGCATTGAAGCGCCATTGGCTCCCGCTGCTGTCAATCAAAGTCAGTGAGCCAATGAGGAGAGAGGGGGGCTGGGCCACAGCTCCTGCAGCTCGGCTCGGGTGCCCCCATAGCAAGCTGCTTGCTGTGGGGTCACTCAACAGGAGGGAGGGGCCAGGAGTGACAAAGAGGGACCCGAGAAAAGGAGGATGTGGGGTGCTCTGTGCAAAACCACTACACAGAGCAGGTAAGTATAACATGTTTGTTATTTTTAAGCAAAAAAAAATGGAGACTTTAGTATCACTTTAAAGCTGAACTCCAGACTGGAACAAAAAAAAGCAGTGGGGTCCTCCTGCACTGTGAGGATTAACTGCTTGTTATTTCTAAGGGGTAAAAGAATAATCTGTATTACTTACCGTATTCCCTGTTCCAGCAGGCTCCAGTGCTGTTCTCATCTCCACAAAGCTGCAGGCTGTGGGTGGTCCCTTGCCATCATCATGCAGGGTTATTAACCCTGTGTTGTATGGTATGTGGACCTTAAGCAGCTTAGAGAAGAGGCTTCAGTGACCCAGTTGCAGACATAGAAGGAGTCTGCTGGGGTGCAGTATAAGATACGTTTCTTCCAGCACCTATACACAGAGTGAGCATTCAGCCCTTGCAATGCTGGGGGGCACTGCAAGGGTATATCTATATTCCAGCCCAGAGTTCACCTTTAATGGTTTCAGATTGAGTTCCCATCTAAGAATAATTAAAAATACCAGAAAGTGTGACAAGTTACCTGTTTAGGTCAATGTTTAAAGCTGAACTCCGGTATAAGCAAATATCGTCTAAATACAAGAGGCATGGAAATTTTTACTTGAATCTTGGTGTACTTATTATCTTCCAGATCTGTGCAGTAATCTAGTGTGAACCCGTCTCTGTGTACCCGTCTCTCTGCTGGAGCTTCCTTGTATACAGATTGGTCACTGCTGCTTCCTCTCGCACCTCTGCTTTCCACACAGGGCAAGTGCTGTCCCTGCTACTTTACAAGGTAATATCATGATTTGCAATGACACTTGGTGCACACAAAGTGGATTTAAATCATTTGTGGCTATTGAGGAATAAATTCAAAGAAAAGTTTTTAAGCCCAGAGTTCAGTTTTAATATATCAACCCTTTAGTACAACATTTTGATGTGTAAAATTAAAGTGGTACTAAAGTCAATATAAAAAAATAGCATATGCAGTCTGTCACTAACATTACCAAAGCAATCTATGTTTTTCTGAGCAACCACTGTAACTTAATTTTTTTATCTGTTGACCCTGCTGTTCTTTTGCAACTTTTTTCGATAGACTGAGCTATCCAGCAAAAGGGACAGTTAGAGGATTGATACAAACCATTTACCACTGACAGGGGTGCTTACAATGCTTAGCTTTGATTCATTTATCTAAATCTTTATTATCACTTATCATTTATTATTACTTTCCTGCTTTATACTTAAAGCTGAACTTCACCCTAAAGAGGAAATTTCGATTTATGCCCCCCTTCTCCTAACATTGGCATTTGTTTGAGGGGCAGAAGCAGGTACCTGGTTTTGACAGTTACCCACTCCCACTTCCGGATGGATTGCTGTGGCAATCCATCGGATGTTCTCCCCCCACTTGCAACCTTCTGGAACACGTCACATGGACCATTCACAAAACACAGCGTGACTTGTGCATGCGCAGTGGTAAAGCCACAAGGAATCACAGCCGGTTGCCCATAGTAAACATGGCGGCGCCAGGGGACCCTAAAGACCGGTATAGAAGAGATGCGTACAGCACTGGACCCCTGGACAGGCGAGTGTCCTTTTATTAAAAGTCAACAGCTACAATATTTGAAGCTGCTAACTTTAAATTTTTTATCCAAAAGGCTAAAGAACCGCTTTAACCATTTAAAAACTGTGAGCAGGCGACTCTTTATTGCAGAAGAGACCTGCAATAACAAACACTTACCTGCCTACTTACAGTCCTCTACTGAATGCACACTGAGCTGTGCTCTGCCGGAGTGACGAACACCCATGCATATGCACGGAATGATGTCATTCTACCACCTACCAATCAAGAGGCCAAAAACCCAGCACCCAGAAATAGTGTTGCGCCCTGTCCAGGATTCACCCGGACAGTCCGGATTTTAAATCACGTGTTTTAAATCATGTGTCCGGGTTTCAGGTGAACTGGCGGACATTTTTCCAGACAGGAATGTGGCTCAGAACAGGGCCTGATAGGAGGGTGATGGGGCACTATGCGTGCTGCATTACTATTCTCTTTGGAGCGCCCAAAGGTATCCCAGGTCTGTTACAATCCTATATTGTATACTAATAAAAAAAACATTTTGCTGTGCATGCTAAAGTGTTCAGGTTTGGCTTGAAGAAAAAGTGGCAACCCTACCCAGAAAAAAACGGGGTTAAAGTGGAGTTCCACCCAAAAATGGAACTTCTGCTTTTCGGATTCCTCCCCACTCCGGTGTCACATTTGGCACCTTTCAGGGGGGAGGGGAGAGCAGATACCTGTATAATCCAGGTATTAGCTCCCACTTCTGGGCATAGATTGTCGCAGTATCCACAGTGATCTACGCCATGTCCGGCCCCTCCTCCATCCCCCTCGCTGTCTTCTGGGAGACACACAGGTCCCAGAAGACAGCAGGGACAAGTGAGATTGCACAGGGCGACTCACGCATGCGCAGTAAGGAACAAGGCTTCACTTCCTGATTCCCTTACCGAAGATGCTGGTGTTTCCACCCGGGAGCCGAGGGACAGATTGGCTTCGGGTGAGAACATTGCGGGTGCCCTGGACAGGTAAGTGTCCATATATTACAAGTCAGCAGCTGCAGCATTTGTAGCTGCTGACTTTTAATTTTTTTTGTTGGTGGAACTCCGCTTTAAGATGACAGAGGCTGAAGAGGGATGTAATAATGTAAAGTAATGATAAGGGATGCTGCATGCCTGGAAAGTTGAGGTGAGTATTTTGGTGTGTTTAGCTCTGCTTTAAAAACGGTTAACTGGAGTTAAGGTTTAAATTGATAGTCACTTATACATCAGTTATTTAAATCTACTAGTCCTTCTAACACCACCCTCTCAGGACATTGGCGTTGTCCAGGGTGTCTAGGTTGCTCCTAAAGGTGGCCATAGATGGATCGAAATTCAGGCAGTTCAGCAGGGACCAGCCAAATTTCCATACACGTGTGGACACTGCAGTTGCATATTTCTACTGTCGGATACAAGTTGCTCAATCACCAGCTGCAGCCAATGGCTGCAGAGCTGATCAGTCTATTCTGACAGCAGGGGAGTGTCCCCGTGTCAGAACACAAAAATGCATGTGATTCTGTGCGATTTGAGCCGATTCATTTTGAATGGCTCAAACCGCACCACATGCACGTGAAAAAAGTGCGGGCAGCTTTTTTTTGGAACCGCATGGGTGTACCAGGTAAACGCATTGTGTTTTGCAAGCTGCTTTTGAGATTATGTTAACTTTTAAAGTGTTTGTTACCCCAGCATTTCATATTCCTGATATGTGCCTGCTGTCCCATGTACTTGTATGGAAAAGCATCTTGTTCTCTTTGTATTGCTCCCTTTGTGTGAAATCCCTGGTGTTCCTGTCATTCCCCCTCGCTTTCATGTTAAAAACTGACCACACTAAGCAGGAGAGCACAGTGTGGTCATTTCTTTAGCTATGCTGGGAACTTAGCCTGCTCTCCTCAAATGTCCAAACTTGTCCTGATACGCCTCTGATGCACAGACTTTCACTGGGAAGCTCAGTGTCCTGTTGTTTCTCCTCCCCCCAGCTCCTATGCACAGAGGGAACAGAGTTTATGTGATCACGTATAAAAAAAATTGAAAAAAAATATATTTATAATGCTTTTTTATATCTATATGAATGGGTTGTTTTACAGTTTTTATTGTGTGCACAGGGAGTTAACTCTTAATTAACCAGGACATGTTCTTTTTTTTTACTGCTAAACCCTTTCATTTCAAACTGTATAATCACTAATTAACAGTTTCATCTCGTGTTCCATGTTTCTATTGTAAATTATTTGCTGAAACATTTTTTATGAAGCACATATATACACTATTATCTTTAAGGATTTACTGTTAAAAGTACATGGTTTAGGGCCGGTTCACACTGCTGCGATGCAGGAACCCTGCGAATCCACTGCGGGTTCCCACATCGCAAGTTTCCCGGCGGCAGTTCACACTGCCCTATGCGAACTGCTGGGAGTGTCAGGTAAAAGTTAATGATACCCCCAAATCAGTTTGCATATCGCAGTGCGATCTCCAAACTCGGACATGAATCGGATCGCATGGGAAAAATGAAATGTATGCAAAAAAAACCTTTAATTCTTTTGTAAATAACTTTAACATGCTTTGTACCAAAAATGTAATTTTAATGTTGCAGTAAATAGAACAAGCAGCATAATAAATGTAGGGCTGCAACTAACGATTATTTTCATAATCGATTAGTTGCCCGATTATTATTTCGATTAATCAATTAATCGGATAATAACCTTAAAAAAAAAGTGTGCTGTATAATTTAATATGTAAAGTTTAAAAAAAATGAATTCTTAAATATCTCTATGCAGTGGTAAATATAAATAACCAACTATATGTTTAGGGAGAAAATTCTCTAATCTACTCTGAGAATAACAGACAGAAGAGAAATAATGTATATACTATTGGACGTTGAATGTGGTAAATATCAGACTAGGAGATCACATTTTTTATTTGGACCCCTTTCACACCGGGGCGCATGTAATGATCCCTGCCCCCTGTAATGTTCCCTGCCTCCTTGTATTGTGCCCTGTTCCAATGTGCCCTGCCTGCATGTAATATGCCCTGCTCCCACGTAATGTGGCTTGCCTCCATGTAAAAGTTTAATTTAAATGTAATTGTAATGCCTTCTATTACCTCCAGTCTATCGGCCTTCACCGGGTTCAGATGCTGATCTTCCCTGCACAGTCTTTAAAGTATTTTTTTTTTTTAAACAAACATGTTATATTTACCTGCTCTGTGTAATGGTTTTGCACAGAGCAGCCCAGATTCTTCTCCTCTGGGGTTCCTCACCGATGCTTCTGGCTCCTCCCTGCATTCATAGTGCCCCAATAGCAAGCTACAAATTATAGTATAGTGTGCCCATATAACAAGGTAAAAAGATTCTGCCTTTACACCCACTCATTTCCTGCCCAGGACTACATGTTCCATGAGGCATTGCTCCTCACACATTCACAGTTCTCAGGCACTTACTGACATGTATGGACGGTGTACTGAGCTGTATGTGTGCTGCACTGTATTTCCTGATGTGTAAACAAATATTGCATTCTGTATGCAGGCCAACTAATCGGCTGGCCGATTAATCGATTATGAAAATAGTTGACAACTATTTTGCATAATCGATTAGTTGTCGATTAATCGATTAGTTGTTTCAGCCCTAAATAAATGTATAGGTTTTCCTCACATTATCCGTACTTTTGTTCACAATATTACTGATCAAACTTGAAAAAATACATTTTTACTCTTTTTCCCCTTAAAATGCAAATACATTTTAAAAATTCAGAGAGGATTTTAGGGTCACGAGAAAGCCCCTTTTTCCCCCAAAAAATTAATATACCGTATTTATCGGCATATAACATGCACTTCGGAGGGGAAGGAGGGGGCTCTAACTCAGCTCGCACGTCTCACACACACAGTCCCGCCTCCGCCACTGGTATTGGACCAGTGTTCTGTCTATCACATGAGCTAGTCCAATGCCGATGGCAGAGGTGATTTCATGACTGTGTATGTGACTGCCGACTGAGAGCCGAGGAAACAGGTGACGGCTCGGTGATTTCATATGAAAGAAGGTGAGCTGCACTGATGAGGGAAATGGGCACAGAACAGGCTGCAGATGGGGACAGAACAGGCTGCACTGAGCTGCAGATGGGCACAGAACAGGCTGCAGATGGGCACAGAACAGGCTGCAGATGGGGACAGAACAGGCTGCAGATGGGGACAGAACAGGCTGCAGATGGGCACAGAACAGGCTGCAGATGGGCACAGAACAGGCTGCAGATGGGGACAGAACAGGCTACAGATGGGCACAGCACAGGCTGCAGATGGGGACAGAACAGGCTACAGATGGGCACAGCACAGGCTTCACTGAGATGCAGATGGGCACAGAACAGGCTGCAGATGGGCACAGAACAGGCTGCAGATGGGCACAGAACAGGCTGCAGATGGGGACAGAACAGGCTGCAGATGGGCACAGCACAGGCTGCACTGAGATGCAGATGGGCACAGAACAGGCTGCACTGAGATGCAGATGGGCACAGATTAGGCTGCATTGAGGCTGCAGATGGGCACTAATCAGGCTACATTGATTCTCACTGACCATTATGTTGCTTCAAACTAGTTTATTTTTAAAAAATTAAAAATTTCCTGAAACTTGCCTCTTAAAGTGTTATACGCCAATAAATACGGTATGTATCCATTCTTTATCATACGTAATTACAAGGTTATGGACTCATGAACAGACACATAGCAGAAATGTGAAATATGGTCGGGTCCATAGGGGGTAAACAGGTTTGAGAGCCGAAGAGGGTGAAGCCGCCACCGCATCTAATGACTGGTAAGCTGCAATATATAATTTTTTTTTCTGGGTTTAGCACGGCTTTAAGTGCTTTGAATGCTGCCTTAATGCATGTTTATCTTAATAATAAAAAATAATCTTCTATACAATATATGTTCAGTAATATGGTAGCCACACTCCAGAAAGATGCAAGCTGATTGTTCAGAACAATGACTTATTGATGTAAAAGCAAAACAAAAAAATCAATATGACTGAAACTATTGTGTAATATGTATAGATCAGCCTAATCCTCTCAGCGTTCATAAAGAGCCCATCTGCTGCACGCTCTCATATGATCATAGACTGCCAGCAGATAGGAGAGAGCCCAGCGATCACAACATTCTTATCTAGCTAGTCTAACCTAAATAGCTCTGACTTCCTGGTGGAAGGTTTATATCAGTCTTTGTTCTTACAAGGCTTTTTTTTTTTTTCCCCCCTCTAAAAATAATACCACTGTGAGTTGAAGGTGTTCAATGCTGCTATTTGTGGCTTTTCTGTGCCACGTTACTATGGGACCGCAAGCAACAAAAGAGTGCGGAATATCATGTCATGCAGCGAGAGCCCGCTGTTAAGTCATTTCTGACACATGCTGCTCATGTGGGAGAGAGAGGTACAATGGTTCAAATGCAATAAAAAATAATTGCTTTAACCGTTCGGCTACCACCACTAGACACTGCTGAACTATGCACATGATCACGAGGGTTAAGGAAATATTTATTTCCATTTTTCAAAGCAATATCCTCCTCCGCGACATTAACAATTATACATTAACCCACACAAACATTTTTATATGCAAAACACAAGATGGATTATGGCAGGTGTAGAGGTGTAGAGCAAAATAAAAGCAAGAAAAGCACACTAGAACAGAGAGAAAAAAAATAGAAAAATTGATTGTTTTTAACCTCTTCGTGCCAGCGCCTCCCGGCCCTTTAAGAGGTTTATGATGCCAGGGGCGCGGCTTAAGATCACGTGACCCCCCACGATTGGCAGTCACGTGACCCGAAAATTCACCAAGAGCCTGTTAATACAGCTATGCCAAGAGCGCTTGCGCTCTGAAATTTTCGGGTCACGTGACAGCCAATCGCGGGGGTCACGTGACCTGAAAGTTCCAGAGCGCAAGCACTCACGGCATAGCTGTATTAATAGCCATTCATGCAAATATGCAGGCTCTCGGCGTTAAGGACCAGGCGCCGAACGGCGGCATATTTGCATGCAGCCAGCGCCAAGGGGTTAAACTGTACCTATAGTCAAAATTTTAAATCCTATGTTCATTTCCACATTGTATTTCAATTATGTTTCTTTAATTCCATAGCTCTCAACTGTTCCTGATTTCGAGGGACTGTCCCTGATTTGGAACAAAGTCCCTCGGTCCCTCTTTCCTCCTCATTTGTCCCTCATTTTGGTCTGATCTATATATTTGTATATAAAATGCACTTTTTATCTTTTAAAAAGTGTTTCCCAGTGCTAAACCATTCATCCAATTTCTAAATTGTTACATTTGTACATTTCAAAAGCCAATAGAAAGGAATAGCAGTGATAAAAAAAAGCACTTGTGAGTTTAACTAGTAATTTTTTTATAACTCTCTTTTAAGGGGGGCGAGGCAGGTGTGTGTCCTATGCCTTTATACTTTTGCTAATAGGTGTCCTTCGTTCCATCACAAAAAGTTGGGAGGTACGTAATTCCTATTACTCTTGAAGCACATAAACGTACTTTGTGACGATCCCCACACATTTACTACGAATGGAATTTCATGACATGTATTCACTATACCCCATACCTCCCAACTTTTTGAGATGGGAATGAGGACACCTATTAGCAAAAGTATATAGGCATAGGATGCACCCCCCTGCCACGCCCCCTTAAAGGTGAATTATACAAAAAAAAAGATTTGATAAACCCACAAGTGCTTTTTTTTAACCACTACTAATCCTTTATACTGGATTTTGAAATTTATCAATACAGAAATTTAGAAAATGGATGAAAGGTTTAGCCCTGTGAAACACTTTTTGAAAGATAAATAGTGCATTTTATATACAACTATATAGATTAGACCAATCTGAGGGACAGATAAGAAGGAAAGAGTTCCAGAGAAACATTTGTTTTAAATCAGGGACAGTCCCTTGAAATCAGGGACAGTTCAGAGCTATGATACCCTGTGAGTAGGCACTACTGTGTCACACATTTTACAAAGCCCTCCTTCTCAACTACAGAGGTGCTGAGAGGAGGAGCCTCAGGAGGTGGAGTCAGTACAGGAATCTTGCAGGAAGCAAGGTACCATGGGATATGTAGTCCTTAGAAATTGAAAGTAAACAGCAGAGGAGAAGCAGCAAAGCATGCAGGGAATCTGGGAAGATGTGGTACCACAAGTCCCAGAAAATGTGAGGTACTTTTTCTTTAAAGGGCCCACCAACATAAACATCTGTAAAATGAATGCTGCAAGTCCTTTCTTTTTGAGAAATGACTATTTTTAGTGGACACATTATTTTTCTTAGGTAACATGTACACGTTATTTAAGTTTCAGTTCTTTTTCTGTTGTACCTACAGTGCTGTCAGTCTTTTACAAGTATTCTTGTTTTTTGGGAGTACACAGTGAACAATTAAAGAATTCCCAGCAATGGTATGCTAGACATACAATTGGATGAGGTGAAGAGTCAGAGCAGTGATGTCATGCTCTCCGCCTTGTCCAATGAAAGAATCCTTTGATTCATCCTGAAAATGTAAAGCATTCTCTGAATAGCACCCGTGCTAAATGGCCAAATTCCTGCATTGGCAGTGAATCAGACCAGCCACTCAGCACTAGGACTGGAAAAGTGGAGATCACTGGAGTAGTAGAAGCAAGTGGAGATCACTGGAGTAGAAGAAGCAAGTGGAGATCACTGGAGTAGAAGAAGCAAGTGAAGATCACTGGAGTAGAAGAAGCAAGTGGAGATCACTGGAGTGGAAGAAGCAAGTGGAGATCACTGGAGTAGAAGAAGCAAGTGGAGATCACTGGAGTAGAAGAAGCAAGTGGAGATCACTGTAGTAGAAGAAGCAAGTGGAGCTCACTGGAATAGAAGAAGCAAGTGGAGATCACTGAATTAGAAGAAGCAAGTGGAGCTTACTGGAGTAGAAGAAGCAAGTGGAGCTCACTGAAGCGGAAGAATCAAGTGGAGCTCACTGAAGCAGAAGAATCAATCGGTGTTCATTGGAGTAGAAGAAGCAAGTGGAGCTCACTGGAGTAGAAGAAGCAAGTGGAGATCACTGGAGTAGCAGTATCAAATTCAGTGATTTCCATCTTCTAGGGAATGTGTCCAGCTTTCAGAGGCTATTGATACAAGATGGACCACTGTAACTATGTACAGTTGTGCTCATAAGTTTACATACCCTGGTAGAATTTATGATTTCTTGGCCATTTTTCAGAGAATATGAATGATAACACAAAAACTTTTCTTTCACTCATGGTTAGTGTTTGGCTGAAGCCATTTATTATCAAACAACTGTGTTTACTCTTTTTAATTCATAATCACAACAGAAACTACCCAAATGACCCTGATCAAAAGTTTACATACCCTGGTGATTTTGGCCTGATAACATGCACACAAGTTGACACAAAGGGGTTTGAATGGCTATTAAAGGTAACCATCCTCACCTGTGATCTGTTTGCTTGTAGTTAGTGTGTGTGTATAAAAGGTCAATGAGTTTCTGGACTCCTGACAGACCCTTTCTGGATTCTGAGTCATGGGGAAAGCAAAAGAATTGTCAAAGGATCTGCAGGAAAAGGTAGCTGAACTGTATAAAAGTGGAAAGAGATATAAAAAGATATCCAAGGAATGGAGAATGCCAATTAGCAGTGTTCAAACTCTAATCAAGAAGTGGAAAATAAGCGGTTCTGTTGAAACCAAACCACGGTCAGGTAGACCAACTAAAATTTCAGCCACAACTGTGAGGAAAATTGTTTGTTATGCAAAGAAAAACCCACAAATAACTACAGGTGAAATATAGGACTCTCTGAAAACATGTGGTGTGGCTGTTTCAAGATGCACAATAAGGAGGCACTAGAAGAAAGATGGGCTGCATGGTCGAGTCCCTAGAAGAAAGCCATTACTACACTAATGCCACAAAGTATCCTGCTTACAATACGCCAAACAGCACAGAGACAAGTCTCAAACCATCTGGCACAAAGTCACTTGGAGTGATGAGATCAAAATTAAGCTTTTTGGCCACAACCATAAACACTGGTGGAGAGGAGTCAACAAGGCCTATGATGAAACATACACCATTCCTACTGTGAAACACGGAGGTGGATCGCTGATGTTTTGGGAATGTGTGAGCTACAAAGGCACAGGAAATTTGGTCAAAATTGATGGCAAGATGAATGCGGTATGTTATCAAAAATACTGGAGGAACATTTGCATTCATCAGCCAGGAAGTTGGGACAAACTTGGACATTCCAACATGACAATGATCCAAAACAAAAGGTCAAGTCAACTTGTTATTGGCTACAGCAGAATAAAGTGAAGGTTCTGGAGTGGCCATCTCAGTCTCCTGACCTCAATATCATTGAGCCACTCTGGGGAGATCTCAAACGTGCAGTTCATGCAAGACAGCCCAATAATTTACAGGAACTGGAGGTTTTTTGCCAAGAGGAATGGGCAGCTTTACCATCTGAGAAGATAAAGAGCCTCATCTACAAATACCACAAAAGACTTCAAGCTGTAATTGATGTTAAAGGGGGCAATACACAGTATTAAGAACTGGGGTATGTAAACTTTTGATCGGGGTCATTTGGGTAGCTTCTGTTCTTATGATTTAAAAAAGAGTAAACACAGTTGATTGATAATAAATGGCTTCGACCAAACACTAACCATGAGTGAAAGAAAGTTTTTGTGTTATCATTCATATTCTCTGAAAAATGGCCAAGAAATCATAAATTCTGCCAGGGTATGTAAACTTATGAGCACAACTGTATAACATGCAAATGCCTAAAATTATTCTTTACAGTAAATATTTCCATATTATAAAAACTGAAAAGTGGCAGCAGGACTGAAAAGTAGGCCTCTGCAGTTGCCGGCATGTTTTCTTCCCAAACACTGACTTAAAGTGCATGTAAACACTGATTGAATAACATTTAGTAAGCTAAAGTAGATACTGTCATAAACAATGGCCATTAGTGACGTAGAGGCCAGTGACTGGAACCATAGCACACAGCAAAGAAAATTCAACACACCCGGTTTTACAAGAAAGTGAAGATTCAAGCAATTGACAGCAGCATAAGTAAGTATCCAGTCTCTTTTTCAGGACAAGTTTTTTATTTTGACTCTGAAACAAAGTCACTTAAAGGAAGCAAAGTCAGAGGATAGCCTGCAACCTTCTTCTTACTACTGGCCACTAAGGTCATCCATGACACTTAAAATGATTCTAAAGGAATAATAAAAAAATAAAACGTTATGCTTACCTGCTCTGTGCAATGGTTTTGCACAGAGCAGCCCCAATCCTCTTCTATTTGGGTCATCTATTGGTGGTCTTGGCTCCTTCCCCCTGCCAAGTGCCTCCAATAGCAAGCCTTCTGAGCCGCATTCCTGTGAATAGATATTAACCATTCACACACAGAGTGCGGCTCGGGCCCACCCCCCCCCTGTCCTTATTGGCTCACTGGCTGAGTGATCCAATTAGGAAAGACAGAAAAGACAGACACAGGAGAGCTGCTGCTCTCATGCACATCGCTGGATAGAGATGAGGCTTGGGTAAGTATAAGATGGGGGGGGAGGCTGAGGGGGAGATGCACCCAAAAGGTTTTTTATCCTAATGCCCCATACACACGGTCGGATTTTCCGATGGAAAATGTCCGATCGGAGCGTGTTGTCAGAAATTCCGACCGTGTGTGGGCTCCATCGGACATTTTCCATCGGATTTTCCGACACACAAAGTTGGAGAGCAGGAGATAAAATTTTCCGACAACAAAATCCGTTGTCGGAAATTCCGATAGTGTGTACACAAATCCGACGGACAAAGTGCCACGCATGCTCAGAATAAATAAAGAGATGAAAGCTATTGGCCACTGCCCCGTTTATAGTCCCGACGTACGTGTTTTACGTCACCGCGTTTAGAACGATCGGATTTTCCGACAACTTTGTGTGACCGTGTGTATGCAAGACAAGTTTGAGCCAACATCCGTCGGAAAAAATCCTAGGATTTTGTTGTCGGAATGTCCGAACAAAGTCCGACCATGTGTACGCCCTATAATAATTAGAATGTATTACGGTGGGGAAAAAAACTTCTGCCTTTAGAACCACTTTAAGAGCCAAAAGGGAGGCAGAAGGTAGAAAGAGTGGAACAGCCATTGACTTTATTTACTTAACCACTTGCCGCCCGCCCTATTACTAAATGACAGCGGCAAAGTGGTTTGATATTCCTGACCGGACGTCATATGTCGTGATCAGGATATCGAGCCGCTGCGCGCCCCCGGGGGCGCGCATCATGGCGATCGTTGTTGCGGGGTGTCAGTCTGACACCCTGCAACATCGATCTAGGTAAAGAGTCTCTGACGGAGACTCTTTACCACGTGATCAGCCGTGTCCAATCATGTGCCCAAGCAGCTGCCAATCATTGCCCACTCCAATGCCTAATACTGCCAGTGCCACCAGGGATGCCTATCAGTGCCGCATATCAGTGCTGCGTATCAGTGCCGCCTATCAGTGCCCAGGAGTGCTGCCTATCAGTGCCACCCTATCAGTGCCCAGCAGTGCCGCCTTTCCGTGCCCATCAGTGCCAACCAGTGCCACCCATGAGTGCCCATCAGTGCCACCTATCAATGCCCATCAGTGCTGCATATCAGTGCCACCCATCAGTGCTGCCTACCAGTGCCGCATATCAGTGCCCATCGTCAGTGCCCGCTCATTGGTGCCGCCGTATCAGTGCCTGTCAGTGCCGCCTTATCAGTGTCCATCAGTGAAAGAGAAAACTTACTTATTTACAAATTTTTTTAACAGAAACAAAAGCAAAACTTTTATTTTTTTTCAAAATTTTCGGTCTTTTCTTATTTGTTTAGCAAAAAATAAAAACCGCAGAGGTGATCAAATACCACCAAAAGAAAGCTCTATTTGTGGGAACAAAATGATAAAAATTTAGTTTGGGTACAGTGTAGCATGACCACGCAATTGTCATTAAAACTGCGACAGCGCTGAAAGGTCTGGGCAGGAGGGTGTCTAAGTGTCCGGTATTGAAGTGGTTAAGTCAATATTTGCATATTAGAGCACCCTAGGTTTTAGACATTTGGGGAATCCAAAAACAAACAAACAAGAGTATTGATATTTGAGTTCTTTGCAAAGCCTGCAAGATAGGAAGATTTATTCCAAACTTACTTAAACCATAGCCAAACATTTTTTTACTAGTGTTGGATAGAGTGTAGAAGAGGTAAACAGTCAGTTCTATATTGCTGTTTGTGTGCACATGGGAGAATTCCCCCCACTCTCTATCTCAGTGATAGTGGTCACAAGCACAGAAGATCTCACAACAGCATATACAAGGTATTTATATTTACCTGCTGTCATACTTACCTTTGTGGACATTTCCCTTTCTTCTCGCCCCGGCAACCAAAAAATTATGTTAAATTCCCCCAACTGAAGATTCAAAAAGCCACAAAAACACACTTAATGCAAAACTAAGAAAGTTTTGCAGTGAATATTTAAATATGTTTTCAGTGCATCTTCTTTGTGATACATTTTGTTAGACTACTGCAGACTTAATCCTGTAAAGTCAGCATATTGAAATCGCCTCTGAGAGAACTCTGAAACATATTCAGATGTACGAGTGACATATTTGACAAATAGATTGTGGGAAATTACATTTCACACTGGGCTGCCAACAGTGCCAATTTTATAACATGACTCCACTGTGCAGAAACTGTACTAAAATACAAAAAACAAAGGTCAAGATGTTAACCTATATAAACAGAAAATTGTGTACTTCTAAGATTTCTTAGACCGGCTAATGGTCCTCCTCAGACTAGAATTTTTTTTTTACTGAGCTGCATTCATTAACTTTTACATATTAAAGAGGTATTTTTTATATTTTAGGAAAAGTGACAGTTATTATGGAACCATTTTCAAAAACTGGGGCATTTAGGCCTATTCTCCAATCAAGCAATCCATTTTCACACTTTATATAAATCACAGACAAACTGCCACTTTGGTGTAAAATGTGACCCCTTTAGAAAAGTAGTCTATTAGGAGCCACGGATAACAAGTGCTAGTAATAGGTTATTATGACCCATGCCATTTCTTGCTTCTTTACACTATCTACCTGACATACATTGCTAATTAACAGTTTATTTCATCAAATTGCAAATGAGACTTTTTATCCGCGGTTTATTAAATGAATGCAAACATTTAAAGGACTGCCATAGGAAGCAAAAAAGGTTTTTAAGTATATTTAAAGCTATCATTTTTTAATCTTGGTTTTTTTAATGTTTGTATCCCTCTGAAGAGACTTCCTATCATGGAGACGCAACTTGAAATGAGAGGAAAACCCTCAAAAATGAACAGAATTCCCATCTTGGAGAACTGTCATAGGAAAAGATGCCCCTATTGTAGGGTTTTCCCTCACTTCTTGATATGATGACAAGTTGAAATATTTAGATTTCCCCTTACCTTTTATCCTGGTGGCAATGGTCACCAGGACAAACTGAAGAATGAATCTCCCCACCTGGATTCAGTTAGCAATTAAAGCATGGCAGAGTAGAACCCTTTCCTATTCTATCCAAATCTAAAAAGATTTTTGTCTTTATATATGTAGCAAGGTTCCAGGGCTCCTTCGGTCTAATGAGAACCTCTAGGGCCAGAGATAGCTGACATCCTTCTGTATATGGTGGGTTGCATGGCATAGTGGGTGTAATGCAAGTTAGATTGATTGGGCGCCAGACACTTCTTGAATGCAAAAGAGATTTTTATTTCTCTTATCAGAACTTTGGGAGAGAGGGTTAGGGCCAGCACACCCTTAGGTAGTTGCACAATTCATTGACAGACTCCGAGACTTCAACAGGAGGACAGCCATGCAGGGAAAAGCATTCAGCAAGATGCCACATCTGCATGTGTAGGAGTGCTGTCTCCTATGGCAGCAGTCTTTAACAGTTCCTAATACAAAGTGTAACAGTTCCTTCGCTTCCACTACAATCACTTCTTGTAGTTCTTCAGCCCTCTGAGCTCCCAGTCTTTCACTAGACTAGATGATTTACTGCCACTGAATTCCTTGATCTCCTCCAATCATTACGGTAGTATCTTCCTCAAGCGTCACCCCCGCTTCTCTGCTGGGTCCCTAGCTTGGCACTCAAGATACTTCTCAAGCTTCACCCCCGTTGGCCTGCTTGATCCCTGGCTTGACACACAAGGCTGCTCTGCAAGCATCCCCTCCGCTGGCTGGGTCCCTGGCTTGATACCCACTGAAGTTTCCTGATTCTTCACCGTCCCCGGTTGGTGAGAATACTGCTCCGGTACTTGCTTCAGCTACTCACTGTGGTCCCTGGTGATAAGGTGGTTGGTCCCTTAGTGACGACAGCTTCCCCTCTACCTCCTACCATGACAAGTTCTCCGGTCAGCAGAACCGTCACTTCTGGTTGGACTGCTAGCCACAATGCCAACCCTGTGCTGCTCTCTTGCTTCTGGATAGGCTCTCAGACAGCCTAGCAGCCAGATGTGCCCGGGATAGGCCCAAACTCCTGCCTAGCAGCCCAGGCAATACATTACACATCCGCCCAGACAGCCGTCCAGGTGGCACAGAACACTGATCACCTGACTCCACTCAAATATATAGGTTCTCCCAGCAGGCCAAGGGATCCAAGAAAACCCATGCTCATTGGCTGGGATACCCCATATACCCATAATCTGACTTTGCATTGTCCTTCTCATATCTAATGCCACCAAGTGCCCGGCCGCCTAGCGGCAAAAGAGAGAAATGCAGAAATTACAGACTAATGCCCCATACACACGGTCGGACATTGATTGGACATTCCGACAACAAAATCCTAGGACTTTTTCCGACGGACGTTGGCTCAAACTTGTCTTGCATACACATGGTCACACAAAGTTGTCGGAAAATCTGATCATTCTGAACGCGGTGACATAAAACACGTACGTTGGGACTATAAACGGGGCAGTAACCAATAGCTTTCATCTCTTTATTTATTGTGAGCATGCGTGGCACTTTGTGTGTCGGATTTGTGTACACACGATCGGAAATTCTGACAATGGATTTTGCTGTCGGAAAATTTTATAGCAAGCTCTCAAACTTTGTGTGTCGAAAATCCGATGGAAAATGTGTGATGGAGCCTACACACGGTCGGAATTTCCGACAACAAGGTCCTATCACACATTTTCCGTCGGAAAATCTGACTGTGTGTATGGGGCATTAGAGTGAAATCAATTGATCCTTAACAATTAGCCAAAGCAGCTATACCTGGCAGGTAAATTTAGGAGCGACCCTGCCTAAACTCGAGGATGCTACATATACACTTTATTTTTGTAGCCACCTTAGCACATATGTAGCATGGTGTATTTTAAAGCAAGAAGTATAACTCATTCTGCAACTGAAAATGCAATCTATGAAACACTTTACCTAAGACCATTTTAAATACCTAAATTTAAGCTTTACACAATGTTCCCAGCCAGGCTGGGTAGAGATCTCAGAACGTCTCTGGGTGGAAATGTAACTTTTTGCCAGTCAATCTGTATGTCCCAACTGGGGACGAAACCTTGGTGTGAATAATCTAAATTTGGAATGTGCATAATTAGACAGATGAAATATTATGATGGAAAAAACTCTGAACTACTGGGTTAAATGGGTTAACTGGGTAAAGGGGTTAACTTTAACGCTGACCCCCACAGCTGATTATAGTCACCTTCCCTTTACTCAAACTAAACCCTACACTAAGAGCCGGTTCACACGGGGGCGACTTGTCAGGCGACCTAGCCACCTGACAAGTCGCCTCCCGTTCTGTACAATGGAACCGTTCTAATCGGAGCGACTTAGAAGAAAGATTCCTGTACTACTTTGGGGGCGACTTGCATAGACTTCTATACAGAAGTCGTCTTGCAAGTCGCCGTGGCAGTCGTGTGCAGGTCGCCTCGGTGAGGCGACCTGCAAGTCGTGCCGCTTCTAGTGTGAACCGGCTCTAAGCCTCAACTTAAAGTGGTTGTAAAGGCACAAGGTTTTTTTTACCTTTATGCATTCTATAGGGCGTAGGTGGGTAAAGGGTAGAGACAAGGGGTGACTTGGAAGGGGGGAGTACCTACACCTATTCTCTAAGAAAAAAAGCTTTGATTACATCTGTAAATATATGTATATTATAGTACAAGCAATCTGTTCATGGTGGAAATAATTTAGCAAGTAAATAAATGTCTTCCAACCACGGTAATGTTTCAACAATATTAATATAACATCGACTCTACTTTACAAGATTGTGGGAAAACTTAGAACACAAAAGTAGAAATTCCCAGAACATGTGAGAAGAACCCCCAGGGGTTAACTTCTTACGGTCTAGGTCACATATACCATTCACCTGCTAAGACGGAAAAAAAAAAATCCCGTAACCAGAGTGAACCTTATGTCACATGGATGTCCTGACTTTACTTTCAAAGTTATGTCAATCCTGTCATTATTCCAGAAGTGGGTCATGTACAGATAATGCATAGCTTGATCCAGATGGCACTATTGTACGAATGATTACCTTAAAACTGCTCATAACAGCATTTGCAAATCACAATAGGGTAATTACGTATAAAAAATAAATAAATAAAAAAAGCGCCTGGTTGAATTGACTAAAATGCACTGTAGAAATTAAATGTATAAGAAATACACTGTGGATTTATTGTAGCCATATTTGTGTTTCTCCTCATGACTGCCAGGCTTGCACTGAGATTTAAAGTGATACTAAAGTCTCGTTTTTTTTCTTTAAAAATAACAAACATGTTATACTTACCTGCTCTGTGCAGTTGGTTTTGCACAGAGCAGCCCAGATCCTCCTCTTCTTGGGTCCATTTTTTGTGATCCTGGCTCCTTCCTCCTGTTGAGTGCCCCCACAGCAAGCAGTTTGCCATGGGGGCACCTGAGCCGCAGTTCCCTGTATCCATTCAAACACGGAGCCACAATTTGGTCCTGCCCCCTCTCTCTCCTGATTGGCTAACTGACTTTGATTGACAGCAGCGGGAGCCAATGGCACCACTGCTGTGTCTCAGCCAAGCAGAAGGGAGAGTCCCAGACGACCGAGGCATTTGTGTAACATCGCTGGATAGAGATGGGGCTCGGGTAAGTATTAGGGGGGCTGAGGGGAGGCTGCTGCACACAGAATGCATTAGGATTAAAAAACCATCTGCCTTTACAACCACTTTAACTTATGGCATTAGGGGTTCAAGGAAGTATAATTTACAAATAAAGTAATGTCAATTAAGGGTGTGCTAACTTTGGAAATATTATTTTCTCCCTGAGCCTAGGGTCACACTACTGAGATACAATGTACTGCGAGTTTGATCCATCTTTTTGTCCTATGTGAGGTGCGAATTTGCCGTTTTAGGTGGACAGGTGTGAATTTATAGTGATTTTTCCCACAAATTTCAGGAGGCAGACAGTGAACAATTCGCAGAGATGTGAATTGTGTGCTGCGAGTTTACTGCAAGTTCAATTGAAGCCTATAAAAATAAAATTTGCACTGGACCATAGGAATTTGCATCGCACCCATGGTCAAAACGCACAGGACCCTTTTTTTTTCTCTCACCAAATTCGCAATGCATAGATGTGAACAAAAGCCATGGAATACTATGCCTTTTACATGACCTGCGAATCTGTGTGTTCCTAAACACATCAAACCCGCTGTAAATTTGCATCAGTGTGAACCCAGGCTGAAAGGCATTTATGTGAACAGAAAGAATTTATGTTAATATCTATTCTGCTAGAAGCCAGTTGTTTATCCCCACCCCAATTAATCAGTGACCACATATCACTGAACCATGTTTTTGCTTCAAAATATTGCAAATTGGGTGAGCAGCCATGTCCAATTTGGTTTGGGGTTGAGGAAATTATTTCTGTTGTATCACTGTCCATAACAGTAGTGTTTCAATGAATCCTTCATTGGAAAAAGAAGTCATACACCTTGTACCGCATAGGGGTTTATTTACCAAAGCTAGAGAGGGCAAAATTAGTCACCATTCTGCAGAGAATACAATCAGCTTCCAGGTTTCATTGCTAAAGCTTAATTAAACAGGTTAGAAGCTGATTGGTTTCTCTGCAGAATTGTGACAAATTTTGCCCTCTCTAGCTTTAGTAAATAAACCCCATACACTGAGCATTTATTGAATATTAAATGGGATAAAACTTCCATGCACATAACCAAAACTAAAGTTTACATTTAGTACATGGGTTTAAAAGTTGCTGAAGAATTCTGTTTGTCTTTAGGCCCTTTTCACACTCGTGCGACTTGGGACTGCAAAGTTGCATGACAAGTTGTACCCCATGATTTCCAATGAGTACCAATTATATCCGTGCGACTTCAAGTCGCAGTGACTTCAAAGTAGTCCCTGCACTACTTTGGTCCGACTTTGATGCAACTTGAGGTCCATAGACCTCAAGATTACACAGGCATTGCTTCAAGTCGTGTCAAAATCGCGTTAAAGTCGCGGTAAAATTGTGTGACTTTTGGTTCGCACAAATGTGAAAGAGGCCTACCCCATAAAGGTGAAAAGTAGATATTAAATTACTATTTACATAACTTGTAAGTGTCCAAAGTATACACTCACTGGCCACTTTATTAGGTAAACTGTGCTAGTACTGGGTTGGAGCCCCTTTTGCCTTCAGAACTGCCTTAATTCTTCATGGCGTAGATTTAACAAGGTGTTGGAAACATTCCTCAGAGATTTTGGTCCATATTGACATGATAGCATCACAAAGTTGCTGCAGATTTGTCGTGTGTAAATTCAAATTTGGCGCCGAGACAGCAGGGACTCGGCGGAGCCGAGATACACATACCCGAGAGTCCTCGGCTTTTCTCTGCGCCGCTTACGGGCGGGACTGGGCTGGACTGTAAGCGGTGCCGAGAAAAGCCGAGGACTCTCGGGTATGTGTATCTCGGCTCCGCCGAGTCCCTGCAGTCTCGGCGCCATATTTTAATTTACACATACGCTGTGTATGTCGGCAGGAATCGCGGCGATCCCACAAAGCTGCACTGGGGCAAGGCTGCACGGGGCAAGGCTGCACGGGGGCAAAGCTGCACTGGAGCAAAGCTGCGCTGACAAGGCTGCACTGACAAGGCTGCACTGGGGCAAGGCTACAATGGACACTGGGGCAAGGCTGCACTGACAATTCTGCACTGGGGCAAAGCTGCACTGACAAGGCTGCAATAGACACTGTTATACGCCGATAAATACGGTAGTTATTTGAATTACTATTGCCTTTCTATCATCTCAAACCAGTCTGCCCATTCTCCTCTGACCTCTGACATCTGCAAGGCATTTTCCTCCATACAACTGACGCTCATTCTCTGTAAACTGATGACCATTCTCTATAAACCCTAGAAATAGTTGTACATGAAAATCCCAGTAGATCATGAGTTTTTTAAATACTCAGAACAGCTTGCCTGGCACCAACAACCTTGCCACATCCAAAGTCACTTAAATCCCCTCTCTTCCCCATTCTGACTGTCAGTTTCAATTTAAGCAAGTCGTTTTCACTACATCTAGATGCTAAATGCATTGAGTTGCATTAAGCGCTAATTTATTTCAATGGCCAGAATAAAGTATTTTTCTGGCCAATGAAATGAATTAATGACCAAGCTCTTGACACCTGTAAACATGCCTAAATGCGTGTAAAAGCTTTAGACACTTTTACAAACAGGCTTTTTTTCTGCTAAAATGCTGCTGCCAGGAGGAAAGGCTTATAGGAGAGTTTGCAAAATGTCCTGTGTGCATGAGGCCTGAAAGATTTCCCCTCTAATCCTGTTTTGCTGATCATTCAAAATTTGGGCATTTATTTTTCACCAGGGCAAATAAAGTAGAGAAATCTCCGTAATGGGGGTAGATGCTGCAATAAAAACCAGTGTTCTAATCCCACTCCATACAAAACTGAAAAAAAGACATGCCTTTGGTTATAGTTGAAGTAGTTTTTGGCCACTGTCTATATATTTAGACAAATTAAAGAAAAAAAAAGGAAAATTCATGGATTAATATTAATTGTAAGTTCTAACGAGCAGGGCCCTCTGATTCCTCCTGTATTGATTTGTATTGTAAGTGTACTGTCTGGACTCATGTTGTAAAGCGCTGCGCAAACTGTTGGCGCTATATAAATCCTGTTTAATAATAATAATAATAATAGTTTGCTCCCCAGATATTGTAATTCCACATGTTATCTGCAATGCCACCTTCTGGTCAATCAAGGTAGGACAGTTCTTCCAGATATGACAACACCTACTGTAAGTCAAACTATGTAACTGTCTAAGAGAAGTAAGTACTGTCACAGGAAATTCACAATATCCAATCAAATGCAGCTTTGCATTGGGTAATGACTGTGGGGGAATGGAAATTGTATTAGTTTCTATGATGTCAACTACATAGATTTTATATCAGGCCCTTTATGTGCATAATGTGAAAAAGAGATTAACAGTAGCCTGCAAAGTTACCTTACCTTTAACGAGCATTGCTCAGTGCTATTAGAGGACCCCTCCCATCTGCCACTTGCAGTAGCAGTAGTCTCCCTGTGGAGATGTGTGCTTAGCTCTCTATATGAACCCAGTAGGGCTTGGGCAGGCTCTTAAAAGGACGTCTATGGAAGCACTTAGAAAGGTGGTACTCCTAATGGATTCTAAACCACATGGTCCAAAGCATATCTGCAAAAACTATTTTATATTTACAAGGCAACTTCTCGAAAATGACTGACAACTCAAACTCAAAAAAGAAACATCACAATACTGACCGTGAAGACTGTTTATAGCAGGCCTCCCTTCTCCGGGGCCTCCAGCCACCTCCAGATCCCTTAACCTCCCACAGTGCATCCCAGCTCCCATAGTACCCCACAATCTCCTGCAGCGCCCTCAGGCCCCCAGAAAGCCCTGAGCCTCCACAGTGCCTCCCAGAGTGCCCCCAACCTTCAACAGTGTCCCACAGTGACCCCCAGCTTCCTCCAGAAATCTCATCTCCTACAGGGCCACCAAATCTACTACAGAGTCTCCTAATCCACTTCACCACCTCCACCCCTCCACAGTAACACCCAGCTTTTATTGAGAATATACACTTTATTTTGTATTGTTGGAGCATAAAAGTTTTTGCAAGAATGTACCAGTCCCTAGTCTCGAAAAGGTTGAGAACCACTGTCATAAATTATATATAGCAGCTGTACTTATTACCACTAGTAATATTAAAATGAAACCTCCCATATCCCCAGTGATCTCCCACACCTCATATACAATGATAGTTAGGGAACACCTAAAACCAATCTTGCTTGTGTATACAGTATACTAGCCCTGGCATAGCACCAACTAATTTGATTGCTTTTAATGAATACATTAGCAAATCCTTCCTTTATGATATGTTGCACTAAATAATGAGATGGAAAAAAAGACGTTGGTCATATTGGGAAAGACCACTTAGCCCCCATTCACACTGATGCGACCTGTCATGCGATTTGACCTGTCGCACCCTATTGTCGGCAATGGAACTGTTCAAATCGCTGCGACGCTGACTTTGTGGTGCTGTACCTATTTAAAAAAGTATTTTCTGCACTACTATTGGTGATTTTAGGTGCCACTGGCATAGACATCTGTGAATGAATACATACAGATGTCAGCCAAGTCGCACTGACATACAGCTTTGAAATCATGCGATTTCAAGTGACGATGCACAATTTAAAAGTTGCATTCAGTGTGAACCTAGACTTAAAGCAAAGCTCCACCCAAAAGGGGAAGCTCTGCTTGTCTGCCCCCCCCTCCGTTGCCACATTTGCCACCTTTTTTGGGGGGGGGGGAGCGGGTACCTGTCCAAACCACTTCCGGCTCAGTTTGCCGCAATGAAGGGAGTCAGAAGTACGGCCCCCAACTCCTTCCCCCACAGCCAGCCCATTTGCTTCACGCATGCGCAGTAGGAAACCTGCTCTGAAGCTGCATGCCGGTTTCCCTTAATCAAAAATGTCAGGGGACAGAGGATGGGAGGTCAGCAGAGCAGTGTACAGGGGTCAGCAGAGCCGATAGGGGTCAGTAGGAAGAAGGACAGTCCTCCCTCCCAAAAAGTATGAAAAATCTTATTAGAGGACACAAACACAACATAATAACATTCCTGTTAAATCTAAAAGGTAAAACTACAGTCGCTATAGATCTGAAGGGGACATGCAAGGAAAATAAAAAAACAGCATTTTAGCTTGCACATGATTGGATGATAAAATCAGCAGAGTCTCCCCTCATTTCAGATCTACCCCTCAGATCTACAGCGACTGCACCTCCAAGTGCACTTCCAAGTGGAGGGAAGCCAGCACAGCTGCAGGGGGTGGGGAGGTAGGGGGAAGAGGATGGTTGACAGGGAGGATGATCGAGGCATCGGGCACAATTACAGAACTGATCTCCTGCATGTCTCTCTCTCTCTGTCTGCAGCAGCTTAAAGTGGGCTTCTTCTCCTCTTCCTCCCGCCAGATTTTAGCTGATGCAGAGAGAGCCATAAAGGGGATCGGTTTTGTAATTGCCCCCACCGCCTGTGGGCACAGCATCCAAGCAGGAGGGGGAATGGAAGGGCAGTGGACTTTGGGGGGGCTCAACTGAAATCTGGGGGCCAGCCCCCCAGATCCCCCCTAGATCCAGTCATGGTTGACTCTACAGATGAGATTTAGTTTTTCAGACTTCTTTTTTAAAGGCTTAGGGCTTGTTCACACTTGTCTAAATTTCTAACGCTCAACAAACGCTCCTATAGTGTTTGTATGGCGTTAGACAGGCGTCAATGAGCTTTAGTATGGGCATTAGACAGGCGTTTTGCAAGCATTAATGAGGAGTTAAAAATGCTACCTAAAAGCCCTATGAGCAGTTTTGAAGCGTTTGACAAGTGTTAAAACTGCTTCACAAATGCCCATTCCATTACAGTAAATGAACGAATCTTAACGCTCCGCAACTGCTCCACAACTGCCTGCCAAAGCATTGTGAGGCGTTACCATAGACTTGAATGGGAGGCGTTCAAAGGCTTAAAACTCCTCCTGACTCGACATGAGGCTTCAATTTTGAAGCGACGTGACGCTAACGCTTATGCCCCGTACACACGGTCGGATTTTCTGACGGAAAATGTGTGATAGGACCTTGTTGTCGGAAATTCCGACTGTGTGTAGGCTCCATTACACATTTTCCATCGGATTTTCCGACACACAAAGTTTGAGAGCAGGATATAAAATTTTCCGACAACAAAATCTGTTGTCGGAAATTCCAATCGTGTGTACACAAATCCGACGCACAAAATGCCACGTATGCTCAGAATAAATAAAGAGATGAAAGCTATTGGCCACTGCCCCGTTTATAGTCCCGACGTACGTGTTTTACGTCACCGCGTTTAGAACGATCGGATTTTCCGACAACTTTGTGAGACCGTGTGTATGCAAGACAAGTTTGAGCCAACATCCGTCGGAAAAAATCCTAGGATTTTGTTGTCGGAATGTCCGAACAAAGTCCGGCTGTGTGTACGGGGCATTAGTGTGAACAACACTGTGCTGTCTATTATATCTTGTGCATAGGCGTTTGAGGGGCCTTTTTAATGCCTCTCAGACATGCCAGTGTAAAGCCAGCTTCTTGTAAAGTTGACATGCTTTAGGACAAAATTGTACCCATAAAAAGAAGTTTATGGATCCCCATAAACTTATTTTTTTTCCAAAGGATGTAAACACTGCAGAAGGTCAAAGCCATTGAATCAAGGTAAGTATGCATCTGGGGAAGGGGTTACTTTAGGCCAAGGGGTGCAAAAGGATTACCGTATATACTCGAGTATAAGCCGACTTTTTCAGTACATTTTTTATGCTGAAAAAGCCCCCCTCGACTTATACTCGAGTGAGGGCCTCCCGCTGTGTCATGCAGTCTTAACTGTTCAGCGGCCGTCCACTGTAACAAAGCCCCGCCTCCTCCTCATCCATGATAGATGGAACACTGATTCAGTTTCCCAGCATTGTATCAGTGTTCAGTGTTCCGTCTATCACGGATGAGGAGGAGGCGGGGCTTTGTTACAGTGGACGGCCGCCGAACAGTTAAGACTGCATGACACAGCGGGAGACACCCGTTGTTTTGGTTATCAAAGGTACAGGTGGGTACAGTGAGGCTGCAAATGGGCACAGTGAGGGTGCAGATGGGCACAGTGAAGTTGTAAATGGGCACAGTGGGCTGCAAATGGGCACAATAGGCTGCAGATGGGTACAGTGAGGCTGCAAATGGGCACAGTGAGGCTGCAGATGGGCACAATGAGGCTACGGATGGGCACAGTGAGGCTGCAGATGGGCACTGATGATACAGGTGGGCACAGTGAGGCTGCAAATGGGCACAGTGAGACTGCAGATGGGCACAGTGAGGCTGCAAATGGGCACAGTGAGGCTGCATATGGGCACAGTGAGACTGCAGATGGGCACAGTGAGGCTGTGGGCATTGTTTACCCATAGATGCTGCATTTCCCACCGTAGGCTTATACTCGAGTCAATAAGTCTTTCCAGTTTCTTGTGGTAAAATTAGGTGCCTTGGCTTATATTCGGGTCGGCTTATACTTGAGTATATACGGTAAGTGCAATTTGTTTGAAATTTTACATAGCTGAGGACACACAGGCATTTCTGCCGCTAATGACAAATCGCTAGTGGCACGATCAATAAAAAGACTAGCTGTCTGCCCATGTGGAACTGCTCCCTCTGTAACCAGATGCAATGGTATGTTGCTCTGTCTGAACCTTAAATAATAACTATGGGAGTGACATCTCGCTGCCTCAGTTTTAAAAAAAAGCAATTCCATTTGGACAAAGAGGATGCCTCTTATCGATCCTTTCGCTGAGGATTTTGCCAAATTGCCAGTGTCGCCTATGTGTCATCAGCCTTAGACTGCCATATGGACATAGAAGGGGTGTGCGTAGCATGTTAAACATGCACAGAAGTTTTAGAGGCCTCTGATAGTGGGACAGGGTGCACAGCAGGCACCTTAGATCAGTGTTTCTCAACCTTTTTTCAGTCAAGGCACCCTTTAAAAAAGATGGACGGTCTCAAGGCACCTTTTAAAAATATTGGACAGTCTTGAGGCATTCTAAAATGTAAAAGCTATTCTAATGCCCCGTACATACGAGCGGAATTTCCGTCAGAAAAATCTTGGATGGTTTTTCTGACGGAATACCGCTCAAGCTTGGCTTGCATACACACGATCACACAAAAGTTCTCTGAACTTTCGACCGTCAAGAACGCGGTGACGTACAACACTATGACGAGCCGAGAAAATGAAGTTCAATGCTTCTGAGCATGCGTCAAATTGTTTCCGAGCATGCTGTTTTTTTGCGTGTCGGAATTGCATATAGGCGAACGGAATTTCCGTCAAGAACTTTTTCCGTCGGACAGAAGAAGTTGGATGGAGCATACACACGGTCGGAATATCTGACCAAAAGCTTACATCACACTTTTTTTGACGGAAATTCCACTCGTGTGTACGGGGCATAATAGTTTTACATAATGAAGCAACATCCACACGTCCAAGTAGGACATCCAACGTTAGAGGTGATTTATTCTTCTAAAGCAAATACACTTTTGCAAACCGGTACTGAGTAGTATTCCAATGTTTCTCTCCATCGCTCAGCTAATGTGACCCCAACTCTGATGGAGAGGAGCAGGCGAGGGTTAAGCAAGGATGCTATGCACGTGACTGACATTCTCCTTATCAACTGATGATGCCAGTGGTCGTTCGGTTGCCGGCAGCCAGAAGGCTGTAATGGTGCACAAGAAAGAAAACAAACTAACAATGTGTAACTAAAAAGGCAGCCTTCATCCACGCGCCAGCTTGTATACAATTTCTGGGCAATTTTTAGGCATTTTGCCAAGGCACACCTAAAGAAACCTTAAGGCACCTTGGTTGAAAAAGGCTGCCTTACTCCGCGTACACACGACCGGACTTTACGGCATACTTGATTCGGCGGACCGGAGTCCGTCGGACAATTCGATCGTGTGTGGGCTCCAGCGGACTTTTTTTCCACAAAAGTTCGACGGACCTAGAAATGAAACATGTTTCAAATCTTTTCGACGGACTGGAGTCTTGTCGAAAAGTCCACTCGTCTGTATGCTAGTCCGACAGACAAAAACCTCAGCTATTGGCTATGAAGTTCCTTGTTTTAGTCCGGTGGTACGTCATCACATACGAATCCGTCAGACTTTGGTTGATCGTGTGTAGGCAAGACCGTTCATTCGGAAAGTCCGTCGTAAAGTCCGTCGAAAAGTCCGCAGGACAAAGTCTGCTGCAAAGTCCGCTCGTCTGTACGCGGCATTAGATGAGCAAATCTGCAGAGAGAAGAGACTTCTTTTTCATTTCCAATACTTTTGCAGAAATCTGTGAAGAAGCTGCACGTATTTAGAGCTCGTCACTGATCTGTGCCTGGATCCTACAGCTAATTATTCAATATGGTGCAACTGCGCCCACTGTGAATTCTGTGTTCTTCTGTAACATTGCGTAGGACTCTCACAGGCTCAGAGGAAACATGTTCCTTTATCTAGTTAGTAAACTGCTGCATTATCGAGCACTCATTTCTTGATAAATGCCTTTACTTTAGTGGATAATTGTAAAACAAACTGCTGATGTAATCTTCAAATGTCAAAGGTGACATCAAGGTTTTCCACCATGCTTAGCACAACCATATGTACAGGCCACTTCCATAGAATCCATAGAATATCTCCATAAACACATCCATCATAACAACAAGATATACTGTATATACTGTATCATCATTTTCCAGTTAAAGTAACATGTTCACAGCATAATAGTAACACTGGTGTGTGATATTTGAGAAGTTGAAAATGAGCGTGTGATACTAAATTAACAGATCTCACAATTAAGATTCATTACCAGCCATGGGATATACAGTAATGTGTCTTGTGAAGAGTAATGGGATGAATCAGATGAAAAATACCGCTTTTGACGCGATCATACGATAAGCGGATCGTTAGTACAGAGCTTTCGAGAGCCAATCACAACAATTCATCTGATATTATTCGACCGGACAAGCACGAAAATTTTCCTCGTATGATACCAGATCGTACGATTTTCGTTTAGTCAGTACAGTTGTTGTCCAAAAATACAATACAAGCATACATATTCCCTAAGGAACTCCCTGAATAAGTTTGATGCTATCTGGTCTAGATGTCTTCAATCTATGACTTAGGTATTATCATGTCAACCAATGGGTACTGTACTTTGTAATACTGGATATTGTTATTCTTTTTTTTTTTTTGTGTCATATATACTCCGAGTGAGTGGGGGGTGGTGGGATGGTGGGGTTTATTGAAGGGGGGTGATCTGGGTTTTTTTTGGGGTTGTGATTTCTATTTTTGTGGTTTTATCTGTATCATGTCAATGTTGGTTTCATATAAAATAATAAAAAGGATTTGATTTAAAAAAAGAAAATACAATACAAATACACTACAACACATGACATCACTTCCGATTTTTTTTTCTGTCGTATGAGAATTTTCGTGACTTCAGTAACCTATTCAATTTCTACTTACGACCTGTCGTCCGATTTTCAGATCGTGTGTACGGACCATAAGTGTTTTTCTATAAATACCCGCCTTTGTCTTGGAGCTACTGTACAATGATTGACCAAACCACATACAGTAAACAAACCGCACTTCACTGCTGCCAACATTGTGACTTTGAAAAGATCAACTGACGCAGGAATCAGAGCTATCTTTATTGTTCAATTATTTCACTTGGGCTTTATCCAGCAATGGTCAATGTTTTTCATGCACACATCAATAATGTGTAATGATAGCACAAGTTTACAAAGAAGCATTTCATTCTAAAGACTTGTACACAGTATGATAAGCTCTTGAAATGAGAGTAAGTGCCATAACTCAAGGTGATTAAACACATTTTTATAAGGTGTTTATTATTGTGTATTGTATACATAGAGATGTGATTTCTGTTAGCATCATACTTTATAAGAATGTGAAACAGCCAGGGTCTTAGGTGTTTGCTATTAAAAGACATGTATGGTTTTTTTTTAAGAATCATACTTACTTAGGTGGATGCAGCATCGGGTGTTTTGGGGGCACCTGAGCAGGCTCGCTCCTGTCCATCCACACACAGAGCCATGGATCGGCCCTGCCCCTTTCTCTCCTCAGTGGCTCACTGGCTGTGATTGACAGCAGTGGGAGCCAATGGCTCCTGTTGCTGTCTCAGCCAATGAAGAGGGAAAGTCCCTGGAGAGACCAGGCTCTCATGCACAGAGCTGGAGGAAGATCAGGCTCAGGTAAGTATTGGGGGAGCTGCTGCACAGTGAAGGTGTTTTACTTTCATGCATAGAATGCATGAAGGTAAAAAAAACGTTGAGCCTTTAGAACCACTATCCAGTCTCATTGTCGGTGTCCATGACACGGGAATCCGAAGCTTCTGCGTCATGTGGCCAGACTTGAGGGGTTTTTATCAGCATTATATGGCATAAGTAGGAGGAGGGGGAGCATTGGTTTTAGGTATACATATATGTAGCCTTTACTTCCACTTTTGATCTATGGGCTGGAGGATCGGAATACAGTAGGAACATGCCTGGGAGAAGGCATAATCAGCATACAGTGGACTCCTTGGATAGCGCTGCTGGTATCTAAACAGGGGATCACACAGAGGCTCAGGACACCCTTTCTGGATATTATTACAAAGTTTATTTACTCAACATCACATTCAGAGTAGGAACCATAAGTGCATATGCTGGAAAGCTGGGAGACTGCAACTTTTATAGTGCCTTGAAAAAGTATTCATACCCCTTAACATTTTCCACATTTTGTCATGTTACAACCAAAAAGTTTGATTGGGATTTTATGTGATAGATCAACACAAAGTGGCACACAATTGTGAAGTGGAAGGAAAATGATAAATGGTTTTCAACATTTTTTACAAATATGTGAAAAGTGCATTTGTATTCAGCCCACTTTGTAGAACCACCTTTCGCTGCAATTACAGCTACAAGTCTTTTGGGGTATTTCTCTACCAGCTTTGCACATCTAGAGTGACATTTTTGCCCATTCTTCTTTGAAAAAATGCTCAAGCTCTGTCAGATTGGATGGAGAGCGTCTGTGAACAGCAATTTTCAAGTCTTGCCACCAATTCTCAATTGGATTTAGGTCTGGACTTTGATTGGGCCATTCTAACACATGAATATGCTTTGATCTAAACCATTCCATTGTAGCTCTGGCTGTATGTTTAGGGTCATTGTCCTGCTGGAAGGTGAACCTCCTCTCCAGTCTCAAGTCTTTTGCAGACTCTAATGCCGCATACACACGAGCAGAATTTCCGATAGAAAGAGTTCAATGGGAGCTGTTCATCGTATATTCCGAAAGTGTGTATGCCCCATTGGACTTATTCCATTGAAAATTCAGACGGACTTAGATAGAGAACATGTTCTATATTTTTCCAACGGAACAAATTACTATCGGAAAAACCGCTCGTCTGTATACTATTCCGACGCACTAAAAACGACGCATACTCTGAAGCAAGTACAAGACGGAAGCTATTGGCTACTTCTGTTTTCTAGTCCCGTTGTACGTGTTGTACGTCACCGCGTTCTGGACGGTCGGAATTTGGTGTGACCGTGTGTATGCAAGACTTAGTCACAGGCAATGACGGGCCGGATATTTAGCGGCGGTGGGCCGGGTGCGGGCTGTGGGTTGCCGACCCCTGGCTTATGACATCATGCACAGCTCTCTCTCTTTCACTCTCATGAGAGTTTGCCAGGAAGGGAGGGGGGATGAGTCATAAGAGGGCAAATGAGAGCTGATGGGCTGCAGAGCTGGAGGTGTGCCTCTGTGTGTCTGTGTAAATCCAGGAAGTGAACAGGCAGCAGCTTCAGCTGCCCACAGTTACAATGGATGCAGCCAGACTTAGTCGAGGGAGATTTTCTGCAGCATATTTGGCAAGCACAGAATCACAGTATATATAAAATAATATGTAAAGTGGTTGGAGGGAAGCTTCAGAATGGCAAAGATGTTTTTATTACAAATTATGTGAGCAGACTGCAGTTCCTCTTTAAGAAGAAACAACTTTTGCTTGGAAAAGCAACTCACTACCAGCCTGGCTTAGTGCTAGGTCCCAGTCTGCTAAACTAAATTCAAACAATCCAAGATGATGTGATGGCACATGGACTTCCAGGTGACCGAGATTTTTTTTAGAATCAAATGGTTACAAAAAGCGGCGTGATGTAAAGAGCCTTGGCACTTTTCACAAGAAGCGATTAATCATAAGGCTGGCTGACAATCACAACACTGTATGTGCTAGGTACAGTGTATAATGAACAATCACAGTAGAGTCTATTGGTTGAAACTTGTTTAAAATATATTCTATGCAGGCAATGTTTTTTCAAACATTGGTATTCCTACAAACCATCGCTTCGAGTACAGAGAGTTATCTTCTGCTGTGAAAAGATGATCAATTATAACTCTGTAAATCACATAAACCAACTGCAAAATATTTTATAGCATTCTTTCACTTCTGATCCTTCTAATAAAGAATTCTTATTAAATCTTCTTCAAATGATCTCAAAAATCATACCAGGCCTTAGGCAGGGGCTTTCTGTTTCAGTTAGTCTTTGGTTTAAACTATAAAATAAGTAAGGACAGACATCGGAACACTTCTCAGGCATAATAAACACTATAGAAATGAAAGAAACTACATGGTATTACAACTAAAGACAAATATTAGCCAAAATCCCGCCACAGTGAAACAGCCTAAAATAAACTGTATACATTAAAACCAAGACTATCACTATAATAATGTATCCTTACCATGGCTTTATTTATTAACAGCATGAAACAATAAAAAAACAATAACATTCAAATACGTTGAGCATCCAACCAGAGGATAGTTGTCTCCCATCTTAAAGGGTATCTAAACCCCCCAAAAAGTAATACACCATATTATCAAAAGTATTGGGATGCCTGCCTTTACACGCACATGAACTTTAATGGCATCCCAGTCTAAAGCCTCCTACACACGATCGGATTTTCCGCAGACAAAACCTCAGACTTTTGTCCGAAGGGCGTTGGCCCAAACTTGTCTTGCATACAAACAGCACACAATTGTCAGCCAACAAACATGAACGTAGTGATGTACTATGTGGTTTTTCAGCTCTTTAGCGCCACCCTTTGGGCTCCTTCTGCTAATTTCATGTTAGTAGAGTGTTGATTCACTCTTTTCATTTCACGCTTTTCATTTTGCGCTTTTCAGTTCATTTCTGAACGGCCGTTCGTCAACCAGACATGTTGCGGAATCAGAGGAGATAACGTGTTATTTATTATTGGCCTTGGAGTTATTGCTTTGACCCAAGTCCAGTCCAGGAACAGGAGGAGGAGGATTTCTTGGACCAAAATGTGGTTGCTTTATTAATCGTGACCAATTATGTCATATGCCTTTGCTGTGGGAGCTCCAGGAGAATAATCCAGATGATTTTCGGAATTAGCTCCGGATGAGGGACCCCTGCTTTCACCAACTGTTGGCATTGTTGACCCCCTATATTAAGAAGCAGGAAACATGCATGAGGCTTTTATTTTATTTTTTGGTTGAATAATAATGATTTGATTTGGTATATTGTCTATATTTTTGGGTGCATAGAATGCACTTTTTGGTTAAGTTCTATTGGCAGATAGCATGTCTAATTTTATTTGTTTTCTTTTTTTAACGCACAATAAAAAAAATTGTGGAGAATAATACTTGGCTATGTGTAAATACAATGTAAAATTGACAAGGGACACCAACATAATTGTATGTTTGATCTTAAAAACTACGGGATAATGGTGTTGTGGTAATAAAAAAAAAAAAAATAAAAAAAAAAAGCATAATAATAATATGCTTGAGATCACTAGAAAAAAAAGCCTTTGAAAATGTGTTTGCAATAACTCCATCAGTATCACCAGCAAAGCAGCTTCATTATCCCATTAAAGAAGATGAGACTATGCGCTGCATTTCGAGATTTCATAATTTGCCACGTCACAAATGTTAATTCTCCATTACGAACGCTAGTTTACAAGACCGACCGCTTCTGGCTCGTCCTTGCCTCCGAGCATGTATGTTTGAAATTTGGACTTTTGTCCGACAGACTTGTGTACACACGCTTGGAAAATCTGACAACAGACATGTGTACGCCGAAAATTTTAAAGCCGGCCATCCAACTTTTGTCCGACAGACTTGTGCACACACACTTGGAAAATCCGACAACAGACATGTGTACGCCGAAAATTTTAAAGCCGGCCATCCAACATTTGTCCACAGAAAATCCGACAATTGTCTGATGGAGCGTACAAACGGTCCTATTTTCCGCCAACAGCCTGACATCACACAATTCCCGTCGGACAATCCAATCGTGTGTACGAGGCTTTAGTCTGTAGGATTCAATATTGAGTTGGCAATTTTTTTATTTGAGAATCTTGCAAACAAGAAACACATTCCAACTTTTTTTTTTTTATACAAAAATATAAAAAAATAAATATTATACATATATACATATATATATACATACATACATACACACACACATACATATATAGATATACACACATACATATATTTCCTCTTTTCTTTTTTTTTCAAATATGCATAACATATTGTATATACGACTAAACATAATAATAAAGGCTTACTTCAACCTATAATATATGAACAAAAGGGTTTTTTTTTTTTTTTCAACCAAGAGGAATATCACTGTATTATATTATACTATATACATATATCACTAAATAGCACAGACATCTTCAACAACTCTACACATTACTCAACTTGATTAACATTCAGACCAAGAAACATAGATTATCATGTGTATGTAGCCTTTCTTCAAAATTATGTTTATCCTTGAAAATCTAAAGGAGTGTCCAGAGAGAAAACAGGGAAAGAACCCAACACCCAGAGATCAACAAACAGCAGCTACAGGCCTGATATTCCTCCACGCCTTTATCCAGACCCTTTGCCGCCATCTGTCTTTCTCGAGACCCCGAATTTTCCCTACCTCACCAAGAATCTCACACACCACCACCGGAACAGGAAGGACTTTCTGCCGAAGGGATACCTGACACCGTGCATTCCAGGTGTAATATCGGACTACTAAGCTGACTAGAAAAAGAGTGTCCAAATCAAATCCCTTGCGATTCTGCAATGCTCCATACACCCACTCAGCATAAGACATGCAAGGCAGGAAAGGAATATTCAGAGCCCTCCCCACCTTTTTATAGACTTCTATAATGAAAGGGCACTGAAGCAAGAAGTGGTCCATGGTTTCCACTTCACCCTGACACTCCACTCTTGGACAACCACGATTGTCCAAAGAGCGGCACTTCACGTTCCCCCTCACATAGAGCCTACCGTGGAAAGCGAGCCAGGCCTGGTCCCTAAATTTCAAGGGAATCCGCTCAGAATTTATTAAACGTAAACCCTCCCTTATAATATGACCTGGGCAATCCCTTAAGGCCAGTGGCGCATGAAAGACAGTACCCACGATCTTCTCCCCCAGGAGTCTCCTAGGAAGGGACCTGATATCCTCCGCTGTCACATGCCACCGTTTAAGAATTTTCAGGCACAGGGCAACATAAGCCGGGAGCTTACCATGCTTGATCCTTAGGCTTTTCACTGGCCCGCCACTCTCCCAACAGCCCAGAAAAGGTCTAAACCAGATCTGGAAAATACCTACCCATCCAGGCGGTCTCTCTGCTAGCATGTTACCAAAATTGTGTTTCAAAAACATCAGAGAGAAGAACACAACCGGGTTGACCATCCCTAGGCCACCCTTCCACCTAGATAGGTAAGTCACATTCCGCTTCACAAGATTCAGCCTGTTCCCCCATAATAATTGGAAGAAACAACTATAAATCCTGGTATAGCAAGACTCTGGCAAGATGCAAACAAAGCTGACATACAAAAAGGTAGGAATCAGGTAGGTCTTAATCAAGTCCACCCTTTCCCTCAAGGAGAGCCGCCACCCTTTCCAGCATTTCACCTTGACATCAGCATCATTCAGCCTGGCTTCCCAATTTGACTTACTGTAATCATCAGGGCCAAACTCGATGCCTAATACTTTGACTTTCTGCTGAGGCCTCGGGAAGGTGTCCGGAAGTGCAAAGCTCTCACCTCCCTCGCTCATCCAAAAAACTTCACTTTTATCACGGTTGACCTTGGAGCCTGATGCCTCGGAATACTGCTCTATAACTGAAACCACCTCCTGTGCCTCCTCTGTCCCAGAGATAAAGACAGAAACGTCATCAGCATAGGCTACAACCCTCAAGGGCGGCTCACCAGTAATGCCCACCGGCACCCCGCACAACGGTCCGCTCTCTAGCCTTCTGATGAAGGGGTCGATTGCGAACACGTATAGCAAAGGGCTCAGCGGACACCCCTGGCGCACCCCCGATCCAACCCTGAAGGGCTGTCCAACCCAACCGTTAACAAGCATGAAGCTCTCTGCCTCTCTGTATAAAGTCTTAAGCCATCCAATAAACCCACCCTCCAGGCCATACTTGTCAAGGAGAAGCCAGAGGTACTCATGATTGACACAATCAAAAGCCTTCGCCTGATCCAGTGCCAGCAAATACTTTCCCCAGCCTTCAGCCCTGCAACGTTCCAGAGCCTCCCGGACAGCTAACACCGCTGAAAAAGTGCTTCTGCCCTGGACCGAACAGTGCTGCTGACGAGAAAGCAATCTGTCTGCTACTGACGACAAGCGCCAGAAAATTATCTTCGCCAGAATCTTTCTATCGACATTGAGAAGGCTAATGGGGCGCCAATTCTCAATCATCGAGGGATCCTTGCCTTTTGACAACAGAATCACAGCAGATTGTCTCATGGAGGGAGGGAGCGAACCCTCCTGCAGACAGCCGTTAAATACCTCCACAAGATAAGGTACCAAGCTGGATTTGAAAATCTTATAAAATTCAGCCGTCAATCCGTCTGGCCCAGGGGTTTTCTTAATAGCCAGACCATCTATAGCTTTGACTACCTCTTCTGCTGTGATTCCCCCTGTCAAACTTGCAAGAGGAATGTTATTTCCCAGACCTGGTGTAGAATCCAGAAAACTCGACATCTTTGCCCGATCGAGGTACTTCTCCCCCAGAAGATCCACATAAAAAGACCTTGAGACCTCCAGGATCCCTGACCTGGATTTCGTCAAAGAGCCCGTACTATCCCTTAGCCCAACAACCGTCTTAACTGCTGCGCTTTGTTTGCAGTTCTGATAAGGGTCGGGCGAGTGATATTTCCCATAGTCCCTTTCCAGAACCAAAGAAGCGTGCCGGTCATACTGATACTTCCTAAGGAGAAGTTTCACCTCAGCGATTGCCCCGGAATCTCCACCACTCGAGACAAGGCGATCAAGTTTTCTCCGCAGCTGCTGGTAGGCAATGTACTTACCAAGCTGTTTCCTTTTTCCTATGGCTTTGAAAAACCCACTAATCCGGCTTTTGGCCAGCTCCCACCACTCCGACTTACTGCTGCAGAAATCCAGGATGGTTACCTGAGCCTGAAAAAAATCCTCAAAAGATTGTCTTACCTCCTCGTCATCCAGCAGAGCCAAATTCATCCTCCAAATACCCTTTCCTTTAGGTGGTATATCTGAAGCATTGAGAATCACAGACAGCAAAAGGTGATCAGAAAACTCCACCATACGACACTCAGGAGCCGAAAAGGCAGAGTCCCCTTTTAAAAAAAACCTATCTATCCTGCTCTCACAACTGCCTCGCCTAAATGTGTACCCCGTGCTGTCTGGGCAACGCTTAATATGCGCATCTTCCAGACCTGCTTCCCTGGCTATCGTATTAAGAAAAACGCTATCATATCTCAGGCTGTCAGTGGAGCCTTTCCTGTCTTTGGGCCTAGTAATGGTGTTAAAATCACCTCCAAAGACAACTTGCCGAGATGTAAAAAGGAAAGGCTTAATCTTTGTAAAGAGGCATTTCCTCTCCCATCTAGTCTGTGGTCCATAAATATTTATTAAACGCAGATCATGCCCCTTCACAGAGACGTCCAGGACCATACACCTTCCAATCTCTACCTCGATAACCCGCCGACACGTTACCATGCCAGTAAAAAGTACTGCAACTCCGCTGTAAGGCTCAGCCGCAAGAGACCAGAAGGAGGGCCCACGCCTCCACTCCCTCTTTGCCAGGTGGACATCGGCAAGTCTATTTAGCCGGGTCTCTTGCAAAAATAAAATATCAGCATCCATCTCGCTGAGCAAAAATAAGGCCATATTACGAGCCCTTACAGATTTTATGCTGGCAACATTAATCGTTGCCAACTTTATCGGAGTGGGAACTGCCATCAGGATGATTGAGGTAGGCGTTTCTTAGCCTGAGCTCCCTCCCCCCTTACTGGAGACCTTGACCTCTTTAGAGAACACTCTACCTCATCTTCCTCCATCTGAGACACGGAATTAGAAGACTCCTCCTCCCCCTCAGATAAGGACCCAAACTTGTTTCCCAGAGGTAGATCATCTACCTCTAAGGATGAAACCGAGGAGGCAGAGGTCAGGACTACCTTATTCCTCCTTCTCCCCACCTTGGTCCACTCTCCCTCCTCCCCTGAAACATTACCCTGAAAGACCTCATCTACATTATTAGCAGTGGCAACTTCCCCCTTCTTCACCTTAGAACCTCCACTAGAGGTTTTACGCTGCCTTAGGGAAGGCCCTGATGAAGCTGCCACCTCAGATCTGCACGAATCTGCCCCTTTGGCAGCCTCAGCCAATCTGGATGACTTATTTACTTTTGGAACACTGGGCACTTGAAACACTGGAGAAGAACACACAACAGAAGTAGACACAGACACAGTAGGGAGCACAGACTGGGGAGCAGACACAGTAGGGATTACACCTTCAGGCTGGGAAACTGACACCTGGGGGGAGTCCTCAGGACTAGCTGAAACAGCTCCACCAACCCCTTGCTGCCCCCCACGTTCCTCCTCCTCCATCCTCAGAAGTTCTTCCACCACCTCTGGCTGATTATGGAGGGCTTCAGGGCAAAGACTATAGGGGTGACCTAACTTGTTACAAAGATTACAACGAATACTATTGCAGTCTTTTGCAACATGCCCTGAGCCCTGACAGAGGGAACATTTCTGCACAGAACATGAGCTTGAAAAATGCCCCTTTTCACCACAGCGATGACACAACTTTGGTTGCCCTGCATAAAAAGTAATAATCCTATCACGACCTATAAAGGCAGACGAAGGGATGTGCTTAACAACATTACCCGTGACATGCAGTTTTACCAACACCGTCCAACCTCCTGTCCAAATCCCTCTATCATCTACAACTTTCCTCAATGGAGCTTGGACATCAGCATATCTCCCCAACCACACCACCAGATCCGCAGCAGGAATGGACTCATTGCGTACTAGAATGGTGACGTTCTTATATAATGGCTGGCGAGAGATTACTTTGGGTGACAAACCTGCCCATTTTGGGGACTCCTTCCACCTCTGCTCATACCTCTCCCAAAAGACATCTAATCCTTCCGCCTTGACAAAGGAGAGGTCATACTCATATGACCCAACTGGGCTGATAAGGGCAAAAACCTCCTCGGCTTTAAAACCCATCCCCAGAATACGGTCCACCACATCTCTCCTATTTGGGGGGGGCCTTCTCCAGTCCACCTCAATTGGACCACATTGCGGCGTTTGAAGGAGCTACCAGATGGTGTCAGATTGGCCTGACCTTCACTCACATCAGTCCTAGTGACCGCAGAATAACTGGCCCTACTCGCCCTTGGGACAGGTGCAGCCACCGCTGCAGCATAAGAAATAACTGCACTCCTTGCAACATCCCGCACATCACTTTTAGTTACAGACCCCTCTTTAGAAACAACATTATTATCAACAGATGGAACAGAGACTTCTGACACAGAAATATCATCTACATTACCCTTGGTAATTCTTACTTCATTACCAGTAACTAAAGGGTTACTAACAGCAGAGATGTCTTTATCAGCACTCTTCACAGCAGAGTCTGCACACCCCTCACTGGCTCTCTGTACACAGGTGGGAGTCTCAGCCAGGAGATGAGCTTGCTCTCCACTGCCCTCTACAGCACCCTCTATAGGAACTACATCTCCATTATGTTGTATTGGGAAATCTTTAACAGAAATGGCTTTTTCAGCCAACCGATGTTTCAAAGGTTTTGGGGGGACATCACTATCCTCTTCTTCATCCTCTGATGATCCAGAGACGGCAAACTTGCGACCATGCAAAGGGGATTCCATTTCTTTGATTAACTTAAGCATTCCTGCTCCCTTCACAGGCTCAGATGGATCATCTTGCTCCATAGCCTCCTGCTGCGGTGACAAGGGCACAGAACTTCCTTGGCCCAGTGGCATACTGGCAGTCAAAACACCTGACTGCTGATCACCCGCAGCCTGTGTGCCAGAGCTTTCTCCACTTTCTGCAGGCATACTGATACTTGGCTCAGAATGTAAAGATTTTCCAGCGTGCTGGCCAGAAACACAGTCCAAGCCCGAAGAAACTTTTTTGCTTTGCACTGACCTTTCTTTCTCACACTCTGGTGATGCTTCTCCTCCACTGGACTCTATGGTCCCTCTGCGCATTGTACGGAAGCGATCATCATTGCCATATTTCTCCTTGAAAGCTCCGCTGGTTTCTTTCAATGCGGCCACCAGCAGACTCTGCTTTTCCACTTTTGCCTCCAAAGCCATTAACTCAGGCCGCATCTGTCTTCTCTTGGAACTGTGAAGCCGGTCATTTGCAATTTTTTTATGTTTGAAGTCAAACTTCAACTTCGCCAGTACTTCCTCCTCCTTGGCAATTCTCGCAATCCTCGCACAAACCTTCTTTCTGTAGGCTGACAGACTTTCACCTTTAGCTGGGCCATTTCCCAGGTCCTCAAACACTGGTATGGGAGGACCGGTACTCTGGCCATCCGGGGGATCCTCCCCGGGGTCCACCCCAGATTCCTGCATCCACTCTGGGTATAGGGAGTAATCAAGCTCCCTGGATCAGTAGGCCTCTCTGGAGCTCAGGAGATCAGCAGTAGTGCAGCCACACCCTTTGCAGCTATAACAGCTTCAACTCTTCTGGGAAGGCTGTCCACAAGACTTAGGAGTGTGTTCATGGGAGTGTTTGATCATTCTTCCAGAAGCGCATTTGTGAGGTCAGGCACTGATGTGAACGAGAAGACCTGGCTTGCAGTCTCCAGGACTCCGTGCAGGCCAGCCAAGTTCCTCCACCCCAAACTCGCCCATCCATGTCTTTATGGAACGGGCATGCCAGAAAAACATCTGCCAATCAGCATCCGATCAGCTCTGCGAGCGCTGAATGGTATGTTCGGGCAGAGGGAAGTCTCCCTTTCAGAACACAAAAGCTCAGCGGGAAGATTGCTGTACTAAAATCGCATCATTAGTACAGCGACCTGCTCCTGAGCTCCTCAGTTTTTTTTTCGTTCAGCCTAGTGTGTACCAGGCTTATGGGTGGATCATAGAGAGCTAAATCCTCTACTGTTTTATGTACACCTCTTAGGGAATACAGAGGAGCAGTTTATTACCAGATAATTCTCTACATTCTCTCTACTGCAAAATAATACAGCAAGTAGTATGAGACCTGTCAAAAAAGTACAGAGATTTATTCAACAGAGACCTCAAAAGGTGCAATAAGCTAGGGAGTGATTTAAAGTGGAACTTCACTCTCCCAATCAACATCACATGATTATTTTTAATCCTCATGCTGCTAGCATTAGTTTTTTTTACATTTCTTCAGTTACTTCCTGGTTTCTTGCCTAGGCAAATGATGTCATACATCCCAGGAGTCTTCAGGAGGGGAGGAGAGGGGTTTTCTCAGCTAAGCACACTCTCTTGCCTGCAAGCTTGAGCAAAGCAGATGGAAAAGCTACATGAATCATTTGCCCTTGCTCAAGATGGCGGCAGCCAGAAACGATAGGTGTTTGTTTTTCAATGTGATTTCTCAACATAATAAAGCATTGAGACATGAATGGATGGGGAATTTGCTTTGAATATTAAGAATTAATTAAACAGTGTTTTTGGTTTGTGGTGCTCAGAATCAGGGAAGATCAACTTTAATTAATCAGCATTTACTAAACCATATAAATCAGTATTGGGTGAACTGGCCCTTTTAAACAATATATACAAAACTGCTAAAGGTTGCCTCTGATTGGTCTGAAAGGACTTCTCTGCTAGATCAGGCTGCTAAGCTTAGGGGTTGGGACCACAGATGCATCTCAGAATTACTGTCCGGCATGCTGTTTCTTCTATGCAGTTTCAGTGGGGAGACTAAACTGCAGTGGCGGCCCATTCATAGGGGACGCACGGGCACTGCCCCCCCAAACCCAGCAGTCACAAAAAAAACAATAGAAAAAATGTCCTTAAGTGCACTGTGTTCGGGCGCCGGACACAGTGCTCTAAGGCAAGCGCCGCGTCAATCACGAGATTGCAGACAAGGCACTTCATTTGCAGGCTTTTGACCTGCTTTGTGGCGCATTCCAAAGCGCCGAACAGCTTCCGCCCGTCGTATTACTATGGGCGGGAGCTTTGTTGTTCAAGTTAAGAGGTTACTTCCGGTTTCCCTGTTCCAGAGGGAAACTGGAAGTGACGTCGGCAGCTCCATGGATCACACGGCCCGAGCGGAGCTGCCTGTACGGTAAGTAAGTATGAGACTCAGTGAGGCTGCATCTGATGGGACACAGTGAGGCTGCATCTGATGGGGCACAGTGAGGCTGCATTTGATGGGGCACAGTGAGGCTGCATTTGATGGGGCACAGTGGCTGCATAAGATGGGCACAGTAGCTGTATTTGATGGGGCACAGTGGCAGCATTTGATGGCTTAGTGGCAGCATTTGATGGCACAGTGGGAGCATTTGATATTGCACAGTGGCTGCGTTTGATAGGCACAGTGGCTACGTTTGATGGGCACAGTGGCAGCATTCAATGGACACAGTGGCTGCGTTTGATGGCACAGTGGCTGTGTTTGATGATACAGTGGTGGCAATTGATGGGCACAGTGGCTGTGTTTGATGGCACAGTGGCTGCGTTTGATGGCACAGTGGTTGCGTTTGATGGTACAGTGGTGGCAATTGATGGGCACAGTGGCTGCGTTTGATGGCACAGTGGCTGCAATTGATGGGGTTTTTTTTTCAGAATTGTTTGCGCCCCCCCCCCAAATATTTTGAGCACAAGCCACCACTGCTAAACTGCGTAGAGTGTTCTTTACTGTAAGAGCAGTACGGATGTGGAATTTTCTTCCACAGACAAGGGTTTCAGCAGGGAGCATAGATAATTCAAAAAACTATTAGATAAGCACCGGAACGACCATAACATACAGGGATATACAATGTAATACTGACATAAAAGTACACACATGGGTTGGACTTGATAGACTTGTGTCTTTTTTCAACCTCCCCAACTATGTAACCATGTAACTATATTACTTGGACTTCAAAAAAAGAAACATTGACAATCAGAACCCCTCTTTAAAAAGGATGCGCTCCACTGCTTTAGGCTATAGAAACACCCAACAAAAATTGTGTACAACATTTATTTATGAGCTAAGTAACATACCAACTGTATACAGCCAGATTCCTGATACTGATACATACTGCCTAGTATGTGTTGCTTTAGGGCAGGGGTTATCAAACTACGGCCCTCCATTTGTTCAAGAACTACAATTCCCATCATGCCTTGTCATGTCTGTGAATGTCAGAGTTTCACAATGCCTCATGTGATGTTTAGTTCCACAACAGCTGGAGGGCCGTAGTTTGAAGATCCCTGCCTTAGGGTGTTCTATTTAAAATTAATTGCACTGCTGCAACACATAAATGTCAATCAGCCCTAACATGTTATATTGGATAAGAATGAATAATTACCCCGTTCTGGTGGAAGATTTCATATATGAAGATATTTTATTTTAAATTTAAAAATTGTATTATCTGCTATTTGAGGCTACTTCTTGTTCACATAAAATACCTGCAAAAAAACCAAAAACATTCTACTAGATTTAGATAAATCTTTATTTTTCATCATCTGAAGTCTCCTCTGGAATCGGATATTTCTATTTAACAGTCTCCCCTTGATTTCTTCCCAATGCCCTTGACTCGAGTGCTTGTTCTTGGCCCTGCTGTTGATGATGATATAAAGGAATATGTTGCTGCCATCACACCGCCCCATGCACACAAACTCCTAATCATCACCTAAAGAGACTGAAACTTCAAATAGCGCAGAATTAAGGCGCAGCGATTGCCAGAACATTTGTACAGTTCAAACCCCAGCAGCCTGAAGCACACGGCAAATGTCTCACTTTGAATCTAGATCACACACAGCTCCAGCAATCTAATTTCAGACTTAGTTGCTAAATGTGTAACATCAGTCTCAATATTTGAAAGGTTACACAGCACAGCAGGCTTCATCAAAGTGCGCTTAACACACTACATTCCGATGGAGAACTCAATGCCCTTCCTCTTCTTCTACAGGGCAGCATCCCAGGGCTATTAAAATTAAATGATTCTGCACACACCTTGGTCAAGAGATATGTCACACCGTACACCTAATTACCTGAGACACTCCTGCAACTCCCTCATCCAATAAATATGAGGCTTGACATAAAAATAGATCTCTTCCCCAACATGCAATCCAACCGTCCATCCATCCTTACCAACCATAGCGGAGTCATGCTTTACGCATATTGATTCAACTTAGATAGGAATTAATATTTAAGAGGCACAAAACGGATCTTTTCTGTTTGTTATACAGGGGAGAGTGTGCGTCTGTTATAGGAAACACTGTGTAAACTGTGCTGATGTAGCTATAGTGGAACTACAAGTTGCAGCATGCCAAGCCAGGCTAGGGCTTGTACTTTTTTCTGAGAGCTGCAAGATTTCCAAGCTCTGACGTCAAGACAGAAAATAACACAGGGGATCCCTGTGGATTTATCAGTTTAGCGGTCCAGGAAGCGACGATCTGTCTGTATTTTATACTGTAGTGGATGCCTGGGTCAATATAAGGCATGTATTAGGATGATCATTGGGTGGGCTGTTCTTAAAATGCAGAATAATTCTAATTTTTAATGCTGCAACGTTACCTTCCAATCACATTAGGCAGCAATGTCGCACGTAGGTGCTTTTTTTGTGCATTGCCGCACTTCACGCATTCCTTTGCCCTACATGCAACAAAGAAGCTCAAGTATCTTTTTAAGTGTTTGTTAAACTGCATAATATTCGAGCACAAAACTTGCTTGCTGCTTTTGGGGTGCCACTATGGCTAAGCCCAGGTTCACCCTACCGCAGCTGCAGCATGATCTGATTTTCAGTGCGATTTTGAAGTGCAACATCACGGGTTTTTGAAGCGTATTTAATGCTTCATGTGTTTTTTTTTTTTTTTGTAGGAGAATGAAATTGGATTTTATACACAACATTCTTAACCCTCTTGTATTATATTTTATTGTATTGTAACTCCCTTTATATGGTAAAGTGCTGCGCAAACTGTTGGCACTATATAAATCCTGTGCAATAATAATAAAAAAAAAAAAAACTCTGCCAAAAACATACTAATACATATGTATATATGCTTTTTTAAGCATTTCCATTGAAAGTCTACGGGGCCAAAATCAGTTTCTCTGCATTGATGGGAAGGGGCACCATGGAGAAAAACGTGATTTCTAGTGCTGTGCGGTGCTACGCGATCAGAAATTGCACATGTGTGAACGGGGCTTATTACCATTAAAAAAAAAAAAACATTCCAAACACGCATCTCAGGTGCTCTTTGATGCGTTTTTGGTTTGTTGCCTATAAAAATCAAGGGGTGGTGCGTTTTTGACAAGTGCACCAAAGATGCAGTATGCAGGACTTTTTTAAATGCACTTCAAACAGTTACATTGGATTTATGAGGGGAATCCTTTTCACGCGCTTTTTTTTTTACATTGGAAAGGTGTGTTTTAGCACGGCAAAAAGCGCATAAGTCTGAAAGGTGCCTAAAGGAAAAAGGGCAAATTGTTGGCACTATAAAAATCTTGTATAATAAGAATAATAAGAGGAGAGGAGAGAAAATCCTACCTTGGGGACCCCTGTGATTGGTCGGTAATGTGGTGCCATTTAAAAAATGAATGGCACTGCATCACACAATCGCAAATAATGCACAGTACTTTGCGATATGCGGTAATGAGCATGTCATCACAGTGCGCTAATGCGAATGGGGCCTTACAATGAATATCAGCGCAAAGGATTTGGGCATGATCGCCTGGCACACAAGTGGGAAGGCAGGCTTAGATTGTTTGTAATTGTTACTTTGTAATACTTTTTATATTTATAAATATTTCTTTACACATGCAACAAAGTTTATGATGCAGAAGACAGAAGGGAGCCATCAGATGTATACCCAGTGCAGGTGTGATGGTGCCCCATGTATCCTGTGCCCATAGAACAGCCCTATGTACTAAGCTGTGAGGACACCCCAGGGGGGAGATCTGTTCCTCTAACTGACAGATCCCATGGAGTACTTTTCTCGGTGACACTCAGTGACATGTGACAATGAAATCCCCCATCTGCTGCAGGGACAGCTCAGGAGTTGGTGTCCTCTCCCCGTACTATGGAGCGTCCTCTCTGCTCAGGGAGGGAGAAGGCTGCAGGCTGGCACAGGGAAGGCTCCTCTTACCTTTGGCTGGTCGGGAAGGTGAGCGGCGGCGGCTGCAGCAGTTGTCAGTGCGGAGACTCCTCCGGCAGATCGCGATCCTCCTCGGCTCCGGCTCTTTCCCTCTCTCCTCGGATCGCAATGAGAGAGCTGGGGCTAGAGTTGAGCGGCGCGCATGCGCAGTGGCACCAGGTGAGGGAGCCTGAGCACACACACGCACATAGCATCGCTGGAGCCCAGCTGGAGGTCCTGTACACAGTAAAGTTTACTGACCAATCACAGGGAAAGATTTTCTCGCCACTTATTATTATTATTCAGATCGTAAAGAGACACACTATAAATGTTATCAATATAAACATAACATATAAAAACAGTGCACAAATTGGATTTAAAAGTCCAGTCAGTGGTGGCTGGTGCTAAACATTTTTTTAGGGGGGGGATGCAAACAAACCCCTCCAGGTCCGCACTCACCAGAGGACGCCATGAGACTTACCTATAAACAAACCCCTCCAGGTCCGCACTCACCAGAGGACGCCGTGAGACTTACCTATAAACAAACCCCTCCAGGTCCGCACTCACCAGAGGACGCCGTGAGACTTACCTATAAACAAACCCCTCCAGGTCCGCACTCACCAGAGGACGCCGTGAGACTTACCTATAAACAAACCCCTCCAGGTACGCACTCACCAGAGGACACCGTGAGACTTACCTATAAACAAACCCCTCCAGGTCCGCACTCACCAGAGGACACTGTGAGACTTACCTATAAACAAACCCCTCCAGGTCCGCACTCACCAGAGGACGCCGTGAGACTTACCTATAAACAAACCCCTCCAGGTCCGCACTCACCAGAGGACGCCGTGAGACTTACCTACAAACGAAGCCCTCCAGGTCCGCACTCACCAGAGGACGCCATGAGACTTACCTATAAACAAACCCCTCCAGATCCGCACTCACCAGAGGACACTGTGAGACTTACCTATAAACAAACCCCTCCAGGTCCGCACTCACCAGAGGACGCCATGTGACTTACCTATAAACAAACCCCTCCAGGTCCACACTCACCAGAGGACGCCATGTGACTTACCTATAAACAAACCCCTCCATGTCCGCACTCATCAGAGGACGCCGTGAGACTTACCTACAAACGAAGCCCTCCAGGTCCGCACTCACCAGAGGACGCCGTGAGACTTACCTACAAACGGACCGCTCCAGGTCCGCACTCACCAGAGGACGCCGTGAGACTTACCTACAAACGCAGCCCTCCAGCAATGGGGCTGGCATGGCTCCCCTCAGGGCAAAAGGGGCAGCTGCCCTGGGCCCAGTCATTGTTATGGGGCCCAAAGCAGCTGTCCCTATGAGCCTGCACTGCCCGCAAATACAAGCATACCCCACATACCCCAAGTACACAATGGGGTTTATTTACTAAAGCTGGAAAGTGCAAAATCAGGCTCCCTTCTGCATAGAAACCAAAGAGCTTTTAACCCCAGCTTGTTCAATTAAGCTTTGGTAATAAAACCTGGAAGCTCATTGGTTTCTATGCAGAAGTGAGCCTAACTAAAGCTGCACTTTCCAGCTTTAGTAAATAAACCCCATTGTGTACTTAAAAGTGGGGTATGCTAGTTGATTAGTGAATTTGGGAGGGCCCAAGAAAATGTTTGCCCAGGGTCCATTTAATATGAAAGATGGCCCCGGCTCCCCTAATACCTGGCAGCTTCCATGTTAACCCGGTCTTCTTTCCAGGTTCCAGATCTTCAGCCTCCTGATTGGCCGGGATGAGGAGCTGTAAACCGTAAGTGACGCAATGGCGAATATTGATTCGTTAAAATCAAAAGTGGGAGGGTTCGGTTGGACAACCTAAGACAAGCCAATTAGAGCCTCAGGCTCTTATCACATGCTTGTCAAAAATTGACGGATCTAATAGACACCAATTCGTTTGACGCCCCGCACAGTGCACACACATAGAGTGATTTATTTTTAAATAAATGATAATATGACTAACATTTTTTTAATTTTAACTTTTAACTAAGATGTTAAAAAATGTTAGCCATATTATCATTTATTTAAAAATAAATCATTTTATGATTAGCTTTCTTATTTGGCAAACTAACTTTGGGAACTTTTTTTTGGGGGGGGGGGGCGGTGCATCTGCGTCCCTTATGGACTGACTGCCTCTGAGTCCAGTGGAAAAATTCTATGAGAAAATATAAAGTCCAGTAAGAATAATTGTTCCGGAGAAGCTCATCCCACTGTTGGGGAAACTTGGCGAGTTCACTCTAAGGTATTTCAAACTTCCTCTCTTTCCCCGGACCCCTCACTTTTCACTCCTATAGTGGGTAACCCCACCTTTGCCCCGGGCTTACACAATCCGAGATTTCAAACTGTGAAAACTAATGGACATTATCAAGCTCATCATTTCATCTCGAACAGCTGCTGGGTCACCAGACAACAAATCTCGGATGATCTGGTGTTTGCTGAGTTGTCCTACTGGCAAAAATTCCAGCTGACACAGTTTCTTAGTTCCTTTCTCTTCTACTGAAACCTTTTGCCGCCACTTGACTCCATTTGAACTTCTGTGCACAAACAACTCTCTAATGTGACACGCGGTCTCCCAGACCTATCACATGCTTGTTTGGCCACCCCGGTCCTATTGATTACCTTACATCTCAAAATGGGAATGAGATCTAGGGCTGAGCTTCAAAGACAAACAGGTAGAGGGAATTCTCTTGTTCAATTAAAAACCTCTATCAGTTCCCGGTACCAAAAATCAGGGTTCAAACTGCTAACGCACTGGTACTTAACACCTGTTCGGATCAACAAGATGTTTCCCTAATGTCCCAATGTGTGTTGGCAGTGCGGAGAGGAGACTGGTTCTCTTCTTCACATCTTTTGGTCCTGCCACTCGCTACATGCCTTTTGGTTAGAGGTTCGTTGCATCACTCAGAAATTCACTGATCAGGTTATACCGTGGGACCCAGCGTTCTTTCTTCTGCATCATCACCAGAACTCGGTGAGGACCTATAGAGTTCTGTGGTACCACTTTTACTAACCGCTGCAAAAGGCTGTATACCGCTTCCAGGGCAGCCATCAGAAATTGTAGGGCCTCTTAGACAGCTTTAGGCCTGGGCCCCCCCAGGCCTGACTGCCAACATTCCCCAGGGCCTGCCCACTGGCCATCCCACCAAATCCACCCACTAGCCATCCCATCAAGTCCTTCCGTGCACACACCTTTTATTTTAACACTTACAACGTCATATATAGAAATGAACAGTGTCATCAGTGCTTTCATATTTATATTTTGCCCAAAAGAGACATCCCAAACCAGCAGCTGTACGCTTGCAGCCCCCCCTCACACTTGTAAGCTCGAAGCCCCCCTCACACTTAAGTAAAAAATGGGGTGAATGGCGCTCCCTTAAGGGGGGAGATATATGAAATATGTGTAAATTACCAGTGCTAGCAAAACCAATGTATCTGTGAAGCTTGTATTGTGAACAAATTAGATCAACCCCCTACACGCATATACCTGTGTAGGCACTATTCATACCATGCAAACTTCCATTAAAGACACACAGTAAATAGTACATCATCAGTATAAATAAAGCATCCCATCCGCATATACACTGAGGTGATACACGGTGCTGACCATATGTGCAAACGTACCAACAACAAAATATATATTGATGTAAAAAACAATAACTCTATATGTAAAGAGTCCAACGCGCTCAAAAAGACAATATTAAATTCATAATAATATAAAAAATAAAAAAATCATAATAATATAAAAAAAGTTAATGTTAGAAAAGATTCCAAATAGTCTGGTAACTGTGGTGCTCAAAAAGAGAGTCCGTGACTTCTGTGCTCCCCCTTTTGGCTCCCCACTCACCGGCTCCTTATACCCCTACAGGGGTGACAAGCAATCTGGGATTCATAGGCAGTCTTCACAGATGGTATCCTGTGGTCGCTGTAGTATGGCTCTCGATGCCCTTGTATCCACTATCCCAGGGCATCCGGATCAATCACCTGCACAGCACAACCTCCACCACCACATCCAAGAAGGGGATCGCCAGAGATCAATCTGCGTCAAAGTACCCCATGATTAGTGGGTCCTACACTATCCATGGATTGGGAGATCCTGCTTCTCACACTTGTAAACTCGAAGCCCCCCTCACACTTGTAAGCTCAAAGCCCCAGTCACACTCGTACGCTTGCAGCCCCTCTTCACATATGTTCTCTCTCAACCCCCTCACACTTGTATGTTCTCAGCCCCCCTAACACCTGTACCTTCTCAGCCCCCCACACACCTGTACACTCTTAGCTCCAAGACCTGTACGCTCTCAGCCCCAACACCTGTACGCTCTCAGCCCCCCTCACACCTGTATGCTATCAGCCCCCTCACACCTGTACACTATCAGCCCCCCTCACACCTGTACGCACTCAGACCCCCTAACACCTGTACGCTCTCAGCCCCCCTCACATCTGTATGCTCTCAGCCCCCTCACACCTGTACGCTATCAGCCCCCCACACCTGTACGCTATTAGCCCCCTCACACCTGTACGATATCAGCCCCCCTCACACCTGTACGCACTCAGCACCCCTAACACCTGTACGCTCCCAGCCCCCCTCACAGCTGTACGCTCTCAGCCCCCTCACACCTGTACGCTATCAACCCCTTCACACCAGGACGCACTCAGCCCCCCTAACACCTGTTCGCACTCAGCCCCCCTAACACCTGTACGCACTCAGCCCCCCACACCTGTACGCTATCAGCCCCCTCACACCTGTACGATATCAGCCCCCCTCACACCTGTACGCACTCAGCACCCCTAACACCTGTACGCTCCCAGCCCCCCTCACACCTGTACGCTCTCAGCCCCCTCACACCTGTACGCTATCAACCCCTTCACACCAGGACGCACTCAGCCCCCCTAACACCTGTTCGCACTCAGCCCCCCTAACACCTGTACGCACTCAGCCCCCTAACACCTGTACGCACTCAGCCCCCTAACACCTGTACGCTCTCAGCCCCCCACACACCTGTACGCTCTCAGCCCCCCTCACACCTGTATGCTATCAGCCCCCTCACACCTGTATGCTATCAGCCCCCCTCACACCTGTACGCACTCAGACCCCCTAACACCTGTACGCTATCAGTCCCCCTCACACCTGTACGTACTCAGCCCCCGCCTCACACCTGTATGCACTCAGCCCCCCTCACACCTGTATGCTATCAGCCCCCTCACACCTGTACACTATCAGCCCCCCTCACACCTGTACGCACTCAGACCCCCTAACACCTGTACGCTCTCAGCCCCCCTCACATCTGTACGCTCTCAGCCCCCCCACACACCTGTATGCTCTCAGCCCCCCTCACACCTGTACGCTATCAGCCCCCCACACCTGTACGCTATCAGCCCCCTCACACCTGTACGATATCAGCCCCCCTCACACCTGTACGCACTCAGCACCCCTAACACCTGTACGCTCCCAGCCCCCCTCACACCTGTACGCTCTCAGCCCCCTCACACCTGTACGCTATCAGCCCCCTCACACCTGTACGCACTCAGCCCCCCTAACACCTGTTCGCACTCAGCCCCCCTAACACCTGTTCGCACTCAGCCCCCCTAACACCTGTACGCACTCAGCCCCCTAACACCTGTACGCTCTCAGCCCCCCTAACACCTGTACGCTCTCAGCCCCCCTAACACCTGTACGCACTCAGTCCCCTAACACCTGTACGCTCTCAGCCCCCCACACACCTGTACGCTCTCAGCCCTCCTCACACCTGTATGCTATCAGCCCCCTCACACCTGTATGCTATCAGCCCCCTCACACCTGCACGCACTCAGACCCCCTAACACCTGTACGCTATCAGTCCCCCTCACACCTGTATGTACTCAGCCCCCGCCTCACACCTGTATGCACTCAGCCCCCCAACACCTGTACGATCTCAGCCCCATCACACCTGTACGCTCTCAGCCTCCATCACACCTGTACGCTCTCAGCCTCCATCACACCTGTACGCTCTCAGCCTCCATCACACCTGTACGCTCTCAGCCTCCATCACACCTGTACGCTCTCAGCCTCCATCACACCTGTACGCTTTCAGCCTCCCTCACACCTGTACGCTCTCAGCCTCCATCACACCTGTACGCTCTCAGCCTCCATCACACCTGTACGCTATCAGCCTCCATCACACCTGTACGCTCTCAGCCTCCATCACACCTGTACGCTCTCAGCCTCCATCACACCTGTACGCTCTCAGCCCCCCTCACACCTGTACGCTCTCAGCCTCCATCACACCTGTACGCTCTCAGCCCCCCTCACACCTGTACGCTCTCAGCCTCCATCACACCTGTACGCTCTCAGCCTCCATCACACCTGTACGCTCTCAGCCTCCATCACACCTGTACGCTCTCAGCCTCCATCACACCTGTACGCTCTCAGCCTCCATCACACCTGTACGCTCTCAGCCTATCTCACACCTGTATGCTCTCAGCCCCCCTCACATCTGTACACTCTAAGCACCCCTCACACACGTACACAGGCACACACATATGTACACAGACACACACGTGCACACAGGCACACAAACACACACATATGTACACAGACACAAACATGTACACCACCCCACCCCCGTTCCTCTTTAGTTGTACATTAGTCGTTACTTGGAAGGTGCTGTTCCTGGTCCCAGCTCTTGTGCAAAACACACGAGGAGTGCACATGCTGGAATTTACCAGAGGTGGCAGCAAAGAGCCCGATGTCAGCGACACAGCAGCAGCTGCTGACTCGCACATATTCTGAAAGCCAGCACAGCCACAGAGCATTCATGCACCCCTCCCTGCCTTCTCTTATCCCTGCCAGACAGCCGGCCCTTCTAGACTCCCGGGCCCCTTACAAATGTGTGGGCTGTACCCCCCCGATGGCATCCCTGACCTCTCCATTGGAAGCAGTCACAAGCACTGTTGATCTCCGTTTGGCTGAAAAAGATCTCAGAAATTGAAATGAGGACCTGGTAGCCACAGAGAGGGGCCTTCAGGACAAATTCCTCAAGAAGTGGTTTTACTGGCACAAATTAAAATTTTCAGATGAGTACCCCCCCCATTGGGCTGAACTGTCCTCTTGGGGCGTCTGGAGGTCACACTGCTGATGTGCAAAGTCCAAAGGCAACGCAGAATGGCCGCGGGCCTTATTTATCTTTGCACTCCTGCCTCTTTTCTTTTTCCCCCCTTCTTCTCGTTTCCTTTTTTTTTGTTTTTTCGTTTTCTCTTTTCTCCTTTTTAATATTTTTCCAGAAGAAATAGAGAAAAAAAAATAACCACAGAGTACAAAGAAAACCGAAAGCATAGTCCCCTTATTTTCGAGGGGGAACCTGTGATTACTATGTACTGTTGCCTTGTGACAAAAAATACACAATTGAAAAAAATAATAATAATTTTGAAAAATATTAAACATAAACGAAATGTAAAAAAATAAAATAACAAAAAAAATAAAAAAATTAAAGTGAAGTCCTCTTCATATGTGACTGGGATATCTAAAATGTAATAGAAGAGAGATGGTGGCACGTCCAGCATGTAAAAATGTGTACGATCCTGCCATCTCTTCCACTGTGGTTGTTGACCAGCCAGGCATCCAGCTTCATACAGCAGCTGAGGATCTCACGGGTTATCCTAAGAGCGATGCGCTCTACCAGTTTTCTCCTATCTAAAAATGTAGTCACCATCCATTTCCAAGTCTGAGATCTTGACTGGAGCACCACCACCTGTGTATAGTAAAAATGCCCACTTACCAGCTCAATGGCTCCCGCATCGAATGTCTCCTCGCGGCAGTTCACACAGCCCTATGTGAACTGCTGGGAGTGTCAATTAACCACTTAAGGACCAGGCCTCTTTTTTAGATGTGTTGTTTACAAGTTAAAAACAGTTTTTTTGCTAGAAAATTACTTAGAACCCCCAAACATTATACATTTTTTTTTCTAACACCCTAGAGAATAAAATGGTGGTCGTTGCAATACTTTCTGTCACACCGTATTTGTGCAGCAGTCTTACAAGCACACTTTTTTTTTTTAAAAAGACACTTTTTTGAATTAAAAAATAAGACAACAGTAAAGTTAGCCCAATTTTTTTATATTGTGAAAGATAATGTTAAAATTGATACCCAACATGTCACGCTTTTCTTGTCAAACTTTTACCCTTAAAAATCTCCATAGGCGACATTTAAAAAATTCTACAGGTTGCATGTTTTGCATTACAGAGGAGGTCTAGGGCTAGAATTATTGTTCTCTCTCTACTGATCGCGGCGATTCCTCAGATGTTTGGTTTAAACACTGTTTTCATATGCGGGTGCTACTGCACGCGAGCTTGGTAGGACGGGGCACGTTTAAATTTTTTTTTTCGGATTTACTTTACCTTTTTTTTTTTTTTTTTTTTTTTTTTACACTGTTTTAAAAAAAAAATGTGTCACTTTTATTCCTATTACATGTAAACATCATGTGAACGTAATAGAAAAAAAGCATCACAGGACCTCTTAAATATGAGATCTGGGGTCAAAAAGACCTCAGATCTCATGTTTATACTAAAATGCAATAAAAAAAAAAAAAAATTGTCATTTAAAAAAAAGAAAAAAAAAGTGGTCTTTTAAGAGCTATGGGCGGAAGTGACATTTTGATGTTGCTTCTGCCCTGCAGTGTCATGGAGACGGGTGGGGGCCATCTTCCCCTCACTTGTCTCCATGCAGAACCATGGGAAGGATCCAATTGCCACTGCCACTGCCGACAGCTCCAGTAAGCGGCGGAGGGCACCGGATCGCGGCGGGAGGGGGGGCCCTCTCCCGCCGCCGATAAAAGTAAACTTGCGGCAAATCCGGCACAGAGACCACTTTTATCTTGTACCGGACCGCCGGCCGAACATGCAGTGCGATCTGCAAGTTCGGACAGGAATCAGATTGCATGGGTGTGAACACTCATGCGATCCGTTTTTGCTGCAGACCAAAAAAAGGTTCCTGTCCAGGTTTGGTTCGACCTGCAGCCGGGAGACATGCGATGCAGGAACCCACAATGGATTTGCATGGTTCTCGCATCCAGTAGGATGAAGCTGGATGGGGGTAACCCTCCCAAGAAAAAAAAAACGCTCTAGTAATACACACCAAACTGAGCATGTGCAGAGTGACTCTAATGGCTCTGTCTTATAAGGAGATGGATTGGGGACAGTGGAAGAAGGGGAAGATCTGTGCATACAGGATCCAAAGACTTTTTAAACAATGCAGAGGATTAACCCCTTAGGCTCCACAGAGAGTATAACAAGCATGTTTTACTGCATATACACACTGATTTTACTGTTGTGGGTTTTGTAAGAATACATACCTGAATAGAATCTTTTCTTTTAAACCAGACTTTAATTTGTGCCTGTCCTCATCTGAGCGCTCAATCACTGGCAGCTTGACGCCTGTCACTTGCAAAAGTACACAAGCTTTTTCTAAGACAGAATTGATCGTTCTTGGCCCCATACACTTTAATGGCAGTCAGCAAAAAATTCACTAGAACGCCTGTTATATGTGTTTTTCAGGTCTCCCCTAATAAAAGTCTAGTAATCCTGTTTCAAAGAAGGTCCTGCACAACACAATTCTCCTAAAAACAGGTAAAATTGCTAAAAAAAAAAGCCTCAAAATCACGCAAATACTCCCAGCACTTAATCTTTGCTACAAAATCTCTAGCATGACATGGCTCCAAGGTTGATGACACACAGAACATGCTGCTGCGCTAGTGATCCTGCTGCAGGCAATTTGCTAAATGGCTAAAACACTGCCCGTTTGCCCCTGTGTAATCACTCCCAGGCAGCAAGATGTTGCTCCCATGGCTAGCGATCAAGATTTGGCAGCGTTCGACCAGAGATTGAGTGAGATTTCGCTACGTCTGACTACAGAGGGAGTTTTTTCTATAGAGACAGACAGACAGCTTCTTTAGCGATCTTGCCACTGGCGCTTTGTGTCTTGTGCAGAATCACCCATTGCCTGATTAACTGCTGCTACAAATCGCTAATGTCAGCGATAAACTGCAATTTGTCTCTAGGGATTTAATCACTATTGCGACTAAAGCCTCGTACACACGATCGGATTGTTGGCCAACAAAAACCGTGGACTTTTGTCCGAAGGGCGTTGGCCCAAACTTGTCTTGCATACAAAGGAATTGTTGACCTAACAAATACGAACGTAGTGACATACTGCTTTGTTTTTCAGCTCTTTAGCGCCACCCTTTGGGCTCTTTCTGCTAATTTCGTGTTAGTATAAGATTGGTGAGTGTTGATTCATTTTGCGCTTTTCATTTTGAACTTTTCATTTTGCACTTTTCCATTCGTTTCTGCCATGTTGTGGAATCGGAGGAGATAACATGTTATTTATTATTGGCCTTGGAGTTATTGCTTTGACATTATTTTTTTTGTTGAATAATGATTTGATTTGGTATATTTTCTATATTTTTGGATGCAAATGCCCTGTACACACGATCACACATTCCGACAACAAAATCCATGTTTTTTTTTCGATGGATGTTGGCTCAAACTTATCTTGCATACACACGGTCACACAAAGTTGGTCGGAAATTCCGAACGTCAAGAACGTGGTGACGTACAACACGTACGACGAGCCGAGACAAATGAAGTTCAATAGCCAGTGCAGCTCTTCTGCTTGAGAATGTGCGCTGCATTTCGAGATTTCATAATTTGCCGCGTCAAGAATGTTAATTCTCTATTACGAACGCTAGTTTACAAGACCGGCCGCTTCTGGCTCGTCCTTGCTTCCGAGCATGTGTGTTTGTACTTTGGACTTTTGTCCGACAGACTTGTGTACACACGCTCGGAAAATCCGACAACAAACATTTATCCGCGTAGCATACTAGCACATTATGAGAGACTTACCTTAGACCAAAGCCCTCCAGCAGCACACTGTCACCGCTGGCAAGGCTTCCACTGTGGACGTTTGAATGGCTGAGCCGTGATGACGTCACTTCTGCAGACGCGCTCGGGAATCATGGCTGCAGCACGAAGCTCTGAAGTGAAGGCATGAGTAAACCATTCCTTCAGAGTGCATGCGCCGGTGACGTCACCAGCTGCACAAACAGAGAATATCTCCTAAACGGTGCATATTCAGGAGTTATTCCTTGTACCTACAGGTAAGCTTTATTTTAAACTTAACTATAGGTACAAGTGTACCAGTGGTGTTTACAGCCGCTTTAAGTAATGTGAGTAAATGAGTGTTATGTCACATGCTAATGTGCTTTACGTTAAGGCAGCCTATTTGATTGAATGGGTTGCTAACGCACCAAGATGGACCTAAAAGTGGACCTGCAACATTTTTGTTAATGCAGCACACCACCACATGGTAGTTACTGTGCTTTTTAGTATGCTGCAACACAGGTGTGCTTGAGGTGCAATGTTTTATTGTGTTGGGGTGCTATCCAGGGGCGGACTGACAACTCATGGGCCCCCGGGCAGTAGGAGATTATGGGGCCCCCGGGCAATAGGAGATTAAAGGGCCCCCAGGCAATAGGAGATTATGGGGCCCCCAGGCAATAGATTATGGGGCTGCACAATATACACACACAGATACACAATATACACACACAGAATACACATACACACACTGAAAAGGTACTGGAGAGGCGGGGCAGTTATATTCTTGGGATTTTTAAAAAAACACAGAATTTTACATACTATCCCTGGTTTTATTGAGGCTGACAACCCTGATGGGGCCCCCTAGTGGCATGGGGCCCTCGGGAAGTGCCCGAGTGCCCGAATGGTCAGTCCACCCCTGTTGCTATCAGAATAAACCATGGTCCATGCAGTGCCATGCATTGCTACAATGTGCATGTTACAGCAAAGCACTGGTGTGAAGACAACCTAAGTGTGACTATCTAATGGTCCCACAAGCAAGCTCCAAATTTCCTAAGTATTATACTTACCTGTCCCTGCTCATCGCAAGGCGGCTTACCGGCTGTCACACAGATGCAGAGGTCTTCTGTCCAGAACCCATAATGGTCATCATCAGACAAATTATCTGAAAAATGCTCACAAGGTTTGCCCAATTCATAAATCAATTTACTCACCTCTACTATTTACAAAAAAGTATTACAGAGTGACCCTCTCAGCTTAATAAAGAGTCTTATGGAGGTTACAGAAGGTAGGAGACACGAGCAGAGCAGTCAGAAAAGGGAGCATATGAGTTATTCTATTGCAGGTCACTTTCATCTGTGATTTTATTAAAAGGGTAACTAAGTGCAAAGCTTTTTTCATTTGAGAAATTGTGGGGAAAAGGAGGGTTTTAACCTCCGTCAGTTTTCTTTTTTGCCATTTGTGTCCTATTGGGGAGATTTGTCCTCACTTCCTGTCCCATAGCCATACAGGAAGTGAAAGGAAATCTCTGCAAAGTGAAGGAATCACAGTATGCACTGATTGGAAGATTTCCACTCTAGTTCTGATGTCAACCCACAATTTGGGATTTACTTTCACTTTCAATGATAAGGGTAACCAGGACAAATAGAGAGGGTGAATCTCCCTAATAGGGGCACAGACAGCAATAAAAAACCTGACAGGTGTTCTAATCCCTCTCCACTCTATCCAAAACTAAAAAAATAAAGTTCAGCCTTTAGTTATACTTTAACCTCACAGGGCCGCTGAAAATGAAACGTGTACTAAAATAAATATAGAGGATGTAATTGCTGACTTCTATAAATCCTGTTTGCCTGACTGCCCCCTGCTTGTATACTTTTAGACATTCACACAAAACAATCACAGAGATCGGGAAAGTCAGAGCTCCTAATATGCATACTTGTTCCATCTATAATTTAGAAAGCTTTTACATTATCATGACAGCCAGAGAACTAATATTTTCTATATGACTTCCACAGTAGCAGCCTTATACTTCCTCACTACAGACTTCCCTATAAAAATAAAAATGTCACATGTATTTCTGTTCATGCTTTGATGTTAAGGTACCCTCCAGCCTTATTCTATCTGCTGTTCTATGAGGACATAGCTCCCAACTGTTCCTGAATTCGAGGGACTGTCCCTGATTTGGAACAAAGTCCCTCTGTCCCTCTTTCCTCCTCATTTGTCCCTGATTTTGGTCTGATCTATATAGTGTGTATGTAAAATGCACTATTTATCTTTCAAAAAGTGTTTCCTAGTGCTAAACCTTTCATCCAATTTCTAACTTGCTGCATTTGTATATTTCAAAAGCCAGTATAAAGGAATAGTAGTGGTAAAAAAAAGTACTTGTGGGTTTTACTAATCTTTTTTTTTTGTATAATTCTCCTTTAAGGGGGTGTGGCAGGGGGGGTGTCCTATGCCTACATACTTTTGCTAAAAGGTGTCCGTCGTTCCCATCTCAAACAGTTGGGAAGTATGAGAGGCCACCCTAACCTGAGGGTGGTTGGACTGTGCCTACACATTGGATCACTCTCTAAAATCTATGGTTGGCTTAAAGCACTTACCCATTTTAGCATTTTAGGTCTTCTCTCCTGCCTTCTCCACCTATTTACACTTCTGCAAAAAAAAAAAAAAGGAAAAACTTTTTTCTATTTTTTTTTTTTTTTTTTGCTACGTAACATTGGGGTCCTGCACATGCGCACACACACCATGGGTCTTTGCCAGTGCTCTCAAAAAAAAAAAAAGAATGGAGTAGTAAACTAATCCAATTATTAAATGTATTCAGTCTCCATATTGGTGGGTACCACATGCTCTGACTACATACATATTAACAAAATCCCTCCAGAAAAAGATATATATATATATATATATATATATATATATATACACATATTAATATATATATATATATTCATATATATATATATACACACATATATATATATATATATATATATATATATATATATATATATATATATTATATATAAAACATCAAAGTCTATAGTTGCAACAATTAAAACCCAACTCTAAAATCCATCATACATATTGCCAACAAGAATAGACTTCTTATGTTTTATTATATAATGTGAACTTTTTGTAGTACTTTAAAAGTTCTAAATAGATTTTTTTTTTTTTGGAGGGATTCTGTTAATTTTTCAGTTGCTCAGGCAGAGACCATGCTGCCTGTATGCACATGCGTGCGATCTCTCAAACTGCCTCCTGCGTTGTGTGATGTAGACATCTCAGGATCTAAATTGCAAGATCTCACAAATACACACACAGATCACAGGGTCTCTGGCAGAACACCTGCGGAGACCTAAAGCGTCTGTGCGCATGGCTGGGAATCTGGTGCATGCGCAGGCACGCTGAGGGGCTCTCTGCCAAATCCCCTAGACTTGGCAGGGACTTGCGACTTTCTGCACATGAGCCAGATGTCCATTAACCACTTAACCACTTAAGCCCTGGAAGAAATTACCCCCTTCCTGACCAGAGCACTTTTTGCGACTCTGCCTCGCTTTAACTGACAATTGCGCGGTCGTGCGACATTGTACCCAAACAAAATTGATGTCCTTCTTTTCCCACAAATAGAGCTTTCTTTTGGTGGTATTTGATCGCCTCTGTGTTTTTTATTTCTTGCGCTATAAACAAAAAAAGAGCGCCAATTTTGAAAAAAACGCATTATTTTTTACTTTTTGCTATAATAAATATCCCCCAAAAATATATATAAGAAAACAATGTTTCTCCTCAGTTTAGGCCGATATGTATTCTTCTACATATTTTTGGTAAAAAAAATTGCAATAAGCGTATATTGATTGGTTTGTGCAAAAGTTATAGCGTCTACAAAATAGGGGATAGATTTATAGCCTTTTTATTATTATTTTTTTTTTTTACTAGTAATGGCAGCGATCTTCGATTTTTATCATGACTGCGACATTATGGCAGACACATCGAACAATTTTGACACATTTTTGGTACCATTGGCATTAATACAGCGATCAATGCTATAAAATTGCATTGATTACTGTAAAAATGTCACTGGCAGTGAAGAGGTTAACACTAAGGGGAGCTCGAGGGGTTAACTGTGTTTCCTGGGAGGTGATTCTAACTGAAGGGGGAGGGGACTGACAGGAGGAAGTGACGGATCGTGGTTGCTAGCTAATAGGAACACACGATCTGTCACTCCTGTCAGAACAGAACAGGGAAGTGTGTGTTTACGCACACTCGTCCCTGTTCTGTCTCTCCTGCTCATGATCGCTCATGGCCAGCAGTCATTGCTACTGTTGGCCACGAGCACCAGGACCCCCGGCTGAGTAACGGGCGGGCGCGTGCGCCGAAAATCGGTGAAGGGAGAACTTTTGCTTCATGCATGACAACACTGGACTTCAAGGTGTAGCAAATATGTTTTGGTTTTTTTGGGGTTATTTGGGCGTTAGGTAGGGTGAAGTTCCTCTTTTGAATTAAAAGAGTCATAATGACAAACATAAAGTTACTAAAGTTACAGGGAATCAGGAAGGTACACGTTTTGAAGCTCCCACAACGATTGTCTGGAAGTGTAGGCAGGTCAAATGAATCCACATGGATATTAGAACATTGAAATGTCCAGGCAAAAAAAATGCTGGGTTGCAGTACAGTACAGTCATCTAATCTTTAACCACTTCAATACCAGGCACTTAGACACCTTCCTGCCCAGGCCAATTTGCAGCTTTCAGCGCTGTTTCAATTTGAATGACAATTGCGCGGTCATGCTACACTGTACCCAAACAAATTTTTTATCATTTTGTTCCCACAAATAGAGCTTTCTTTTGGTGGTATTTGATCACCTCTGCGTTTTTTATTTTTTGTGCAACAAATAAAAAAAGACAGAAAATTTTGAAAAAAAAACAAGTTTTTCTTTGTTTCTGTTAAAATTTTTTGTAAATAAGTACGTTTTCTTCTTCAATGACGGGCACTGATACGGCGGCACTGATGGTCACCGATGAGGTGGCACCAATGAGTTGGCACTGATGAGGTGGCACTGACGAGCACTGATGATGGGCACTGATAAGCGGCACTGATGGGCACTGATAGGTGGCACTGATGGGCACTGATAGGTGGCACTGGTATGCGGCACTGATGGGCACTCATAGGTGGCACCGATGGGCACTCATAGGCGGCACTGATAGGCAGACATGGGGGTAAGTCACACATGTGCAAGTCACAAGCAAGTCTCAAGTCTTAACCTTCAAGTCATAAGCAAGTCCCAAGTTACTGTGGCGAAAAGCAAGCAAGTCAAGTCGAGTCCCTGCTAGAAGTCAAGCAAGTCAAGTCAAGTCATTTATTTTGGTCAAGTCACAAATTAAGTCAAAATACTGATCTACCCCATTTCCATCCTTAAAATTAGTTAAAAGTCAGTTTTCAGGAAAGGTTTTGTTTCATTTTCAACATTAACAAAACTGCTTAGTGCTTTTTTCTTGGCATATTTTGCCTAGGCCAAGACACAGCACTGGTGGTGCCAAGTCATTGCAAGTCATTGAAAGTCAAATAGCCCAAGTCAAGTCGCAAGTCATTAGTGGCAAGTCAAAGTCAAGTCGAGTCATTTATTTAATTTTGTCAAGCAAGTCGCAAGTCCTCAAACAGGTGACTCGAGTCCGACTCGAGTCAAGTCATGTGACTCGAGTCCCCCACCTCTGCTGATAGGCACTCGTAGGTGGCATTGATTGGTACTTATGGGTGGCACTGATGGGTACTTATGGGTGGCACTGATAGGTGGCACTGATGGGCACTGATAGGTGGGCACTGATGGGCACTGATGGGCACAGATGGGCACTGACAGGTGGCACCGATGGGCACTGACAGATGGCACTGATGACACTGATTGGTGGCACTGAATAAACTGATTGGTGGCATTGCTGGGCAGACCTGAAACATGTTGGTGCCAATCTGTGCCCATTTGTGGGCACTGATTGGCACAGATTGAGCACATTGGGCACATGTGGATGGCCATGGGGTACATACCTGGTCCTAGTGGCGATCCCTGGTGGTCCAGTGTGGTGATCTGAGGGGGGCCGCGCTGATAAACAATCAGTGCAGACCCCCCCTGTCAGGAGAACCGCCGATCGGCTCTCCTCTACTCGCGTCTGTCAGACGCGAGTGAGGAAAAGCCGATCAATGGCTCTTCCTATTGACATCGTGATCAGCTGTGATTGGACACGGCTGATCACGTAGTAAAGAGCCTCCAGCGGAGGCTCTTTACCAAGATCGGTGGAGCGGTGTGTCAGGCTGACACACCGCTCCACCGATCGCTGCGATGCACACCCCCGCGGGCGCGCGGCGGCATGTTATCCTGCTGGACGTCATATGATGCCCAGTCAGGATAACTGAACCACTTCCCGGACGTCAATCCGCTATAGGCCGGGCGGGAAGTGGTTAAAGGAGTTGTAAAGGCAGAAGGTTTTTTATCTTAATGCATTCTATGCATTAAGATAAAAAAACCTTTTGTGTGTAGCCACCTCCCCAGCAACCCCCTAATTACCTACCTGAGCCCCATCTCTCTCCAGCGATGTCCACGATCCCCTCAGCCATCCAGGACACTCCTTCTGGAGTGGCTCCCACGGCTGTCAATCAAAGTCAGTCAGCCAATCAGGGGAGAGAGGGGGTGGGGCCAGGTCGGGGCTCCGTATCTGAATGGATTCACAGAGCTCTGATTCGGCTTGGGTGCCCCCGGTAGCAAGCTGCTGGCTGAAGGGCACTCAAAGGAGGATCGGGGCTGCTCTGTGCAAAACCAACTGCACAGAGGAGGTAAGTATAACATGTTTGTTATTTAAAAAAAAAAAAAAAAAAAAAAACAACAAGCCTTTACAATCACTTTAAACCCTCTTAATGCTAAGTGCTTCAGCAAGGTTAGAACACCCTGTTCTGGCAGCACTGTGGAGGGTCAAACCACAGTAATCACACACAATCCGTAACCAGGCTCTCCAGCATCCCGACATGCTCTAATCAACAAAGAAATGAGAATGAGAACTGATGAATTATATGGCAATGGAAGATTCCATGCTCTTTAACTAAAGATTTCCTTTAAAATTAGGGATAAAGAATCTGACCCCAGTAAGCCAAGATTTGTCAAGTAAAGCCTCATACACACAATTGGATTGTTGGCCAACAAAACCATGGACTTTTGTCCGAAGGGCGTTGGCCCAAACTTGTCTTGCATACACACGGTCACACAATTGTTGGCCAACAATCACGAACGTAGTGATGTACTACATGGTTTTTCAGCTCTTTAGCACCACCCTTTGGGTTCCTTCTGCAAATTTTGTGTTAGTAGAAGTTTGGTGAGTGTTGATTCGCGCTTTTCTGTTCGCGATTTTCATTCCGTGCTTTTCTGTTCGCGATTTTCATTTTGTGCTTTTCAGTTTGTTTCTGAATGGCCGTTCCTCAACCAGACATGTTGCGGAATCGGAGGAGATAACTTGTTATTTATTATTGGCCTTGGAGTTATTGCTTTGACATTATTTTTTTGGTTGAATAATGATTTGATTTGTTATATTTTCTATATTTTTGGATGCATAGAATGCACTTTTTGGTTAAGTTCTATTGGCAGATAGTATGTCTAATTTTATTTGTTTTCTTTTTTAATGCACAAAAAAAAAAATTGTGGAGAATAATACTTGGTTATGTGTTTTACTTCAAATGACATTTTGGGAGTAGGCAGTTACATTTTAAAAAATACAATGTAAAATTAACAAGGGACACCAACATAGTTGTATCTTTGATCTTAAAAGCTACAGGATAATGGTGTTGTAGTAACTTGAACAAATGAAAAAAAAAAAGCATAATAATATTATTCTTGATATCATTAGAAAAAAAAAAAACTTTGAAAATTAGTTTGCAATAACTTCATCAGTATCACCAGCAAAGCAGTTTCATTATTATCCCATTAAAGAAGAAGAGAATTGTGCGCTGCATTTCGAGATTTCATAATTTGCCACGCCACGATTGTTAATTCTCCATTACAAACGCTAGTTTACAAGACCGACCGCTTCTGGCTCGTCCTTGCTTCCGAGCATGCGTGTTTGTACATTGGACTTTTGTCCGACGGACTTGTGTACACACGCTTGGAAAATCCGCCAACAGACATTTGTCCGCAGAAAATTTAAAAACCTGCTATCCAATATTTGTCCATGGAAAATTCGAAAACAATTGTCTGATGGAGCATACACATGGTTGGATTTTCTGCCAACAGCCTGTCATCACACAATTCCCATCAGAAAATCCGATCGTGTGTACGAGGCTTAAGTGTAATATGCAGGGAGGGATTTCTGCAAATTAGATCAGTGAGGAAATGGAAGATGGGAAATAGATTTGGTTAGGGAATTGCTTAGGTTCTTTAATATTCCAGGAACCCAAACAAATGCTAATATTTGAATTTATTATGCAGATTAAGAGGGGTTTTTAACTGCAGGTAATGAAAACCTGGGCAATTTCCAAGGACGGTTCCTTAGAACCTGAGACTGTCCCTTAAAAGCATTGACAGCTGACCTGAAGTCCTATGCGGTTCTACTTATGAATGTAATTTATTAAGACTGAAATTGAAATGCATAAATTGACTGCACCAATTAATCTTCAGTATTTTTCTAATACCTTTCGAGTCTCAAGGAAAATTATTGTAAGTCATATAACGGTTACTACAACCCAAACATGTTGCACACAGCTAGAACAGGATTGTCAGCAAATGCTTTCATTTTATTGACAGGTTCTTACTGCTCTAGGGCTGCATTACATAGAGAGCTGATGGCCACTCAGCGGGATACATTATCATCATAGGCTGTGTGGACTGAATTAACCTATATTATGTTTAGCACTGCATATTAATTGATAATTACTGGAGTATAAGGATCCACCAACTGTTTGAAGTACAATACTGTTTAAACTATATATTTAGTTCAATGTTAATAAGTATTTTACATAATTACAGTATTTACCACACAAGCATCATAAGACCAAATGATCAACCATGGTTAAAGAGGAACTGCGGTCTGCTGGCATAATTTGTAATAAAAACATCTTTGCCATTCTGAAGCTTCCCTCCAACCACTTTGCATATTATTTTATATATATTGTGATTCTGTACTTGCCAAATATGCTGCAGAAATCTCCCTCCACTGAGTCTGGCTGCATCCATTTTAAGTCTGGGCAGCTGAAACTGCTGCCTGTTCACTTCCTGGATTTACACAGACACACAGAGGCACACCTCCAGCTCTACAGATCTCATTGGCCCTCTTAGGACTCATCTCCCTCCCTTCCTGGCAAACAGTCACGAGAGTGAGAGAGAGAGAGCTATGCATGATGTCATAAGCCTAGGCTTTTTACCAGACAAGAAACAGGAAGTGGGCTGTATAAGGTATTTACTGGCAGTAAAAAAATGTTTTACTATCCAAAGTTAAAACAACAAGGGCAGAAGATTTAATAGATGGAAAGATGAAAACATGAATGAAGTTCCACTTTAACATCATCCTAAATTGAAACTATAAAGGGTTTAGGTCTGTTTTTAAATGTATGCTTATTTTATTATCTATTAATAATCTTTGTTTTACAAATACACATTTAAAACTGGGTACACATGCAACAGTATTCATTGTGCAATGTGCGTACTCTAAAGAGAGCAGAGCAGAAGCTGTCCTACTTCAGACTTTCTCTCTTTCTGAAACAATGCAGGAAGCTGTCTGAAGTGAAGGAAGGAGGGTATATGAGTGACCTCTCTGATTCAGTTGTGTATGTAAATCTTAGCTTAAAGTGCATGTGAACCCTAGTCTCTTTTCTCGGCTGCATAATGAGCCAAGAGAGCTGGAGGAGGAGAAACAGTAGCACACTGATCTTCCCAGTGAATGGCTATGCAGTGCATGGGGGTGGGTCTGCGTGTCATGACAAGTCTGAACATTGGAGGAGAGCAGGTGAGTTACCACTTACCAGCACAGCTAGAGAACTGACCACGTTGTGCTTTCCTGCCCAGTCTGGTCAGTTTTTAATAGGAAAGCAAAGGGACTGGCAGGATCACCAGGTATTTTACACAAAGGGAGCAATACAAAGAGAAAACAATACTTTTTCAAACAAGTACATGGTACAGCAGGTTAGGTTTACATATTATTTAAATACTTTGAATCCAAAACCCTATTTTAGATACCTATCTATGTAGAGAGATTTAGTCTCCCAGTTTGTCCTGGTGACCACTTCTTTCTGTAAATATAGAAGCTAGGACTACCTGGAAAATATGAAAAAGGGGCTTGAGCACCATCTGTTACCTAAAAATGAGAATATAAAATAATAAAAAGCAACATTTCATATTTAACTAAAAAAAAATCTATTTAAAAAAAAAATGTTTTTGTCCTAACCATAGTAAATAAATAAAGAAAATTTATACAAACCTTTTACACATTCCCTTTTAAACATTTTCATGGACAGTGCTGGAGCTTCTGGCTCTAAGTCTGTGGAGTGTAAGGCTGTATCAAGGGACCATGGAGCACTGCATCCACTTACATGACATGCTTACTAAACTGGATCACCACATACAGCTTTGAATTTTCAATTCTCATGGTAGGCATATTTTTCCTGGTCAGAGAAAAATCGTAAAGTCTATACTTTTATCATCATCATCATGTGTAAAGCAAATAGAATTGAGAAGATTTAATGGACGTTATATATTTTTTTTTAGGTTTGCTTTCACATGTCTCTGCAGACTGGCTGTAACATGGTACCATTAATGTAAGGTACATTCAATTTGATAAATAGAACAGATATATAAAATTATCGCAGACAATAACCTGAGAGAAGAGTTTCAAAAAGAGGAAGTTCCACTAGAACAGAAAAAACAGGAACCTAATAAAAGTGAATTTGTGCTTCAGATGTGATGGTGATAATTTAAAAAGACAGGTCACAAGGGCATAGTACAGAGCTGAAATAAGAAAAGAGGCACCTTTGTGCTATCACTTCCCTCGCTCTCTTAAAAGGTTTTTTTTTGGGGTAAATACTATACTTGGATGACTTTAACCACTTGTATCTGGTGGAAAAATAAATCCTGATTTAGGATACATTATAAGTAAATCAGATGAATATGTGAACCATGGCAATAGCAAAACTATGTGGCAAGTATGTGTTTTATAAGACACTGGGTGAGCATACACACTTAACGCGGGGTTCCACCCAAATTTTGAACAATATCTGTATGTATTCTCTTCCTTGCCTAGATGCTGACATGCCGTTTAAAAAAATTTAAATCGCCGTAATTACCTTTTATTTTTCTATTCTTCTTTGCACTTCCTGGTTCTCCTCCCATGGGAGTAGGCGTGTTTCTAGCCTCTCACAGACTCCGCACAGCCTCCTGGGAGCTAGTCTCAGGCTTCCCAGGATGCCACTGAGCATGTGCGGGAACACACAGCATTCACCACATCCAGGAAATAAATGCTTGTGGGCTTCAAATGCCCACAATGAAGATGGAAACCGCCTGCAGTGAATAATATAAGTTATTCTTTCCGAAGAAATCTGACACAGGCGGACATATTACACACAATATGTGAGTATGTAATGCTGAGAAGAAAAGTTTGTGAATGAACTCAAAAAAAAAAAAACGATAGATAGGTGGACCCCCGCTTTAACGCCTTAAAAACCTTAAACACTAAATCCATATATAGTCAATAAAAATACAATAATATGGATTCATACACATATTACATGCAGCCCCTTTGCACACAACACCCAGATACTCAAAAATAAATACTGACATCTAAACAATGCTTGCAATGCATTACAGTGTATGGTAACCTTAAATTAAGATTTTGGGGACTACTTTTCTTATTGTGTCTGCAAACACTTTGATTTTACTACCCGATCAATGTGTGATTCGATCAAAACAATTGAATCTGCAGATAATCAAATAGTCATAACTTTTCTTCCAATAGATTTAGACTTGATTTGGATCAGATTTAATCAAACTGAGTCAATCAGCCAGAGCCATTTTGATTTTGATTTGTTAATGCATACAATCATATTTTGATCAATCAAATTATGAGATTATAATCAAATTATATCGATATGATATCTTATTTGTTGATCAAAATCCTCTTCTTCATGTGTGACATATTGATCAAATGGGGTGTAAACTATAGATCAATTATTCTGATCGGAGGTCGATCAGAAAATAAATCAATCATTTATTGAAACATGTACGGCCAACAGAGCAAAGCCCTACAGTCTCTAAGAGATCTTCTAAAGCAGTAGTTCTCAACTCCTGTCCTCGGGACCCACCAACAGGCCAGGTTTACAAGATAACTGAAATACATCACAGGTAATATCATTTGCTGCTCAGTGATTGCAGTATTATAGTCTGCATCTCCCCAAGGTAATACTTAAATTCTGGCCTGTTAGTGGGTCCTGAGGACCGGAATTGAGAACCACTGTTCTAAAGTCATAACATACCTGGTGATCCTGCCAGTTCCTATCAAAAATAACCCCTTACAATTTATTACTGACCACACTGGACACATAAACAGATTTGTCTTTGTGTGGTCATTTTGTGTCTCTTCTTTGACTTGGGAACTGCAGAACACCATGCCACGCTCACACTAGTCTCTACTCTACAAGGTCTCCTGGGACCTGTAACATCCTCTGCAGGCTCCACCTTGACCTCAAGCCCTCTTCTTTGGGAGAGGGGGACCAAGCAATACTTCATATTCCCATCACACGTTCCTGGATAAGCTCTCAAAGTTTGGGTGCTGCAGCAACAACCAGCTGGATACTGGTTCAAGTCACAAAGTAGACATTTGTCAGCACACCACAAAAGTGGCAGCCAAACGGATTATTTATTACATGATCACAACAGAGAGAGTGCAACGTTTCAGAGTCATGCAGGACCCCTTCGTCAGGCTTGTCACATGACTGCCCCAAAAATGGTATTTCATCGCTTTCTTATATATAGATAAGTGTGTGCAAAAATCTTGTAAGCAAAATTTTTTGTCTGAATCTTTGCAAAGTTTCTTACTTGTAGATTCTGCGAGTAACAGCACTTCTTACATCAGGCTGACATAACTAAGCCACTGCCTTGCAATTGCAAAAAGCATCAGTGTTGCCAGCCTACCATGTACAGTCCTTCAGTTGGCCACTGGACTGCCTATAAAGTCTCAAAGAGGCATGTACAGACCTCATAGACATTCCAAAGGCCAGCTGAGGCAGTGTGCAGCTCTTCTTCTCCTTGGAACAAGCTACAGTTAGCCCTATCAATACATGCCTAAAATAAATGTTTCTTGTCTTTAGCAACCAAACACCCAAATTCCAGCTGTAATATTCCTATTGAAATATGAAAAGAAAACTCATCTCTGGTCAAGGAACACATATTTTCTTACAGATACTTTGGAAAATATAGGTCTAGAAACAAAAGAAAAAAAATGCACAACTTTGCTAATGATTTAGCTCATGAGATTGCAGAAAGTACATACCAATGTCTTGGTCTAGATCAGCCATTTGTATAATCCCAAATAACCCTTGCAATAATTTTCAGATCTCAGGGAACCCCAGCTTAAAATAATTCATCAGGGGTCAGTGGGAAGTACAGTGCCTTGAAAAAGTATTCATATCACTTGAAATTTTCAACATTTTGTCATGTTACAACCAAAAACGTAAATGTATTTTATTGGGATTATATGTGATGGACCAAAACTAAGTGGCATATAATTGTGAAGTGGAAGGAAAATGATAAATGGTTTTCAAAATTTTTTACAAAGAAAAGTGTGGTGTGCAATTGTATTTAGCCCCCCTGAGTCAATACTTAGTAGGACCACCTTTCGCTGCAATTACAGCTGCAAATCTTTTGAGTATGTCTTTACCAGCTTTGCACATCTAGAGAGTGACATTCTTTGCAAAACAGCTCAAGCTCTATCAGATTGGATGGAAAGCGTCTGTGAACAGCAATTTTCAAGTCTTGCCACAGATTCTCAATTGGATTTAGGTCTGGACTTTGACTGGGCCATTCTAACACATGAATATGCTTTGATATAAACCATTCCATTGCAGCTCTGGATGTATTTTTAGGGTCGTTGTCCTGCTGGAAGGTGAACCTCTGTCCAAGTCTCAAGTCTTTTGCAGACTCTAACAGGTTTTCTTCTAATGCCGCGTACACATGACCGGTTTTTCCATCAGAATAAACTCTGACGTTTTTTTCGTCTGAGTTCTGACGGAGTTCCGCTGAAATTGACTTGCCTACACACGATCACACCAAAGTCCGATCATTTAGAACGTGATGATGTACGATGGGACTAGAAAAAGGATGTTCAATAACCAGTAGCAAATAGCTGCCCTTGCACCGTTTTTGGTCTGTCGGAATAGCATACAGACGAACGGTTTTCCCGATAGGAATTGATTCTGTCAGAAAGATTTAAAACATGTTCTATTTCTAGAATTTTTGAAAGAAAAAGTCAGATGAAGCCCACACATGATCGGAATATCCGATGGAATGATTACATCGGACCTTTTCTGAAGGAAAGTACGGTCGTGTGTACGCGGCATTAGACTGCCCTGTATTTGGCTCCATCCATCTTCCCATCAACTCTGACCAGCTTCCCTGTCCCTCCTGAAGAAAAGCATCCTGCAACATGATGCTGCCAACACCATGTTTCACGGTGGGGATGGTGTGTTCAGAGTGATGCGCAGTGTTAGTTTTCCGCCACACATCTGACCTTCGTCCACATGTTTGCTGTGTCCCCCACATGGCTTCTCTCAAACTGCAAACAGGACTTCTTATGGCTTTCTTTCAACAATGGCTTTCTTCTTGCCATTGAACTCTGGATCTCTGCAGCTCCTCCAGAGTTACCAGAGTAACCTCTTAGCTGATTCTTTAATTAATGCTTTCTTTCCCTGGCCTGTCAGTTTAGTCAGTTTTGGTGGACGGTCATGTCTTGGTAGGTTTGCAGTTGTGCCGTACTCTTTCCATTTTTGGATGATGGATTGAACAGTGTTCTGTGAGATGTTCAATGCTTGGGATATTTTTTATAACCTAACCCTGATTTATAACCTAACCCTGATTTTTCCACAGCTTTATCCCTGACCTGTCTGGTTAGTTATTTGACCGCCGTGATGCTGTTTGTTCACCAAGGTTCTCTAATAAACCTCATCACAGAACACCTGTGTGTATTTATACTGAGATTAAATTACACACAGGTGGACCCTATTTACTAATTAGATGACTCCTGAAGGCAATTGGTTACACTAGATTTTAGTTAGGGGTATCAGAGTAAAGGGGGCTGAATACAAATGCATGCCACATTTTTCACATATTTATTTGTAAACATTTTGAAAACCATTTATCATTTTCCTTCCACTTCACAATTATGTCCCACTTTGTGTTGGACTATCACATAAAATCCCAATAAAATACATTTACATTTTTCGTTGTAACATGACAAAATGTGGAAAATTTCAAGGGGTATAAATACTTTTTCAAGGCACTGTATGCCCCTTACATTGTTGGACAGTGGTAAGAAAGTTCCCCTTACAGACAGCTAAAAAGATCATTGGTGTAATGCTGCTGGCTCTGATAAGTGGTGGAACTTTGCAGGCACCACCAGATGGGGGGTCAATTAGCTACAGCTCAAGGAACTTCTTTGGTTGAGAATGGTTAGTCTAAATAATACACACTTCAGTGTGAATGCAGCTCTGAGAAAAATATACAAACAGCAAAAATTTCCCCTTTTAAACCATTGCAAGTCTTAGAAATGCTCTGTCGAGTGTTGTTTTAGTTCGTAGTAAACAGATAGGAAATGTTGATCCAGCCTGAACTTCATATAATGGTGCTTGCAGTTTCAACACAGGGTTTTTTTAGTTATTTATATGTGCAAATGTGCTTGAGGTATGCCATCACAGTGCTTCTAATGGAAATATTTGAACTGCTGAATTATAAAAATGTCTCCCGGATATGCTAGAAAATGTAATATACTTATCACTACACAATTTCTCTGATTTTTATGGCATCACAAACACACAAATCAAAAGATGAAAAGTGTCCAAATTGTGGGATACAATTAAATGAGATGGATGTCCTGCCTGCCTGCCTCATATCCATCTCACATCTATGCATAATGTCTAGTGCCAAAAAAAATCTAATACAGTTTGATTGATTGTTGAAGTCCTCCAACTACTCTAGAAAAACAGAAAACCAACATAACAATAAGAATCCAAAAATAAAATACATATACCGTATGTATGTACTGAGGTATACAGTATATGATATATATCTTTTTTTGCTGTTTAACCACTTCAGCCCCGGAAGATTTGGCTGCTCAATGACCAGGCTATTTTTTGCGATACGGCCCTGCGTCGTTTTAACTGACAATTGCGTGGTCGTGCAATGTTGTACCCAAATAAAATTGACGTACTTTTTTTCTCACAAATAGAGCCTTCTTTTGGTGGTATTTGATCATCTCTGCAGTTTTTATTGTTTGCGCTATAAACAAAAAAAGAGCGACAATTGTGAAAAAAAACCACAACATTTTGTACTTTTTGCTATAATAAATATCAAAATTTTTTGTTAAAAAAGCTATTTTTTCTCATTTTAGGCCGATATGTATTTTTCTACATATTTTTGGTAATAAAAATTGCAATAAGTGTATATTGATTGGAACCGGAAGTTTTTTCGCCGTGGGCAAATAACCATAGTTAAAATGGCGGTGAATAAACTTCCGGTAACAGGCTATCGACTGGCTCAAATAATAGGCTTAGGGTATAAATAGGGTGATACACCAATAACAAGCAACTTCCTGATGACGCAAACATTGTTGCAAAATGCGTAGAGGCTGCTGGGAAATTTTACTATGTCATTACGTCATTTCCTGGCCTTGTAAGAGCGAGGTTTGAAGCACAGGCCGGGTGAAAACGAGGCTTGCACCGCACGCCGGCTTAGGAACCATACGACGGCATCTTTACACCCATTACAAACCGCTGGAACAGCTTGGTGCCAGCTTACGAGCACCACAAAATGTGAATGTGTAGTCTTTTTAATCTAATTTTAAATAAACAGCAATTACATACTGCACAATGATCGCTGTCTATTTTTCTATGAGGATGGATATGGTTTACATATAGCACATTGGGGTTAGCAAGGAAAACGTTGCAGGTGGAGTGGTTATCCCTTCTAAATGAACCAAAGGCGCATTTATACTGGCATCTGGTGAGTGGCTAATCCATGTGGTGGTAGTATTGTCACTAAAGTGGTGGAAGTATTACAAAGAATCATGGATGATTAACTTCATAAGCACAAAAATATTATATTTATAAAGGACAGTCAAAAAGGAGACCTCTGTATCGATTGGCACATTGTACATTGCACAAGAATTTGAATATTATAGTTTTGATATTTTGGATGTAAAAGTTTAATATACATTTTTTATATACTGATTTCATGTTGAAACACACTTAGGGTACATTCGGTTGTTTTAACAACAAGGATGAAAGGAAGATTGTGCACCATTGCATGAGATATATATTTAAAGCATATCTATATATATATATATTAATTTTTGTAATGTTTTTTGCGCATGTATTATTTTCAAGAGAGTGGTGTATTTAAATTAGAGTAGCGCAGTCAACACAAATTTAAGTTATTGTTCATATTTAGTATGAACAACAGATTGCTCTCCTCACTCCTGATAGCACTGAGATCTGTCTGTTTACATTGACAGACCTCCGTCTCCGTCTACATGCCATCTTATGGTTGTCATATTTGGGAGTCATTACTGGATACTAGAATTTTGAGTACCAGAGTATTCATTATCAGAAATGTAATACAGCATATAAGGCATACAAGGGGTGTAGTATGAGCTGAAACACTTTCTAAGTTCTAACAAAAATAATCTGTGAGCTAAGCTGTTAGAGAATCAGCTAAAATAGGGAAGCAGCCATTGCTCACCTTTCCTAAATATACTAGTTTGGCTGTCATGCTGATCCTCTTGCTTCAATACTTCTAACTCAGTGACTCAGAACAAATATCAGGTATCAGTATCAGGACACCCTGATTCAGTAGTTGTATATGCGTTTTACTTCACTGATTTAGAATATATTAAAGACAGAGATAGTCAGGCAATTGGCATTTTCAAAAGGAGGTCAGCAATGGCATCTGTTGTATTTATTCCGGCACAGATTTTCTTTTAAGCTTCACTTCATTTCTTTAAAATAAAAAAAACCTAATGCAATAGGCAGAGGATGGATACATTATGTGAACTATTGTAAAGTTTTTGCACCATTATATTTAATTTGGTGATAAGTGCAAAACTATCCAAAGAAGTCATGCACTCTGCCAGTAGTAAAATGGTTTTAAATGGTTTTATAATTTGCATCCCAGAAGCGCATCAATTCAGACTGTGCTGAAGATTTAAACATTCCAATTTAAGAGCTTGGAATGCAGACTTTCCAGGTGAATTTTTGTCATTTACTTGCAAAATTACAAGCTCACATTCACGCAACTGTGTCACTTCCAGTTTAAATCAAAGCTCTACTGGGCGATCGCCTGCAGTCACCAGAAGACACTCAGGTCTGAAAATGACATGCAATGCTACAAGTAAAATGAACATCGCTAATCCTGTATGGAGAAATACAATGAATCAGCAACTCTTTTTCGACATAGCCCTCCAGAATAACCTTGGCTTAAGTCTCCTAAATTCATAAATTCATAATACATTTCCAGTGCGTTTTACAGTTATATTCTCATTAGATTTATCAATCTGCACCGAAACTTAATAGAAATTTTTTTTTTATGGATCAGTTTCTTTTTAAGGGGTTACATTTTTGAAATAATCTAAAAGATACATCAATTATGAGAAATTCAGTTCATTCAAAAAGCCTTTGCAGTAAGGATGTGCAATATACAGACACATTTTAATTCAGGTCAGAGGGTTAGTGCAAGTGAATTCAAAATGGTTGTTAGGGGTCCTGCAATTTGCATATTGCTCTTTGTTTACAGTAAACTCTGTAATTTTAAACAATATCAACACCACAACATAAGATAGGAGGTCCAGGGCTTATTGGAAGAAAAAAACATATTAGAATCAAATAAAGTGATTTTAAATGCTAATTTGTTTTTTAGTTAAATTAAAAAAGATGTTAAACCCACCGCTCTTTGTAATGGTATTACACAGAGAAACCCCTTACCTCCTCTTCTGGAGTCCCCCGCCAACTCTATTCACTCATTCTTCTTATGAGTGACCCCTCAACAAGTTGTGTGCCGATGGGCTGAACGGAAAAAAAAAAAGAAAAGCAAGCTGTGTGTAGCCAGATTTACACCGGCTAAATTAAATACCTAATATCACAAACATGAATCTTCCTACCCAGGTTGGTGACATTTAAATCTCTTTATAATGCTATTTTGGGAGACTCTTTGTGTTTACCTATTACTGTTGGCTCAACAAAATGGAACATGCGGCATGGCTATAAGCCTGATCGGTTGCTATATTGAAACTATTTAGGTTTATCGGGTAAACTAGATGATATTCATGCCATAAGATGTAGTGAACTCTAGCTGCTCTACTTATTGCTTGCGGGTAATTCCATGAGTGTTTGAAGGGTATTTTTAAAGGATATCTAAAGGTTCATTTTTTTGTTTTGTTTTTTAAACAAACATGTCATACTTACCTCCTCTGTGCAGTTGGTTTTGCACAGAGTGGCCCCGATCCCCCTCTGCTAGTGTCCCTCAGCGGCTCTCCTGTCTCCTCCTCTTCTCGAGTGCCTTGTTGGAGAGCCGCTCTTCCTTGGGGCACTCGTGTGGGCGTGCTCCCATGTCCTGTCGCTGCATCTATTAATGCAGACAGCAGGACTCGGCCCCGCGCACGACTCCCACGTCATTTGATTTGATTGACAGGAGCGGGAGCCAATGGTTGTGCTGCTTTCAATCTATCCAATCAGGACCCGAGACACCGGCTGGAGCTTATGTGCTCGTCCCCATCGCTGGAAAGACCGGGTTCGGGTAAGTAAAAGGGGGGCTCTGGGGGGCTGCTGCATCACAAGAGGTTTTTCACCTTAATGCATAGAATGCATTTAGGTGAAAGACCCTGAGGGTTTACAACCCCTTTAAGCACTCTGCTACTCATGGATCTATGACTTTTTTTTGGAGGCACACCAATGGAGACCTATTTCATCCTAAATTAGGAGAGATCATGTTCCATTTGCAACCATTCTTCTGATATACTGGTTACCAATAAAGCCTAGTACTTATGCACTCTTCAAAAATAATGCATTCTCAATAAATTCCTATCCCACAACTTGCAATTTCTCCTGTCAAGAGCGTCTAGCACTCCTGCTCCTCATTCCAGCATTCTAGTTTTGGCTATGGCATTCTCCTTGTCTGTCTGTCCACCTGCAAGGCTATTGATGTGGTCAGACTCTGGGTGGAGACCAAACCTGATATAAGCCAGCCAAGCTTGCAGTCTTATGCTTGTGATAGAGTGTGTAATATCTGATTAGGCTACCTGTTTGTCTGCTCTGCTAGATTGGAACACCTTGTTGATGACCTCAGATCAGATATCGACTGTGCCCTGAACTATGCCTGCCTTTTGACTTGGGACATTTTCTCTGACTATTTTGAACCTTGCCTGTCTGCCAACCGCAGGTAACTGTTTGATTTGCTCAGTTCGTGCATGCTCTGGCGTGGTAGCCAGGCACTATAGCATTGTGTATAAGTCCTGGGGGGAACCAAGTACCGGTAAGCCTGCTTGCCTTATGGTAAAGGGGGCTTTTATAGGTGAAGAACACAGAGGCCAGCTATAGTGTCTGACCACCTGCGTTACAGGTAAGTATGACATCTTCATGGTTCAGCCATAAAATAGATCAGCTGTTCCCTTTTAAACAACAAGAACTTCACATCTTTGCACATAGTGACTAGATTAGGGAATACAATTGTTGGGTTGGAACTTCATTTTATTTTAATTTTTCAAATAATATTTGTCAGAGAATGACATGTATACTGTATGTAAGTATTAGCAAACATGAAAAAAAGAAGGAAAGAGGAAAAGTATAGTATGAACAGCTGAAATTCAAAGTCCTGTGATATCTGCAGCCTAATGTGAAGTCTCCTTGTTGAGTGTGAGCTCTCTTGATCTGGGGGTGGGGGTGGTTAGAATGTCTGAGCAAAAAAGTTATTGACCAGTGAAATAATTTACTGTTCTTATAGGTAAGTCCCAGGCTGGCCAAGGACAAGAGACAAAGACAAATGTATTATTTGTCAGGTATTTGTAAATTTACCAAAGTTTCTCTGAGAGCCTGAGTACCAAGTTGTATAACAAGAAAGTTGTACAATTGCTTGTAGTGCCTGAGTGGTAAAGCTGGAGATTGGAGAATAATCCCTTGCAGTGGGGCTGCACCCACACAGAAAAACGAACTGTTCATTTAGTCTAGGAGAGAAGAGAAGCACTTTACAGATGAGCAGGCGCAGCCCCACTGCAAGGAATAATTTTGCACATATAACAGATTTGGGCTTTAATGGAGTTTGCATGTTCTGTACCCACGTGGGTTTCCTCTGGGTTCTCCGGTTTCCTCCCACACTCCAAATACATGCTGGTAGGTTAATTGGCTCCAGTCTAAATTGGCCCTAGTATATATGAATGTGAGTTAGGGACTTTGGATTGTAAGCTCTTTGAGGGCAGGGACTGATGTACAATATATATGTTTAAAGCGCTGTGTAAATTGACGGCGCTATATAAGTATCTGAAAAAAATGAATAAAGGAATAATGTATAAATGGGCACCATTTTTGAAGAATTTTTCTGTCAGCTTGTCTGATTATGTTTCTAATAGTCATTCTCTTCTCTAGTCTTTCTCTTTGTCTTTATAGCTGAAAGAAGGCTTGTTAAAGTAATAGTAGTTACTGTATCTTTCTCCTCACCAGCAAAAGGCCAGCAACAGGCATGTATGTATCCAGTCTACTGTCACCCTTAAAATATTTGCAGAAGACCAATTGCTAAATGAGAAAATCAGAAGATCCTTGGATACATTGGATAAGATTCAGATATTGGATAGTTTTGTGCAAGAATTGTGTGACATGGAGCATTCCCCCAAGCAATGTGTTAACAAGGCTTCCACCAGACTGCACTTAGGGCAGCTTTTGAGATATGGATCAAGAGCCTTTAACTTATTAAAAAAGGCAAAAGCATACTAAGCTCTATGTGTGTCAGGGCTGGGCTCAGCCCTTCCTTCTCTGATCTGGCCACTCAGCTGTCGACTAATTGCCAGCTCCTATCTCTCCACAGTTACTTAGCTGTTGATGATATCCTGCTTGTCAGTCCTGCCTATTTATGCTGTCCAGTCCAGAGAATCTCTGCCTTCGCCTTGGTCAACATCACAGAAACAAATCTCCTGTGATCCTGTTCAAGACTTGCCTTGCTGACATCCCTTCTGGCTCCAGATCCTGCTTGCTGTTCCACTACATTGATCCCTGACTTCTGGCTTGGCTGACTATCCATTCCGGTTACTGAACTTTGGCTCTGTTTTGACTACGTTTGTTCTTTTTACTTTTGTTATTAAACAAGTGTGATTTAACTGTACTTCTGTCTCAGCCTGATTTCATGGTTTCTGACAATGTGTGATCCTGAATTGGGTTTCCTTACCTTCAGTGAAGGAAAAGGAACAAACTGCGGTTTAACCTGATATAACTTTATTAGAACAATTAGTAGAAAAACATTTTTATCATTGAAAGGAAAGCATAAACAATAGGAGATTGCATAAGGTAAAAACTGACAACGTTGTCACTTAAAAACGCATGCCGATGAGCTCAGCCATATCCCGGTCATCCACACATGTCAATCATCTCAAGTTATTAAGTGTGACTTAATATATAATGCTTACATGTGTTTAGGTGAGGTGAGTTCCGGGAAACCTTGGTAGCACAAGTCGGTACCCGTATTGTGCTTAACCATGGACCTCCAGACTCCCTATATCCCTATAGAGCTGCTGCATTAAGTCTTTACAATGTTGAAGAAAGCATTGGTCATCACAGACAAATAAATGCAATTCTGACTAGAAAGTATCCCTGATAGTTAGTGAACAAGACAGGTTTAATTTCTGGATGTAGCACTGTCAATCATAGAGATAATAAAAAAGTGCAACACACTGTGATGCAAGCATGCGACTTGAGTCAAGGAGAAACAATAGATCCACAACAAGCCTGTTATGCCGCGTACACACGGTCGGACTTTTCGTCTACAAAAGTCCAACGGACGCTGACGGACTAAAGCTGGCTGGTAATCCGATCGTGTGTGGGCTTCTCCGGACTTTCAACGGACTTTTTTAGCCTCAAATCCGACGGACTTTAGATTTGAAGCATGCTTCAAATCTTTACGTCGTAACTACGACGGACCCCGAAGTCCGCTCGTCTGTATGCTAGTCCGACGGACAAAAAAACGACGCATGCTCATAAGCAAAAACTAAACGGAAGCACTCGGTCTAGTAAAACTAGTGTTCGTATTGTAGGTAGCACATTCATCACGCTGCAAAATCTGTGATCGTTGAATGCAGCGCATTTTATTTCTTCTTTACGAAGGCTCTAAAGAACGAAGGTGTTTTGCTGTTCATAATCAGAGTTCTCCCAAACTGATTTCTGGATTCTTTTTCTCTTTGATCTCATGAATGATATAGTATGCATTTTAAAAACAATGTTTCCATACTAATAATACTTTTTCCCCTTTTTTTTTTTTAGGTTTGTAAAGTTAACACAAAGAACCCATTATTATTTTTTTTTTTTATAGTGATTATTTTTTAGTTTTTAGATAAAGTTAACCCAAAGCACCGTTTTTGGTTACGTAAATTTTTTGATTTTCAAGACTTACCACTTGAACATTATTAACATTAGTAATGTATTTTTGGTGTGTTTTTTTTCAAACTCAATGAGATTGTTGTCCCTTGTTAATTTAACATTGTGTGTAAAATCAATGATTTAAAAGAAAACACATAAAGTCTTTTGCTAAACTCAAAAAAGATCCATTTATTCATGGTCAAAATAAAATGAAGAGGAAGTCAACGCTGGAAAAAGTCGGTGTACCAGAAAATTGGGATCTTGCGGAGTCCATATAAGAGGGAGCACAATCTGGTCCAAGAATCCCAGAGATCAACAGCACCAGCAGATGATCTAGATGTCCCCAGACTGTGGTCCTACAACAGCCTGCGTCTTCTGTCAGACCAGACTGAACCCAGGTCATCATTTTCTTCTCTTCCCTGCAGCCTTTCCTCCACGCTGCCCTGCAGCCTTCCCTGTAGCCTTCTTTTGAGGCTGTGGCTCTGGTGTTTCAGTTGTGGCAGGAGGAGGAGGAGGAGGAGGAGGAGGAGGAGGGGGGGCTGCCTCATGTAGTTGGGTGTTTTGTGTTAGCGTGCCCTGCAGCCCCTTATGGATTGTTTCCCCAAATAGGCGCTCACAAATGAGGCGCTGCTCCCTATTCATCTGAAGAAGCCTGCTGGCTAAGTAGCAGCCATAGGATTCTTCCGCTTCGGGGGGGCTCCTTAAAAAACGGGTGGCCTCTTGCATGAGGCGCAGGGATGCGTCCTGTGTGACCATCCCCTTCCTGGCCCTTTTTTTGGGAAGGTGGAGGGGAGGCACTTGGGATTCGGTCAGGCTCCTACTGGGCCCAGCCACCTCACTTGGCCCAGCCACCTCACTTGGCCCAGCCACCTCACTTGGCCCAGCCACCTCACTGGGAGCAGCCACCTCACTGGGAGCAGCCACCTCCTGCCTGACACTGGGCCCAGCCTCCTCCAGGATGATGGTGAATCCGGCCTCCTCCAGGCTGTCCATGGGCCTGGTCTCCTCCTGCCTGCCACTTTCCCCCCATTCCTCCTGGATGGACTCATCCTGTGTATAAAAAAAGGACAATAGTTTGAGTATATTTTTTTGGGTTCATCAATGACACACAGTTTGCTTCTCATGAATAGCAAATTCAATGTGAATACTTCTCTTTAATAAAAGAGTCTAATCAGACACCATAATTATTTCAAGCAGGTGCCAAACATATTTAGCCACTACTGTCAATTGATATGTATACACAATTTTGAGTGCCAAATTATTTTAGACAATTATAACATCCAGTTAACATCATTAATATTAGTACAGTAAATATTTGTTAAAATAATTTACCTGACTCCAGATGGTCATATCTGGTTCATCCAGGATGGAAGACCCAGCTTGCTCCTCATCAGCCTCTGCTGGGGTGGAGGGAAGGGTGGAGGGAAGGGTTGAAAGTGATGGCCTGGCTTCATTCTGGTCATCCAGAAAACGGAGTTGATTATAGTACCACAGCCTGGGTACATAAACATCATCTGCTGATGCTCCTGATCTCCTTGATTCCTGGATCTTCTTATGCTCCCTCTTATACATGTTCCTCAAGACCCCAATTTTCTTGAGCAATGTCTCCATTGTTGCTTCCGGGATGGTCGCCTGGACAAAGGCCAGAAGTCTCTCCAGCGTTGACTTCCTCACATGCTTAGCATAATACTGAGGGTGTTTCACCTCCCACAAATTCCTCATCTCTCGATATTTGGAAATAAAAGATGTAAGGAACTCTGGATCCTTAAATAGGGGATTCATTATATCTGGAAAAGATGAAGTCACAAGACAAAAAACACTTTTATTATTATAGGTTTCGGCTAACCCCTCATCATCTTCTCCCTATGTAGGCCTCATCAATCTATCAAGCCATATAGGCCGCTTGCTACAAAGTCATGACCATAAATAACCAAAAAAAAAAAAAAAAAAATATATCTAAAATTACCTTCGTTTTGTAACGTCCAGGTCCACTATCACCTACCACAGAACGTACGTACGACACGTGCGCAAGGCTCTTTATACACTACGCATGTGTGAAACTCCGCCTGCGTCGCCCGCCCCTGACGTTCGAAATTAACTCATGTTCTCCGCCCCCTAATTCGACGCACAGAACGTACGTACGACACGTGCGCAAGGCTCTTTATACACTACGCATGTGTGAAACTCCGCCTGCGTCGCCCGCCCCTGACGTTCGAAATTAACTCATGTTCTCCGCCCCCTAATTCGACGCACAGAACGTACGTACGACACGTGCGCAAGGCTCTTTATACACTACACATGTGTGAAACTCCGCCTGCGTCGCCCGCCCCTGACGTTCGATTTTAACTCATGTTCTCCGCCCATTTTTTGTTACGGCGCGTAGTGGAGTTAAAGAATGGCGGAGACACCTGAAATGTTGACGACCTCAGGTAGTGGAGACAGCCCGGAGGCTGGAACGTCAGCGAAATCTATGAGGCCTAGATTTAAGGCCTCTAATATGAGTTTTAAAGAGATGGTGGAGATGGTGGCCATTCTTCACAAAGACGACTATGATGGCAATTATGGGCCGTACGCACGGCCAAATTTGCGCAAGGCCAAAATAATGGCGAAGGTCGTGGAGACTTTGCAGGCATCTTTTGGGGTCCAGCGCTCCAAAGATCAACTGCGAAAAAGATGGTCTGACCTGAAACTCAGGGAGCCGGATCAATACCGACGTATCCGGAAAGTTCTTAAAAAAAGTAAGTACTTGTCGTGTTTTTCTCTTGTGTTTATTACCTTGTATACTGCTCCATGTGCTTTTCCTTCCTATCCGATTTTTTGTTCATCGTTTTAAACGATCTTTTAATAAACCTCGTTACATATCTATAGATAGATCGATATATATATATCTAGAGATATATCTCTAGATATATATATATATATCTATATATATATATATATATATATAGATATATATATATATATACATATATACATATATACATATATACATATATATATACATATACATATACATATATATATATACATATATATATATACACACAGATACATATATATATATATATATATATATATATATATATATATATATATATATATATATATATATATACATATACATATATACATATACATATACATATACATATATATATATATACATATATATACATACATATATATATATATATATATATATATACATATATACATATATACATATATATATATACATATACATATACATATACATATATATATACATACATATATATATATATACATATATATATATATATATATATATATATATATATATATATATATCTAAAACTATATATATATATAACTATAGAGAGAGAGAGAGAGATATATATATATATATATTGAGAGATATATATAGATATAGATATAGATATAGAGACATAGAGAGAGAGAGAGAAATATATAGAGAGAGAGAAATATAGAGATAGGTAGATAGATAGATATAGAAATGTAAAACATTCTTTTTGAAGATTTGAAGTTATCTTAATTTTTTGGCTTTACATTTAGTTAGATATTTAGAGATTTTGTTCCAGATATAGAGAGAGATCAAAAGATTATTAACTATATTTTGAGATATTGATATCTATCTATCCGATATGTCTTTCTAATTTTAAATATTGAGGTAAAATAGGAACTCTACACAAACCACTTCATTACAAATGTTGGAAAATTACTATGTACTAAAATATCTGTGTGCTAATTAGATTAATAATTTTTTGTTTCACATAGGGGAAAAATCACTCAGCCAACAACCAGAAGACAGTCCACCCCAAGCAAAACATGATTGGGAAATAAGCCCAAGTCCCATTGAGGATGTGGAGGAAGGAGAGGTGGGCGACATGGGCACCCCACCAGGTGAGTGTCTGACACACCAGCTTACGTTAATCTATGCATGGCTGCCTTTTGTTTAATGTAATTTGTCTACTCTATTTTAGGGGATCTGGTTGTGCTTCATTCAAGCAATAGTGCCACCCCCGAGGATGTGGAGGAATTAGGCTACATGGGCACCCCACCAGGTCAGTGTCTGAGACAACAGCTTGATTTATGGTAAGGTAAACTATGTATGTGTGCATATTTCTCAAGACATTTTTTGGTTTCATTCCACTTTAGGTACAACAACAAGAAGTGACTATTTCACCTCTGAAAGTGCCCAACGGCTAATTGGTCAAATAATGGCCTGGAATAAGGACATCGATGAAATGCGGAATCGGCTGGATCGTATGCAGCAGGAAATGAAGGACATGATTGATGTTTTGGGTCGAATCTAAATGCCCTTTTTTAAACCCCAAAACATCAATCATGTCCTTCATTTCCTGTTTTGCTGACCCCATTCTGGGCCTTCTCTTTTTTTTTTTTGGCAGAACATAAATGGCTGTTTAACCTAATGTAAAAAAGGAGGGCTGTTTCTCGTAAATACCTCAAAAATCCACAAAAAAATAAAACTTGATTTTCAAAAAAACACAAAAAAAAAAAAAAAAATTGATTTTAAAAAACCAAAAAAATCAAAAACTTGATTTTAAAAAACCAAAAAAATTAAAAAACTTGATTTTAAAAAACCCAAAAAATTAAAAAACTTGATGTTAAAAAACCAAAAAAATTAAAAAACTTGATTTTAAAAAACCAAAAAAATTAAAAAACTTGATTTTAAAAAACCCAAAAAATTAAAAAACTTGATGTTAAAAAACCAAAAAAATTAAAAAACTTGATTTTAAAAAACCAAAAAAATTAAAAAACTTGATTTTAAAAAACCCAAAAAATTAAAAAACTTGATGTTAAAAAACCAAAAAAATTAAAAAACTTGATTTTAAAAAACCAAAAAAATTAAAAAACTTGATTTTAAAAAACCAAAAAAATTAAAAAACTTGATGTTAAAAAACCAAAAAAATTAAAAAACTTGATTTTAAAAAACCAAAAAAATTAAAAAACTTGATTTTAAAAAAACAAAAAAATTAAAAAACTTGATGTTAAAAAACCAAAAAAATTAAAAAACTTGATGTTAAAAAACCAAAAAAATTAAAAAACTTGATGTTAAAAAACCAAAAAAATTAAAAAACTTGATGTTAAAAAAACAAAAAAAATAATATACAAACTTTATTAAAAAAAAAAATAATAAAAACAAAAATAACTTGATAAAAAAAAAAACATAAACAAAAAAATTGCTTTAAAAAAAAAAAAAACAAAACAAAACTTGATTTTCCCAAAACAAAAAAATAAGCCTGTTTGTGAAAATCAAAAAGCCAAAAATATTTTTTTGTGGATTAGGTATAAATATTTAGATATAATTATATTTTGCTACATTATTAAGATATCATTCTATTTTTGTCTATGAACATTTTATACTAAATGCAGAACTGAATGCATAACAACCATTAATAAAAACATCTCCTTATAGGAATTAAATAAATGTGTGGTTTGTTATTTCAAGGCTCAGTATCATTTTAGTTATAATTGTAAAAAAGTTGTTTACAGTGGCAATGGAGCTTATTTAGACATTTAAAATTACAATACAGTTGGCACTACAACTGCTCGACCATAACCTAGGAGACAGCCCAAAAGAAAGGCAAGCAATAAATATAATGCAAGATTTCATCAATAATTTTTTTATTGTCAAAAATTATATATCCTGGCCCATTGCAATGGCCCCCCTACCCATAAAATAATTAACATATTGCTGTCTAACTTGACGGGCACTTTGGGGGGCCAAGCCAGTACGGACAGTATCCAGGCCTGTAAGGTTGGCTTCTATTTGTCCGGCCTCAGGCCCAACTGTGCCTATATAATTTGGAGAATGCTTATTTAAAAAGTTGTGCAGAATGCAGCACGATAAAATGATAAAATTAAGTTTGTATTCCGCCAAATTAATGGCTGTTTGAAACAGGCGGAACCGGCTGGCCAGAATTCCAAACGCATTCTCAACCACTCTTCTAGCTCTGGCCAGCCGGTAATTAAAAACCCTCCTCTCCGGGGTGAGGGTTCTTTGGGGGAATGGCCTCATGAGGTGCTTGCTGAGAGCAAAGGCTTCATCGGCAATGAAGACAAAGGGGAGTCCTTCCACGTTATCCTCATCAGGTGGCAATCCCAGGCCACCACTCTGGAGACGCTGGCAGAACTCCGTCTGGGCAAATACTCCTCTATCCGACATCCGGCCATTCTTCCCCACGTCCACATATAAAAAATCATAGTGTGCCGACACCACCGCCATTAAAACAATACTGTGGAACCCCTTATAATTAAAATAATATGACCCCGAATGGGGTGGTGGCACAATGTGGACATGTTTCCCATCTATAGCCCCTCCACAATTGGGAAAGTCCCAACGGCTGGCAAAATGGGATGCCACAGTCTGCCATTCCTGTGGCGTTGAAGGAAACTGGGAAATCAAACAAGAAAACCAAAATCAATTAATTTGGAAGCTAACATTGCAAGAAAATTAGACAATTAAAAACATTATTCCCCAGCATCAGTATAACATTCAATAATTTAATTGTTCTGGAATAACTAATATGGAAAGGCACACTTATCAGATTGCTCACCCCCTCTGATGGAACATTGATTACATTTTAGGGGGTTGTGAAATCCCTAAAAAAGATTACTTTTAGGACACGCAGGAATTTAGGGACTAAAAAGGCTACAAGACTGCAGTTGTCGCACTCTGCAGGTGCAGTTGCTAACCAGCTTACAGTAAATGAGGTAATGTAAAAAGGCATTCATGTTGCAAGGAGTACACAATCACATGCAAGGGCAATTAATGAAAACACTTTGAGGCTTGCATATGATTTGATGATGGAAATCAGCAGAGCTTCTGCTCATTTACTAAAGCACTGGAACAAATGCACTTGTAGAGTGCACATGCATTTTGCAAAGTGCAACATATATTTGCTTTAGACAAATCAACACCACAGAACATTCCAGCAAATTTTAACGAGGGTGGGGGTGGGGGGGTTGTGAAATCTAGATAATTGCTCATTAGCAGCACACTATTTGGAGTGAGTTTAGGTGGGGGGGGGGGGTGGGGGGGTTGTGAAATCTAGATAATTGCTCATTAGCAGCACACTATTTGGAGTGAGTTTAGGTGGGGGGGGGGGGGTGGGGGGGGTTGTGAAATCTAGATAATTGCTCATTAGCAGCACACTATTTGGAGTGAGTTTAGGTGGGGGGGTTGTGAAATCTAGATAATTGCTCATTAGCAGCACACTAAATACACTCAAACAAAATACATTCCAAATGAGTAGACTAGGTGGATATGTTCCCATCACTTCATGCTGGGAAGGTTATTGAAGGAAAATATACATGCATGACAAAAAATAACAGGAAAAAATTCCAGCATGTGTGAGGATAAAAAGGGGACATTCACACTATATTGCAATGATGGTAAGTAGTGTTTGAAGCAAGAAATACATCACATTATCAAAGATTACATAAAAGAACATGTGATGCTAATAAAAGAAAAATATCTTACCTTAATATAGTCCTTCTGCAGGACCTGTATGATGGCAGAACAGGTCTCTGGGATAATGATCCCCAGAGCCTGGGGGGAGATGCCTGTCGAGAACTTAAGGTCCTGCAGGCTTCTCCCTGTGGCCAAATACCGCAAGGTAGCGACCAGCCTCTGCTCCGGAGTGATGGCTTGCCTCATGCAGGTATCCTGCCTGCTGATATAGGGGGTCAGCAAAGCCAACAAACGGTCAAAAACGGGGTCCGTCATCCGGAGAAAGTTCCTGAAATCCTCAGGATTATTCTCACGGATCTCACGGAGCAAAGGCATGTGACAGAACTGGTCACGCTGAAGCAACCAATTCTTGGTCCATGAACTCCTCCTCGCCCTGTTCATGGACTGGACTTGGGCTGAAGAATAAACTACAGCACCAAGCACATACAATGCACGAGCTCTACGACGAGTACGTACAGGTAACATGGCTTCAAAACGGTCGGCTGGTCAGAACGCACTAAACAGAACGCACTGAAGAACAGCAAGGCCTGTGAAGAACGACCTGAAAATCAGGAACGAGCGGGCAATAAAACAAAGATTTCTCAATGCCAACTGACCAAACGCACTGAAAAGCAGATACAAACCTCACAAGCACAGACTGAACAACAGTTAAAACGAACTGAAAAATACGAGTCTCACAAGCGCGAATCGTCTCTCACCAAACTTCTACTAACACGAGATAAACACGAGATTAGCAGAAGGAGCCCAAAGGGTGTCGTACGGGCTATTGAACTTCCGTTTTATAGTCTCGTCGGACTTGGTGTACGTCACCGCGTACTAGGCTATCGTACTTTTGTGTGGTCGTGTGTGTGTAAGTCCGTTCGTAAGAAAGTCTGCCGCAAGTCCGCTGAAGGTACGTCGGAAGTATGTCGGACAGGCTGTCGGACTTTTGTAGACGAAAAGTCCGACCGTGTGTACGCGGCATTAGTCATTCAGCACCATGTTTCCATGAAACATTAAAGATAGCACCGCATATAGGTTGGATAGGAAAATATAGTCAGCTGAGTCAAAACACAGAGCCTTTAAAAAAAAAAATGTTCAGGCTGGGATTGCTTGCTGGATATACCAGTTGAAAAGAGACTCACTGTGTAGACGATATTAGATTGGTCCTCAATTGCAGGGACAAGGTGGTGAATCCAGAGTCCTTTGCAGGGGTCCACAGGTGTGCAGGATGCGAATTTCTGTATTCCTAGTCCTGGTGACACGCACAGGATGTTATCCACTCAAAACCAGCATGGGGCCACCTGGCCATTTACTTCCAGTTTTCGGTTGTTCGTGGATTTCCAGTTTGTGGAGACAGGATGAGGGCTAAAGAGTGATGAAAAGTCCAAGTTGGCTACAGCAGAGGGCATGTGTAGGCACACACACTGACATGTTTCACCCACTTGTGACGTGGGTTTCCTTAAGAAACCCATGGGAATGCGTTTTTAGGTGACAACGTTGTCAGTTTTTACCTTATGCAATCTCATATTGTTTATGCTTTCCTTTCAATGATAAAAATGTTTTTCTACTAATTGTTCTAATAAAGTTATATCAGGTTAAACCACAGTTTGTTCCTTTTCCTTCACCGAAGGTAAGGACACCTTGGGTCCTATTCCACTTCCCTTTTATTTTGCTTGTTTATAATACATGTTTGTACTTGCAAATAACTTTCCAAAATAATCCCTCATACATCCTCTGCGTGGAAGGCCAACTGCTTCTTGTGTACATTAGTCTTCTCTATCACTGGTAAACATTTGGCAAGAAAATGAGGCTATAGTATTGTAATGGAATATATTTACAGAACGTTTGTGTTGTAAAGTATGAAGTTTATGAATTTTCAATAAGTAGGTGGGGCTTCTTATTCTGCTCATATTTTTCTAGTAGTGAGTAAATATTAATTAGTAGAGAAAATGGCTGTGTGGTAAACTGTATATATTGTATAGCACAGTGAAGATCGGAGTCTTGAAGAAGGATAGATCAAAAAGATGGCTTGTGGTCATGATTCCCCTCTCCTCCTACATGGAGTGTGCATAATGGTCTTGTCCCTGTGGAAACTGAGAATTACCTTTAATAATGAGTCATTTAAAGATGGGGTGAGAGCTGGGACATTCTGTCTAGTATCAAAATCTGAGATGAGCAGCTTTCTTATCTTCTTTAGAGAATTGTTGAGGAGATCCCTCCTGGCTTTGGTCTCTTGGTACCTCTCCATAACATGGGCGTATCGACTTCATAACTTTAGTTTATCGCTATGTTCATCAAGTGCATTCAACTTTCTCATGTCCATACTCTTTATTGGCAAATGGTGACTGTTTGTGATATCCTATTTTAGTTTATAACAGTAATCATTGATTCTTTTTTTTCAGTCTGCACTCCTGTGATCCATATTCTGCCGACAGCGGGCTAAAATCCGCTGTCAGCTGACATCACTCAGCTGGTCCAGGCTCTGGAGAGATCCCAGCTTTAATGTCAGGATTCACCCAGATCCCCAACTGGCAGCTGGCTCAGCCTCTCAGCGTGCAGCTGAGAGGCTGAGCCAGCTGTTTCCACCCTCTCCACAGCCCAATGCTCCAGTGAGCAATGAAGGGGCAGAGCAGAGAGCCAGTGACTGAGGAATCACTGTCTCACTGCTCACTGAAGGCCGAGAACTGAGCGATCAGCGGTCTTTGATCACTCAGTTCTCAATTTTCAAGGCGGCAGGGGGCAGATGCAGCATCGGACCTGCATGAGTATGATTGATCGTTTTTTTCAACCCCGATTTTGGCTGCAATATTCAAGACTTTTACTGTGGATCATGGACTTTTCCTATGATCTGCTGGTAAATTCAGCTGCCACAAACTTATAGAGATTCTTTTATAAAGATTCTTCCCTATTTAACCCCGTATTGACTGATTAACCCTAATAACTCCCTCTTCTTCTCTTCCAGTGGCGGCTGGTGCTCAAAATTTTTTGGGGGGGGCGCAAACAAATGCAAAAATCCTGAAAAAAGCCACTCTGCCCCATCAAATGCTGTCACTCTGCCCCATCAAATGCTGTCACTGTGCCCCATCAAATGCTGCCACTGTGCCCCATCAAATGCTGCCACTGTGCCCATCAAATGCTGCCACTGTGCCCATTAAATAGTGCTACTGTGCCCCATCAAATGCTGCCACTCTGCCCATCAAATAGTGCCACTGTGCCCTATAAAATTCTGCCACTGTGCCCCATCAAATGCTGCCACTGTGCCCATCAAATGCTGCCACTGTGCCCATCAAATAGTGCCAATGTGCCCTTAAAAAGTTGCCACTGTGACCCCCCCGCCCGCTCGTCATCTGCCCAGCACTTACCCTGTCTCGGTGGCGAGTCAGGCAGGGGGTGACGGCGGCAAACGGTGGGACCTTGCAGCTGGTCAGACAGTGGCACCTGTGTCCTCCGTGCGTCTCCTCCCCTCCTCCTGATAGGCATCCAATCGCAGCCAATTAGGTGATGGGTAACAGATCCACGCACCTGATTGAGGGAGAGGCGGTTCAGTGTTAGGAAGGCGAATATTCATTCGCTTTTTTAACACACCTGGGTGAACTGCGAGTGCAATGCTTTGCGCTCACAGTTCACCCTTTTTGAAACCTATTAGAGCCTATGGCTCTAATCAGGTGCTTCAAAAACACACCGCCACCGCTGGAATTCAGGCGCCAGGTGTCCGAAAAGGGACCAGACGCCTGTATAGGGGGTGGCAGCGGCGCCCATGGATAGATTCATGCAATGCATGAATCTATCCATTTTACAAAGAGGAGGGAGGCTGGAGAGAGGGGGCAGTGCCTGTGTGCCCTTAATGGACACACTGCCACCTCTTCTCTCCTAGTGGTTTTCTCCATTTTTTTTCTTACAGTTGTTCATATGCAAACTTTTTACATTTTTGTTAATTTCCCTTTTTTGTTTTGTAGCACTGTATTAAACATACACACTGTAAATGCTGTTATTTTACTTGCAAATAACATTTTTTGTTCCAAGCATATAATTTACGCATTGTAATAAATGGGACAAATCGCACTGACAAATATGTTCTTTGTATCTACAGTGACACAAGCTGTTTTAAAAGAACTGGTCAGAGATGGAAAAAGCATTCTATTTTTTACTTCTGTTAGAACTGAAAATAAAATATGTCTTCAAAGACAAAATTCCTCTTAGAGCGGAGCTGCCCTGCATGCCACATTTGAAGTGCTGAACAATATTTTATGAATGTACTGATGCTACTGTGCCATTAGGACTCATCCCTTTTTTTAATGATGTATTATCATGGCGGGTGAAAAGTGCCACCTCCACCACAGCAGATATATGGGGCATGTGCGAAAACCCTATCTTGCTTTTGTAGTTCATATACTTGTCATATAAAATGCTTAACACTCTAGGCAGCAAAGGCGTCTGTTGGCCATCATTGCACTGACAAGTGTCATAGGAGAATTGTTGGCCACTGAATGTCTCTGAGTGACAGCAGAGAAGATGAAAAGATGTGTAATGTCAATAAGGATACAGTGTCAAAATAAGCACAACATCTATGAAAAGATATATAATTTAATAGGGATATACTGTTGAAATAATCACAAAAGCAGCTTCCAGCAGAACGAGGTGTTGTCTTACTGACTTGTCAAATACCAACCATTATAAAATATAACACAATGCATTATAATACAGAACACGGAAAGCAAAAGGAACCAATCAGAGTTAAAAGAATTAAGGCATTTAAATAATAAATAAGGATATACATTTGGTTGTTTACTATATATATATACCTATATATAGATATATATATATCTATATCTATATATATATCTATCTATATAATATATAGATATAGATAGATATATATATACAGTATCTCACAAAAGTGAGTATACCCCTCACATGTTTATAAATATTTTATTTTATCTTTTCATGTGGCAACACCAAAGAAATTATACTTTGCTACAATGTAAAGTAGTGAGTGTACAGCTTGTAAAACAGTGTAAATTTGCTGTCCCCTCAAAATAACTCAACACACAGCCATTAATATCTAAACCGCTGGCAACAAAAATGAGTACGCCCCTAAGTGAAAATGTACAAATTGGGCCCAAGTGTCAATATTTTGTATGGCCACCATTATTTTCCAGTACTGCTTTAACCGTCTTGGGCATGGAGTTCACCAGGGCTTCATCACAGGTTGCCACTGGAGTCCTCTTTCACTCCTCCATGATGACATCACGGAGCTGGTGGATGTTAGAGACATTGCGCTCCTCCACCTTTCATTTGAGGATGCCCCCCAGATGCCCAATAGGGTTTAGGTCTGGAGACATGCTTGGCCAGTCCATCACCTTTACACTCAACTTCTTTAGCAAGGCAATGGTCGTCTTGGGGGTGTGTTTGGGGTCATTACCATGTGACAGGACAGTGCATGCATCCTTGATCAGTAGACACCGGCGTGTCTACTGCCAAGCTCCCTACCTTGTCCTGGTGCCATACTCGCACAGGCACTCATTGATGGCCCTCTGCTGTGTGTGCAGCTGCTGGAGCATTTCCAACGCTGAGTTCCACCTGGTGGGCATGTCACAAATGAGGTGGTTGGTGGGCAGGTTGCATTGCATTTGAATCTCAGCCAGCCGAGCACTGGCATTGTATGACCGGCGGAAATGACCACAGACTTTTCTGGCCTGACTCAGGAGATCTTGTAAGCCTGGCTACCTGGTTAAGAACCGCTGCACCACCAAATTCAGAACATGTGTCAAACATGGAACATGGGTCAAGTGTCCCTGTCGGAGGGCGGAGAGACGGTTGGTGCCATTGCCACATACAACCATTCCTGGCTGAAGCTGGCGTGGTGTCAACCACCTCTGAGCCTGCCCCTGCAGAGCTGACAGAATCTCTGCCCCAGTGGGGCTCCTGTCCCCTAGGCAGACCAACTTAAGCACCACATGGCATCTTTTAGCCTGACAGCTTGCGTAGCCCCTTGAATGCTTATGGAGCACTGCTGGTTCAGAGGACAAATCTGCAGAAGAGGCCATAGAGGAAAAGAAGACGAGGGGGTGGAGGAAAGAGCTGTGGCAGAATCACCACTAGCAATTTAGAGGCATGGTGGTGGAACAAGCTCCAACAACACTAAACCCTGTCCTGCATCCCTCCCAGCTGCCAGCAGGTTACCCAGTGCACCATGAAGGAAAGGTAACATCCCTGTCCATGCCTGCTGGACCATGAGTCAGCGGTAATATGAACCTTACTGCTGACCGCCCTGTCCAACGAGGCCAAAACATGGCCTTTCCATGAAAAGAAATGGCGTTTTGGAAACTGCCACTGAGGTACAGCACATTCAACAAATTCACAAAAGGGGGCAGAGTCTACCAGCTGAAAAGGCAGCAGTTGCAGTGCTAGCAATTTGGCCAAGCAAGCATTTAGACGCTGAGCATGTGGATGGCTGGGACAGAATTTCTTTTTATGGTTCAACAACTGGGGTGGGGAAATTTGCCTGCTAAAATCAATTGGTGGTGTACTACTAAGAGATTAGCTGCAGGTACTTGGGACATCTATTGCTATACCTTCATTCCTCTCAGTGCAGGTTTTTGAGAGGACTGGAAGTATAGTAGGTTTGGAGATCCTAGATGAGTAGCAAGAAGAAGTCTGCCTTTTTCTATGATGTGGGTCTTTCAAGTGCTGTTGCCAACAAACTGCATGGCAGGTCATCATATGTCTGGTCAAGCATGTGGTGCCCAAGCGGCTGCTGTTCTGGCCACGCTTGATCCGCTTCAGACATAGGTTGCGAACAGCAATGGTGCGATCTGCTGCAGACATGTCGAAAAAAGGCCCACACCAAGGAACTTTTAAAAGTCAGTGGGGAGTCAGCAGTGCCCTGCACCTGCGGAGCTCTGTGGTGTGATGCAATAGGGTGGCTGCACTTAAGGTGCCCCCTTAGAGGACATCCTGCTTTGTTGGAGTTGTGCCTCCTCTCCTCACTTTCCTCCTCTCTTCTCTCAGGCACCCAAGTACAGTCAGTGACCTCATCATCCCCTCCCTCCTCATCACTGGAACAAACTTGGCAGTATGCTGCAGCTGGGGGAACATGACTGCCAAATTCTTGTCCTTCTGTGGCACCCCCCTCTCTCTAGGCTCACGTTACTCCCTTCCTCAACATGTGAACCAATCGGAGCCTTCAAATCGCCGTGCATCCTCCAGCAGCATATAACCGACACTGTGGTCGAATAATTCTGGGGACTCCTCCGTGCATGATGGTGGGGCTACTGAAGGAGTGACTGTGGGCAAGGAGCCAGTGGAATAGGCCACTTTGGCAGCTGCGTTGGTAAGCAAACTACTCTGAGCCTGGGTGACAGAGGATGAGGAGGATGAGGACGGCTTCGTTATCCACTCCACCAACTCTTCTGCATGTTGTGGCTCAATAACATGGCCAGCAGCAGAAAAAAAGACAAGCGTGCCCCACGGCCACCTGCAGAGGATGCACCATCACCACGACCACCTCTGTTGACTGTAGACACAGAGCCTGCTTGCTCTCTTTTAGTGGCCTGTGAGCGTCTGCCTCTCCCTGGTGGCCTTCCAGACATGATGTATTTTTTTGCAACACCACACTACACTGTATTATATACTGTGTACACTGCCTGAAGTGTATTAGAAACTATACACCACCGAATGCACTGTATATATAGGCTACAATGAATACAGAATATATATATATATATATATATATATATATATATATATATATATATATATATATATATATATATATATATATATATAAATATACTAGACTGTATATATATATATATATATATATCAATACACCGCCTGAAGTTTATTGGAAACTGTACACACTGTATTACATACTGTGTACACCGCCTGCACTGTATTAGAAACTGTACAACAGCTGCACTGTATTGTGTACTGTCTACACCACCAGATGTGTAGTAGAAACTGTACACACTGTAATAGGGCGTACACACGGTCGGACTTTGTTCGGACATTCCGACAACAAAATCCTAGGATTTTTTCCGACGGATGTTGGCTCAAACTTTTTTTGTCTACACACGGTCGCACAAAGTTGTCTGAATTTCCGATCGCCAACCACGCGGTCACGTACACCATGTACGACGAGACCAGAAAAGGCCGGTTCAGAACCAAGCGCGGCACCCTTTGGGCTCCTTTTGCTAATCTCGTGTTAGTAAAAGTTTGGTGAGAGACGATTTGCGCTTTTTCAGACTCGTGGCTTTCAGATCGTTTTCTGCCGTTCAGTTTGTGCTTGTGGGTTTGTATCTGCTCTTCAGTGCGTGCAGTCAGTTCGTATCGGAGTTTTCTGTGCGATCTTGCCCGCTCATTGCTGTTTTTCAGGTCGCTCTTCACAGGCCTTGCTGTTCTTCAGTGCTTTCTGTTACTTCGTTCTGAGCAGCCGACCGTTTTCTAGCCATGTTTCGTATGCGTACTCCTCATAGAGTTCATGCTGTGCGGGGGCTTGGTGTTGGGGTCCTGACCTTGACACAAGTCCAGTCCATGAACAGGGTGGGGAGGAGTTCATGGACCAAGAATTGGTTGCTTCAGCGTGACCAGTTCTCTCATATGCCTTTGCTCCGTGAGATCTGTGAGAATAATCCTGATGATTTCAGGAACTTTCTCAGGATGACGGACCCCGTGTTTCACCGTTTGTTGGCTTCGCTGACCCCCTATATTAGCAGGCAGGATACCTGCATGAGGCAAGCCTGCAGGACTTGAAGTTCTCGACAGGCATCTCCCCCCAGGCTCTGGGTATCATCATCCCAGAGACCTGTTCTGCCATCATCCAGGTCCTGCAGAAGGAGTATATGAAGGTAAGATTTTTATCCTTTTATATCACATTTTATTATATTGAATGTTTGATAATATCTTGTATTTCTTTCCTAATTCCCTAATTACCATGATTGTAATATGCTGTGAATGTCCCCTTTGTCCTCATGCATGCTGGATTTTTATGTAATTATTATTTTAGGTCCTTCATACATATTTGCCCTTCACTAACCTCCCCAGCATGGTGTCTCCTGGCCTATATTCACCTCATGTAGTCACTTAACAATGTATTTTATCTGCTCCATAGTAGTGCTTTACCCCAAACACCCCCTAAAATGTTTGGAAATGTTATTTTTGATTTAAATTCAGGCAGAGTGCCAGAGGCTTTTTTTTGTGGTGTCCCCAAATAATTTTTAGTAACCCTCCCTCCCCCAACTACTAAGTCAGCTGATCCCAATTCTCTATGTATCCTCAATCATCTATCTGCTGACTTTGCCAAACCCATACACACTATACCCATCTCTTTTGTGGTCAGATTTATGGATGAATTCCCCAAAGCATGTAGTGCAAGGGCCTGCCTGTATACTATCCAATGGTACTGTTTAAAGTTTTTGTATCCTATTATTATCTTGATAGGTAATAGCAGAATGTCCAAATGTCCTCAAATGTGTACAGTGTGTATTTATATCTTTGTATTCAGACACTTCTTACCTGTCCAGTGGTCTGCCAATAGTGTAACTAAGGAGGGGCTGTTCAAAGTAATACCCATTATTTAGGCATTCAGCTCTCAATGAAGTGAAGAGGGTTACCTGTCCAAGATTTACACACACTCCCTATAATGTTAGAAATGGCCCATGAGAGGGGGGGAGGGGGAATATGATAGGTGTACCTTATAGTTTGGCGTTGTTAAATTCCCCTTAGCAAATGCTATCTGGAGGTTGCCCCATAATGTATGTGTATAATCTGCTTGCCATGTTTCAGAGTAAAAATAGTAATGTTTATTGTTTTTTCATCAACAGTTTCCTTCCACGCCACAGGAATGGCAGACTGTGGCCTCCCACTTTGCCGAGCGGTGGGACTTTCCTAACTGCGGAGGGGCAATTGATGGGAAACATGTCCACATCGTCCCACCACCCAACTCGGGGTCGTACTATTATAATTACAAGGGGTTTAATAGTATAGTGATGTTGGCGGTGGTGTCGGCTAATTACGAATTCTTGTATGTGGACGTGGGGAAGAATGGCCGGATGTACGATGGTGGAGTCATCGCCCAGACGGAGTTCTACAGGCGTCTCCAGAATGGCAGCTTGGACTTGCCAGCTCCAGAGGACAATGTGGAAGGACTCCCATTTGTGTTCGTTGCTGATGAAGCGTTTGCGCTAGGGGACCACCTGATGCGGCCATTCCCAATGAGGACCCTCACCCCGGAACAGAGGGTTTTTAATTACCGGCTGGCCAGAGCCTGAAGAGTGGTGGAGAACACATTTGGAATCCTGGCCAGCCGGTTCCGACTATTTCTGACACCCATCCATATGGCAGAGTATAAACTGAACCATATTATACTGGCGTGCTGTGTTCTCCATAACTTTTTAAGGAAACATTCGGCCAACTATGCTGGCTCAGTTGGGCCTGAGGCCGGAATCCTACATCAAACCACACTGACGGCGCTTGAAAGTGGCCGTCCTGGCTTGCCCTCCCTGAGTGCCCGTGATGTCCGGTTACGCTACCTGGAGTTCTTTGCGGGTAGGGGGGCTATCAATATGCCAGCAAATCTGTGAAGCCTTTTTTTTTATAATAAAAAAAAAAGAAATTCTTGGTGGACATTTACTGCTTGTGTTTGTTTTAGCTGACCCTGACAGAAATGTGTTGAGTCCAGAAAATGTTGTGATTGTGTAACCTTATACAAAGCACTGTTGGCTGTTATTTCCTAAATGCAAAAACACATTTCACTACAAGTGCACTTGCAACTGCACTAAAACTGCACTTGTAGTGCCAAGAGGATTTGCCCTTAGGAAATAACACCCATTTTTGCAGAAAACAGCAATTACATCACCCCAAAAGTGTTGTATTGTAGTGTTGAGACAATAATCCACACATTCTTGAGTAAGCAACTTTTTTATACCTGCACAATCACATGTGCATTTACCAAAGGTTTTTAAAACAAACCAACATGTTTGTTGTATAACATTTTTTGCAGTAGCATTATCAAAAATCGAAATGTCCATTTCAGATAAAACAGGCCTGTGTAAAACCAACAAGAAAGCCAAAAAACTTGAACTTACAAAGTTCACATTAGGTAAAACCTGAAGGCTATATCAGACAGCAGCATTTAGGAACTGTGTTTGATATAGCGTTCAGATGGGGGAAATCACCCCTGGAAAAGCCAAATTTGGAAGATGCACACCAATTTACGAATGTCAACATGTGCTATCTGCCATCAGGGGGGATCAAGGGATGTGTTTTGGGGGAGCAAGCCCTTCCTCAACGCTACTTTATAATTGAGGAAGGGGTTGCACCCCCAAAACGCGTCCATTGATCTACCGTGATGGCAGATAGCACATGTTGGCACACTGTGTGCATCCTCCAAATTTGGCTTTTCAAAACATTGCAAAAAAATTTAAAAGATTGGACCACAATCCAAAAAGTGATTTTGTGGGGTTTTAAATTCGCCCCAAAACATCAATGATGTTATTATTTTTTTTAATAACATCATTGATTTTTTGCTGTATGTTTTGCAGTTCGACATTACACCCCATGATCTCCCCGATCAGGATCTGGGCACTTTCTGATGTGAAACGTTCTGGATCCACAACATCACGATCACCTAAAAAGAGAGAAACAAAACAAAAACAGATCTCAAAAATCTGCCACCATCCATCTCTTTTACCTGAGCCTGTGGTCGCAGACACTCACCTGTTGTGGTGCCAATCTCCACCACATCTTCTTCTTCCTCCTGCTCAGCTTGGGTTGGTGGTATTTCACCTTCTTCCAGAGGTGGGGGGTCTCTGGTCTCCTCGGATGAGGGGTGTCCTCCGAGTCTTTTCTCCCCTATGTAAAACAAAAATGGTATAATTAGCACACAGATATTTGATGGCAGAACTAGAAATAGGAAACATTGCTTGGAAGTGGGGTACAATTGTCTATTTTAGCCGAGTTCCAAGATGTATTTTTTTTATTGGCCTTTGTCAAGCTGCAATACTTTACCTGTTTAGTACAAGCTTCACAGATGGAGACCCCCCTATAGTATACACTGGAGCACCTGTGTGGCCCCCTAATAAAAATGGTGTTCTGGTGTCCCACACTAGTGCTCCAGTGTCCAGATGTGAAAACAGCTGCTCAGTGTCCTCTCCTTACACAGAATCTAGTTGGCATTTCATTCTAGTAACAAACCCATCTAAACAAACAAATATTTGGCATCCAAGTAGGCCCAAAAAAAATGTGGGAAAATGCATATGGCCTAAACAATGGTGTTTTAGAGGCCGAAAGAAAAATGTTTGAAACGAACGAATAATGGGCCCATGAACATTAAAGTTGCCCTTTTAAACGTTACAATTAAGAAAAGCATATGGAGCAGCACGAACGCAATAAAGACAGAAAGAATAGGAACACAGCACAACTACTTACTTTTTTGCAGCACTCTCCGGATCTTTCGGTACTGCTCTGGCTCTCTTAACTTCAGGTCCGACCACCGCTTCCTGAGCTGATCTTTCGATCTTCGTACCCCGAAATTCTTGTGAAGGCTTTTGACCACTTTCGCCATGATCTTTGCCTTTCTGATGTTGGGATTGGGGTAAGGCCCATTCTTTCCGTCATAGTTGGACTTCTTCATGATGTCGACCATCTCCAACATCTCCCCAAAGGACATATTTGTGGCCTTAAAACGTCTCCTTCTGGATCGGGACGTGTCCGGATCCGGGCTTTCCTCCTCCTCCTCCTCTTTGCTATAATTAGGCTTTGTCTTGTGTTGTGTCTTGCAGTGAACATGGATATCTTAGTGAAAGTATTCATAGATATCTTAAGGGAGCTGCCCTGTCTGTGGGAGATTAACCACCCCCATTTCAAGAACCAAACAAAGAGGAAGGCAGCACTGGTGCAATTGTGTGAAATTGTGAAGCAGGTGATCCCCACGGCAGACATCACCTATTTAAAGATATTAATTGGTGGCCTGAGGAGCACATATCTAAGGGAGCGCAAGAAAGTCCTGGATTCACAGAGATCCGGAGCAGCAGATGACATCTATGTCCCCAGGATGTTGTACTACGACAGGCTGCATTTTCTGGCAGGCCAGACTGAACCCATGTCATCACTCTCCAGTCTTCCTTCCACGCTTCCTTCCCCCCCGGCTGAGGCTTCTGACGCCCAACCTGGGCCTTCCAGGCAACATGTGGAGGAGCCCAGATTGAGCCAGGTATAGCATTTCTCTAAATATTTCTGCTTGTCCAATCAATGATGTTAACTAGATGTTAGTTTGGAGTACTAATTTAGGATTGTGATTGATGAAGCAAAACATTACAACCATGTCCCTTTTTCATACACAGGGAAGTCTCAGCCAGGAGGTGGCCGGGCCGAGCCGGCTGGCTGATCTGCAGGTCCCTCCACCCCCCCGAAAAGAGAAAGTGGCAGTAGGAGGAGTGCCCTAGAGGAGGCTACCGGAGGACTCTTTTGGAGGGCTACAGAGGTCCTGGGAGCACGACAGACCGTGGAGGAGGACATTGCTGCCGTCATTGCCTATAAAATGCAGAGGATGGAGGAGGGCCAACAAGTCATGTGTGAGGCGCTCATATTGGAGGCTCTTAACAAAGGTATGAGGGGCCAAATGACAGCTCAGACACACCTTTGCGATGGTCCTCCTCCTTCTCCTGCAGGTCCTCCTCCTCGTCCTACCTCTCCTCCAGGTCCTCCCAGTCCTCCTCCAGGTCCTACTCCTCCTCCTGCCACATCTCCAACTGCACAGCCACAGCCGGGAATGAAGCATGAAAGGAAGACCAGAAAGTGAGGACCCTGGATCCAGTCTGGTCGGCCAAAAGATGCAGCCTCTTGTGGTACCACAGCCTGGGGACACAGATGTCATCTGCTGCTATATGGATCTCTGCGAATTCTGGACCAGACTGCCCTCCCTTACATATGGACTCCTCAGGCCACCAATTTTGATGTTCAAGAATTGATGTCTGCCGTGGGGGTCCCAGGCTTCGCTAATTTCTCATGTTGAGCCAGTGTTGCCTTCCTCTTTGTTTGGTTCTGATCCCTTAATAAAGGATTTTTGTTTTGAATTATACTTGCCTATGTGTGTTTTACTTCAAAAAGGACAGTTTGTTTGTGAGGATTCAGGTACATTTCAAATATACAATGTGAAATGAACAAGGGACACCAACAACAAACAATCTCCTTGAGATTAAATAATAAAAGATATCAATGGTGTTGGGGTAACTTGACACACAAAACACACAAAAAAATATTCTGGAGGAAAAATAAAAATAACATTGAACAAAGATCAGCCTTTGAAAAAATACAAATATTAAATCCAAAAAAAAGGCTTAAAATCCAAAAAAAAATTAAATAAAAAAAAAAAAAAAATACTGTCAGATGTGACAACTAATAACAATATATTCAGGGAATCCCAATAAAAAAACAAAAATAAAACTTTGTGAGAAGTGTGTGTGAATATGAGCAGCAAAACTACTTAATTCTTGTCACATTATAAAGAAGAAGAGAGTGCGCTGTATTAAACCATTTTTAACATTGCAGCGTGACGAAAGTGCTGTATCCATTGCAAACGCTAAGTTTACCAGAACGAGCTGTCCCGTGTCGGAATTTCTTCTGAGCATGCGTGGCACTTTGTGCGTCGGAACAGGCCACACACGGTCGGAATTGACGCGATCGTATTTTGTTGTCGGAAAATTTTATCTCCTGCTCTCCAACTTTGTGTGTCGGAAAATCCGATGGAAAATGTCCGATGGAGCCCACACACGGTCGGAATTTCCGACAACACGCTCCAATCAGACATTTTCCATCGGAAAATCCGACCGTGTGTACGGGGCATTATAGATACTGTGTACACCGGCTGAACTGTATTAGAGACTGTATATACTAGACTATATATATATATATATATATATATATATATATATATATATATATATATATATATATATATATATATATGTAGATATAGGCTACACTGGATGCAGAGTATATATATATATATATTAGACTGTATATATATATATATATATATATATATATATATATATATATATACACACTGCCTGCACTGACTGAATATAGAGTAAACACTGAATATATAGTCTATGCTAAATGCAGAGTATATATATATATATATATATATATATATATATATATATATCCCTACTCCTCACATGGTTGCCGCCACACATGCTTGACACCATCTGAATCAAATAATCACATCAGACCACAGGATATGGTTCCAGTAATCCATGTCCTTCCTTTGTCTGCTTGTTTTCAGCAAACTATTTGCAGGCTTTCTTGTGCATCATCTTTAGAAGATACTTACTTCTGGGATGACAGCCATGCAGACCAATTTGATGCAGTGTGCGGCGTGTGGTCTGAGCACTGACAGGCTGACCTCCCACCCCTTCAACTTCTGCAGCAATGCTGACAGCACTCATTTGTCAATTTCCCAAAGACAACCTCTGGATATGACACTGAGCACGTGCACTCAACTTCTTTGGTCGACCATGGCGAGGCCTGTTCTGAGTGGAACCTGTCCTGTTAAACTGCTGTATGGTTTTGGCCACTGTGCTGCAGCTCAGTTTCAGAGACTTCGCAATCTTCTTATAGCCAAGGCCATCTTTATGTAGAGCAACAATTCTTTTTTTCAGATCCTCAGAGAGTTCTTTGCCATGAGGTGCCATGTTGAACTTCCTGTGACCAGTATGAGAGAGTGAGAGCGATAACACCAAATTGAACACACCTGCCCCCCATTCACACCTGAGACCTTGTAACACTAACGAGTCACATGACACCGGGGAGGGAAAATAGCTAATTGGGCCCAATTTGGACATTTTCACTTAGGGGTGTACTCACTTTTGTTGCCAGCCGTTTACACATTAATGGCTGTGTGTTGAGTTATTTTGAGGGGACAGGAAATTTACACTGTTATACAATACAAGCTGTACACTCACTACTTCACATGAAGAGATATAAAGTATTTACAAAAATGTGAGGGGTGTACTCACTCCTGTGAGATACTGTATATATATATATATATATATATATATATATATATATATATATATATATATATATAATTTGCACTGTATTCTGATGATTACTTCCATGCCTAGAACTATAAGACAATGTTTCCGTCAGTGGTCTGTAAGAAAACATGCTCACAAACAAAAGCATAGTTCTCCCCATTTGACCTTGGCTAGAGGTGTTTGATCAAGCCTTTGGATCTCTGCGCACCAAAGGATGCTGATGTATATATATTATTTTGTATAATGTCATACCCACAGATATCATATGGTTTGCATATCTATAAAACTGATCTAAACCTAAAACACTAATAACTCAGCTTTACCAATTTGAAATTACTTCAAAAGTTATATTTATTGTTTTCTAATCTGCAGCTGGGTGCATTCAGGGCCATGCACCTCCATGGATGTCACATTGGCACACAGCGGTTGTCTCCGTGCAGCCACGTGTACCAATAGACGTCTTTGGAACTATCGCCACAGGAATACACTTAATACCTGTGCATCCCTTTGCCGAAAAAACATGGCCCTTCACAGGGCAAGCAGATAATCGCTTACAATGAAGGCTATACATGACTATTTCAACACACATTACTCAGACATGGTCCATTGTTGTAACCATCAAGAATCTGCCCTGGGAAATACCATGCAGTTGCCTCTAGAGCACATGGATATGGACAGGAAGTGGCTACAAAAAAGGCTGCATGAGATTAGCAGCACTGAGCAAAATATGAGACAAATCACAGTGCTTTATATCTACTTTAATGTGAGGACAGCAGTAAATGTGCACTGTTAGGACCTTTAAAGACTTTGATGTCTACACCTGATTAATACATGTGAATACATTTAGGAAGTTATTGTTTTTACCCATCACATAACATAACAATAACATAAGAAAAATTTTCCTCCCTCCTATATAAAATGTATTCCAACTTATTGCCAGTATTACACTCTACCCAATGATCACTAAGTGCCACCATACTCTTTTTTTTTTAAATAAAACCTGTATGGAGAAACTTACTGTATTTTGGCTCTCTCTGTTGATTTTAACTCCTAAAAATACTAAGCTCTGGGGGGCGGAGTGAAATACGTCGGGTGCGTGGCCTGGCGGGAGCCCAGGCTGAGGTTGTCTCTCTCATGCCACCATAGAACTCCGTGGATGTGCGCCACTAGGGATCTTTCCTCTCTTCCTTCCAATGGTTTCAGTACTTTCTGAGTAATTGACCTGCAACAAGTAGGCAAATCAAGTGTTCGGACTCCTCCCTGACCTGAGAGGGTGCATGCATGCTCTAAATCAGTGACTCTGACCATAGTAGAGCCAGAAGAAACAAAATGACAGCTTCTATATTTTTTGCTGTGTAGGTTTCTTTCAATCAGTAGTGGGCATACCTAGGAAGCCATTGCAAAAGAGCTTGAATCTGCAGGGATTGCAGATTTGATTGTGATTCTGCCTCTCATATGCTCCTGACACTCTCAAGCTTTCAGTGCACCGAAGCCTAGTCATTGAGTACAGTATATGTTCATGATTCACGATAGGTTATCTATTTTTTAGTTTACAGCTTCTGTATTTGTGAGCACTAGATTCTTGATCAAGTTCATTCTCAACTCATTCATTCACATCATATTTATTATATATTGTTATTTGACATCATAAATATTTTTAAGAATCCTTTCCAGTAACTAACGCAATAACTCAAGGAAAATTGATTCTAAACAAATTTTAAATGCACCACAAAGGAACCTAGAAACTTAGAAAATTGACTCCAAACAGACTATAATATCACAGATGAACACAGATGAATAGAATACAATCCAACATTCTATAAAAGAAAGCAAACAAAGGAAGACAAATGGAATCATTGCTTTCAAAGGACAGAAACGCTCTAATTCATCACTCAACCTCCTGGGTATATAACAACTAAATTGTAAATTCAAAAGGTTCACATTTTGCTGCAAGAATAAATCCTTTATGAACGTTTTTTGACCTTGAAGTGCTTGACACACTGCATATTGTTTGTTGTAAGGTCCTTTTTTTTTTTTTTTTTTTTTAGAATGATGGCTCAAAATAGAGGTAGTATTTTTTTTTGCCTGGAAAGTTTGCAAAACAGATAAAAGGTTTCAGTAAGCATATGTTTTGTAAAGTCATACATTCCACACTCCAGGACCGTTAAATTTTAAGAACCTATTTTTTTACATGCTCTGTATAATTCCTGGTAATCTTTCTGTTTTGTAATGTTGGAAAGGATCATTGCAGGACTGACAAACACCAAATCCTGTCTGCCATCCATCCTATTTCCTGGTATATTTGTTAATTGAGAAAGGGTTTTGGAGTTGTTTAAACAACCTTGTCACCTACTGAAATATATGCCATAGAAGAGGGTTTCTCACCTTTCGGAGAAAAGTAAGTATATTTAGGAGTTGTCAGCTTCCAAAGTTTACACATACGCATCGTTACCCTTACCCCATTCCAATCACTACAGCTTTACAATTTGGAAGTCTTCTTGAACAAGAGTCAGAAGGCAACAATAATGTAAGAATCTGAAGACATACAGTAGTAGTCATTTGTGCAGCTGGACAGTATTTTGCTACAGTTGACTACAATTTGTATCCACAACAGAGAGATTTCTAGTCACTTTCTGCCCAAACACAATCCTGGGAACACATACCTCAGTAAAAGCTAACAATGGTACTCTGCTTTCCCCACTCTGCTGAAAAAAATCAACCTTTTGCTGAAGTTGTACTTTGATCCCAAGTTGGACAGAAATAAAGGCTCTATATACACCATTGTGCTTGAATCCAAAGGTCACTGCAGGAACAGAGGGATTAATTTCAAAGCTAACCCAGGTACCCTTAGGCACCACATCTTAAAGTGGAGTTCCACTCATTTAAAAGTCAGCAGCTACAAAAAGTGTAGCTGCTGACTTTTAATAATCAGACACTGTCCCACGGTCCAGCGATGCGGGCGTACAAAGCCTCGCTCCTCTCCCCCTCCTCTCCGCGGCGCCGGCATTCTAACTGTGGGCACTCGGCTGTGGCTTCACAGCCAGGCACACACTGCACATGCGCGAGCCACACTGCACGCTGTGATTGGCTGGGCAATCTTCTGGGACCTGTGACGTGTCCCAGAAGATTGTAGGAAGGGAGGGGGGAGAGATGATCTTCCTTTTGGCGCCACGGCACCAGGGAGGAAGTAGTGGGAGCTTCCTCCCAGGGTACCAGCTCCTCCCCCCAAAAAATGACATGCCAAATGTGGCATGTCAGGGGGTCACCAACACTTAAAGCAGAAGTTCCATTTTTGGGTGGAACTCTGCTTTAACTGTAACCCTCACCAATTTAGGTCAGGTTCATTTTAAAGGTTAAGTTCACCTTTTGGAACCAATTTTAGGGTGAAAACATTTAACATGTTTCCACTGCTGCAGCCTCTCCCCATCCAGCTTCCTCTAGAGACAGTAAGCCAGGGATCTTCTCCCCAAATTCGCTGTCACAATTTTGTGGATGTGAGAACTACAAGTACTGACAGCTTTTGCGGCTGTTGGCTTGTAGTTCTCAATGAACCACGAGGGCGCTGTTAAGCGCTCTAGGTAGTTCATTGATGCTTCCTGTCAGTGTGTAACTTTCTGCTTGTACGATGTACAGGCAGACAGCTTACACTGGCAGTCTGCAAGAGCCCATGCATTGCTAATCATAGGTGCAATGCTTTGCAGGCTCCTGATGAAAAAAAAAATATATACATTGTTTTTTACCTGCAAAAAGATGTGCATTCATTTTTTTATTTTTTATTTTTTACGAAGGTGAACTTATCCTTTAGATTGTACTTTAACCTTTGTTAAAGAAGACTATTCTTTTCATGTTAGGTCTATGCATTGCTAGAATTTTTGCAAACTTTATTGCCAACTCAGCTGACAGGTCTATTGCTACATCCATTGTACAAAATTCAATTGATAATTGTAGAATATAATTGCTACACCCATTATAAGAGTGTTAATGTAAGTATGCTGCATTTTCTGGTAATGAATACTCTAGTACCAACTTCCTAGTCTCCAGTAATGACTCCTAAGTTTCTTAGCAAATATTAAACCTATGGGCTGGCATAATCTAATCGTATCTCCATTAGTGACTTATTGCACTGAAGGAAGCCATTTTGATAGAGGCAGGGCTTGGCTTCCACATGTCATAGTCTCCACCAAGGAGAACACTGGTGTCAGAGGCCAAAGTGCTAAGAGGGCTCCCCTTGCGGCCTAATATAGTGCACCCCTGAAAGTGGTACAGGAAGTGCAGTACCAAAAGAAGCAAAGGTTGCCAGTAGTGTACTGAAGAGCTGGGCCATTGATCACCAGATGAATGCTGGGATAGGCAGAATGCACGGCAAGGCAGGTGTCTCTCCGGAAATCCAGATGTACTTGGCAACAGGACAAACGGGTAATGGCAGGGAAGCCAGGCCAGGAGTCACACATGGAGGATCAGTCATAAGTGGAGGAAGGTCCTGTAGCAGAAACCAGAACAGGTCGAGGTCATACACAGGTGAGCAGGTAAGTAGTAGCAAAGTCTATAATGCAAGCCGGGGTCATACACAGGTGATCAGACAGCAGCAGAGTCAGTGGAACAAGCCAGGGGTCAAAGCCAGGAGCAGAGATCAGACAGGTCAAGTGCAAGCTGGGTCAATAACAGGAAATCCAAGGAAACATGTACAGAGGCTCAGGAACACAGGAAAGCTGACGACAATCCAGCAATCTGGTGAACACAGCAGTAGTCTTTTATAGGCCAGTGAATGCCCGCATCTGTCACATAGTGCATGCGCCCTGCGCACGCGCATTCGCTGATTCACAGAGTGAGCCAATTTGGCATTCTTACGCCAGTGTGCATGGGAATGCGCCGGATGCGCCCATTTCTAGTATTGGCAACATTGCCAGTTCTCCTTCGGCCATTTCCCTGACAATTGGTAGCATGTAGTGGAATCACCACATTTACTGAGACTGGCAGCAAGGGGCAGTAGTGCCTTCAATCCTACATTGAAGATATACATATATGAGACTGTAGGCATAGGAGTGCCTAGGCACACTCACATACCAGGAAGTACACTGTTATGTGCACTGCTATTTACAAGGAATTGTAAGACAAAAAAGGTACAATTTTAATGTAAAAGCTTAGGCACAACTAACATTTCTAAATATTCCCTAAAACACAGCAACTCTTTATTTTTTAATTTCAAGTACACTTTATTAAGATTTACTTTGGCGTTTGGTAGCTGGTGTGTTTAATTTTTTAACAAAAGCACTGTTGCCTTTAAATCAGTAATGCAATGTAGTTTTGAGAAAGCACTCATATAATTTGTATATTATATATTTTTTCAGTTCCCTCTGAGCCTTAGTCCCAACTGTAAAGCAGAGCTAGTGAAGCCCATTTCTTTCTTGACAAAAATATCCTTCATACATTATTCTGATGGTCATCTAGTATATCATTGGACATGGTTACAGGTAATCTTCAGAGAGATTGGAGGTGTTTTTTTTAAGTAATATAATGTTCCTTCACAGAGCTGAAAATATACTATGCTCCAGATTTTTTCTTAATGTTTAAAGATAACACATCCCAATGGGAATGACCTTATTTCCTTTCTTAACATCACTGCCTTTGAAATCAGTCTTTTATTACTCCAGGACTGCTATGAATTCCTAACATAAAATGTAACATAAAAAGTGTAGGCATGAACATAATATACAGCATAAAATACAACTTTTCTTTCCTCATTCTTGTTGGAATAATAGATATACTTCCATAGACACAACATCTAGATTTAAATTAAAAAATTATGAGAAGTACTTTTCTTACTTCTCTGAAATCAAGGTTGATGTACAATATGGCTATGATTTGCTCCAAAAAGTTAATGTAGTGTTGTATGAAGGACAGTTTATTTAGATACAGTACTGTTATACCATACACTTTACAAGGAACCTTTGATGTTTTTTGGTCAAATTTTAATTACATAGTCGGTAAGGTTGAATAAAGACACCAGTCTATCAAGTTCAACCTGCGTGGGTGTGGGTGTCACTACCATTTCTCATATCTCTGTATATTGCATTCGCTAAGATGCCCATTTAAAAGTTTTTTTTTAATTATCAACACTCCCCGCTGACACCACCAACTATCGAAGGGAGTTCCACAGCCTTACCATTCTAACATTAAAGAATCCTATACGTAGTTTAAGGTTAAAATGCTTCTTGTCCAACTTCATCGAGTGGTTTCTTAAGAGATTTTTGACTGAATAGTTTTCTATGCTATGCTAGATTTTCTATTTATGCTGTAGATATTTGTATATCTCGATCATAAGCATCTCTTCTCCAGGGAGGATAAGTTAAATGTTTGTAATGGTTCCCCATAACTGAGGTCCTCCAGCTCCCATATTAGCTTTGTTGCCCTTCTCTGGACTCTTTCCAGGTCTAGTGAATCCAGCCTTAGGACTGGTGACCAGAACTGGACGTATCCTCAAGATGTGGCGGGACCAGAGTTTTAGTAAAGTGGTAGAATTATAGTCTTATCTCTTGCGTAAATAACCTTTTTACTGTATGGTAAAAGTTTGCTGGCTTTGCTTGCTGCAGCTTGGCATTGCATGCTATTACTGAGCTTGTGATCTACTAGGACCCCCACATCCTTTTCCATCTTCGATTCCCCCAGAGGTTTTCCCCCCGTGAGTAACTTGCATTCATATTTTTTGGCACCCAAGTGCCTTACTTTACATTTCCAGTATTAAACCTATCAATTATTAGCCCTGGAAGGATTTACCCACTTCCTGACCAGGCCATTTTTTGCGATATAGCACTGTTACTTTAACTGACAATTGCGTGGTCGCTGTGCCTAAATAAAATTTATGTCCTTTTTTCCCACAAATAGAGCTTTCTTTTGGTGGTATTTGATCACTTCTGCAGTTTTTATTTTTTTTCGTTATAAACAAAAAAAGACCGACAATTAAAAAAAAAACTTTCTGCTATACAACATACCCAATAAAAAAATCAAAAAATCTAATTTCTTCATAAATTTAGACCAATATGTATTCTGCTACATATATTTGGTAAAAAAAAAAAAATCAATAAGCGTACTATTGATTGGTTTGCGCAAAATTTATAGCGTCTACAAAATAGGGGAAAGATTTATGGCATTTTTATTATTATTATTTTTTTTTACTAGTAATGGCAGTGTTCAGCGATTTTTGGGAAGGGACTGCGACATTGCGGCAGACAGATCGGACACCTAGCTGACATTTTTTACCCTTTTTGGGAACCAGTGACATTATTACAGTGATCAGTGCTAAAAATATGCACTGACATTGTACTAATGACACTGGCAGGGAAGGGGTTAACGTCAGGGGCGATCAAAGGATTAAATGTGTTCCCTCAGTGTGTTTCTAACTGTGTGGGGTGATGGGCTGCTTGTGACAACACACAGATCTGTCTTCCTGCATAGCAGAAAGACAGGATCTGTGTGTTGTCCCCTGTCAGAAGGAGATCTGCCTTGCATTTAGAGGCAGGAAAAAACCCCTTCCAATACAGGACAATCTTAGAGGAAAACCTGTTAGAGTCTGCAAAAGACTTGAGCCTGGAGTGGAGGTTCACTTTTTTCACTTTAAACATACAGCCAGAGCTACAATAGAATGGTTTACATCAAAGCATATTAATGTGTTAGAATGGCCCAGTCAAAGTCCAGACCTAAATCCAATTGAGAATCTGTGGCAAGACTTGAAAATTGCCTTTCACAGACGCTCTCCATCCAATCTGACAGAGCTTGAGCTATTTTGCAAAGGAAAATAGGCCAAAATGTCACTCTCTAGATGTGCACAGCTGGTAGAGACATACCCAAAAAAGATTTGTAGCTGTAATTGCAGTGAAAGTGGTTCTACAAAGCATTGACTCAGGGGGGCTGAATACAAATGCACGTCACACTTTCACAAAAAAATGGAAAACCATTTATAATTTTCCTTCCACTTCACAGTTATGTACCACTTAGTGTTAGTCTATCACATTAAATCCCAATAAAATACATTTACGTTTTTGGTTGTAACATGACAAAATGTGGAACATTTCAAGGGGTGTGAATACTTTTTCAAGGCACTGTATTTGTTTCAGGTCAGTGATTCTATGTACTGAAGCTAGATGACCACCATGACAGCCAGGACAACTGGTTTCATTTGTAGGTGGAGTGGCAACTTTCAAGTTTTTACAGGGCAAAGGAGAGAGGGAAGAAGGGAGAAAAGAGGAAAGAATAGCAGGTCAGCTAGTTAGAAATGATTGTAGTTGTATGGTTGTGTTAAAAGTAAAATACAAATATGTGAGTTTACCTTGTACAATTAATAGTAAGTTTGTGTTTTTATCTACATTGTAGAATAACGAGAATGTCAAAGTTGTTTTCGAATGCTTCCACATTTCAAATTGTTTTTTTTTTTAAATTGAGTTGTACTTATTATGAAAAGCTCTAAGAAAATCCTAGATAACATTTTGCGTATGTTACCTGAAGGCTATGAAATTTGTAATCCATAACTCCAGAAACAATGGATGCTTTGGCAGGAAAGGTTTCATTAAACAATGGAGGTTACGGGCAATATCTAATTTTGACTTTCACTGTCGCTGTGGATTATTGTGTAAGAATTCTGAAGTGAATACCTTACAGCTAATATGGAATCTTAGTTCTGCCAATTTTAGTGAAGAGCTATGAGTGGTTTTATTAAAGAAGAACTATCAACACAGCACCTTATATATCCCTTATATATCCCTTTTTAAGAAGGGATATATAAGGATGGATTTATTGCCTTAAATAATATCCATTCAGAAGAATAAAATCAACTTGCACATGTCTTCTATTGGATGTTTAAAGCGAAACACAGTTTAAAAAACAAAACAAAACACGTATTAGTTTATTAAATAATAAATAAATAATAAATCTCCATTTAATTCATTTTTTTTACCAATTTAGAACAACTGTAAGATATAGGCACTGGATGAGGCTCCATATCTGCTGCTGCATTGCTTACCTGTATCAGTTTTTGAATTTAATTTATGTGCATGTTCTGGTACTTAGATGCCTTTAGAAACGTTTGTAACAGATTACAAAGCCTTACAAAGCAAAATAGTTCCACAAGGACAAGCCATGGGTAGTCTGTGGATCAGTAATCCAGAGCCTGGAAAAGATAATTCAATTGAAACAGGTTTCCACTTGTTATTGTTCACTACAACAAAACTGTTATAATAAAGTCCTCCTAATAAACCATTCTCAAAGTTCATAATTGAGATATTTAAATTGTGTCTTTAAATACAATTTTGTTTAGTTTTGGATAGAATGGTGAAGGGTTAGATCTTATGTCAAGTTTTTGTTGGTGTCTGTGTCCCCATTGGGGAGAAGAAAAATATTACAGCGCACACATGCAAAAAAACATTCACCTCCAGCAAGGCTAGTTTAAAAACACCTAAACATTCTCAAAAAGACATTTTCAAAAATATGGGGATTTGGTCACACCATATTGCTGTATGGTGCTAAGCCCACTTACTGCGACAAAGTACCCCATGATTAGAGGGTCCTACACTATCCATAGATTTGTGAGATCCTGCTTCTCTGAACCATGAGAGCTACACTCTTCTAAATGGGAGAATTTTAAGGTCTCCACCTATGACACAAGTGGACACTAATGAGAGGTACTTAATGAGGGAATAGGGTGCTCCTATCCCAAAAGGATTTGGTCAGAATCCATACAATACACAAACAAGATATTTGGGGGGCACACCTTCTCATTAAAGCTGGTGCAGCCATAAGACCATACAATAGAAGAAAAATATTACAGCGCACACATGCAAAAAAACATTCACCTACAACAAGGCTAGTTTAAAAACACCTAAACATTCTCAAAAAGACATTTTCAAAAATATGGGGATTTGGTCACACCATATTGCTATATGGTGCTAAGCCCACTTACTGCGACAAAGTACCCCATGATTAGTGGGTCCTACACTATCCATAGATTCGTGAGATCCTGCTTCTCTGAACCATGAGAGCTACACTCTTCTAAATGGGAGAATTTTAAGGTCTCCACCTATGACACAAGTGGACACCATTGGGGAGATTCTCTCCTCCATTTTTGTCCTAGTGACCAATGTCACTGAGAAAAAAGTGAGGGGAAATCCAACATTATAGAGTTGTCCCCAGATCAAAAGGTAAGGGGAAATCTTACAATGGGGTCACCTGTTCCAGGTGGAATTCCCCTCCCTATGGAAAATCTTCTGTAGCTTCCTCTTGCATCTCTGGGACAGAAAGTAAAGGAAATTTTCCCAATGAGACACAGCTGGCATACAAGACAGGTTTTTAATCTTTCCCTGTCTATCAAAAACATATAAAATACATATAATTTGGCTTCACATATACTTTAATTTACAATATATATGTACTAGGGATGCCACTTTTTTTACACCGAGTATGAGTATCGATACTTGACATCATGTACTCGCCAATACCAATTACCGATACCTGATTTTGGTCATGTGGTAATTTTTTAAAAAATAATGAAAAATTACACATTTTCACCATAATATGAGGAATTGAAACGCAGTCGAAAGATTATGAAAGAAAACATGTTTATTTGCTGGTCTTAAAGCTGTTAAAGAGCAAATTGCACAGAACATGTTACATAAAAAATAATGTCAATGTCATCAATAACATGTACATTGCAAGTTCACAATGTTTAGGCATGAGGAGAAGCAAGAACAGTCAACTCACAAGACATTATTTATAAAATTTCAAATTTCATGTAGTTTGCAGTAAGGCCTCATGCACATCTCAAAGCAGCTGCTTCTCCAGGTGTTTTAGCTCTTTTGAGCTTTTCTTTTCTCTACCTGTTACCTCTTCCCCTCCATGTCAGCCTATGTGTTCATTCATGGCCATTGGCCAAGGAACACTATGCGGTTTCAGAAGTTTAGTGGCAGGGCAGCTTACAGGCAGCAGGCAGAAAAAAAAATCCAAAGAAATTGGAAATGGAAATCTTTGGATTTTTTTCTGCCTGTAAACTTTCCTGCCACTAAACTCCTGAAACTAGTGTGCAATGGGCTGACATGGAGGGAAGGCGTTAACAGGCAGGAAAAAAGCTCAAACTCCTTGAGGAGCAGATGCTTTTAGCTGCATTGTACAGGCATTATGCCTTGAAAATGAAAAGCTGAAATGTCACACAGAACATGAAATATCATCATTGTCGATGACGCCACGTATAAAACAAACATCACAAGTTCATGTCATCACATCAACCAACCCAAGTGCAATACAGTTAAATAATGTTAGGCCTGCGGAGGAGCAACTGAACAGTACCTCAAAACTAACATTATTTTGTAAACATTTTTTAAATAATAAAAAAAAAGTGCTAGCTTCTAGTACAACTTCTTATGAAACTCATGAAAAAACATTTTTTACAGACCAAAATTAGGGTCATTCCAGGATGGCAAGGCCAAGGAGCCAAGGACTTAGCAGCAGTAAGGCCACATGCACAATAACGCTCAAAGTAGCTGCTCCTACAGGCGTTTGAGCTCCCTGTTTTTGAGCCTTTTGTTTGCCTGTAGTGTTAACTCTATGCCACTCCATATTAGGCTATGTGTCCCCCATGCATTGCACGATGAATCACCTATAATGTGCAATGTGCACACCATAGGTGATTCACTTTTTCACTTAAGGGAATAAGGTTGTGGCATGGAGTTAAAAAGGCATATTTTATTTTTTTTTAAAGGCCAACATGGAGGAGAGTTAACAGGCAGAGGAAACGCTAAAAAAAACGCTCAAATGCCAGGTGGAGCAGTTGCTTTGAGCTGCAGCGTGCAACTGTGCATGATGCTTTACAGGTGGACAGTAACAGGCGGTAGATTACTTTTCCAATTCAAAAGCAAGTGACAAGTTTTTTTTAAGAAACAAAAGAATCTCTGCATGTTCAGTTAGAAGTTGGTTTCTGGTGTCAGTCAGAATGTGTGACGCTGCACTGAACAATCTCTCACTTTCCACACTACTGCAAGGAGCTGAAAGATATTTTTGTGCCATTTGGGCTAGAGTGGGAAATCGCAGTTTATTGACTGCCCAATACTCAACAGGTTTGTCCGAACGAGGCACAGTGACCTCTCCAAGATATGCTTCTAGTTATATGGTAGCAGCTGTGGGAGCACTGTTCTTAAATGTAGAGGAATAAGCAATTTCTTGAAAAACACTGACCACAGTCACACCAGTACCTGGCTGTTGCTCAGTGTAAGGCCTTTTGGTAGCTGGTTTCTCAAGCACCTCAGGTGTAGCTGCCTGTGCCTGTAGTACCTGTACAGAAGATATTTGTTGCATTTCCAGCACGAACATCTCTGGCCTGCCTGCCAGCATCTGCGTTTGAGAAGAACTGATCTTTATACCTAGAAGAAGAAAAATACAAGACATTAGACAACGTCATGCAAGCAAAGCAGCAACTGTGGAAGCTTGCTGTGGGGGCACTGCTAGAAGGAAAGGTGACGGCGGGGGACACAGCAAAAACAGTTGTCTGGCCTGCTCTGTGCAAAACCATTACGCAGAGGCAGAGCAGGTGTCATTATCGATTTTGTTTTGTGTTTTTTATGAAGGTGAGATTTACAGTGTTATCACTTGCATAACAACCCTTTTTTTAATGCAAGCAAGTGATAATAACACTGTAAAATATCACCTTCACCCAAAAAACAAAAAACAAAATCATATCATCAATATTCAAATAAAAACAATGCAAAATAGCAGCCAGCAATAAATAATTGATTACCTTGGATCTAGTAAGGTAGCGATGCAGTAAAGTGGATTTTGCTCCATGTCTGAGAACCGTTTCTGCAAAGTACCAAGCAATGTGTTCTTCATCGTTTTAACACCGTGGTCCTCATCCACTTCTTTAGATAACAATCTCTGTAGCACAGTCACTGCAGGAATTACATCCGAGGCAAAAGAATCTGAACAACTCACATGCCGAGTCAACTCTTCAAAGGGAGCCAAGATGTTGATCATCTTCTCCATGAGATTCCACTGATTTGCAGTGATCGTTGCAGGCAGCTCATGTTCTGACACATATACTCCAATGGCCCGTTTTTGCTCTATCAGAGACTTAAGCATGTAAAAAGTGCTGTTCCAGCAAGTCTGAACATCTTGTTGAAATCTTTTAATGGGTTGACCAAGCTGGATCTGAATATCTTGCAGCCGAGAATATGCCAGGTTTGAATGTTTAAAGTGCCCAACTATTTTGCACCAAACTCGGGGCGGCACAGTGGTGTAGTGGATAGCACTCTCGCCTAGCAGTAAGAAGGGTCGCTGGTTCGAATCCCGACCACGACACTACCTGCCTGGAGTTTGCATGTTCTCCCTATGTCTGCGTGGGTTTCCTCCGGGTACTCCAGTTTCCTCCCACACTCCAAAGACATGCTGGTAGGTTAATTGGATCCTGTCTAAATTGTCCCTAGTATATGAATGTGAGTTAGGGACCTTAGATTGTAAGCTCCTTGAGGGTGTAGGGACTGATGTGAATGTATAATGTATATGTAAAGCTCTGCGCAAATTGATGGCGCTATATAAGTACCTGAAATAAATAAATAAAATAAATAAACTCCCACAGCCTCCTTAATGCTGCGCTGTGATTAAAGCCCCTCTGAGACAGCCAGCTGCAGTGTATGTGCCACACATGAAAGACTCTGAAGACTAGCATCCTGTACACCTTTTATCATATTTCTGCCATTATCAAGGACTACCACATGGACAGAAATTTTGGGAATCGCCCAAGTGTCAAGCATTTCTTCTAGTATGCTTCTTATAGCTTGGCCTGTGTGAGAGCCTTGAAATTTCTTTGCGTGCAGCATGACTTGGTGCAGAGTGAAATTGGCATCAATCCACTGTGCAGTTAAGCTAATTACAGACACGAGACTCACACTACTGCTCCAAATGTCCGTGGTGAAACTGATAGCCTTTATGTCCTCTTGTAGCATGTTGGTAATGTGTTTTTTCACTGTGTTGTGTAATTGTGGCAACATGACTGCGGCTGGGAATTTCGTACTCCAAAAGATTCATAAGTCGACGAAAACCCACATTGTCAACTATTGATAGTGGCTGATCATCAAGAACGATGAATTGGGTAACTACTTCAGAAATTTTTTTAGCCCTTGGGTTATCCATGGAAAATTTTTCACGTCTGGCAAGGGTTTGCTGCAGTGTCAGCTGCTGAGTGCAAGAGCTAGTGGCAGCTGTAAATTCGCCATGCTCAGTCTTGTGTTTCATTTTGAGGTGTTTTATGAGATTACTGGTATTATAAGAACTAACTTTTGGATATTTTGGCAGAACAGAGTTTGCAGTCTGCAATGCGTTTGTTGGTTTCATCAATTTTAAAAAACTTCCAGACAGCTGACATTTTGCTGGTGGCAGTGGCATCTGTTTGCATTACACTTAAAGCCAGAAATAAGTAAGTCTCTCCACCTTAAGGGGGAAAAAATGAGGAAAATGGGGAAAAAATTTTGAGCCCAAATGTTTTGTTTTCTGATTTTTTCACACATGATGAGACCTCCTATGTTTAGAATAATGAAGCTGCTCTCACCGGTGCTTGTTGTTTGTTCCTGCTGCATCCAGCATCTTGGTATCAAGTAAACCAGCGGGAATGATGACATCCATCTGTCGGGTACAACGGTCGGTATCTCTAAAATACAAAAAGCAGAAGATGGTATCAGAAAGGCACTTGCAGGAAAATGTTAGGCAAGAGACAATGATGATTTATATAACAGCAGCAGTCATTTGCCACCATGATGGACATGTTAGGCAACAGAGACAATGTGGGACAGTAAGTTATGTAACACACACAAACACAGGCCGGCCGCCATGCTGGACAGTGGACATTATGTTAGGCAAGAGAGAGAGAGACAATGTGGGACAAACTAAGTGTAACACAGGCCGGCCTCCATGTTAGGCAAGAGAGAGACAATGTGGGACAAAACTAACTTAAGTATAACACAGGCTGGCCGCCATGTTAGGCAAGAGAGAGAGAGACAATGTGGGACAAAACTAACTTAAGTATAACACAGGCCGGCCACCATGTTAGGCAAGAGAGAGAGAGAGACAATGTGGGACAAAACTAACTAAAACACATGCCATCCGCCATGTTAGACAAGTGAGAGAGAGACAACGTGGGACACAAAACTAAAGTATAACACAGGCCGGCCTCCATGTTAGGCAAGAGAGAGAGAGAGACAATGTGGGACAAAACTAACTAAAACACATGCCATCCACCATGTTAGGCAAGTGAGAGAGAGACAATGTGGGACACAAAACTAAAGTATAACACAGGCCGGCCTCCATGTTAGGCAAGTGAGAGAGAGACAATGTGGGACAAAACTAACTTAAGTATATAACACAGGCCGTCCGCCATGTTAGGCAAGAGAGAGAGAGACAATGTGGGACAAAACTAACTTAAGTATATAACACAGGCCGGCTGTCATGTTAGGCAAGAGAGAGAGAGACAATGTGGGACAAAACTAACTTAAGTATATAACACAGGCCGGCTGTCATGTTAGGCAAGAGAGAGAGAGACAATGTGGGACAAAACTAACTTAAGTATAACACAGGCCGTCCGCCATGTTAGGCAAGAGAGAGAGAGAGACAATGTGGGACAAAACTAACTTAAGTATAACACAGGCCGGCCACCATGTTAGGCGAGAGAGAGAGACAATGTGGGACAAAACTAACTAAAACACATGCCATCCGCCATGTTAGACAAGTGAGAGAGAGATAATGTGGGACACAAAACTAAAGTATAACACAGGCCATCCGCCATGTTAGGCAAATCATGATGTAAGCTAGTAGTACTGTACAGCATTCACTGGCCGCGGGACACATAAGAAGAAAGCAAGCAACAGTTAGAAATAGAGAAGAGCACTCACCAGTTGCCATGAGGGGACATGGTGTAAGGAGGATACTCGCCATGTGGGGCAGCCATGTAGCAGGCGCAGCAGCAGCAGCAAAACACATGTCATGAGGGAAACAGCACTCACCACCGTGTGGAGAGGCCGCAACCTTATCCGGTTCCTGAGCTCCGCCCAAGCTGACGTCACTTCTGGTATCGGTTTCTGGTATAGGTGCATTTTTCCGAGTACCAATACCCCAGAAAATGCCAAGTATCGGCACCGATACCGATACCGGTATCGGTGCATCCCTAATATGTACTATATATTTTACATCTTCTCATAGCTTTATTTGCCTAATGTTTACATCGCAAAATGTTATTTTTAACATGTTTGGTATAAAATAGAATTTCCCATAAAATAGAATTTCCCATTAGAAAAACAGCTGCTTCTGAAGATGGTATATATAAGATGACCAATTTACGTTTTGACTCATGAATGTTATTAATTTTACTTTTCTGTATGACTGATTTAGCTAATAACAAGCACCAAAATACAAAAATGTGAAAATAGTAAAACTAAACTCTCCAATATTCATCACAGAATACTAACAGTGGCCATTTCAATAGTGTAATATTGATTAATTTCACAAACTTCACAGGTACAAGGAATGTATCTCCGTGTCAGGACTGAGCTCCATATGGTTTGTAGTTATGACACATTGGGCTGGGTTGATCAGTGTCAAGCTCTCACCAAATTAGAGAAGAGAAAAATTATAATGCATACATTTCCTAACCTAAATTAATTAAATCAGAAGCCCAGCCAAAAGTAACAAGCCAAAAATAGATAGTCCTTTAAGCCCGGGTTCACACCTATGCGAATTAGATGCGGCTTACACCGCATCTAATTCGCAGGACATTTTAAAATACATTTATATGAATGCATCTGGTTCACATATGTGCGTTGCATTCGCACTGCGCATTGCACAAAAAACGTGTGCGTTTTTTGGGCATTGCGGTGCGAACTACAAGCCTATTATCTCCTAAGGGAACGCATCTGATTCGCAGATGCATTGGGTTCTGAACAAGGAATTTCTACTTCTCCTCACTACACCTCCCCCTCTCCCCCCCTCCTCCCTCCCCCTCTCCCTGCTCTCTAATCCTGAGCAAAAACGCAATGAATCCTTTGAACAGGAGATTTTTATCTCACCAGTGAAACCTGAGCTTCAATTCGCACCGCACAAGTGTGAAACAGGGCTAAAAGTAAAAAATAACAAAACCAGCTTTTGCTTCAATATTTAGCTTTTATTTACATACATTTCCTTGCAGTACTTTTTCCTGCCACTAGATAGCCTAAGTCTGATGGCCAACGTTGTGCAACCTATTTCCACTGATCTAAGGTGGTCCTGTATCTGCCCCAGCCTGTGACTGGATAGTGAATGCAGACGCAGCACAGTGATAAGCTCCTCTCTCTGTCAGCTGCACGCATAACCCTGGTACCGTTTTTTAGAGCAAACGGACGGATTTCTTGGTATAACAATCGATGCGGCTAAAAGCTAAAAAAAACTAAAACTAATAAGAATTTTTTTTAAAGCTCTCGCACAGAAGCGAACGCATACATAAGTCACACCAGCAAATGTAAACGTTGTTCAAACCACACATATGAGATATCGCCGCAATCAATAGAGTGAGAGCAATAACTCTAGCACAAGATCACTTCTGTAACACTAAACTGGTAACCTGTAGAAATGTTTAAATTGTCACCTATGGAGATTTTTAAGTACCGCTGTTTGTCGCCATTCCACAAGCATGCGCAATTTCAAAGCATGACATGTTAGCTATCTGTTTACTCGGCGTAACATCATCTTTCACATTATACAAAAAATCTGGGCTAACTTTACTGTTTTTTTTTTTTTTTTAAATCATGAAATTGTCTTTTTTTTTTTTTAAATGCATTTGAAAGACCTCTGCGCAAATACCATGGGACATAAAATATTGCAATGTTCGCCATTTTATTCTCTAGGGTCTCTGCTAAAATATATATATATATATATATATATATATATATATATATATATATATATATATATAATGTTTGGGGTTTCTAAGTAATTTTCTAGCAAAAAATATGGATTTTAACTTGTAAGCAACAAATGTCAGAAAAAGGCTTAGGCATGAAAGGGTTAATATTTTGCACCCCTGTCCTGGCTGAATTTAGTTTATTGTTTTGCTGTAACCAGCTGAGCTGCAATTTACTTTTTAGGTCTAATCAGGTTTATCCCTGGTGGCGGATTGCTTCTGCCTACTTTTTCAAAGAATATGCCAGAAATAGTGTGGGAGGATCAGTCACTGAATTATGAATAGCTATCTGACCAGAAGGTGTGGCTAGGGAGAAGCTTAATATTTGGGACCATCTGATCAGAGCTCTCTTCCCCTGGGGCTTCTCCCCTTGGAGGGAGTCTGTGTGTGTTCCAGAGAACTACTACTACTATGCCTCAGCATGCGCTATGGGGCTGAGGGCCTGAAAGAAGATTTGCCTTAGGAAAACTTGCCTGTGGAAGCTTGGCTGGAGAGGTGGGTGCCTTTTACCTGTAGCTCCAGGTATGAAAGTACTTTCTGAAGGTGACCAGAAGTTGCTGCAAAGGACTGTGACTGCTCTCATAGGGTTAGAGATTTACTGAATCTCCCCTCTTTCTTCAGCATGAATTTGAGGCTGCTACTCTAGTGCCTAAAACTACTGGAGCTACAAATAAAACCCCCAAAATTCTGCCCCTAAAACAAGAGCCTTGCAGCAAATGAAAAAAAAAAGTTTTGCTAGAAAAGGGACAGCAAAGTGACAGGAAAAGTAACTACTGACCTCAAATCAAGCACAGCAATATATTAAGAACATAAAGCTCCTAGTAAAAAAAAAAACAAAGAAGAAAAAAAAACAGCTATAGCGGTTGATCGCAACCAATCAGAACTAAAGTACAGTTTCCTATCTGACTGTCATATTTTAACCACCTCAATACAGGGCACTTTCACCCCCTTCCTGCCCAAGCCATTTTTCAGTTTTCAGCGCTGTCACACTTTGAATGACAATTGCGCAGTCATGTTACACTGCACCCTAATGAAATTTTTATCATTTTTTTCCCCACAAATAGAGCTTTCTTCTGGTGGTATTTGATCACCTCTGTGGTTTTTATTTATTGCGCTATAAACAAAAGAAGAGGGACAATTTTGAAAAAACACAATATTTTTTACTTTTTGCTATAATAAATATCCATTTTTTTTTTTTTTAACACATTTTTTCCTCAGTTTAGGCCGATATGTATTCTTCTACATATTTTTGGTAAAAAAAAATCGCGATTAGCGTATATTGATTGGTTTGCGCAAAAGTTATAGCGTCTACAAAATAGGGGATAGATTTATAGCATTTTTATTTATTTATTTTTTACTAGTCATGGCGGCGATCTGCGATTTTTATTGTGACTGCGATATTGCAGCGGACATATCGGACACTTTTGACACATTTTTGGGACCATTCACATTTATACAGCGATCCGTGCTATAAAAATGCATTGATTACTGTGTAAATGTGACTGGCAGGGAAGAGGTTAACACTAGGGGGCGATCGAGGGGTTAATGTATGACCTAGGGAGGTGATTCTAACTGTGGGGGGAGGGGACTGACTGGGGGAGGTGAACGATCGGTGTCCCTATGTACAAGGGACACACCATCGGTCTCCTCTCATCTCTGACAGGACGTGGATCTGTGTTTACATGCACAGATCCACGGTCCTGCTCTGTTACCCGGCAATGTAATAATGTCACTGGTCCCCAAAAAGTGTCATTTGGGGTCAGACTTGTGCGCGGTCACAGTCCCACTAAAAATCACAGACCGCCGCCATAAAAACAATAAAAATAAATAAAAGTCCCTAAATCAATCCCATAGTTTGTAGACGCCATAAGTTTTGTGAAAACCAATCAATATACACCTATTGCGTTTTTTTTTTTACAAAAAATATGTAGAAGAATATATATCGGCCTAAGCTGATGAATAAACTTGTTGTTTTATATATTGTTTTGTATATGTATTATAGAAAAAAGTAAAAAAAATGTTTTTTATTTTTCAAAATTGTCGCTATTCGTTTGTTTATAGCGCAAAAAACAAAAACTGCAGAGGTGCTCAAATACCACTAAAAGAAATCTCTATTTGTGGGAAAATAAGGACGTCAATTTTGTTTGGGTACAGCATCGCACGACCGTGCAATTGTCAGTTAAAGCAACTCCGTGCCGTATCACAACGTACGTTGCCCTTTAAGAAGCGGTTAGCCATGAGTGTGATCACGGGTCCCGCGGACTTGATGTCCGTGGGGATACCCTCGATCGTCTCACGGAGAGGAAGAACGGAGAAATGCTAATGTAAACAAGCATTTCCCCATTCTGCCTAGTGACAGGACACTGATCATAGCTTCCTGTAATCGGGAGTGGTGATCAGTGTCGTGTCACACATAGCCCCCCCCCCCACAGTTAGAAACATGCCCTAGGACACACTTAATCCCTACAGCGCAACCTAGTGGTTAACCCCTTCACTGCCAGTCACATTTACACAGTAATCAATGCATTTTTAATTGCACTGATCGCTGTATAAATGTGAATGGTCCCAAAATTGCACCAAAAGTATCCGATCTGTCCGCCATAATGTCGCAGTCATGATAAAAATTGCTGATCGCCGCCATTACTAGTAAAAAAAAAATTATAATAAAAATGCCATAAAACTATCCCCTATTTTGTAGACGCTATAACTTTTGCACAAACCAATCAATAAACGCTTATTATGATTTTTTTTACCAAAAATATATAGAATAATACTTTTTGGCCTAAACTGAGGAAAAAAAATTTTTTTTATATATTTTTTGGGGATATTTATTATAGCTAAAAGTAAAAAATAATGCGCTTTTTTCAAAATTGACGCTATTTTTTTGTTTATAGCACAAAAAATAAAAACTGCAGAGGTGATCAAATACCACCAAAAGAAAGCTCTATATGTGGGGAAAAAAGGACATCACTTTTGTTTGCCACGTCGCACGACCGTGCAATTGTTAGTTAAAGCGATGCAGTACCGAATCGCAAAAAGTGCTCTGGTCTTTGGGCAGCCAAATGATCCGGGGCTTAAGTGGTTAAGGGGGCAAATCCTTCCAGGGCTGAAGTGGTTAAAGGCCATGCAGTGCATTCTGGCTTAAAGATAAATATCCCAGGAGAATATGCACATCAATTCACTGGGACTGTGAATTTGAATCTGCAGTACATATAGATAGTTTTTTGATTAAACCCTACTGCAGTTCTTACAGAATAGAAGAATCAGTTTATCAGTTTTCATTGGGTTTTTCTTGCTCTCTGAAAATTGTAATAAGATCTTTTTAACGACAGCTTTGGTAAGTTAATGGGGCAATCAATAAAAATAGTTTAAATACATTTAGTCGATGTTATAGGCAGACAATGAACAATTATTTTACAATAAGCATAGAAAACGTCAATGTTGTTGTACTTACAGGGAACTAGAATATGAATTTGAGGTTGTGTCTTATGTGCACATTTCCCAGAAGAAGTAATTTAATTCACATTCGTGTGAACATTTGCATACATTAAGATATTTCTATAATCTATGAACCTGAAATTTAGTGTAGCATTTGCTTTGACATAAGCTTCTTTGATCATATACAAAAATAAGAACATACTTAATTTGCTCTGTGTGATTAGTAGAGAGATCTTTTAAAGACATTACCCACTTTCATCGTAAAAGCCCAATTCACTCAAGATAATGTTTCATTTTTAGGTGACGTCTGACTGGCTGAGATACTTGCTTGGTTCTTATTTAACGGGCGGAATGTACGCACACCACTACGCATGCGCGGTCGTGAGTGGGCCATCTTTGTTTCTGGAAATTGTGGATTGTCTGCGTTTGCAACACCAGATTATGCTTGTATTATTCGCATAAATGTGAGTGTATTTTTGTTGTGATTTTAAATAAATGTATGATTTTAGCAATATTACACTATTGTGGCAATTTTTTGCTTTCAACATCCAGATCTCTCTGGAGTGGACTTCGCCTTATTGGAGTATTTTTGACCTGTGATATGTACTCGATGGTGGCTGCTATGACTATAGGGGCTGCTGAGCTGGATATACACACAAGCACTTATTGACCACTCTAATGCTGCGTACACACGATCGCACATTCCAACAACAAAATCCATGTTTTTTTTCCGACGGATGTTGGCTCAAACTTGTCTTGCATACACACGGTCACACAATGTTGTCGGAAATTCCGAACGTCAAGAATGCGGTGACATACAACACGTACGACGGCACTAGAAAAGGGAAGTTCAATACATAGTGCGCCACCCTTTGGGCTCCTTCTTCTAATCTCGTGTTAGTAGAAGTTTGGTGAGAGAGACGATTCGCGCTTTTCAGCCTCGTGCTTTTCAGATCATTACTGCTCTTCAGTTTGTGCTTGTGGGTTCGTATCTGGTTTTCAGTGCATGTAGTCAGTTCGCATCTGTTTTTTTTTTTTTTTGTTCAGTGCGTTCTTGTCTGCTCGTTTCTGATTGTCAGCTTGCTCTTCTCAGGCCTTTCTGTTTTTCAGTGCTTTCCGTTAGTTCGTTCTAACCAGCCGACCGTTTTGAAGCTATGTCGCGGTTATGTACTAGTCGTAGAGTTCGTGCTGTGCAGGGGCTTGGTGTTGGGGTTCTTACTTTGACCCAAGCCCAGTCCATGAACAGGGCGGAGTTCATAGACCAAGAATTTATTACTCCAGCGTGACCAATTCTCTTATATGCCTTTGTTGCGGGAGATCCGTGAGAATAATCCTGATGTTTTCAGGAATTATCTCCGGATGACGGACCCCGTTTTTCACCGCTCGTTTGCTTTGCTGTCACCCTATATTAGCAGGCAGGACACCTGCATGCGGCAAGCCATCATGCCCAAGCAGAGGCTAGTCGCCACGTTGCGGTACTTGGCGACAGGGAGAAGTCTGCAGGACATCAAGTTCTTGACAGGCACCCCCCCCCAGGCTCTGGGGATCATTATTCCAGAGACCTGTTGTGCCATCATTCAGGTCCTGCAGAAGGACTATATTAAGGTAAGTTTTATCCTTTAACATCACATTCTATGTATTTAATGTTCGCTAATGTATAGTATTTCTTTCATCATTCCCTAATTACCATGATTGCAATATGCTGTGAATGTCCCCTTTGTCCTCATGCATGCTGGAATTTTTTACTGCCTTTTTTTTGTCCTTCATGCATATTTGCCTTCACTAACCTCCCCAGCATGCTATCCTGGGCCCATACACACCTAGCCTAGTCCCTTAACAATGTATTTTGTCAGCTCCATAGTAGTGCTTTACCCTAAACACCCCCTAAAATGTGTACAAATGTTATTTGTGTCCTTAAATTCATGCAGTGTGCCAGAGGCTTTTTTTGGGGGGTCCCAAACTCATTTGGAACCCTCCCTCCCCCCAACCGATACCAATCCTCTATCTGCTGACTTTGCCAAACCCATACACACTATACCTACCTCTTTTGTGGTCATATTTATGGATGAATTCCGCAAAGCATGTAGTGAAAGGGCCTGCCTGAATACTTTCAAATGGTACTGTTTCAAGTTTTCTTCTCCTATTATCTTGATAGGTAATTGCAGAATGTAAAAATATGCTTCAATTTGTACAGTGTGTATTTATATTTTTGTATTATGACACTTCTTACCTGTCCAGTGGGCTGCCAAAAGTGTAAGTAAGGAGGGGCTGGCCAAAGTAACACACATTATTTATGCATTCAGCTCTTAATGAAGTGGAAAGGGTTACCTGTCCAAAACATACCCCCCCTAAAATTTTTACAATGGGCCATTAAATGGGTGAGGAATCTGATAAGTGGACCTTAGAATTTTTGTATTTAAATAGTCCTTAAAATAAATGTTAGACTGATGTTGGCCAAGAATGTTTGTGTCTAATCTGCTTGCAATGTTATGTGCAAAAGTACAAATTTTTTTTCTTGTTTGACTCCACAGTTTCCTTCAACGCCACAGGACTGGCAGCCTGTGGCTTCCCAGTTTGCCCAGCGGTGGGATTTTCCCAACTGCGGAGGGGCAATAGATGGGAAACACGTCCACATCATCCCACCCCCCCAACTCGGGGTCATACTATTATAATTACAAGGGGTTTAATAGTATTGTGATGTTGGCGGTGGTGTCGGTGACTTACGAGTTCCTATATGTGGAGTCATCGCCCACACGGAATTACAGGCGCCTCTAGAATGGCAGCTTGGGCTTGCCACCTCCTGAAGACAACGTGGAAGGACTCCCATTCGTCTTCGTCGCGGATGAAGCATTTGCGCTGGGGGACCATCTTATGGGGCCATTCCCTATGAGGACCCTCACCCTGGATCAGAGGGTTTTTAATTACTGGCTGGCCAGAGCCAGAGGAGTGGTGGAGAATACGTTTGGAATAATGGCCAGCTGGTTCTGCCTATTTCTCACAGCTATTAATATGACGGAATATAAACTCAATCACATAATTCTTGCCTGCTGCATTTTACATAAATATTTGCGCAAAAATGCAGCAAACTATGTGGCCTCAGTTGGGACTGAGGCCAGCTTATTACCGGATACAACAACCCTAACGGCTCTTGAAGCTGGCCGTCCTGGCTTGCCCCCCCAAAGTGCCTGCGAAGTTCGCCAAAAATATCTAGTGCACTTTGCGGGTAGGGGGGCCATTGATATGCCACAGAATCTATAAACATTTTTAAAATATATTTTTTTGGAGGAACTGAAATAAGATTTCCTTTGATTTCCCACTTGTGTTTCTTTTAGCTGTCTCCTAGGTTCTCCAATTTGCTATCTTTTTTTGCCATTTTCTTCAACAGTGCAAACTTAATTTATTTGATACATGAGGTGACAATCTCTTCTTCAGCAAACTATTATGTTGTTGGTCTGCTACACACACACCTTGTTTTTGTTGTTAATGTATGTAATGCATTAATGATAAAAATATTCATCATTTTCAGCACCGTGAATGAATTTTTGGGAGTCACGAAAATGGCGTGATTGTGGCAAATTAGAAAGCACTGTGGGAGTTATTTACTAAAGCAAAATCCACTTTGCACTCCAAGTGCACTTGAAAGTGCACTGAAAGTGCACTTGTAGTGCAAAGTGGATTTGCCTTTAGTAAATAACCCCCATTGTCACTGTAAACACCAACTTAGTACCAAAACTGCTATTGAGCATTGAAAGAAGAAGCCACATATTGTTGATTTTCAAAATTTTTACTCTGTGCACATTCACATGTGCATTAAGAAAAGGGTTTTTGAACAAACCAACATATTTTTAGAATAAAATTTTTGCGTTTGACAGTACAAAATAGCCTTTTTTGTGGTAAACAGTCATATTTAAAAGCAGAAAACAATACACAACTCAGGAACTTACAAAGTTCAACTTTGCTAAATTGAAGGCAATATCAGACATTAGTATGTCCAAACTGGGTTGATCTTGCCTTCATCAGATGGGGTGATGTCACCCCTGTGAAAGCCATATTTTGAAGATGCACACAAATTGAGAGTCAAAATGGGGATTTCCCTCCTGATCCCATGCCTAATGTCAACATGCGCTAGCTCCGATCATGGGGGATCAATGGACATGTTTCGGGGGTGCAACCCCTTCCCCTCATCTACTTGAGTTGCGAGGAAGGGGTTGCACCCACAAAACGCGTACCTTGATATCCCGTGATGGCAGATAGCACATGTTGACACACTGTGTGCATCTTCAAAATTTGGCTTTCTATATACTTCAAAAAAGTTTCTGAAAAATTGAACATATCAACTAATTTTAAAATTTTGGTGTGTTTTAGATTGTGCCTAAAACATCAATGATGTTTTTGAGTCTTTTTTCCACATCACTGATGTCTTCCTTGATCTTCTATAAATCACGATTACACACCATGCTCTTCCCGATTAGGACGTGTGCACTTTCACTTGTGAAATGAGTTTCTTCTTCCACAACATCCACATCACCTAAAAGAAAAAAACACCATGTATTATAAATATGCAGGCATCCATCTATTACCTGAAGCTGTGGTCTCAGACACTCACCTGTTGTGGTCACTATTTCGCCCACTTCATAAACCTCTCCTTCCTCCACATCCTCTGGTTGTGGTGTGGGGAGTTCCTTTTCTTTAGGAGGTGTAGTGTCCCTGGTGTCCTCTGATGTCCCGAGTCTTTTCTCCCCTATGTGAATAAAAAAAGGTATACTTAGCACACCGATATTTGAGGGCATAAATGGGAATCTGAAACATTGCTTGAAAGTGTCGTACAATTGTCTTTTTGGGCAGAGTTCCAAGCTGAAGACATTTGTTTTCCTGTTTTAAAGTTGGAATGCTTACCTGTTTTGGTCAAGTTTCACACATGTAGAGACCCCTAGTATCCACTGGAGCACCTGTGTGGGACAGCCTAAAAAGTTTGTTCTGGTGTCCCACACTAGTGCTCCTGCGTCCAGATGTGTAAACAGCTGCTGAGTGTCCTCTCCTTTACACTGAATCAAGTTTACATTTTATTCTAGTTACAAACACATCTAGACAACAATGTACTAAACTTCTTTTAATACAAATAGGCCAGAACAAATGTAGTTAACCTGCGTCTGCCAAAAACATTGTATTAGTGGGCAAACGAATGATGTTTACTGCGAACATTTACTGTGCCCACGAACCTCAAAATTTTAAAATGTACAACAGTAAAGAAAAGCACATGGAGCAGCATGCAAGTAATAATAATAATAGGAACACACGGCAAATACTTACTTTTTAGAAGCAGTTTCCTGATCTTTCTGTACTGATCGTGCTCCCTCAATTTCAGGTCTGACCAGCGTTTCCTCAATTGATCCTTGGAAGCCATACCCCAAAATTCCTGTGCAGACTTCTCACAATGTTAGTCATGATCTTGGCCTTTCTGACATTTGGGTTTGGGTAAGGTCCATGCTTCCCATCATAGTTGGCCCTCTTCAAGATGTCCACCACCTCCACCATCTCTACAAAGGACATATTTGAGGCCTTAAATATCCTCCGGGATCAGGACGTTCTTGGCTCCGGGATTTTGTCGCTGCTGCTGTCTGCATGCACTTACTCTGTCTCTGCCATTTGCTCTCCCCACTGTGCCGAAAGAAAAGGGGCGGGGAATAGACTAGAAAGAATGCCAGGGGCGGGCGGAGTTACACGCATGCACAGTGTATATAAAGCGTAACACACGCGCGTCGTGCGTACGATCTGTGAGCGGAGGAAGGAGTAGCGGAAGCGCCGTTCTAGCGAAGGTACACTCTTAACTTGGTACATCAGTGGCCTATACTGCTTATAGATTGAGGCCTATATTGGGACAAGATTATGAGAGTTTAGCCTGACATTAGGGTTTGTCTTGTGTTGTGTCTTGCAGAGAAAATGGATGGCTTCAACGATCATAACTTTCTCCCCCTATTCACAGAAAAGTACAGTCTGTCTGTGGCAGGTGAAACATCCGCATTATAATTATAAATAAAAGAGGCAAGCAGCTCTGGAGAAACTGCTGGAGTTGGTGAAGCCGGTGGTCCCCATGGCAATCATCACCTATTTGAAGGCCAAAATTGGTGGCCTGAGGAGCACATATAATAGGGAGCGAAATAAGGTCCAGGATTCCATGAGATCAGGAGCAGCAGCAGCAGCAGCAGCAGCAGCTGACATTTATGTCCCCAGGCTGGGGTACTATGACAGACTGCGATTTCTGTCAGACCAGACTGAAGTCAGGCAATCCCTCTTAACCCTTCCTTCCACTCTTCCTTCCACGCTTCCTTCCACCCCAGCTGAGGCTTCCAACATCCAACCTAGGCCTTCCAGCAGAAGTGGAGGAGCCCAGCTTGAGCCAGGTATAGCATTGTTCTACATATTTCTTGTCGTAAAATTAATGATATTAACTAGATGTTATTATTGATTACTAATTGCTGATTTAATAAATTGTTTTACATATCAATAGACAGTAGTGGCCAAAAATGATTGGGACAAGAATGAAAAATGCTGGGGTCAGAATGATAGTCTTTTCTATTTGTTAACATTCAATTTGCAACAGTCATGAGCTGAAAATTGTGTGTGATTGATGAACAAAAAACTAAAACTATGTCCCTTTTTCATACACAGGAAAGCCTCAGTCAGGAGGAGGGCGTGGAATGTGGCAGCCAGGAGGTGGCGGGGGAAGTGGCAGCCAGGAGGTGACGGGGTAAGTGGCAGCCAGGAGGTGGCCAGGCCCAGTAGCCTGACACAATCCCAGGTCCCTCCCCTCCGCCATCCAACCAAAAGGGCCAGAAAGGAGACTAACGTAGAGGAGGCAGCATTTGGGCTGATTAGGGAGGCTAATGCTGCCCTCAGAACAACCCCCAATCTTCAAGAGGCCTTTGCCTGCATGGCTGCATGCAAAATGCAGCAAATGGAGGAGGGCCAATGCCTCTTCTGTGAGGAAATTATCTATCTCACACTAGATAAGGGGTTGAGGGGCCAACTCACACCCAAAACCATCGACCATCCTCCTCCTCCTCCTCCTCCTCCTGGCACAACACCAACACCACAGCCACAGCCTGGAATCAAGCATGGAAGGAAGACAAGAGAGTGATGGCCTGGGTTCAGTCTGGTCTGACAAAAGATGCAGGCTGTTTCATGACCCCAGCCTGGGGGCATATATGTCACCTGCTGCTGTTCCTGATCTCTTGGTCTCCTGGACCGGATTGTGCTTACTATTATATGGACTCCTCAGGCTACCAATTTTGTCAGGAAAATACTTGGTGTGTGCCCTGGGGTACAAAGGCTTCGCCAATTTCCCCAGTTTCTCCAGCGTTGCCTTCCTCTTTATTTTCTTATGACCCATAATAAATGGCTATTTTTTTTGCAAATACTTGCCTATGTGTTTTACTTCAAAAAGGACAGTTTGTTTGTGAGTAGGCAGGTACATTTCAAAAATACAATGTCAAATTAACAAGGGACACCAACACCAACTGCCTTGAGGTTAAAAAATACAAGATAATAATGGTATTGTGGTAACTTGACACACAAAACACAAAAATAAATTATGGAGATCACTAGAATAAAAAAAAATAAATAAACAGGACATCTTGATAAAAAAAATATATAAATTCACTATAAAAATAAATGCAAAACATTATTATGGAGATCTGAGGAAAATAAAAAATAATAGTATTCAGGAGATCACGGGAAATAATAAAAAAATCAGTTTGTCAGAACTCTGTGTGAATATCTGCACCAAAACAACTTCATTCTTGTTGCATTATAAAGAAGAAGAGAATGCGCTGCATTAAAAGATTAAAAAATTTGCAGCGTGACGAATGTGCTATCTCCATCGCGAGCGCTAGTTTTACCAGACCGAGCTCTTCCGTCTCGTAATTGATTCAGAGCATGCGTGGAACTTTGTGCGTCGGAATTGTGTACACACGGTCGGAATTTACAAGAAAGGATTTTGTTGTCGGAAAATTTGAGAGCCAGATCTCAAATTTTGTTGGTCGGAAATTCCAACGGAAAATGTCCGATGGAGCCTACACACGGTCAGAATTTCCGACAACAAGCTCCCATCGAACATTTTCAGTCAGAAAATCTGACCGTGTGTACGGAGGTCACATAACAGGGGGTCACATACCATCTTGTAAGAAGCATATGAGAGTGTGAGGTGTCACTGGGTTTACCTCAGCATTCCTACCTATCACCACAGTTGTGGGACTGCTTCTTTTTACTAATGCCGCGTACACACGGTCGGACTTTTCGACCGGACTTGTCCGACGGACGCCGACGGACCAAATCCGGTGGACAATCCGATCGTGTGTGGGCTTCACCGGACCTTCAGCGGACTTTTCCAGTCGCAAATCTGACGGACTTTAGATTTGGAACATGCTTCAAATCTTTACATGGTAACTCCGCTGGACCCAGAAATCCGCTCGTCTGTATGTAGTCCGACGGACAAAAACCCACGCTAGGGCAGCTATTGGCTACTGGCAGTCAACTTCCTTATTTTAGTCCGGTATACGTCATCACGTACGAATCCGTCGGACTTTGGTGTGATCGTGTGTAGGCAAGTCCAGTCGTTAGAAAGTCTTTTGAAAGTCCGCCGAAAGTCTGACGAAAGTCTGCCGGACGGGCTGTCGGACTTTTGTAGCTGAAAAGTCCGACCGTGTGTACGCGGCATAAGATTCATATCTGGGACTTTCTTCTGTTTACATATTTATTTGAGTTTTATTGATTGATGTTATTTATTTAGTGCTGTACTATTTGTATGTATATGTTTTGTGTGTTTTTGTGTCTTGACACAGTGCAAAGTAACTTTTTTTGAGTTAGATTTTTTCTGGCACAGATTTATTTGGAACCTTTTCTTTCTCAACTTAGTGGCACCATATGTTCAGGTGCTGTTCCCACCCACTATGAAGAACTCCTCAACCTTTCATAGGGTGTTCCAACTGCTCATGCTAAAAAGCCCAAATAAATCAAGTTTGAGTGGAACAGTGCTTTAAATCTCAGCTCCAGATTAGGCAAGTCCCTCTCAACCCCCCCCCCCCCCCCACCAAATATTCACATAACTACATATCTAAATCCCAGCTGTCTTCTGGCCGGCTACATGACAAACAGTGTCTTTCCTTTCCTCCTCCAGCATCAGAGGTTGACGGTCTTCAATTCTGCAGAGAATGGCTCACATTGGGTAGTATGGTTGTTCTATGCAACATTCCCCTGTGAGCATGGGCTGCTTGATTTATTTACGGGGGCGTGTCATTGATGATTTGGATCAACAGGAATTGGCTTGAATGGCAATGGGAGTAATTCAGCCTGAAAAAGGACCTACAGACAAACAATGGGAGAGGAGGTAAAGGGCAGTAATGCAACATGGAGAGGGTGAATACTGCTTTCAGAACTTTTTTATTAAATAGTAGGAAGAGGGGGGCTTAGTGCCTAGAACATGCTTGACTAAAAGTGTATTTAAACCAATAAACCTAATGTAATAAATCAAAACAGAACTTACATGTGAAATCTGCTATAGTTTTATGTTTTTAGGCTTTATTTTACCTTTATTTTCACCTGCCAGCAATACACTTTGGTGTTAATTCACTAAAACTGGAGAGTGCTAAATATGGTGCAATTCTGCATATAAACCAGCCAATCAGTTTCCAGTTTTTTGTCAAAGCTTAATTGAAAGAGCTGAAGTTAGACCCTCCTCACCTCCATTACATAGAGGGAAGTTGTTTTGAAGGAAGCTGGAAAGACAGATGACATTGTTTCAGTTTTAAGTTCAGTACACAGGAAGTTACAAGGACACAAGGTTTTCGGAAGGATCAAAATGAACCTTTCCATACTTGCAGACAATGTACTTAACCTGAAAAAAAAAACGTATGCAGCCACAACATCTAAGGACTGGTAAGCTGCAACATATTACATATAGAAGGTGTGTTTAAAAAATTTGGTGAATGGTATCAGAAAGCAAACAAAACAAAAGATACAAATTACCTTTATTGACCTTCAAAATAATCGCCATCCTTCACAACACACTTTTGGCAACGTTCATAAAGTTTCTGGAAACTGTCAGCAAAAGCCTCTTCAGGAATCGTTCACAGAACTGCTGTAACACATTTTTGGATTGCCACCACGTCCACAAAACATGCACCTTTCATGACGCTCTTCAGGTGGGGAAACAGAAAGAAGTCCGCAGGCGCCAGATCAGGGGAATACGGTGGATGATCAAGAACAGGTATGCCGGGCCGAGCCAGGAATTGGTGCACATGGATCGCACAGTGCGCAGGTGCGTTATCATGCAGCAATATTCACTGTCCATGTTGCCATTGAGATATCAGACCATTCACTGATCTTTTTAGACACACCTTGTATGCAGTGTATGTATAAAATGTGAGTTAGGGACCTTAGATTGTAAGCTCTTTGAGGGCAAGGACTGATGTGAATGTTGCATAAATTAAAGGAGCTATATAAGTACCTGAAATACATAAATAATTAAACAAATAAATACATTTTTGTTTTGGGGCTTGAATATACATTACATAAGACCTTCAAACCTTTCTTTGTAGCAGTACATTGTCCTAGCATGGAGGAAGGGGACTACAGCTTAATGTAAGACTGGATGTGGCACGTCTTGATTTATTCCAATATACATTTATTCAGGAGAAATTATGAACGAGTTTAATAACACTTTTTTAAACATCCATCATTTTTAATGGCACAAATAAAATTCATAATCATTTCAATTTGCTGTTAATTACATTAATGATGATATGATAACATGGAATAGTCTGCTCAGAGTTAGGAAATAGCAGCAACTGGAGTGCGTGAGACACTTGCAGTGGCATATGTAATACTGTGTTAATAAACTTTTATGATGAAGCATGCTAAGGCACCAAAAGTTAAAGCTGAAGCAACAAAACAGCAAGAACTCTTTTTACATCACATTTATTTCACTTATTATGAGACAGATAGACTGGCAGAACTTTTTTTTTCTTGCTTATACTGTGGAGGTTAGAAGACAAAAATGGTCTTTATTATAACAGTAAAAGTACTTACAGATGCCAAGCCATATGTTACTTATTTGCTGAAACATGGAAAAAACAAAATAGAGAATTGAAAAAAAAGACAAAAGGGACACATCTTTCAATATAAGGCTAGAGCTGCAGGGGATATTTGTAGTAGCTCAAACTCGCTAAGAAAACTACTAGTAAATATCTGCTAGGAGTGGCAATTAATCATTTAACACATTACTCCCTATGGCTCACTATGGATTAAGCTATACAAGTACATTTTCATTCAAATGTGCATAGTAGAAGTATAGCCATCTTTTTGGGGGAGAAGTTATGACAAATGGCCCTCCCCAAATAGGATATTACGCTAAACCTGTAGGTAGATTATAGAACCAGAGCCTTCCCTAAGTGGAACAATGGGTGCCTCCACCCATGACAGGGCCTCTGTGATTTCCCTTCTAGGGAAATTAACCAGTAATCTAAACAAAGTCACATGAAGCAGAAGAACTACTGAAACCAACATATCACATTAACCATAAGTATATAGCTGCACACCCTACATGAATGTTGCAGCAAAGTCCAGTTACAGGGGCCCCTGAGGATGATGCAGCATCTGTCTTAGTGTCTGAGACCTGAAGACATGATCTGTGGTCATGGGGAGATCCTCCAACTGTTGTCTAGCCAGCTTGAAACAGAGCTTTTCACCAGCAGGGATTGTGATGTGGCACAGGAATTTAGAGTCAGCCCGTCTACTCTGCACTTTATTCCATCCCTAGTAGTTTTTAATATGACCTGCAACTAGACTTCTAACTACCAGAAGTGGCCATCGGATACCTAACCTGGTTCTAGCCTATACTGGCTATTGAGCCCTAAGCTAAAACTAGCTACAGAATCCAGGACTAAAAGGGACAGGATTACCTAGAAAAACAGGAGTTGCATATAAACTTTATTGCAAAGAGTTAAAGTTTCTTTTGGGCTTTTACTTGTCTGCGGCTCCACTGCAGAGATTTGTCCTCATCTCCTGTCCTCAGGGAGGAGCGGTTGTCAGGAAAGCATAAAAAGCAATAAAAACAGTTGTCAGAATTGTTCCTTCCTCACCACTGGTGTTCCCACCACTTTCAGTTTTGACAGGTGGTTGAGATGCCTGGTCCACTACTGCAGTCTGTGCTTCCTTCCACTGGTCCTTACATTGCTAATCTGTCCTTCAGTGGAATAGGGTTCAACAAATGGAACCACAGAGAGTAGCAATGGAGACCAGAGTCCAACATGTCCAGAAGCATGAAGTGGCTCCTTGTGGCAGGCTGTTTAGCCAGTTCCTGCTACATTGCCTAGAGCACATATTTGGTTCACTTCTACTCTGACTTCAGGCCATATCAGGAAACACTCTTTCACAATCACAAGAGGGGCTCGTCAGCTTACGGTAGTTCCAAGCCTAATCTGTAGAGAGTCCTGCTAAATACCTGGGCCCTCATGACCTAGGGATCCTAGGTCACGTGACACTGCAGGGTGACTCTTCCTACTGCTGCCAGGCAGGCTGACCCTCCTCTACTAAGCCAACATCCATTTCCCAAAGTCTCTAATCTCAAGGAATAGGCTTACCCTAGTTTCCAGAAAAACAACTCAGTACAATTTAAATTAGATTTGTTTCTTTACTTAACAGAAGGTTGTATGTAGTTCAAAGTTAACCATTAGCTTCTTCAAAACCAACTTTCATGGCATAACCAATCCAGACCCATCGCCCACAACAAGGGTTCTTTATGCAAAGTCCCTCCTCTCTAAGCAGTATCAAGCTATCCTGGTGGACTCCACATGGGAGAACAGGCTCCGGCTGTCTCTGAAGGAGAAGCCACTAACTATTTTATTGTCTTCACATGGCAACAAAATAGGCCTAAACTCCAGACTCCTCTGTCTGGTCTCTGGTAATGCCTGTCTTCTCCTAAGAGGTCTTACAAACATTTAATATAAAATAATTCAGCAAGCTTCCCTCTTTAGTGCAGTGGCATAATAGGCAGTGGGATAAGTAATAATAAACTGTTTACTTTCTGGCCCATTTATGCAACATGTCAGTTTTTGGTAGATGCTGAAGGCTTAATAGATGTTTTCGGTGGGAAAACCCAACACTCCCAGGTAGACGAGAACAGAGTTTGAAATTATGGTGGAGCGATTACAGTGCTGACTTATCCAAAAATACAAGAGCTGACTCACCCCATCTGGCTCCACCTATAACTAAAATATCACTTTGGGGCGGTCTGACCTTTTAACTTGTTTATCAACTAAATGCATTTGGAAAAGTTATCCAAGTGAAACATGTTAGATATATTTAATATTGCAGACCTTGTGTTTTTTTTATTTAACTCAATATAAGGAAGTCTGGACTATGCAAAGTTACATTCCTAAAAGCTTTTCTGAAGAGTGACCTTGCATTAACATGACAAGGTCATATTCAGGCAGAATATACAAATAATGTTATACTGTAGCATTCCATATAATATAGAAATAAGAGCTGTCTGATTTTATTTATCAGCTCTGGAGGAGTGAAACTGACTTTGTCCATAGAAATCCTTGTTCCACAGGCAAAGAACATTAGGAGTAAATTGTATGTGTTGTCAGCATTGTCTCTGGTTAGAGGTGAGCTTTGCAATTTGTTCTAAACTATCAAATACTTTGCTTTTCATTTGTTTGATACTGTGGACTGAAAACAGTAAATCTTCTACTTGACAGACATTGTAACCTCAACTGATTTATTGCAGAAAATTAGATCTTAAGGACATATATTCCTTTCTTAGAAGGCTACAGCAAAGAATATGAGACAAAAAGTATATTTTTAAAAGGTATTATAAAAGTCTATTCCAGAGTAGTGAAACCTGCAATATATATTATAATATGGGGAGCCTGGGATCACTAACCATTTGTAGCAGTAAAACAGTCTTTTTTGTTCCAAAATCGGGCAAATAAATCAGCTTTCTTCACCAAAACAGATACAAACAATCCATAGTTCAGGTGAATTGCAAACAATGCTACAGCTCGCCGCCAGTATACCAATCCCACACCTGGGTTAAAGTGGTTCTAAACTCAAAATGTTTTGTACCTTAATATGTTTCCTGCATTAAAGGATAAGTTCACATTTGGGAACATGTTATCAGTTTTTAGGGTGGAACATGTAACATGTTCCCCATGCTGCAGCCGCTGCCCTATTCCCCCCCTCCTCCCTGTGGCAGCAGTATAGGGAGAAGTTCCCCGTACTAGCTGTCACTTTTTAAAATCAGCACGACTGCGTTATTCATTCACAAAGCTCTGTGTGTGAATGAACTTCAAGCCCCGACATCCTTTGCGGTTGTCAGCTTGTAGTTCTCAATGAACATTGATTCTTCTTGTCAGATTATATCTGCCTGCCAATATGGGATGTATGGGCACACAGATACACTGACAGATCTGAAGGCGACCTGCATGGCACCAGTGATCTACTGATCGCTGGTGCAAGTTCCAAAAAAAAACAAACATTTTTTTACCTGCAAAAAAAATGTACATTTATTATTTTTTTTTCTAAAATGTGAACTTATCTTTTAAACACTTACCTGCCTCCTCCCACTGATCTAGCACTGTCCTGGCTGCAGCACCGCTCCTGCTGCTGTAAGTTAAGCTGCTTGTTGGGGGGGTTGCTAAGAGGCGTATCCTTGCTGACTACTCCAAGTTGTATGCCCTGAGGGGTTCTTGGGCTATGCCAGGTAATAAACAGGGTCACCAGCCCTGCATGCAGTGGTATCTTTGGTGCAGATCACGCTAATTAATGCAACCAGGGTGAGGCTTCTGTTATGTGAAGAATCAAACATTAAGGCAGTTTCCTGACTTAGAGATGAGCCATGTCACTGTGTGCAGTAATAAAGTGCACAGAGTTCCTCTGAAAGTACTGTCCCATGTCACCAAACACTGTAACTGATGTATGCTGCATTAGGAGGGATGGGCTAAGCCCGAGACCACTCCAGCAGTCCAGTGTACCTCTGTTACCTCACTTCCAGTAACAGAATGGGGTTCCGCTGAGCACATAGCGTGGACCTCATGCATGCTCATGTTGCCTCCTCTTCTCTCTTCTCCTACCTTGCGACCAGGCCATCTGGGGCGTAGATAAGTAGATAAGGGGGGTCAGGGGTGTTCAACCCCCCCCAGAGAATCCTGGCAAAATGTCCAGACAGTGTCCCTGCTGTTTAGCCTCAGCATCAGCACAGTAGAAGCAGAATCAGAGTTTCGGAGTGCAGCAGCCAGCCCCCCTTCTATTGTGCCCCATATCCTTAGTTTAATAAGGGGTCCCCCTGAAAAGCATGAATATACTGCGAGGTCTCAGATGCTGGCAATTGACAGTGCATGGTTGAGGGAACTCCTAGACTCCTCCTCGAGGTATCATATGACACAGCCGAAGGGAGACTGGGGATGCAGAAGTTTTCCTTCTGTGCCGTGCTGAATCTGAGGTCTGGTAAGTGGGGAGGCATTAATTTTCTGTTTTAGGAAGGAGGAAGTGAGAATTCCAGTCTGGGAGAGTTTCTTTTGGTGGGGGGTTAAGGAAAGGGGGGTGGGTTTGCTTTTGGAGAAGGGGGAAGTTTCTTGTAGAGAAGTTTACAGGGGGTGCTTAATGGCAGGGATTTGCATCTAGGAGGGGGTTTGAGAGACGGGGGGTTTCATTTTGGGGGGGATAATTGAGATATTTTACAGTGGGAATCTTTGCTTGGGGAGGGAGGGTTCTTAGGAGGGAGAGGGGATTTATTTTCCTTTAAAAGAGATGTTTTTTTTTTAAATTATACTTACCTAGGTGGATGGAGCATCGATCCAATGTTGCATCTGTCCCCAGCTGCTTCTAAGACCAACAACAGAGCAATGAAAGACCACTGATCACTCAGTTCTCAGCCTTCAGTGAGCAAAGAGTAGTGTCTGCCAGGCTGTGGAGGGGGCAGGAGCGACTGGCTCAGGGTCTCTGCGGCTCACTGAGAGACTGAGCGAGCTCCTGGTCCAGGCATCTGGGTGAATCCTGACTTTAAAGTTAGGATCTTTCCACAGCCTGGACCTGCTGAGCGATGTCAGCTGACAGCGGACTATAGCTGGCTGTCAGCTAAAAATGGGTCACAAAAGTGGAGAACGAACTGCGCTCCTCCCCAGGAGAAGTACAACCAAGCGGTATGCCATCCCTTCAGAGCGCATGCACCAGTGACATCATCGTCTTCTTTCCATGTGAATATCTCCTAAATACCACAAGTTTAGGAGATATTCACTATACCTACAGATAAGCGTTATTATAGGCTTACTTGTAGGTACAAGTTCAAAAGCTGGGTTTACTGCAGTTTAAAACTGAATAAAAGCCAACCGTATTGACCAGGTGCAAAGGGCACCATCCTGTGGTAGGCAGTGCACAATATTTTTTTTTTTATCTCTTAAAACATTTCATAAAATTTCTTAAGACACAGTTTTTTAAGGTTTAAATAAATCACTGAATTTACTGCCCACCACAATATGTTGCGCCTGCTCAACTTGCACAGTAAGGTTAGCTAAAATCCAGTCTTGGGTCTCATTCATACATCCTACATGACCATGGTACAGCAAGTGTACTGCAAATACCTGTACCCGGGATCAGATGTTCCAATATCTGCTCAGCCTGTACACCTGAGTGATGAGCTGAAAAGAGCCAAGGCTGTCTGCTGCTGTGAACATGTATCCACCTGTATCTGCACATCCAGTGGTGACCCGCAGGTAGGGATACATTTTTGCCCTTGGATAAAATCTCTCTGCATCCAGGGTCAGAAATTTGTCCCTAATAGCAGGTAACCACTGTGACCCACGGTTTGTTAGTGTGTCGCTCAGGCCCAATCGATGTGGGGAGTAATGTAGATGGTACCAAATGTGCTGCAGGAGTTCCGGCGAGGAATGGAGCTCACACATCCAGGGAGTCCTATGGTAATGTAGTAGTGATGGGAGAGACTCAGCCCGGGTTCCTGCCAGGCCGCACCCCAACGTGCTTTGCTTTGTACCCCGGAGCTTAAACATGGGGACCACTGGATGTGCAGATACATGTTAACAGCAGTTGCTCTTTTCAGCCCATCACTCAGGTAAACAGGCTGAGCAGCTGACAAAAATTGGAACATCTGGGATCCTGGCTGTAGGTATTCATAGTATATTTGCCATTCCATGCCCATTTAGAACATATGAATGAGATCTAAAGCCTGGGGGCTGAAGGAAAAAAAAAATAGGGTGCTTAGGAGGAGCTTGCTGTACAAATGAGTACATTACCGCACCACAACTGCGTGGATTGCGTTCTGTTCAGTTGAATGGGGATAATTTTTGCTGCGCTGCATTGCAAAGTCTCATGGCCCCACTCTGCTATCACATGTTTTTACCGTACGCCTCCCCCAACATTAAAGTGTAAATGATGACTTTAAGTTTGAAAGACCTGAACCCCCCCCAGGAAAAAAAATTATCTACGGCCCAGTAGGCCATAGATTACTGTTACATGGGTTCAGATCCAGCTGCTACTGGAAAATGACCACTAGGGACACTAGGAATAACCCCCTCGCTACCAGAGGACCTGTCACCTTTATGATGTACAATGCCTAATGACTGGTTGCTTGGTGTCTTGAACTTATGCTTGGTTACTCATAGCAACTACACTCCTCTTCCTTATCTTGCCGAGTTAACCCTTTTATAATGATGTCACTTAATACCCCATAGTGCGTTACAAATCCTGGTTCTTTAGATACGTCAGAACAAACATGCACCTCTTTGAATAACTTCAGTCCAGGCTCATAATGGTTGAAGTAACTTTTACTGAATAGGTTGCAGCATACAGTTCAATATGAACAGCTTCCTTCCCCTAACACTAACTATTGTAGTGTGGCTGCCCAGGCATACCTCTGTGAGATGAGAGCCCACTATGGCATTGTACATGACTCGGATGTCACCGAAAGTCCCAGTGTCTTCAGCGGGATGCAAGGTGCAGCGTTCCCGATATACAAATACAGTAGAGCCCACCCGTTCAACTAGGAAGAGCCCTGGACCTCAGCCTTCCCCCTTTTTTGTAGCACAGGTGGGCCCACCAGGAACTGAGCTTACAAAGTTAACCCTTTCCCCCGGCCTGGGCCAGCTGCTAACTTACTAGAACCAAACATATTTCAACCAGCCTACATGCTGTGACGAGGGAGCGGGGGGAAAGCTTGTCGGTGTCCATGGATGCATACAGCCAAGCTCGAGAGTGTGCCCACACAGCTGCCCTTAGCACCCAGTTTGCTGAGGGGTCACACAGAGGAGAGAGGAGCAGAGGGCGTAGATGGAGGATCACCAAAGAGGAGGTAAGGGACTGCTCTGTGCAATATCGAGCACAGAGGAGGTAAGTATAACATCTTTTTTATTTTAAGAAAAAATAATTAGCCTTTAATATCATTTTAGGGTTCCTATCTGTTTCAGGGTGGGTAGAGGAAAAGACACAGGAGCACAGCAAACAAAGTCTGAGTTGCCAGACAGCCCACACTCCTTCCTGTTCCATTTCAAGATTCCCTTGCAGGCTGGTTAATCTTCTCTGCACCAAAGTCTCTGTAATCAGGGTTTGGACGCTCCTTCCCACCAAAAGTCTCTCCGAGCCTCCGAAATTCCGGGTTCCAAATTTGGACTTACCAATCCTGAGAGGACTGCAAATCAGTCCACTCCTTTCCAACCAAACTATCCCGGAACCCCTCACCCTGCATGGGTGAGAACACCTGACCCCTCACCCTGCATGGGGGAGAACACCTGAGTACTTAAAAATGTGTTTTATTGTCCCCAAAGGTGACCACAATACAAATAATGGGAACACTCCCCAGCATCCTGCAATATATATACTGTATACACCTATACATAAACAGAGTAGAACTGGCCAGGTCTATTTACACTGCTTAAGATTTCAGTGAAGCAGAGAGCTTAGTAATGCACAGAATTTCTGGCAGGATCAAAATGCTTTTTTGCACTTATTGAGATATAAAAAAAAATGCTTCCATTGCTATTTTTAACAAATCAAAAGTGGGAACATTATCTATCTATCTATCTATCTATCTATCTATCTATCTATCTATCTATCTATCTATCTATCTATCTATCTATCTATCTATCTATCTATCTATCTATCTATCTATCTATCACGATCGTGTACCTCATTCTTAGTAATGGAGCACATTGATTTAGCTTCTCCTCTCCCTCGATGTAAGTCCATTTGTCTGCTCAGTTTGAAAAATACACTATGATAGAAAATCTGGTGACTGATTTTTATCTCAGTAGTTGTTTAGCAAAGGGTGAGGGAGAATCTCTGATCTGTATATAAAATACAGTCATAAAAATGTAGAATATCAAGCGGATATAAATATAATTGTGACAGTGTTTTATTTTGTTCTATTCCCTCTTACTCTCCACCTCCATGTTATTCTGTGTTTGTGTTGTGTGTAGACGATATATATTGAGACCCCTTTCACACTGGGCACTTTTCAGGCATTTTAGCACTAAAAATAGCTCCTGTAAAGTGCCTGAAAAGCACCTCTCATGCCTCCCCAGTGTGAAAGTCCGAGAGCTTTCACACTGGGGCGTTGCGCTTACAGGACAGGAAAAAAAATCCAGCAAAAATTCTCGGCTAGCGGGGGTTAAAAGTGCCCAGCTAGCGGCCGAATAGCACTGCTATAACAGCTGTAAAGCGCCGCTAAAACTAGCGGCACTTTGCCACTAACGCTCCAGTGTGAAATGGGTCTAAATAAGAAAAACCTGCTAAAAAATAGTCAAATACTTTACAGTTGTAACTTAAAATACTTGTTGAAAACACACTATAGCTTCCTATTAAAGACCAATTCCACTTACAAAAAAAATCTAAACTCTTTTCCTCCCACTCTGAACATAATGTTGGCTCACATGGCCTACTTTTTTTCAGTTTATTTAGAGTAAGAAAGGGTTATAAGGCCTGTCAGCTTTATTTTTGCCATATGTGTCCCAATGCAGAGATTTTTCTTCCACTTTCTGTTCCATAGGCAAAACAGGAAGTGAGAGGAAATCCCTCCAAAGTGTGAGAATCCCCATTGGCAGATGTTCCCTCAATTTCTGTTCTGGTGACAACACAAAATGTAGGATTTTCTTTCACTTTCACTGATAATTGCTCCTCCCAAGACTTCCCGCTCTTTAGCTCTCTTGTTACCTAATTCCATGCTTGCCTCTAGGACTTCTCCAGAGCCTCTCTCATCCTCTGGAACTCCCTGCCCCAGTATGTCCAATCAGCCCCTACCCTGTCCACCATTAGGCAATCCCTGAAAACTTACTTATTCAGTGAAGCCTATCCCACCTCCACCTAAGAACGGTTCCCGAACCACCTCAATCAATTTATCCCCGCAGCTATTACCTTTTGTATCACCTCCCCCTCCCTTTAAATTGTAAGCTCCACAAGCAGGGACCTCTTCTGTATTGAACTGTATTGTAATTGTACTGTCCCCCCTCTACATTGTAAAGCGCTGTGCAAACTGTTGGCACTATATAAATCCTGTATAATAATAATAATGGAATGCACTACAAACAAATAGGGGTAAATCTCCCTAATGAGATAAAAGACAGGGATAAAAACCTAACATATGTTTTAATCTTATTCTCTCTCACTCTCTAAGCAAAAAAAACCCCAAAAAACAAAAAATGTGAGTGCTATACAAATTGCAGCAGCTGGCATACAAGGGTGAACATACAACTTCTCAAAATAACAAGAAAAATATATATGTCACCACTATAATACACCAACTAAAAAATGTGATCCAAAATATATTGGTACAGTCCCAAAATATTTATGCCAAAAACAGTCCGTGACGTGACTGAAGAATCCTCCATGTGCTTAAGGGTTCATCCAGTGGTAGAGTGTAGTGTATGTAACCACTCACCAGAAACAAATGAAATTGGAGCATTAGATTGTCACTGCACTCCACCCAATATAGTGAAAATAACCTCAACAGCCATGCGCCTCCATCAATCTAAAAACCCACCAGAAGCAAGACAAAAGTATGCCTTGAACTGCTCGTATGGAGTGAAGTGGTATCCCAGCCTTGTTTAGCATTTGGATGGAGGAATTCAGACAGACCATAAGCTGTTTAAAAAAAGCTCACGATTGAGAGCCCAAGTGGTACTGCAGGGTCTCTCCTCTCCAGCTTCCTGGTACAGCCCACAAAGTTGCCTTTAGTGCTGCTCTTCTCATGCTCCACCCTCGTTAATTATCTCACACGTGTGCAAATGTGCCGCAGCTCTCTGCCAGGTGTTTTGGACCTGACAGGGACCTACAGCACATCTGCGAATGTGCTTCAAGCATGCACACATATGTCACTGGTTTCTGGTACCTGCAACTTCGTAGGGAGCTGTCCATGTGTAGACATGCTGCAGGTCTCTGCCAGTTCCCAAATCCTGCACCTAGCAGAGAGTGGCTTCATATCTGCACATCATACATGGTTCCTCTCACTGCACATCCACTTCGTAAAATACTGCCTACTAGGATGTGTGATGTGGACATCGTGGTGGTGGTGGTGGAGGGGGGGGTCCCTACGTCATTCTCACCTAGATGAGTAAGCAGAAAGTGCTGGGCTGCAGCACAAAAAAGGTAACACACCTTTCCAAAAATCAGGAAACAATCTTCAATCATATAAGGAGGGGGGACCAGGAGAGAAAACGTTCTTTTAAAAAGACCAGGCCTTTTTCTGACATTTGTCTGAGTAAAAATCTGTATATTTTGACAGAAAATTACTTATAAACCCCAAACATTATATATATATATATATATATATATATATATATATATATATATATATATTTTTTAGCAGAGACCCTAGAGAATAAAATGGCGGTCATTGCAATATTTTATGTCACACTGAATTTGCGCAGCGGCCTTTCTAATGCAAATTTTTTGTAAAAAATACACTTTAAAAAATAATAATAAGAATTAAAAAAAAAACAGAATAGTTCACCCCAATTTTCTATATAATGTTATTGTTATGTCGAGTAAATAGATACCTAACATGTCATGCTTTAAAATTACGCACGCTCGCGGACTTGCGACAAGCTACAGTACTTAAAAATCTCCATACGCGATGCATTATAAACTTTTACAGGTATCTGTAAAACCAGGTTACAAGGAATGTAAACATCCCTTGTAATAGAAATAAGCTTCCTGTAATAAAGACCAGTCACAGCTGCTCTCTCTCCTTGTACAGGGTGACTCGCCTTGTCGCCAACCCCTCCTGTAGTTTTTTGCAGGCAGCCTGTAGTACTTTGGCCTGTTTGGCCCCTGTTTGGCCCCACCCACAGCTCTGCTCTCTTTACAGGCTATATACAGTGCAGTGATGATGTCACTGCAACATCTACAAAGTAATATCTAGATTTGTAAAAGTATTGGGACGCCTGCCTTTACACGCACATGAACGTTAATGGCATCTTAGTCTTGGTCCCTAGGGTTTGATATTGCGTTGGCCCACCCTTTGCAGCTATAACAGCCTCAGCTCTTCTGGGAAGGCTGTCCACAAGGTTTAGGAGTGTGTCTATGGGAATGTTTGACCATTCTTCCATAAGTGCATTTATGAGGTCAGGCACTGATGTTGGACGAGAAGGCCTGGCTTACACGCTCCGCTCTAATTCATCCCCAAGGTGTTCTGTTGAAGTCAGGACTCTGTGCAGGCCAGTCATGTTCCTGCAGCCCCAAACACACTCATCCATGTCTTTATGGACCTTGCTTTGTGCAATGGTCCAACGCATTTGGTGGAGGGGGGATTATGATGTGGGGTTGTTTTTTAGGGGTTGGGCTTGGCCATTCTTCCAGAAGCGCATTTGTGAGGTCAGGCCCTGATGTTGGACGAGAAGGCCTGGCTTGCAGTCTCTGCTCGAATTCATCCAAAAAGTGTTCTATGGGGTTGAGGTCAGGACTCTATGCAGGCCAGTCAAGTTCCACCACCCCAAACTCGCTCATCCATGTTTTTATGGACCTTGCTTTGTGCACTGGTGTGCAGTTATGTTGGAACAGGAAGAGGTTATCCCCAAACTGTTCCCACAAAGTTGGGAGCATAAAATTGTCCAAAATGTCTTGGTATGCTGACGCCTTAAGAGTTCCCTTCACTGGAACTAAGGGCCCAAGCCCAACCCCTGGAAAACAACCCCACACCATAATCCCCCCTCCAACAAATGATTTGGACCAGTGTGCAAAGCAAGGTCCATAAAGATATGGATGAGCGAGTTTGGGGTGGAGGAACTTGACTGGCCTGCACAGAGTCCTGACCTGAACCCCACAGAACACCTTTGGGATGAATTAGAGCGGAGACTGCGAGCCAGGCCTTCTTGTCCAACATCAGTGCCTGACCTCACAAATGCGCTTCTGGAAGAATGGTCAAACATTCCCATAGACACACTCCTAAACCTTGTGGACAGCCTTCCCAGAAGAGTTATAGCTGCAAAGGGTGGGCCAACTCAATATTGAACCCTACGGACGAAGACTGGGATGCCATTAAAGTTCATGTGCGTGTAAAGACAGGTGTCCCAATACTTTTGGTAATATAGTGTATTTAAATGAAAGTGTTTGTGCCTGGATTTGCCTGCAGTTTCAGAGCAAAAAAAAACACTGGGTGGTAAGAAACAATGCTTCTGGCTTACATTTGGTGTAATAATGAATAAACCGCACTGTGGTGCACAAGACTTCAATATAAACAAATAACAGACAGTTATAGATGGTTCGGCATACTAAAACATACTAATGCAATGCAAATGCTGCCACCCCCGGTGTACCTTCCTATATTAAGCATAGGTTACTTTGTGTGTCCCACAGTCCCAGGCAATATCACATAGTCATTCCAGTATAGCTAACATCATTGCATTAATACAATAAATGATCAGCACAAATGCCTCTAGTAACACAATATACACTCATTCCTTTTGATTGCTTTCAGTATATTGCAGTAGATTTATGATACGTGCTTTATGGAATAACATTTTCTACCACTTTTATAAGCAATTCTGCAAATTTAATTGAGTATGTAATCTGTTTGTTGCTGTTGTTGTCTCAATATTTCATAAAGCTGCCAAACCGTATAAAAGGAAAAAAGAAAGAAAAGTGCTTTCCCAACACATTTCCACCCAATGGTACTCACCTGAGCTTTCCCACACGGAAAGTGGCAATAAATATGCAATAAGCTGTTGTCTCCCCGAGTGACAATGGACATCAAAACTGAATTTTATTAATGAAATATTAAACTGCATGCAATGAGTAACTTTGAGTACAGAATGGAATTATACCAAAATCAAGTTAGTTTGTATTTTTACATAATAAAATATATATATTGTATCCACATTGTATAGTACAGGCAAAATGCATGTAATAATACAACTCTAAAGCCTCGTACACACGATCGGATTTTCCAACGGGAAATGTGTGACGACAGGCTGTTGGCGGAAAATCAGACCGTTTGTACATTCCATCGAACAATTGTTATCAGATTTTCACAGACAAATGTTGGATAGCAGGTTTTAAAATTTTCCGCAGACATGTGTCTGTTGTCGGATTTTCCGAGCGTGTGTACACAAGTCTGTCGGACAAAAGTCCAAAGTACAAACACGCATGCTTGGAAGCAAAGACAAGCCAGAAGCAGTCGGTCTTGTAAACTAGCGTTCGTAATGGAGAATTAACATTCGTGACGTGGCAAATTATGAAATCTTGAAATGCAGTGCACATTATCTTCATCTTTAATGGGATAAAATGAAACTGCTTTGCTGGTGATACTGATGAAGTTATTGCAAACACATTTTCAAAGGCTTTTTTTTTCTAGTGATATCAAGAATAATATTATTATGCTTTTTTTTTTTTTTGGGGGGGGGGCAAGTTACCACGCCATTATCCCGTAGTTTTTAAGATCAAAGATACAACTATGTTGGTGTCCCTTGTCAATTTTACAATGTGGTTCTACTCAGAACAGGCCTTGCCATGGTCGACCAAAGAAGTTGCGTGCACGTGTTCAACGTCATATCCAGAGGTTGTCTTTGGGAAATAGACGTATGAGTGCTGCCAGCATTGCTGCAGAGGTTGAAGGGGTGGGGGGTCAGCCTGTCAGTGCTCAGACCATACGTCGCACACTGCATCAAATTGGTTTGCATGGCTGTCATCCCAGAGGAAGCCTCTTCTAAAGATGATGCACAAGAAAGCCACAAACAGTTTGCTGAAGACAAGCAGACTAAGGACATGGATTACTGGAACCATGTCCTGTGGTCTGATGAGACCAAGATAAGCTTATCTGGTTTAGATGGTGTCAAGTGTGTTTGGCAGCAACCAGGTGAGGAGTACAAAGACAAGTGTGTCTTGCCTACAGTCAAGCATGGTGGTGGGAGTGTCATGGTCTGGGGCTGCATGAGTGCTGCTGGCACTGGGGAGCCACAGTTCATTGAGGGAATTATGAATGCCAACATGTACTGTGACATACTGAAGCAGAACATGATCCCCTCCCTTCGGAGACTGGGCCACAGGCAGTGGCGTTACTAAGGTTCGTGTCACCCGGTGCCGAAAAAATTGGTGTCAACCCCTCCTCCACCAACTACCTCAGTACAGACCCCCCTCCACTAACTACAGACCCCACCCCATCAATATAGCCCCCCTCCCTCAGTACAGACCCCCTTCCATCAATATAGACCCCTCACTAAGTACAGACTCCCCTCCCTCAGTACAGATCCCCGCTCAGTGCAGACCCGCTTTCCTCAGTATAGACCCCCCACTAAGTACTGACCCCCTCCCCTCCCTTATTGCAGACCCCCCATCAGTACAGACATCCTCCCTCAGTGCAGAGTCTGCAGACCCCCCTCCATCAGTATCAACCTCCCACCTCAGTGCAGACCCCTCCATCAGTACATACACCCCCCTCAGTGCTGACCCCCATAAGTATGGAATCCCCCTCTCAGTGCAGACCCCCTCATTAGTATAGAATCCCTCCTCAGTGCAGAGCCCCCATTAGTATTGAATCCCCCCTCAGTGCAGACCCCCATCAATATAAAATCCCCCCTCAGTGCCAACCCCCATTAGTATAGAATCCCCCCTCAGTGCAGAGCCCCCATTAGTATTGAATCCCCCCTCAGTGCAGACCCCCCATTAGTATAGACTCCCCCCTCAGTGCAGACCCCCATCAGTATAAAATCCCCCCTCAGTGCCAACCCCCATTAGTATAGAATCCCCCCTCAGTGCAGACCCCCCATTAGTATAGAGTCCCCCCTCAGTGCAGACCCCCATCAGTATAAAATCCCCCCTCAGTGCCAACCCCCATTAGTATAGAATCCCCCCTCAGTGTAGAGCCCCCATTAGTATTGAATCCCCCCTCAGTGCAGACCCCCCATTAGTATAGAATCTCCCCTCAGTGCAGACCCCCCATCAGTATAGCATCCCCCCTCAGTGCAGACCCCATCAGTATAAAATCCCCCCCTCAGTGCCAACCCCCATTAGTATGGAACCCCCCTCAGTGCAGACCCCATCAGTAAAAAATCCCGCCCCTCAGTGCCAACCCCCATTAGTATAGAATCCCCCCTCAGTGTAGAGCCCCCATTAGTATTGAATCCCCCCTCAGCGCAGACCCCCCATTAGTATAGAATCTCCCCTCAGTGCAGACCCCCCATCAGTATAGCATCCCCCCTCAGTGCAGACCCCATCAGTATAAAATCCCCCCCTCAGTGCCAACCCCCATTAGTATGGAACCCCCCTCAGTGCAGACCCCCATCAGTAAAAAATCCCCCCCTCAGTGCCAACCCCCATTAGTATAGAATCCCCCCTCAGTGCAGAGCCCCCATTAGTATAGAATCCCCCCTCAGTGCAGAGCTCCCATTAGTATAGAATCCCCCCTCAGTGCAGACCCCCATTAGTATAGACACCCCCTGCACCTGTCCACCCACATATACATAAAGTTTACAGAACTCAGAACAGCGCGGACAGATACACACAGCCGTGTGTGTCCCTCGGGCTCCTTCTCCTCTTGTGTGGATGTAAACAGAGAGGAGGGGGAGGCGGCTTCAGTCCGCTGCGCTGAGGGACACAGCGCAAGACCTGAGGCACAGTTCAGGGCAGTGGGCAGTGTTAGTAGTGCGTGCCGCTACCTACGGGTGTCACCCCTCTGGCGGGTGTCATCCGGGTGCGGCCCGCACCCCCCGCACCCACCTAACAATGCCACTGGCCACAGGGCAGTATTCCAACATGATAATGAACCCAAACACACCTCCAAGACAACCACTGCCTTGCTAAAGAAGCTGAGGGTAAAGGTGGCCAAGCATGTCTCCAGACCTAAACTATATTGAGTATCTGTGGAGCATCCTCAAACATAAGATGGAGGAGCGCAAGGTCTCAAACATCCACCAGCTCTGTGATGTCGTCATGGAGGAGTGGAAGAGGACTCCAGTGACAACCTGTGAAGCTCTGGTGAACTCTATGTCCAAGAGGGTTAAGACAGTGCTGGAAAATAATGGTGGCCACACAAAATATTGACAATTTGGGCCCAATTTGGATATTGTCTCTTAGGGGTGTACTCACTTTTGTTGCCATTAGACATTAATGGCTGTGTGTTGAGTTATTTTGAGGGGACAGCAAATTTACACTGTTATACAAGCTTTACACTCACTACTTTACATTGTAGCAAAGTGTCATTTCTTCAGTGTTGTCACATGAAAAGTTATAATAAAATATTTACAAAAATGTGAGGGGTGTACTCACTTGTGTGAGATACTGTAGCTTTGAAAGCATTCTGTTATATCTGTTTGATAAATGCAAAAAATGCCTGCAGATTGTGCCAGAAATCCAGTGAGCTAAAAGCTCCTATTCACTCAGCACTATTATCTCAAGCAGTGTTATCAGCGCAGTTTACCTCTGTGGACTTCAAGTGATTTAAATTAAAGGCCTCTTTCTGGCAACTCGACCATGCAGCTCATTTTTGTTCAAGAATCGTCGTATTGTGCTCCTTGAAACAACCACACCATCTTTTTCCAGAGCAGCCTGTATTTGGGTTTTTCTTTGTATCCTGAACGATTCTTTTGGCAGTTGTGGCTGCAATCTTTCTTGTTCTGCCTGAACTTGGCTTGGTATGGAGAGATCCCCGAATTTTGACTGGCATATTCAAGGCTTTGGTTATCTTTTTATGTCCTTTTCATCTTTATAAAATTCCATTGCCTTGTTACGCAGGTCTTTCGACAGTTCTTTTCCGCTCCCCATGGTTCAGTATCTAGCCTGCTCAGTGCATCCATGTGGGAGCTAACAAACTCATTGACTATTTATATGCAGACACTAATTGCAAATTACAAAAAGCCACAGATGCGAGAAATGAATCTTTAATTGCCATTTTAACCTGTGTATGTCACCTTGTGTGTCTGTACCAAGGCCAAAAATTCCACTGCAGACCAGTCCTGCTGCTGCCGCTGGCTATGGCTTCTTCCTATGGCCTATTACTGTAGTCACATATGAGACTCAGTATTTAAAGTGGTTGTAAACTCTGTTACACCACTTGTACCTACAGGTAAGCCAAAGCTCCCAACTGTCCCTGATTTGAAGGGACTGTCCCTGATTTGGAGCAATGTCCCTCTGTCCCTCTTTCCTCCTCGTTTGTCCCTCATTTTGGTCTGATCTATATAGTTGTATATAAAATGCACTTTTTATCTTTCTGAAAGTGTTTCCCAGTGCTAAACCTTTCATCCAAATTCTAAATTGCAGCATTTGTAAATTCCAAAAGCCAATATAAAGGAATAGTAGTGGTAAAAAAAAAAGCAGTTGTGGGTTTAATCAATCTTGCTTTTTTGCACAATTCTCCTTTAAGGGGGCGTGGCAGGGGGTGTGTCCCATGCCTGCATACTTTTGCTGACAGGTGTCCCTCATTCCCATCTCAGAAAGTTGGGAGGTGCGGGTAAGCCTATAATAAAGCTAACCTGTAAGTACTGTAAATATCTGCTAAACTTGCACAGTTTAGGAGATATTCACTATATACGCTGCTGCCGTCGTCATTGGCGCAAGTGCACTGAAGAAACGGCCCCCTGGTGCCATTTTTTCAGGGCCCATGCCGTGACCGGTGGACATCATCACAGCTTCGGCCAATCACAGCCCGCAAACCCGGAAGTAACTCCGGTGAAAGATGTTGGCCGTGGGAGCGGAGTGTGGGCGGCACTGCAGAGCACCGTTCTAGGGTAAGTATTTCATAATGAGCTAGTATTCCATGCATATTAGCTCATTATGCCTTTGTCTTGTATTTTTTGGGGGGGGGTTTTCGGAAATTTACAACCTCTTTAATACACCCCAAAGTGTTTGATACCGGCAGGGAATGGAGATCTGCAGCATAGTTTTTAAACAAGAGCTGCTGGATAGGTATGGTACGTACACATCATGTTCTTTTACAGGGTGTCTTTACTTTACTTTGCAAGAAATAATGACAGGGCCTTTTTAAAGATGTATGAAAAATTACAGAGCTGCATTAATCTGTCTTTTAAAGTTTAATATAACCTAAATTTTCTGCTCCTATACTCTAAAACTTTACTAGTTAGAAATGTTCCAGTTCTTTATTGCTTCACAAGATGTTTTAGATTCAGTCCTGTTCATAGATAAGAGTTGGTGTACCTCCTAAGTCCAAATTGCTTTTCACTTTCAGTTCCGTGCTGGAAGTACAAGTAAGAAGATCATGAAAATGAGGGCAGCCTGCCTATCCCTGGAAGACTGCTGCACTATGCCAGAGCCTACGTGGCTTTTGCATGTTTTTATGCCTGGCTGAGTTTCCTCATTCTTTCAATTTGTAAATGGCCCCCATGGACAGGAATAACTCATACTTAATATGGAAGAGAAAGAAAAGAAAAACAAATGTCTGTAACCTCAATGAAATGTAATTTGGCTGATTTTAGCACTGCAATGTGTAGGCAGCCATCCTGAAAAATGTCATATTCAACTAACATCATTAAGACATTTCAGAGCTGACTAGCTAGAAAAGCTAAATGGACTGCAAATAGCTGCATAATAGACTGTGATAAAGAGCAAAATGCATGTAATGCAAAAACGATTAATAGATATTGTATGTGTCAGTTATACCCGTTCCCTGGACAAGAGTCACATTTCAAAATAGCAGTTTTTACAGATGAACTGATTGGTTTAAAGGAAACCTGCACTGAGAGAATGACATTGCTCACCACCTTCTGAAAGTGCTAGTTACTTGGCTGTCTCCAACTCTAGCATTTCCTGAGACCTGGAAAAAGCATGTAACGAGCATTGTCACAGTGACATCAGAACTCTTGGTCTGCATGATTGTTCCAGAATTTAAGCTGACCAGTTCAGAAAAGAGATTGCAATGTTAGTTACAGTACAACAGGTATACAAACTATATGGAGGCCAGCAGGGCCAGCACAGCATGGCCACATTATTTTCTAATCATGCAGCAATAAACATTGGAAAATAATTCTGGCTCAGGTCTCAGAAGGGGGTTGGTTTTACAATGGTGGTTGGAAAACCCTGAAACCTGTATAAGTGATACCCTATATTGAAGAATGCATTTTGTCATTGATAGGCGGATGTCTCTCTTACTTCAACAAAAAATGCAAGATCTGCCCATACTTGTAATGATTACTGGTCATGTCTCTGACTCTAGTATTTCCTGAGAGCTGGAACAAGCATTCAACAAACATTGTAACAGTGAAGTCAGAACTCCTAATCTGCATTAATGTTTCAGGTCTTAAGCTGGCCATACACTGACCAAAATGTAGCCAGTTCAGCAGGGACTGGACCGACTGAATTTTGGCTGCTAAACAGGCTGAATTGTAATCAGTGTATGGCCATCACTCCTTGATAGAAGTCAATCACAGGTTACCCAAAAATGCTAGCCATTTCAGCACACTCTCTTTTGTAACCAGACCAGAACCATCAATCTTAAAGCCAATTGAAACCTCACCCCTTTTTATCTCTGTATAAATCTGTACCCCTGCATGTTTGTAGGCAGGTGCCTACATTATGTTATTTTTGTTACTGTTGTTATATTTCTTTAATTGTTGGCTGGGGCATGCAAGGATTCAATTATTTTTATGACATATATCCCCTGTATGTGTGAGACTTCCTTATTTGGGGCTATATAGTCAGGGGAAGCTGACTCCGTGGTAGGAGCAGTACAGGAAGGACTTTTGTAATACGTGAACTGTATTATCGGTGGTGTTAAAGTGGTGTTCCGGCTGAAATTATACTTTTTAAATAAAAATACCCCTATAATACACAAGCGTAATGTATTCTAGTAAAGTTGGTCTGTAAACTAAGGTCTGTTTTGTTAGTTTATAGCAGTAGTTTGTTATTTTATAAACTTGCAGCAGGCCGTGGCCATCTTAAGTGTGGGCATCTGAAGCCAGACTGTATTTCTTCCTGGATCTCAACCTTGCAGATCTCGCACATGCTCAGTGCAGCACAAGCGGTGTAATAGGTTTCAGGTCAGGTTTCCATAGCAACGGCCGTGTCAGAGGAAGTTGCCGCCCCTTCCCAGAAGGCATGGCAAACAGGAAATGATGCGATGGGCCACGGCCAGGGAGGAGGAAGTGAAAAATGAATACAGCAGATATACAGTAGGTGCTGAGAAAAAAAAAATATATATATCCAATTCGTTTACAGTGCACAGTTTACTGAGGGTTGCTGAAGAGTTGTAAAAGTGGGTGGAACTCCACTTTAATAGGCACTCACTAAACTCAATGATCAAAGAGGATGGAGAAAAAAAGGGGTTATTGTACTGGTCACATACAATGGTAGGATAGAGATAAAAGGGTTTATGTTCAGATGAGGGAGATAAGGAAGGTGAGGGGTAGGGATGAGCCGAACACCCCCCGATTCGCACGAACTTTAGAACCCCATTGACGTCTATGGGACTCGAACGTTCTAAATCAAAAGTGCTCATTTAAAAGGCTAATTTGCATGGTATTGTCCTTAAAAGGGTTTGGGGACCCAGGTCCTGCCCCAGGGGACATGTATCAATGCAAAAAAAACTTTTAAAAACGGCCGTTTTTTCGGGAGCAGTGATTTTATTGTTGCTTAAAGCAAAAAAAAAAATTAAATATTCCTTTAAATATCGTACCTGGGGGGCGTTTATAGTATGCCTGTAAAATGGCGCGTGTTTCCCGTGCTTAGAACAGTCCCTGCACAAAATGTAATTTTTAAAGGAAAAAAAGTCATTTAAAAATGCTTGCGGCTTTAATGTAATGTCGGGTCCTGGCAATATGGATGAAAATCAGTGAGACAAACGGCATGGGTACCCTCCAGTCCATTACCAGGCCCTTTGGGTCTTGTATGGATATTAAGGGGAACCCCGCACCCAAATTAAAAAAGGAAACAGCAGTATACAGGCTCTGTACTCTGAACAGCTGTATACAGGCGGTGCAAACAAGACAGGGACTGTAGGTTTGTTGTTAAGTAGAACCTGTTTGTAATTTTGAACTGGTACATTTTTAACCTGTTTAGCTCCAGCCAAAAAATCTATTTTAAGCTTTTTGGAAAACATAGGGAAGGGTTATCACCCCTGACATTTGTTTTGCTATCTGTGCTCCTCTTCAGAAGATTTCACCTCACTTTTTGTCCCAATGACAAATGTTTTTTGAAAATTTGGGTTTTTTTGTGAAACAAGGATTGGTGATAAAGCATCAGTGGAAAGGAGAAATGTTTTTCCCATATTAACTCTTACAGGAGAGAATTTCCCTTTCTAGGGGTAGATTTCATCTCACTTCCTGTTGTCTCCTTCCGTTTTCAAGTAGGAGTCGTTTGTAAGTTGGATGTTTGAAAGTAGGGACCTGCCCTATATACTATAGAAATTTGGGCCTTAGGTGTTGTTGTGGCCACAACACTGTAAGCCCTCACAGGGCCCTGCTGTGAAATATTAGATCAAGAATTGTAATTACATGCCCCTGTTGAACAGGGTTAGAAAAATTGGGCCTTTGGTGGTGGTGCTGGTGCCACAACACTGTAAGTCCTCACTCGCTCTTGGTGGGCGCAAACACGGGCCCTGCTGTGAAATATTAGATCAAGAATTGTAATTACATGCCCCTGTTGAACAGGGGCTGAAAAATTGGGCCTTAGGCACTGGTGCTGGTGCCACAACACTGCAACCCCTCACAGATACTCTAGTTGAAAAGCAGGAACGAGCCCTGCTGCAAAGTATTGCATCAAAAATTTTAATTACACGCCTCTGTTAAACAGGGGCTGAAAAATTGGGCCTTAGGCACTGGCGCTGGTGCCACAACACTGCAACCCCTCACAGATACTCTAGTTGGAATGCAGGAACGAGCCCTGCTGCAAAGTATTGCATCAAAAATTGTAATTACACGCCCCTGTTAAACAGGGGCAGAAAGATTTGGCCTTAGGCACTGGTGCTGGTGCCACAACACTGCAACCCCTCACAGATACTCTAGTTGGAATGCAGGAACGAGCCCTGATGCAAAGTATTGCATCAAAAATTGTAATTACACGCCCCTGAAAAATTGGGCCTTAGGCACTGGTGGCGGCGCCCAGAACCAAACATGTTCTTACAAGCTATCAGCGTGATCATTGAGGAGGAAGAGGATAATTACTCAGGATAGTCACTCAGCATCAGCATAGGCAGTCTTTGAAGGGATCTGAGATTTCAAAAAAATGATTCGGTTACATCAGCATCAGGTGCTTGGTAGCTGGTGGTGATCCAAGACTGATTCATTTTTATGAAGGTCAGTCGATCGACCGAGTCGGTGGACAGACGCACCCTGTGATCGGTTACAAAGCCTCCAGCAGCACTGAATGTGTGTTCCGAAAGAACGCTGGATGCAGGACAGGCCAGTAGCTCAATTGCATACTGTGCAAGCTCTGGCCAGTGATCCATCCTCAAGACCCAGTAACCCAGAGGATTTTCGGTGGGAAAGGTGTCCAAGTCAGATCTTGCCCCTAGGTATTCCTGCACCATGTAAAACAGACGCTGGCGATGGTTGCTGGAACCGATCATACCTTGGGGCTGCGGACTAAAAAATTGTCTGAACACATCAGTCAGACGGCCACCTTCTCCACCGCTCCTTCTTTGACTGACCGAAGCCTCAGCAACACGTTGTCCAGAAACAGGAGTTTGTAACCTCCCAGTCTCTGGGAACGTGTTGCACGGACCTTTCTGCAAGGCCTCCCGAAGATGTTTCATCCTCTGCTCCCTCTGCGACAGCAAGATAAGGTCCACAAGCTTACCCTTGTAACGTGGATCAAGGAGGGTTGCCAGCCAGTATTGGTCCTTCTCCTTGATACCACGAATACGAGGATCCTTGCGCAGGCTTTGCAGGATCAGGGAGGCCATGCAGCGTAGGTTTGCTGAGGCATTCGGTCCGGAGTCCTCTGGGTCACTAAGGATGACATGGTCCGCAGCCACCTCCTCCCAGCCACGTACAAGTCCATGTGTTTCTTGGGACTGATCCCTTAAAGACTGCTGCTGATGCTGAGTGCCAGGCTCCACCTCCATACTGACACAATCCTCCTCCTCCTCCTCCTCATCCTCTTCCTGTGTGATCGGTGGGCACGCAGGAACACTGTCTGGATAAAGGGGGCCTTGAGAGCTAAGGAAGTCCTCCTCTTCCTGCCTCTGTTCTGCCTCAAGTGCCCTGTCTATTATTCCACGCAGCGTGTGCTCCAACAGGTGGACAAGGGGGACAGTGTCACTGATGCATGCACTGTCACTGCTCACCATCCTCGTGGCCTCTTCAAATGGTGACAGGACAGTGCATGCATCCCTGATCATGGCCCACTGGCGTGGGGAAAAAAAACAAGCTCCCCTGACCCTGCCCTGGTGCCATAGTCGCACAGGTACTCATTGATGGCCCTCTGCTGCGTGTGCAGCCGCTGCAGCATGGCCAATGTTGACTTCCACCTGGTGGGCATGTCACAGATTAGGCGGTTCTTGGGCAGGTTAAACTCCTTTTGGAGGTCTGCCAGCCGAGCACTGGCATTATATGACCGGCGGAAATGCACACAGACTTTCCTGGCCTGCCTCAGGACATCCTGTAAGCCCGGGTACCTGCCCAAGAACCGCTGCACCACCAAGTTAAGAACAAGAGCCAAATAGGGCACATGGGTCATTTGTCCCTGTCGGAGGGCAGAGAGGAGGTTGGTGCCATTGTCGCAAACCACCATTCCTGCCTTAAGTTGGCGTGGCGTCAACCACCTCTGAACCTGCCCCTGCAGAGCTGACAGAACCTCTGTCCCAGTGTGGCTCCTGTCCCCCAAGCACACCAGCTCAAGCACCGCATGGCATCTTTTGGCCTGCATACTTGCGTAGCCCCTTGAACGGCTACGGAGCACCGCTGGTTCCGAGAACAAAGCATAGGAAGAGGCCATGGAGGAAGAAGAAGAGGAGGGGGTGGAGGAGAGAGGTGTGTCACAATCATTAGTAGTGACATTTTGGAGGCATGGTGGTGGAGCAACCTCCAACACTACTGCACCTTGTCCTGCATCCTTCCCAGCTGCCAGCAGAGTCACCCAATGCGTGGTGAAACTTAGATAACGTCCCTGTCCATGCCTGCTGGACCATGAGTCTGCAGTATTGTGCACCTTACCACTGACCGCCCTGTCCAGTGAGGCATAGACATTGCCTTCCACATGCCAGTAGAGAGCTGGAATCGCCTTCCGTGAGAAAAAGTGGCATTTGGGTACCTGCCACTGAGGAACCGCACATTCCACAAACTCACGGAAGGGGGCAGAGTCTACCAACTGAAAAGGCAGCAGTTGAAGTACTAGCAATTTTGCCAAGCTAGCATTCAACCGCTGGGCATGTGAATGGCTGGGAGCGAACTTCTTTCGGCGGTGCAGCAGTTGGGGCTGGGAAATTTGCCTTTTACAATCTGACGTTGGTGTACTGAAAGCAGATTGCCCACAAGTACTTGGCTGTGACACACCTAATTCTACACCTTCATTCCTCTCAGTGCAGGTCTCAGAGAGGACTGAAGGTATAGTGGTGTTGGAGATCTCAGCTGATGAGGAGCAAGGAGAGGTCCTCTTTGTTCTTTGGTGTGGGTCTTTTAGATACGCTTGCCAACAAACTGCATGGCAGGTCGACATATGTTTGGTCAAGCATGTGGTGCCCAAGTGGGAGATGTTTTGGCCACGCGAGATACGCTTGAGACATATGTTGCAAATAGCAGCGGTGCGATCTGATGCACTCGTCACAAAAAAGGCCCACACCAAAGAACTTTTGGAATAACGCGCAAAGACAGAAGCGCCCTGCACATGCGGAGCTTTGGGGTGTGATGCAGTCAGTGTGCTGCCCTTAGGCTGGCCCCTGGAGGGCATCCTGCCTCGTTGGTGATGTGCCTCCTCCTCCTCCTCTCTCCTATCAGGCACCCACGTTGAGTCAGTGACCTCATCATCCCCTCCCTCCTCATCCCTGGAGCAAACCTGGCAGTATGCTGCAGCAGGGGGAGCATGACTGCCAGATTGCTGTCCTTCTTGGGCACCCCCTCTGTCCGTGCTCATGTTACTGCCTTCATTTAACTCAGTATCATCATCAGAGCCTTCTAAACGCTGGGCATCCTCCTGGAGCATGTACCCAACACTGTGGTCAAACAGTTCGAGGGACTCCTCAGGAGGACATGGTGGGGCTAGGGAAGGAGTCACTGATGCCATTGAGCCAAGGGAAGAGGCCGTGTTGGCAGCTGTTTTGCCAGACAAAGTACCCTGAGCATGGGTGAGAGAGGATGAGGAGGATGAGGACGGCTTGGTCATCCACTCGACCAAGTCTTCCGCATGTTGCGGCTCAACACGGCCAGCTGCCGAAAAAAAGGCCAAGCGTGTCCCACAGCCACGTGCTGATAAGGATGTACCGTCTCCACGACCAGCACTGTTGCCTCTAGACACAGAGCCTGCTTGCCCTCTTTAATTGGCTTGTGACTGTCTGCCTCTCCTTGTTGGCCTTCCAGACATACTAATGGCCTGTAGCTGCACTAAGCTGGGATATATATATATAGATATATATATCTATATATATATCTATATATATATATATATATATATATACTGATACTGCAGCTAGCAAAATCAACTGCCTGCCTGTAGTATAAGAACACCACCAACCTTCTACAGGTAGCTTTAGCTGAACACTGTGCAGAGCTCGCAAAAAACTAACTTGTAGCTTATTTAGCTGCCTGCGGTAGTGATAGGATAAGGAAAACACCACCAACCTTCTACAGGTAGCTTTAACTGAACACTGTGCAGAGCTCACAAAAAAATAACTTGTAGCTTATTTAGCTGCCTGCGGTAGTGATAGGATCAGGAAAACACCACCAACCTTCTACAGGTAGCTTTAGCTGAACACTGTGCAGAGCTCGCAAAAAAATAACTTGTAGCTTATTTAGCTGCCTGCGGTAGTGATAGGATCAGGAAAACACCACCAACCTTCTACAGGTAGCTTTAGGTGAACACTGTGCAGAGCTCGCAAAAAACTAACTTGTAGCTTATTTAGCTGCCTGCGGTAGTGATAGGATCAGGAAAACACCACCAACCTTCTACAGGTAGCTTTAGCTGAACACTGTGCAGAGCTCGCCAAAAAATAACTTGGAGCTTATTTAGCTGCCTGCGGTAGTGATAGGATCAGGAAAGTACCACCACCAACCTTCTACAGGTAGCTTTAGCTGAACACTGTGCAGAGCTCGCACTACACTAACTTGTAGCTTTAGCTGAACACTGTGCAGAGGTCGCACTACACTAACTTGTAGTTTTAGCTGAACACTGTTCAGAGGACGCACTACACTAACTTGTAGCTTTAGCTGAACACTGTGCAGAGGTCGCACTACACTAACTTGTAGTTTTAGCTGAACACTGTTCAGAGGACGCACTACACTAACTTGTAGCTTTAGCTGAATACTGTGCAGAGCTCGCACTACACTAACTTGTAGTTTTAGTTGAACACTGTTCAGAGGACACACTACACTAACTTGTAGCTTTAGCTGAACACTGTGCAGAGGTCACACTACACTAACTTGTAGTTTTAGCTGAACACTGTGAGGAGGACGCACTACACTAACTTGTAGCTTTAGCTGAACACTGTGAGGAGGACACACTACACTAACTTGTAGTTTTAGCTGAACACTGTGCAGAGGTCACACTAAACTAACTTGTAGCTTTAACTGAACGCTGCCTTACTGTGGTACTAATACGATCAAAAGAACACCAGCAATTTTCTTCAGGTAGCTGTAAATACTGTAACAAGACAAGCCTGCCTGTCAGTAGGAAGATAACAGGAACGGATCTAGTTAAACTGAATACAGTATATATATATATATATATATATATATATATATATATATATATATATATATATATATATAATATATATATATACAACACCTGGGATGCATATATATATACACAATACACTGTAAGTGCAGCTAACTCACTGACTGTCCTGCCTAATCTATCTAACTTAAATCGAATGACACTGTCTCTCTGTCTATCTATCTATCTCAACGCCGGAACACACACTACATAGGGCCGCCGTGCAGGCGGCCTTATATAGTGTGGGCTGTGTACTAAATCCCCTGAGCCATAATTGGCCAAAGCCTTCTTGGCTTTGGCCAATTACGGCTCTCTGTTATAGTGCATAGTGCATAGTGCATGCTTGGCCAATCATCAGCCAGCAATGTACCGCAGTGAATTATGGGCCGTGACGCACCACACGAATTTGGCGCGAACGGCCCATATCGTTCGCAATTCAATGAACAGTCGAACAGACGATGTTCGAGTGGAACATGGATTCGACTCGAACACGAAGCTCATCCCTAGTGAGGGGCCACTACATACAGCTCACTAGAGACAGTATTGGAGATAGTATGTGTAGGAGAGGAGGGGGACAATAAAAGGTTAAAAAATTCCTGTTTCACTGCCAAACAATACATAATTCTACATCTGCTGATCCATTCTTTCTGACCCCATTGATAAGTACTCAATCTCTCTACTTCCTCTGTTGAGTGAGAAAGGGGAGAGTTTAGCATTGTAAACCGTACCATGTGATCGCTGTGATGACCAATCACAGCGATCAGCCAGTACCCAGTTTCTCAAATCGGTTGGATACAGTGCCTCTGTGTGCCAAGCTGTCTAATCTTAACTGCAAAGTACCTGCCAGTGGGGAGAAAGGAGTCCTGGCATGAATGCTCAGGGATGTCTGTAGATCATGTAGACATATAGGCACCCCTTATCACATCTGGCTATCTATAACATGTATATGATTAGATTTTTTTTCACTGCAATCCTTCTTCATTGCTTGCTATAAAAGCTAACATTTTAATTTGAGAGACTCATTTAAAAAATACATGCAGAGAGCCTGTAGCAAGACAATTTGAACAGTCATTTTTCTGAGCATAATGTGAAATGAAGCACGATTGGTTGCTCTGGGCACCATTTGGACTTTGCCTTTCCTTCATTAGTCAAGACTCCTAATTAACTTTAAGTAGTTGATATTGAGTGGTAATTAACGTAACAGCATTCTAAGCCCCCCCCCATACACCTCTGTTAATTTTTTTTCTACCAATGATATTATATCAGCAAGAAGTTTTGTACATTTAGAAAAACACATAAAAAGCTTGAAAACTTTACTTGTTATAAGGAGAGGTCCATTTAAAGCTAATATTTTTAGGTTTTTTTTCAGCTGACTCAAGTACCCATAGTGTTCTTGCATAAAGGATCTAAAAGGTTGTAGATATGTTTAAAACATTGGGTCTACCTTAGCCACCTTTCCAAAATGTACCTTATTTGTACATTCCATAATAAAAAAAACTGTAAATAGAAATGCTTTCCTGTTAAAGAAAAAATCTGTTTTTATATTACTGTGTTATAGTATGAAGGACTGTAAGCTCTTTCACCTTCTGCATTATTCCTTTATACCTTATAAATTGCCAGATAAGAGCAGGCAATGCTCTGGATTTTGATCATCTGTGACAACTGGACCATTTCTCACCTAGAAAAGGAAAATAACTAGTACCTTCAACCACTGAAATGTGTCAAGGAGATATTCTGACTTTATAAAAAAGCTAACAAAATAAAAAGGAAATGGAGTGAAAACATATATAAAACATACAGTGGCGAAAAAAAATATTTGATCCCCTGCAGATTTTATAAGTTTGCCCACTTACAAAGAAATTAAGGATCTAAATATTTTTTAACATAGGTGTATTTTAAATGATAGAGACAGAATGTCAACCAAAAAATCTAGAATAAACATGATACAAATGTTATAAATTGAGTTGCAGTTCAGTGAGTGAAATAGGTATCTGATCGCCAAGCAAAACATGACTTAGTACTTGGTGGAGAAACCCTTGTTGGCAAGCACAGAGGTTAAGACATTTCTTGTAGTTGGTTACCAGGTTTGCACACATCTCAGGAGGGATTTTGGTCCACTCTTCTTTACAAATCTTCTCTAAATCCTTAACCTTTCTTGGCTGTTGCTTGGCAACTCGAAATTTCAGTTCCCTCCATAAATTTTCTATAGGAGAAAGGTCTGGAGTCTCCATGACCTTAATGTGCTTCTATTTGAGCCACTCCTCTGTTGCATTGGCAGTATGTTTTGGGTCATTGTCAAGCTGGAAGATCCATCCATGACCCATCTTCAGTGTTCTGGCTGAGGGAAGAAGGTTCTCATTCAAGATTTTACAATTCATACCCATCCACAGGTCCCTCAATGCGGAAAAAATGGCCTGTACCTTTAGCAGAGAAACAGCCTCAAAGCATAATGTTTCCACCTCCATGCTTGACTGTAGGGATGGTGCCCTTAGGGTCATAGTCAGCATTTGTCTTCCTCCAAACACGGTGGGTCAAGTTAATGCCAAATAGCTCAGTTTTGGTGTCATCTGATCACAGCACTTTCTCCCATTCCTTCTCTGAATCGTATAGATGTTCATTGGCAAACATCAGACGGGCCTGTACTTGTACCTTCTTGAGGAGGGGGACCTTGCAGGCGCTGCAGGATTTCAATCCATATTGTGTTACCAATGGTTTGTTTGGTGACTGTGGTCCCAACTGCCTTGAGATCATTCACAAACTCCTCCCATGTAGTTCTGGGCTGATCCGTCACTTTTCTCATGATCATCCTTACCCCATGAGGCGAAATCTTGCATGCAGCTCCAAACCGAGGATGATCGATGGGGTGATAATTCGCAAATGGAAGAAATACAAATCAACCAACAGTTGTCTCCTTCTCACCAAGCTTCTTGTAGAACATTTCAGCCTTATGCAGGTCTACAATCTTGTCTCTGATGTCCTTTGACAGCTCTTTGGTCTTGCCCATGATGGTGAGGTTTGAATGGAAGAAAGAGATTCTGTGGACTGGTGTCTTTATACACATAACAAGTTGTCATTAGGAGCACCTTCTTTAATTGATAGGACTAATCTGCATACCACATGAGCACATACTGTAGCCAGTCTGTGGGAGCCAGAATTATTGTTGGTTGGTAAGGGATCAATTGCTTATTTTATTCACTGAACAGCAACTCATTTTTTATTGTGTTTCTTCTGGATTTTTGGTTGATATTCTGTGTCTATCATTTAAAATACAGCTATAATAATAATTATAGACCCTTCTTTTCTTTGTAAGTAATTTGATCCCCTGCAAAATATGTAGGGGATCAAATAATTGTTTTTGCCACTGTATAAAAAAAGTATTAAAATTAAGAAGAATTACTCAGTTAACAAAATGTTAAATAAAACAAAAAAAAATACAAAAATATGTATAAATGAAAAAAAATGAAAGAAAAAAATGGCAGACTTGATGGATCACTTGGTCTTTTTTCTGCTGTCAGTTTCCTATGTTTCTAAATATTAAAGAAGAGAATCAGGCAGTCAGATTGGTTAGCACTTTTGGATCACATTAGAATGCATTCGATAATGTTTTACAGAAACATTGGAGTATTCAGCTGTTTGATCTAGGGCACTCAGAGTTTATCTGGGACTACTACTGACTGCAGAAATTGGCTGGACAGGACTGTCTGATCTGAGTATATCACTGCAAATTAAGTTTTGCTGTTTCTGTCATTAAGCTTATCTATTGGATAATATCCATAGTGGCTTGAATACTGTGTGTGTGTGTGTGTGTGTGTATATATATATATATATATATATATATATATATATATATATATAGTGGGGCAAAAAAGTATTTAGTCAGCCACCAATTGTGCAAGTTCTCCCACTTAAAAAGATGAGAGAGGCCAGTAATTGTCATCATAGGTATACCTCAACTATGAGAGACAAAATGTGGAAACAAATCCAGACAATCACATTGTCTGATTTTTGAAAGAATTTATTTGCAAATTATGGTGGAAAATAAGTATTTGGTCACCTACAAACGAGCAAGATTTCTGGCTCTCACAGACCTGTATCTTCTTCTTTAAGAGTCTCCTCTGTCCTCCACTCATTACCTGTATTAATGGCACCTGTTTGAACTTGTTATCAGTATAAAAGACACCCGTCCACAACCTCAAACAGTCACACTCCAAACTCCACTAAGGTGAAGACCAAAGAGCTATCGAAGGACACCAGATACAAAATTGTAGACCTGCACCAGGCTGGGAAGACTGAATCTGCAATAGGCAAGCAGCTTGGTGTGAAGAAATCAACTGTGGGAGCAATAATTAGAAAATGGAAGACATATAAGACCACTGATAATCCCCCTCAATTTGGGGCTCCACGCAAGATCTCACCCTGTGGGGTCAAAATGATCACAAGAACGGTGAGCAAAAATCCCAGAAAAAAATGACCTGCAGAGAGCTGGGACTAACGTAACAAAGGCTACCATCAGTAACACACTATGCTGCCAGGGACTCAGATCCTGCAGTGCCAGATGTGTCCCCTGCTTAAGCCAGTACATGTCCGGGCCTGTCTGAGGTTTGCTAGAGAGCATTTGGATGATCCAGAAGAGAATTGGGAGAATGTAATATGGTCAGATGAAACCAAAGTAGAACTGTTTGGTAGAAACACAACTCATCGTGTTTGGAGGAGAGAGAATGCTGAGTTGCAACCAAAGAACACCATACCTACTGTGAAGCATGGGGGTGGCAACATCATGCTTTGGGGCTGTTTCTCTGCAAAGGGAACAGGGCGACTGATCTGTATACTTGAAATAATGAATGGGGCCATGTATTGTGAGATTATGAGTGCAAACCTCCTCCCATCAGCAAGGGCATTGAAGATGAAACGTGGCTGGGTCTTTCAGCATGACAATGATCCCAAACACACTGCCCAGGCAACGAAGGAGTGGCTTCATAAGAAGCATTTCAAGGTTCTGGAGTGGCCTAGCCAGTCTCCAGATCTCAACCCCATAGAAAACCTTTGGAGGGAGTTGAAAGTCCGTGTTGCCCAGCGACAGCCCCAAAATATCACTGCTCTAGAGGAGATCTGCATGGAGGAATGGGCCAACATACAAGCAACAGTGTGTGACAACCTTGTGAAGACTTACAGAAAACGTTTGACCTCTGTCATTGCCAACAAAAGATTCATAACAAAGTATTGAGATGAACTTTTGATATTGAGCTCTTTTGCAAAGACAATCGGAATTTCCGTTAGGAACTTTTTCCGTCGGAAAAATAGAGAACCTGCTCTCAATCTTTTGCTGGCGGAAATTCCGCCAGCAAAAGTCTGATGGAGCATACACAGGGTTGGAATTTCCGACCAAAAGCTCACATCGGACTTTTGCTGGCGGAATTTCCGATTGTTTGTATGGTGCATAACACATGGGTGCTCAACCTGTGGCCCTCCAGGTGTTGCAGAACTACAAGTCCCATCATGCCTCTGTCTGTGGAAGTCATCCTTGTAGCTGTCAGCCTTGCAAGGCCTCATGGGACTTGTAGTTTTGCAACAGCTGGAGAGCCACAGGTTGAGCACCCATGCTCTAACAGGTTTTCTTCTAAGACTGCCCTATATTTGGCTCCATCCATCTTCCCATCAACTCTGACCAGCTTCCCTGTCACTGCTGATGAAAAGCATCCCCACAACATGATGCTGCCACCACCATGTTTCATGGTGGGGTGGTGTGTTTAGAGTGATGTGCGGTGTTAGTTTTCTGTTACACATAGCTTTTGCTTTTAGGCCAAAAAGTTCAATTTTGGTCTTCCACATGTTTGCTTTGTCCCCCACATGGCTTCTCGTAAAACTGCAAATGGGACTTCTTATGGCTTTCTTTCAACAATGGCTTTCTTCTTGCGACTCTATAATAAAGGCCAGATTTGTGGAGTGTACGACTAATAGCTGTCCTGTGGACAGATTCTCCCACCCGAGGTGTGGATCTCTGCAGCTCCTCCAGAGTTACCATGGGCCTCTTGGCTGCTTCCCTGATTAATGCTCTCCTTGCCCAGCCTGTCAGTTTAGGTGGACGGCCATGTCTTGGTAGGTTTGCAGTTGTACCATACTCTTTCCATTTTCAGATGATGGATTGAACAGTGCTCTGTGGGATGGTCTAAGCTTGGGATATTTTTTATAACCTAACCCTACTGTAAACTTCTCCACAACTTTATCCCTGACCTGTCTGGTGTGTTTCTTGGCCTTCATGATGCTGTTTGTTCACTAAGGTTCTCTAACAAACCTCTGAGGGCTTCACAGAACAGCTGTATTTATACTGAGATTAAATTACACACAGGTGGACTCTATTTACTCATTAGGTGACTTCTGAAGGCAATTGGTTCAAACTAGATTTTAGTTTGGGGTATCAGAGTATAGGGGGCTGAATATAAATGCATGCCACACTTTTCACATATTTATTTGTAAAACATTTTGAAAAACATTTATCATTTTCCTTCCACTTCACAATTATGTGCTGCTTTGTGTTGTTCTATCACATAAAATCCCAAAAAATACATTTTTGGTTGTAACATGACAAAATGTGGAACATTTCAAGGGGTGTGAATACTTTTTCAAGGCACTGTATATTATGTGGGGGTAGTTTAAACAAAGAAAAAGATAAAGATAAACTCCTGCGCTCCTGAGGGTGTAGTTGGTATGGGTACGTAGTACTGTTGTAATGGCCGAACTGGAGAAGATGATCAAGTGTGTCCCGCTGCCTGGACTCACCCGGGGTGGTCTGAAGAAGATAGTGTGGGAAGAAAGGGTGGAAGGCACGTGATCAAACACTAGCATCAAATTCTACAGGTTATTCATAAGTGATAAAATACATACATGTAGTAAACATACTAGTAAACATACTACGTTTTGTAGAAAAGGGTTACACGCTTGTAGTGTTACAAGAGGAACATGCCCGAACGGGGCAAATGCCATAATATTGGCTGACGTGTTTCGAGGATAACCTCTTCATCAGAGCTTTGAAAGGTGAAAAACCAGTCTGTGTAGACACATGGGCCAACACATATGCACATGGGAAGGAGTGGATAGTGGGGAGATATAAAACGTGTAGAAAGGTTAGTTCTCCTTAACTCCATATAGGTCCACATATGAGTGCTCTATGGCAGCAAGAGTGTGTGTGCAAGGAGTCCTACTTGTAGGAATGGGACAGTCCGGTGTACCTGTTGCATGTAAGATCTGACTTGTAGCCAGTTTTATTTAAAAGGTTGCATGAAAATCAAACAAAACAGAAAACAAATCCTTGCCATCCAGGCACAAACTAAACACTTCAGGTTCCTAGCTCACAGTCACCAACAAACCAAACATAATGCAAACTTTTTTTTTTTCTCACAAAGCAATCTCCACATCAATAGCTCCCTCAGGTTTGGCTTCCTGAGTCCCAGGCCAAGAGCAATCTCTTACACCTTCCTTATTTATTCCACTTGCTGGTGGTCACAAGTGGACCACAAAATCTGGGCCGTAACCAACCATGCCAAGGTGGCCTGAAAAACCTGGGCCGGATTCAATCTTAATTTTCTGCATATGAACGCATGCAAGGTATCTATAAATCACCTCACCTTTTATAATGTCACAATATACAGTAAATATACAGTGGGGACGGAAAGTATTCAGACCCTCTTAAATTTTTCACTCTTTGTTATATTGCAGCCATTTGCTAAAATCATTTAAGTTCATTTTTTTTCCTCATTAATGTACACACAGCACCCCATATTGACAGAAAAACACAGAATTGTTGACATTTTTGCAGATTTATTAAAATAGAAAAACTGAAATATCACATGGTCCTAAGTATTCAGACCCTTTGCTCAGTATTTAGTAGAAGCACCCTTTTGATCTAATACAGCCATGAGTCTTTTTGGGAAAGATGCAACAAGTTTTTCACACCTGGATTTGGGTATCCTCTGCCATTCCTCCTTGCAGATCCTCTCCAGTTCTGTCAGGTTGGATGGTAAACGTTGGTGGACAGCCATTTTTAAGTCTCTCCAGAGATGCTCAATTGGGTTTAAGTCAGGGCTCTGGCTGGGCAATTCAAGAACAGTCACGGAGTTGTTGTGAAGCCACTCATTCGTTATTTTAGCTGTGTGCTTAGGGTCAATGTCTTGTTGGGAGGTAAACCTTCGGCCCAGTCTGAGGTCCTGAGCACTCTGGAGAAGGTTTTCATCCAGGATATGCCTGTACTTGGCCGCATTCATCTTTCCCTCCATTGCAACCAGTCGTCCTGTCCCTGCAGCTGAAAAACACCCCCACAGCATGATACTGCCACCACCATGCTTCACTGTTGGGACTGTATTGGACAGATGATAAGCAGTGCCTGGTTTTCTCCACACATACCGCTTAGAATTAAGGCCAAAAAGTTCTATCTTGGTCTCATCAGACCAAAGAATCTTATTTCTCACCATCTTGGAGTCCTTCAGGTGTTTTTTAGCAAACTCCATGCGGGCTTTCATGTGTCTTGCACTTTGGAGAGGCTTCCATTGGGTCACTCTGCAATAAAGCCCCGACTGGTGGAGGGCTGCAGTAATGGTTGACCTTCTACAACTTTCTCCCATCTCCCGACTGCATCTCTGGAGCTCAGCCACAGTGATCTTTGGGTTCTTCTTTACCTCTCTCACCAAGGCTCTTCTCCCCCGATAGCTCAGTTTGGCTGGACGGCCAGCTCTAGGAAGGGTTCTGGTCATCCCAAACGTCTTCCATTTAAGGATTATGGAGGCCGCTGTGCTTTTAGGAACCTTAAGTGCAGCAGTAATTTTTTTGTAACCTTGGCAAGATCTGTGCCTTGCCACAATTCTGTCTCTGAGCTCTTCAGGCAGTTCCTTTGACCTCATGATTCTCATTTGCTCTGACATGCACTATGAGCTGTAAGGTCTTATATAGACAGGTGTGTGGCTTTCCTAATCAAGTTCAATCAGTATAATCAAACACAGCTGGACTCAAATGAAGGTGTAGAACCATCTCAAGGATGATCAGAAGAAATGGACAGCACCTGAGTTAAATATATGAGTGTCACAGCAAAGGGTCTGAATACTTAGGACCATGTGATATTTCAGTTTTTCTTTTTTAATAAATCTGCAAAAATGTCAACAATGCTGTGTTTTTCTGTCAATATGGGGTGCTGTGTGTACATTAATGAGGAAAAAAATGAACTTAAATGATTTTAGCAAATGACTGCAATATAACAAAGAGTGAAAAATTTAAGGGGGTCTAAATACTTTCCGTCCCCATTGTATTGTGATGGCCAAGTTTGTATTGATCCATTATTGATTGCCAGATTGGTGTATGTTTATGCATGTTAGCTCTTACCTGGCGTTATAAGTAATACAAATGCATGAACTTAAGTGCTGGGTAGAATTGCTAATATTGTTTACATATTGTCAATTATAATTTGGGCTACAGGAGGGAAGGGAATTCCACTAGTATTCTATGGACTGTTTATATATACAATTTCCTAAAAGGAAAAAAAAAAAGATTTTTGATAATTTGAGCATATTTTTCACTACTTAATTATTTTTGTTTCATCTGTTTTAAAATGTACGCACCTCACTGGTTTATTTAGGTGCTTAATATGTGGAATATGGCAAGCATTATTTTTTTAATTTTGTACTTTGATGAAAAATCTTCCCATGGATGGAAATGATTTTGAACTCATCTGTAGAGAAAATTAAAATATCAAAAAACTGACTGGGCATTGCTAAACAGAATGTTGGGATAGGTTTTGGTATTTTCATCCTTCTCAGGGAAATATTTGATCAACAATGGCCACAATAACAGACTGCAAAATCTTCCACCTTTTGGATCTCTGCTAAATTACCTAATATGCTGTCAACTTATCAAAATTCTGTATCTGTCCCCTACTGCCCAAAAGCTTTTGGACTGATGATCCACTGCCTGCATTGCTCCCATACTTCCTAAGATATTATAGTGTATAGTAGTAATATGGTTTGTAAATTTATTCACCATATATTTTTCTCCCTTCCACCCTAATGGACTATAGGTTTATTCCCCCAATGTCTATTTCTCTAATACCTGATAGACTATAGGTTATATGTTTTATCATCATAAGTCTCTACCTTATACCCTAATATACTATAGGTTGCATCTTCATCTATATGAGAATGTTGTACTGATGGTAACTATAAATTATGTTTCTGAGTAATGTCAAAAACCTAATTATCATGGGCCAGATGGCTCCAGCAGAACCTTGTTAGACCATGTGAATTTGTAGTGACTGATTGCTCTGATAGATTACAGTGCCTTGCAAAAGTATTCACCCCCCTTGGCTTTTTACCTATTTTGTTACATTACTTCAGAAGTCAAATAAGTAGTGAAATGATGTCCACCTGTGTGCAATCTATGTGTCACATGATCTGTCATTACATATAAACACCTTTTTGAAAGGCCCCAGAGGCTGCAACACCTAAGCAAGAGGCACCACTAACCAAACACTGCCATGAAGACCAAGGAACTCTCCAAACAAGTAAGGGACAATGTTGTTGAAAAGTACAAGTCAGGGTTAGGTTATAAAAAAAATCCAAATCTTTGATGATCCTTAGGAGCACCATCAAATCTATCATAACCAAATGGAAAGAGCATGACACAACAGCAAACCTGCCAAGAGACAGCCGCACACCAAAACTCATGGACCAGGCAAGGAGGGCATTAATCAGAGAGGCAGCACAGAGACATAATGTAACCCTGGAGGAGCTGCAGAGTTCCACAGCAGAGACTGCAGTATCTGTACATAGGAAAACAATAAGCCGTACACTCCATAGTTGGGCTTTATGACAGAGTGGCCAGAAGAAAGCCATTACTTTCAGCAAGAAACAAAATGGCACATTTCGAGTTTACGAAAAGGCATGTGGGAGACTCCCAAAATGTATGGAGGAAGGTGCTCTGGTCTGATAAGACTAAAATTTAACTTTTTGGCCATCAAAGGAAACGCTATGCCTGGCGCAAACCCAACACATCACATCACCCAAAGAACACCATCCCCACAGTGAAACATAGTGGTGTTGGGATGTTTTTCAGCAGTCGGGACTGAGAAAATGGTCAGGGTTGAGGGAAAGATGGATCGTTCTAAATACAGGGATATTCTTGAGCAAAATCTGTACCACTCTGTGTGTGATTTGAGGCTAGGATGGAGGTTCACCTTCCAGCAGGACAATGATCCCAAACACACTGCTAAAGCAACACTTGAATGGTTTAAGGGGAAACATGTACATGTGTTGAAATAGCCTAGTCAAAACCCAGACCTCAATCCAATAGAAAATCTGTGGTCAGACTTAAAGATTGCTGTTCACAAGTGCAAACCATCCAACTTGAAGGAGCTGGAGCAGTTTTGCAAGGAGGAATGGGCAAAAATCCCAGTGGTAAGATGTGGCAAGCTCATAGAGACTTATCCAAAGCAACTTGGAGCTGTGATAGCTGCAAAAGGTGGCTCTACAAAGTATTGACTTTAAGGGGGCGAATAGTTATGCAAATTGACTTTTTCTGTTATTTTGACCTATTTGTTGTTTGCTTCACAATAAAAAAAACATCTTCAAAGTTGTGGGCATGTTCTGTAAATTACATTATGCAAATCCTCAAACAATCCATGTTAATTCCAGGTTGTGAGGCAACAAAACACGGACTCATCAGCACAATACAGGTGGACAACACATATCATGGATGGTAAATTCATGTCATGTAAAATACTGCATATTCCTTTCTTTAGATAGATCACTGCAAACAGAAGAAATAGATTCTTGCAATGTATGGGACCTGGCTGGATTCAGTCATGAGACCTTCTATATTGTCTATAACTGTGCTATGATCTTTATCGCTCCCTCCACTTTTCCTTTTAACCATATCTGTCTCTCACTCAACATATCTGCATTCTTCTGATTCATGTCTAGTACGAACAATTATTAAGTGGAACTTTACCCATAACAATTTGATAAAAAATAATATTCTTTAGCAAGAAACATACATTCCACATTAATATTTATGCTACCAAAATGAGTGTGTGCTGTAAATTGCCTCCAGCATTGCTCCTGTTTCTTCTTGCTGTAGGTTGACACTTTGCTGAAGCCCAGAGTCCCTGAACAGCAGTAAATCAGAAAGCGGATCTGAACCCATCGATTTAACAGTTTAAAAAACATTGCTAACTATCACATTTGCTTATGTTCTCAACCAAACCGTCAAACCATCAAATGGCTGGTGTCATAACTGATCACATAAGCAGCACCAGGGCAACCGCAGATCAAACAGAGGCTAAGATAGCAACTTCCTTAGCTATAAAGGATAGGGCTATTTAGTTCCGCTTTAAGGCTGTCAGCAGATCTGCCTCTACAAATTCATCAGTGGCTAAAAATGAGCAACTGAGCATGTGCAGAGCATGGTGAGACAGTGTATTACTGGATTTTAACAGTGCTAATTTTGGCAGCGAATTTTGGTTTAGTTTTAGTCTAATGCCCTGTACACATGGTCGGATTTTACGATGGAAAATGTGTGATAGGACCTTGTTGTCGGAAATTCTGACCGTGTGTAGGCTCCATCACACATTTTCTATCGGATTTTCCGACACACAAAGTTTGAGAGCAGGATATAAAATTTTCCGACAACAAAATCCGTGTGTACACAAATCCGACAGACAAAGTGCCACGCATGCTCAGAATAAATAAAGAGATGAAAGCTATTGGCCACTGCCCCGTTTATAGTCCAGACGTACGTGTTTTACGTCACCGTGTTTAGAACGATCGGATTTTCCAACAACTTTGTGTGACCGTGTGTATGCAAGACAAGTTTGAGCCAACATCCATCGAAAAAAATCCTAGGATTTCGTTGTCGGAATGTCCGAACAAAGTCCGACCGTGTGTACGGGGCATTAGTCTTAGGACTAAAATGGCATTTAAGTTTTAGTCCCATCTTAGTCTTCTGCAAGTGTTTTAGTTTTAGTCATATTTAGTCGACTAAATCTCCAGTACATTTTAGTCAACTAAAAGCATTTCCCTACAATTTCCAAACTCCTGGAGTGAAAAATCGAATCGGTTACTATTTATGGTATTAAGGTTTGAACATGCACTACAGACACAGATTTAGTCATTATATAAGGTCTTTAAGGTAAACCAAGTTTCGTTACAAGAATATTGCTTTTGGACAGAAGTGTAACGTTAAACTAATTAAAAAGAAAAAAAAACCTCTATGTGTGATGATGCCACCATGCAGGAGACATTTACTTGAACTTATCTGCTTTAAGAAAATATATAATGTTGGGGGGGGGGGGTGTTTATGTAATTTTCAGGCCTAAATTGATTTTTAAAGCATGGGTGCAAAAACAGCTCTGGCAGCAGAAGGGTTAATCCTGCACAGATCAGACAGTGTGCTGCTCTCCCATAGGGAACACGCTGTGAAGCTTATTGACAAAGAGCAGGTCTCCTTCAGAGGGCCTCTATATGTCAGTATTAAGTGTGAGTGTGTGACAGTGTGTGAGAGGGTTAACTACACAGCCAAGCCCCCATCATCCTAATAGAACATCCCCTTTCAGGCTGCAGATAACAGCCATTGATAGTCTAACTTTCCGCAGACAGCCACCTATCTCCATCCATAGGAAGCAGGCAGAGCTCCGTGGAAACCAGAAGTTCTGAGGGTAAACGTCCCTGCCCCAGATTTTCACTTAATTTTTCGTTCATTAACTACTTCAGCCCAGGAAGATTTTACTCCCTTCCTGACCAGAGCACTTATTACAATTTGGCACTGAGTCGCTTTAACTGACAATTGTGCGGTCATGCGAAGCTGTACCCAGACTAAATTTGCGTTCTTTTTCCTACAAATAGAGCTTTCTTTTGATGGTATTTGATCACCTCTGCGGTTTTTATTTTTTGCGCTATAAACAAAAAAAAAGCCACAATTTTGAAAGAAAATCAATATTTTTTACTATTTACTTTACTATTTTTGCTATAATAAATATCCCCCCAAATATATAAGAAAACAAATTTCTTCCACAGTTTAGGCCAATATGTATTCTTCTACATATTTTTGGTAAAAGTTATTGCGTCTACAAAATAGAGGATAGATTTATGGCATTTTTATAAATTTTTTTTTCATTAGTAATGGTGGCAATCTGCTATTTGTATTGTGACTGCGACATTGTGGCAGACAGATCAGACACTTTTGACACTATTTTGGGACCATTGGCATTTATACAACGATCAGTGCTATAAAGATGCACTGAATACTGGTTAAATGCCACTGGCAGGGAAGGGGTTAAACACTAGGGGGCGATAAAGGGGTTAACTGTGTTCCCTCAGCATGTTCTAACTGTAGGGGGGGTGGGCTCACTAGAACATGACAGATCACTGCTCCCGATCACTGGGAGCAGTAGATCCCTGTCATGTTGCTAGGCAGAACAGGGAAATGTCTTGTTTACATAGGCATCTCCCCGTTCTGCCTCTCCATGCCACGATCACGGGCCACCGGCGGATATTGAGTTTGCGGGACCCACGGGCACGTGGCGATGTATGGGTATGTTGTTTTGCACACCCGTGCCACTTTGCCGATGTATATTGGCGTCAGCCGGTCGGCAAGTGGTTAATAACATGCCTCCTGACCCGAGATTTGCTTTTTGATGATTCTTGACCTGTGCTATGTCTTTATGTAAACACCACCTTCGCTGCCTATTTTCTATTTATAAAATGTATTCTTGCCCAAAAATTCTATATATTAACTTGGTTATCTGTCATCTCACAAATTATGTCTGGTGAAACAACAAAGACATATGAAGGCTATGGCTTGGTAGCGTTAGATGTTAGAAAATAATCCTATTTGTGGGGATCATCAGTGAAGATAAGGCACTCCTTAGATCCATTCCAACCACCGGTGAGACAGAGTTATCACTTAATTCTCTGACATTTCCTCAGGCCCTGAAAATTTTCAAAATTTGCAACCATGTCCAGCAATTCTCTGCTTCCTTTTTCCAATAAACAGTTCACATTGAGAGTAAACAAAATTTCAAAAGTGCAGTAGAAAAAAAAAAATCTAACCAAAGGTCATTAGTTGCAATTCATACATAGTGCTCAAAGTGAATTTTAGCTTTGCTAAACAGCAGGCTCATTGGTTGCTGGTGGGCAGTACAAGGACTTGATACTTGCTTCAAGTGATTCTCTGTTTCCCTGATCTGCCACCAGAGGTTGTGTAGTAAAGTAGAGTATAGAGTCCTTGTGGAGCCTGACTTCAAATAAACCTGTTCTGCTTTGTGCAGGGCAATGATTAAATTTAAAAAGTTGATAAAGAAAAAGGGGAGTTCAATGAAATGTGTGATACACAGATAACATAGTGATGCACAAAGGTACATAGGTTTATTTATACAAATACACATAAAAACATGATACATTGGAGCTATAAAGAGCTGATATGCATATAATTGACAACAGATAAATTCATGATTTCACATAGTACATACAATTCATATACATAATTTGAATATAAATGCATAATTGAATAAAAGACTGCATCTGATAAGCTCAACGCGTTTTGTGGATGAAGCTCTACTTCTTCAGGGACAAGTGCAGAATGTATGTCTACAAAAATTATATACATGAGATTATTTAAATAAAATCTGATGAAAATAAGGGCGTAAGAGTAAACAAGACACCTCAAAGTTACTTACATATCAGCTCCAAAATGTGTCATAGGATGCTGAAAACTGAAGCTTGAGGAAGGCTGGGAAAGATGTCCCTACCGGGAGCTGTGGGGACATGGACCTGCAGTATCAGGCACCTGCAAAAAGAATATTAGGCATGTAGAAATAAATTAACATTCAACGAGTCTGAAACTCATTGAAATAATGTTCCAACAATGATATTCCTTTGTGGTGCAGCAATGCTGAGTTATTGTTTGCAGCATCCAGGCACATGCAAATATCAATAGCTCTGACCCTGTACAGGATGCCAGGGCTGGGTCCTGCATGGTGGTATGTGGTATCCATTGTTTGGATTGTGGTCCCTTTAAGGGGGTCGACAGGAGACAATTGGAGTAATTGGGAGTAATTCTTACCCATGCAAGGGTGATTTGGTATAGAGGAAAACACTGATTTGCAGTTTTCCCAGGATTGTTAAGTACTGATATAGGACCCATGTGGAGACTTGAAGAGATCTTGGGTGGGAAAAACCCGCACACCCTAACTACAAGTATCTTGGTCCTGTAAGGGTTAACATGCCTGTGAGAGAGGGCAGGAAGCAGCCCATGGGTGTCCATGAGGTGTTGTGTGGAACACAACACACTTGTGAGAAAGAGCTGTGTGCTGTTTGGTTACTGCTGAGCTGTGGTAACCTTTTCTTTGGACTCCTGGAGCAGATGGGGACATTAAACCTTGTTAAGGGACAAGTTTATGCTGATGGTGAGCCAAAGGTTTGCTTTGTTCCAGAGATTGGTGGACTGTTATGTTTTTGTCATGCTGGCAAATGAGATGTTTTTGCTCTCCTTTTTGAAAAATAAAGATTGTTTATTTTTTATAAGGCTCCAGAACCCCCAAATATCAAACCGTATATAGTTTCTATGCAGCTGATAATCCACTCTCTGCAAAAGAATATATGAAAGGTGAAGAAACAACAGATTTTTTACCGCAAATTACTCATTAATGGTAAAATAAATTTAACATTTAAAAGTGATTTCTGTAATGTCATAGCATGCCCTACAATACTGTGAGCTTGCCTCATGATACTTCAATGACAAAGACAAAGGGTAAATCCAGCCAAACAATTAAATACACAGATAAAATACATACATGAGAGCTGTTTTACCTGTCCAAGTATTTGTATTCCTATCCATCCAGTACTGACATTTAAAGGTAACCTGTCATGAGAGAAATGAGGAGGCAGCTACTGCTGATCATTAAGTCTAAAAAAAAAATATATATATATATATATATATATATATATATATATATATAATTTATTTATTTTATTTTTTTAAAGCGGCCTCGCTATCATATAAATGCATTCTCTTCAGTGCTTCCTTGGTCACTAACCTGGTTCAAGTATAGACATATGGATTGTGACACTTTTCTAATACATTTACAGCATGCATGTTCTGGGTTTGTGCCTCTTTTATGACAGGGCAACTTTAAATAGTCCCCTCGCACAGCACAGTCAAGCTAATAAAAACACAAAATTATGTGGCGCTCACTAACGCTAACAGATAAAACAAATACGTGCAATAATAATTAACCAATAGTTCATATATCCTAGGTCACAATGAAAAAACAATAGAAAGCAGTATCATAGAATACAATAAAATGCAATGTACTTGATAAATCCAGAAATATCTAGAACACAATATAAGACAATGGGAACATATCTCATCAAGTGCAATAATAAATATCCAATAGTAGAAAGTGCAATAAAGTTACAAAGTAAAACATGTAACTCATTCAAAATAAAGTGCAACAAATATTAAAGTGACAATGTTCAAAGAAAAAAAGGGGCACATTAATGTGTGTGATGAATGTCCCAAACGTGGCTGATGAAATTATAATGAATGAAATTAATTATAATAAATAATGACTAATAATCAATTAAGAAAGTGCAATAAAGTTACAAGTTAAAACAAGTAGTTCATTCAAAAATAGAGTGCACAAAAATATAAAAGTGACAATGTGCAAAGAGAAAAGACACACTAATGTGTGTGGTAAATGTCCCAAGTGAACAATCAAGGGGCTAATAAATAAAATAAAATCCAATAAGCAAATGGTGTAACTCCCAAAGAAATAAGTATAATCCAATATAGAGTATAATGCAGCTCCTAATATCATCAAGATCCGATCTTCTGATAGCACTGGTAGAGAGAAGTGGAAGTGCAAAAGGACAGTCACTGTGAGGGAAAGTGTCCCGGATAAATAAGAATAATCAGATCATGCTCCGGCGCTCGACATCTGTTTCCCCCAGCCCCTCACCTGTAGTAATGGGCCGAATCGAGCATGAACCGACAGGTGAAGCACTCCACAGAGGATCTGGTTATGATCACAGTGCACGAGGAGACTTGATATGCAATTCACAATTGGACTCTTTCACCCTCAGTATATGCCATCGGATATGTAGTAATAGATAGAAATGGGCTCCATAGTGCAGTGTTTAAAAATTTTATTGATGATAAAAACAAGTAGTAACTTACATAGAAAATCGGTGATAGCAGCAAAGTGAATGGATGTTTCCGGGTTCAGCCGTCCCCTGGAAACAACGGCACATGGCTCCTCTCTGACGCGTTGCGTCACTAACACGTGCCTTTTTGAAAAAGTCACGTGTTAGTGACGCAACGCGATAATACTCTATATTGGATTATACTTACTTCTTTGGGAGTTACACCATTTGCTTATTGGATTTTATTTTATTTATTAGCCCCTTGAATGTTCACTTGGGATATTTACCTCACACATTAGTGTGTCTTTTCTCTTTGCACATTGTCACTTTTATATTTTTGTGCACTCTATTTTTGAATGAACTACTTGTTTTATCTTGTAATCTTATTGCACTTTCTTAATTGATTATTAGTCATTATTTATTATAATTTATTTCATTCATTATAATTTCATCAGCCACTTTGGTTGTACGTTTGGGACATTCATCACACACATTAATGTGCCCCTTTTTGTCTTTGCACATTGCCACTTTAATATTTGTTGCACTTTATTTTAAATGAGTTACATGTTTTACTTTGTAACTTTATTGCACTCTCTACTATTGGATTTGTATTATTGCACTTGATGAGATGTTCCCATTGTCTTATAATGTGTTCTAGGTATTTCTGGATTTATCAAGCACATTGCACTTTATTGTATTCTATGATACTGCTTTCTATTGTTTTTTCACTGTGACCTAGAATATATGAACCATTGGTTAAGTATTATTGCATGTATTTGTTTTATTTCTTAGCATTAGTGAGTGCCACATAATTTTGTGTTTTTATTTGTTTGCGTTATGTGAGTATACTTTTATATGTAGGCAGCTCCTTTCCAGCATATTTGAGTAGTGTGGCTGTGCGCATTAGCATTTTTAGATCTGTTTCACAGTCAAGCTAATGCTCCTCTGTAGCAGCCAGCCTATGTCCAGCGAAAACAGTCAGGCATGCACCCACTGAACACTCCCTTGCATTGACCCAATGTTTACCTATCCGGGAATTGGAGGTCCATCTTGTTGAGCAGCTTGGGACTGGAACCCTTACAAGCATCAGGATCCGATAAGGATAAATGTACATGCACTCCATGGGGAACTGATGTCAGTATTCTTGACTGGGTAATGTGAACTATACCAAACTGTGCTGTTTTTACTTGTTTGAAGACATGGTTTCATGAATCCTATCGTTCATGGATACAGAGAATGCTCTTCATTAGTCTGGTCTATTGCTGGAGTGCGAGGGAGTTACATGCTTGCAGTTACAGATGGAATTGACTTTTGCTCATATATGACTATATCTGATGTTATTGCAAGCTGTTAACGATTGTTTCCTTCTCTGGACCACTATAACCTTGCTTTCCCCTTGACAATCATTCTGAGGGGAGGTGTGTTTAATCAGCTTATACCTGAGACTTTTCATTGCATTTCTCTACACTAGGAATTCTCTCAAAGGATTTCCATGCTTCCCACATATACCTACAGTCAGGTCCATAAATATTGGGACATCGACACAATTCTAATCTTTTTGGCTCTATACACTACCACGATGGATTTGAAATGAAACTAACAAGATGTGCTTTAACTAAAGAAATTCAGCATTTAATTTAATGTGTAGAAATTACAACAGTTTGTATATGTGCCTCCCACTTTTTAAGGGGCCAAAAGTAATTTGGACAGATTATCATCCATCAAACTTTCACTTTTTAATACTTGGTTGCAAATCCTTTGCGGTCAATTACAGCCTGAAGTCTGGAACGCATAGACATCACCAGACGCTGGGTTTCATCCCTCGTGATGCTCTGCCAGGCCTCTACTGCAACTGTCTTCAGTTCCTGCTTGTTCTTGGGGCATTTTCCCTTCAGTTTTGTCTTCAGCAAGTGAAATGCATGCTCATTCGGATTCAGGTCAAGTGATTGACTTGGCCATTGCATAACAGTCCACTTCTTTCCCTTAAAAAACTCTTTGGTTGCTTTCGCAGTATGCTTCGGGTCATTGTCCATCTGCACTGTGAAGCGCCGTCCAATGAGTTCTGAAGCATTTTGCTGAATATGAGCAGATAATATTGCCCGAAACATTTCAGAATTCATCCTGCTGCTTTTGTCAGCAGTCACATCCTCAATAAATACAAGAGAACCAGTTCCATTGGCAGCCAAACATGCCCATGCCATGACACTACCACCACCATGCTTCACTGATGAGGTGGTATGCTTTGGATCATGAGCAGTTCCTTTCCTTCTCCATACTCTTCTTTTCCCATCACTCTGGTACAAGCTGATCTTGGTCTCATTTGTCCATAGGATGTTGTTCCAGAACTGTGAAGGCTTTTTTAGATGTTGTTTGGCAAACTCTAATCTGGCCTTCCTGTTTTTGAGGTTCACCAATGGTTTACATCTTGTGGTGAACCCTCTGTATTCACTCTGGTGAAGTCTTCTCTTGATTGTTGACTTCGACACACATACACCTACCTCCTGGAGAGTGTTCTTGATCTGGCCAACTGTTGTGAAGGGTGTTTTCTTCACTGGGGAAAGAATTCTTCGGTCATCGACCACAGTTGTTTTCCGTGGTCTTCCGGGTCTTTTGGTGTTGCCGAGCTCACCGGTGGGTTCTTTCTTTTTATGGATGTTCCAAACAGTTGATTTGGCCGCACCTAATGTTTTTGCTATCTCTCTGATGGGTTTGTTTTGTTTTTTCAGCCTAATGATGCCTTCACTGATAGTGACAGCTCTTTGGATCTCATATTGAGAGTTGACAGCAACAGATTCCAAATGCAAATAGCACACTTGAAATGAACTCTGGACCTTTTATCTGCTCCTTGTAAATGGGATAATGAGGGAATAACACACAACTGGCCATGGAACAGCTGAGCAGCCAATTGCCCCATTACTTTTGGTCCCTTAAAAAGTGGGAGGCACATATACAAACTGTTGTAATTCCTACACCGTTCACCTGATTTGGATGTAAATACCCTCAAATTAAAGCCGAAAGTCTGCAGTTAAAGCACATCTTGTTTGTTTCATTTCAAATCCATTGTGGTGGTGTACAGAGGCAAAAAGATTAGAATTGTGTCGATTTCCCAATATTTATGGACCTGACTGTATTTAGCACAACCACATGTTTGCTCTCAATTTGCCATGTTGAGGAAATTAGGTTCCTTGTGATGTACATGTACCAACATATGGACAATCATCAATGATGGGGACAATCACCTTATGATCTGTGGAGGGATACTTATTGTCCATATCTTTTTTTCCAAGAAAGATTTTATTGAAACAAAAGAACAGTACGTGGTAACAACATACCATAGGTACATTGGTCTACAATGAAAGGTACATATTAGCACATCATATACACCTTTTGTACATGGAAACATCTCAAACAATTAACAGTCTGCATTTGTAAGTGTAGCCATCAGGATGAGATAGAAAGGGTTCTAGTATGGATAAGTAATGCCGCGTACACACGAGCGGACATTACGGCGGACTTTGCCCGGCGGACTTTGTTTTCTCAAAAGTTGGACGGACTTAGATTTAAAACTTGTTTAAAATTTATCCGTTGAAATCGAGTCCGGTCGAAAAGTCCGCTGTCTGTATGCTAGTTCGACGGACAAAAAGCCATGCTAGGGCAGCTATTGGCTACTGGCTATGAACTTCCTTGTTTTAGTCCGGTCGTACGTCATCACGTACGAATTCGACGGACTTTGGTGGATTGTGTGTAGGCAAGTCCGTTCATTCAGAAAGTCCGTCGGAAAGTACATCGAAAAGTCCGCCGGGCAAAGTCCGCCGTAATGTCCGCTCGTGTGTACGCGGCATAAGTCAACAGATATGGAAAACCATAAAGCTTGAGCCTCATTTCTGTGATAATGAAGAGCTTGGGGGGAGAGAAATAATAATGCTGGCTAATGTCCATATCTTATTTATGTGTATAGAAACACATTAATTGTGATATCACCTATTATAGACATCACTGGGTCACCATGCCTGTGGATGTGTGTGGGTTTTAAGTGTGTGTTGAATATTATGTGTGGGTTTTTTGGGTACCTTTTTAGTAAAGTTTAACATATTTCTAGTATTTGATAATAAAATTCTGGTTTGACTAAGCCCAGTGAGTCGTAGTACAATTTTTTTTTATGTTCACTCCTTGAGTGGTTGAGCCAAAAGATTGTTTTTTATTTTCAGTTTTGCTCAGGTCGATAACACTACTAACAGTTAGGCGATACAGTGGTTCTCCTCTCCACACCTAGCTTGCTGACTGGACAGGCAACAGGCTAGATAAAATAATGCCTTACTTTGCTCTCTACTCCTATCAGTCTTATACATCATTTATATCTGTCTGCTTGTTAGCTTTAAAGTGTAACTAAAGGCAAAACTTTTTTTTTTGGTTAGCCAAAACATGAAGTGAGAGGAAATCTCTCCAAAGTGAGGGAATCACAGCATATTACCAGGGTCACCCTCTAACTGTCCTGGTGTCATCCTACAATTTGGGATTTTGGATTTGTTTACGTTCATTTTCGATAAAACGATAAACAGGACAAATAGAGAGAATAAATCTCTGTAACAGGAGCACAGACAGCTATAAAACCTGATGGGTGTTCTAAGCCCTCTGCACTCTATGCAAAACTAAAGAGAAAAACGTTTGCCTTTAGTTATACTTTAAATAAAGAGTCAGAAGGCAAATATACAGTGCCTTGCAAAAGTATTCACCCCCTTGGCTTTTTACCTATTATGTTACATTACAGCCTTTAGTTCAATGTTTTTTAATCTGAATTATATGTGATAGATCAGAACACAATAGTCTAAGTTGGTGAAGTAAAATTAGAAAAATATATACATAAAACAATTTTTCAGAAATAAAAAACTGATAATTGGCATGTGCGTATGTATTCACCCCCTTTGTTATGAAGCCCATAAAAAGCTCTGGTGCAATCAATTACCTTCAGAAATCACATAATTAGTGAAATGATGTCCACCTGTGTGCAATCTAAGTGTCACATGATCTTTCATTACATATACACACCTTTTTGAAAGGCCCCAGAGGCTGCAACACCTAAGCAAGAGGCACCACTAACCAAACACTGCCATGAAGACCAAGGAACTCTCCAAACAAGTAAGGGACAATGTTGTTGAGAAGTACAAGTCAGGGTTAGGTTTTAAAAAAATATCCAAATTTTTGGTGATCCCTAGGAGCACCATCAAATCTATCCTAACCAAATGGAAAGAACATGGCACAACAGCAAACCTGCCAAGAGACAGCCGCACTCCAAAGCTCACGGACCGGGCAAGGAGGGCATTAATCAGAGAGGCAGCACAGAGACCTAAGGTAACCCTGGAGGAGCTGCAGAGATCCACATCAGAGACTGCAGTATCTATATATAGGACAACAATAAGCTGTACGCTCCATTGAGTTGGGCTTTATGGCAGAGTGACCAGAAGAAAGCCATTACTTTCAGCAAAAAACAAAATGGCACGTATTGAGTTTTGCGAAAAGGCATTGTGGGAGACTCCCAAAATGTATGGAGGAAGGTGCTCTGGTCTGATGATACTAACATTGAACTTTTTGGCCATCAAAGAAAACGTTATGTCTGGTGCAAACCCAACACATCACATCACCCAAAGAACACCATCCCCACAGTGAAACATGGTGGTGGCAGCATCATGCTGTTGGGATGTTTTTCAGCAGTCGGACTGAGAAACTGGTCAGAGTTGAGAGAAAGATGGATGGTGCTAAATACAGGGATATTCTTGAGAAAAACCTGTACCACTCTATGTGTGATTTGAGGCTAGGATGGAGGTTCACCTTCCAGCAGGACAATGACCCCAAACACACTGCTAAAGCAACACTTGAGTGGTTTAAGGGGAAACATGTAACTGTGTTGGAATGGACTAGTCAAAGCCCAGACCTCAATCCAATAGAAAATCTGTGGTCAGACTTAAAGATTGCTGTTCTCAAGCGTAAACCATCCAACTTGAAGGAGCTGGAGCAGTTTTGCAAGGAGGAATGGGCAAAAATCCCAGTGGTAAGATGTGGCAAGCTCATAGAGACTTTTCCAAAGCAACTTGGAGCTGTGATAGCCGCAAAAGGTGGCTCTACAAAGTATTGACTTTAGGGTAGTGAATAGTTATGCACATCCACTTTAATGCCGGGCATTTTCAGCATTGTCACACTTTGCATGACAATTGCACAGTAATGCAACGCTGTACCCATAAGAAATGTTTATAATTTTTTTTCACACAAATGAGGCTTTCTTTTGATGGTATTTAACCAGCTACCAACCGGCCCATAGCCAAATGATGGCTGCAGGGCGGTTGGGTAACTCTGGGAGCACGTACTATGACGTGATCCCAGAATCCTGCTCTCGCACGCACCCAAGAACATCCGCTGATCGCGGCCGTTTACCATGTGATCGCTCCGTCAAATGACGGAGCGATCACATGTAAACAAACCGGCGTCATGTCATGACGCCGGTTCCTCTCTCCCCTCTCTGTACCGATTGGTACAGAGGGGGAGGGACCAGAGGGCAGCAGCGCTGTGGGCTGGATGTGTAGTGCCCACAGCGCTGCTCAGTGACAAATACAGTCACATCCATCCATGCTCAGCCATCCCCCAAATGCTCAGCAATACCCAGGACTACTCTGTAATGCTCTGCAATACCCGGCAATACTCTGCAATACCCTGCAATACTCTGCAATACCCTGCAATACTCTGCAATGCCCCACAATACTCTGCAATACTCCGCAATACCCCGCAATACTCTGAAATACCCCACAATACTCTGCAATACCCCGCAATACCCTGCAATACTCTGCAATACTCTGCAATGCCTCGCAATACTCTGCAATGCCCCGCAATACTCTGCAATACTCTGCAATACCCTGCAATACCCTGCAATACTCTGCAATACCCCACAATACCCTGCAATACCCCGCAATACTCTGCAATATCCTGCAATACTCTGCAATACCCCGCATTACTCTGCCATACCCAGCCATACTCTGCCATACCCAGTCATACTCTGCCATACCCAGCCATACTCTGCCATACGCTGCAATACCCAGCCATACTCTGCAATACTCGGTGATACCCAGCCATACTTTGCCATACCCAGCCATGCGCAGCCATGCTCGGCCATACTCAGCCATACTCTGCCGTACTCGGCCGTACTCTGCCTCTGTATGTGGCCAGGCTGTGGAAGTCTCACACATGTGATATCGCCGTACTCAGGAGGAGTAGGAGAATCTATTTTGGGGTGTCATTTTTGGTATGTACATGCTATGTGTTAGAAATATTGTATAAATGGACAACTTTGTGTAAAAAAAAAAAATGCGTTTTAACCACTTCCCGCCCGCCGGCCATCATGTGACGTCCTTGAGTTTGTGCGGGGATATCTGAATGATGCCTGCAGCTACAGGCATCATTCAGATATCAGCTTTTTCAGCCGGCAATTCCCTACACGATAAGAATGATCATAGAGGCTGTTCTGCTACTTGATCATTCTTACGGGAGATGAGAGGGGACTCCCCCCCTCCCGCCACCCTCAGGTGCTTCTACCGACTCACAATTTTCTAGCAAATAAATGATGATTTTTACATGTAGAAGAGAAATGTCAGAATTGGCCTGGGTGCTCCTGAACACCTGAAGGTGCTCCTTGCATGTTGGGCCTCTGTATGTGGCCATGCTGTGTAAAAGTCTCACACATGTGGTATCTCCATACTCAGGAGTAATAGCAGAATGTGTTTTGGGGTGTAATTTGTGGTATGCATATGCTGTGTGTGAGAAATAACCTGCTAATATGACAATTTTGTGAAAAAAATAAAAATTAAAAAAAAATCTTGATTTTGCAAAGAATTGTGGGAAAAAATTACAACTTCAAAAAACTCATCATGCATCTTTCTAAATACTTTGGAATGTCTTCTTTCCAAAAAGGGGTAATTTGGGGGGTATTTGTACTTTTCTGGCATATTAGGGTCAAGAAATGAGATAGGCAGTCTGTATTTCAGGTGTGATCAATTTTCATATATTGGCACCATAGCTTTTGCACTCTATAACTTTCACAAAGACCAAATAATATACACCGATTTGGGTTATTTTTGCCAAAAATATGTAGCGGTATAAATTTTGCCCAAAATATATGAAGAAAAAATTACTAATTTGCAAAATTTTATAACAGAAACTAAGAAAAATGCATTTTTTTACAGAATTTTCGGTCTTTTTTCTTTTATAGCGCAAAAAATAAAGAACCCAGCGGTGATTAAATACCACCAAAAGAAAGCTCTATTTGTGTGAAAAAAAGGACAAAAATTTCATTTGGGTACAGTGTTGCATGAGTGAGTAATTGTCATTCAAAAATGTGAGAGCACCGAAAGTTGAAAATTGGTCTGGTTATTCAGGGGGTTTAAGTGCCCAGTTGTCAAGTGGTTAATCACCACTGGGTTTTTTATTTTTTGCTAAATAAATGAAAAACAATTAAAAATTTTGAAAGAAACCCTACATTTTTCTTCATCTCTGTTATAAAATTTTGCAAATAAATAATAGTTTTCAGAAACATAGGTCAAAATGTATTCTGCTACATTTCTTTGGTGAAAAAAACCCAGTGTATATTATTTAGTCTGTAGGAAAGTTATAGAGTCCACAATCTATGGTATATATACAGTATATATCCGAAAATTGATCAATCCTGATGTACTGACACCATGGGGGTGATTTACTAATGCCCTGTACACATGACCGGTTTGCCGTCGGAAAAAACTCTGAAGGTTTTTCTGACTGAGTTCGGATGGAATTCCGCTCAAGCTGTCTTGCCTACACACGGTCACACCAAATTCTGACCGTCCAAAACGCGGTGACGTACAACACGTACGACGGGACTAGAAAATGGACGTTTAATAGCCAGTAGCCAATAGCTTTCATCTCGTACTTGCTTCAGAGCATGCGTCAGTTTTGGTGCGTCAGAACAGCATACAGACGAGCGGTTTTTCTGATAGTAATTTGTTCCGTCTGAAAAATATAGAACATGTTCTCTATCTAAGTCCGTCTAAATTTTCGACAGAAAAAGTCTGATGGGGCATACACACAATCGGAATATACGATGAAAAGCTCCCATCGGACTCTTTCTGTCAGAAATTTGCTTGTGTGTGCGCAGCATAAGAAGAAGGCACTGCACCAGTTCATACATTAATTGGTGCACCAGAAAAGTCATTAATCGAACCGGCGCACATTGAAGCGCAAATATCGATAATAAATACCCACATATGTAAACTGCAACTGTCTCTAGGGTAACAGCGGTTTTCTCATTGATAATAACACTCAATACAATGGGTTAATTTCATCTCATTGGATGTGTCTTGTTAGGTAATTAGTAGGTGTTCTCAGTTAATTAACCTTTATGATGCTAATCTCATTCCTATCACTTCTAATATATCTTTGAAATTAGTTTTTTCTTTTTTTACCGAAATCTTTCAATACATTACAAAGAACAGAGAAGTGTTTCTAAACCCAATAAATTATTTTTTTCCAATCTTGATCTTTAAAGGTGACCATACACTGCAATCAGTTAGATATTAAATACATTAGATTTAGTGCAAGAGCCTGTTTGATTTCCTATAATTTGAATCAATTGTTCAAGTGCGTATTCCTATTACCTATTTTGCCTAAATATCGAGTTGTACAGAGATTGGCCAATCAGATTGCATAGTGCATGATCATCTTAAGTGCCAAATTTGGAATGTAGAAATGCCATGACCCACTTGTATTTTCCAAATGATATTTCTTGGGCATTATGCAAGGCACATGAAAACAACCTTTTTTCAAGACACGCTAGAGTTATCAGGAATCTTCAAACTATGGCTGTCCAGCTGTTGCGGAACTACACATCCCATGAGGCATTGTAAAACTCTGAAAATTCAAGACATGACTAGGCATGTTCCTAAACAACTGGAGGGCCATAGTTTGAAGACCCCTGTGCTATATCATTATTATGCCTCCAGAATTGGGATTGTGGCATCTACCCACTCTGCTGGTGGACACAAGAACCTACATCTATAGATCTCTCTCTCTATCTCTCTTTTTCTCTCTCTCTCTCTCTCTCTCTATATATATATATATATATATATATATATATATATATATACACACACTGAAGCAGGAAGCAATATACATTGGCCCAGAAGTGAATCTGTGCACAGGATGTAGGTGTGTGTTTTGAGTCCAAATCATTTAGACATATACAAATGATCACACAAACACCACCCCATGTAAAAATAAATAAAAAAATCCTAATTTGCAAATAAGGATCATCTCTTCCTCAGAAAACAGTGAGTGGGGCATGGTGGTGGTGGGAAGAAATTAGCAGCAGTACAAGCAACTTCCTGTAGGGGCGTCATGTCATTCCTATGTGCTGGCCAACACTTCCAGGAACTGAATATGCGCCACGGGTACATACCTCCGCACACACAGCAGTTGCGCATCTCACATACACAGCGGTTGCACATCTAGATGCATTTGGTGCATCTAGCTGCAGGAACCCAATTTTTATGGAAAGTAATAGTAAAGCAGATGCAGATTTCCAGGACTGGACTAACAAATGTTTATAGTGAAAGGCAACTGGTGTTTTCTATTAAACAAGGTCTAAATGGGCCATTGACATGCACCACAGTTGAACTTAGGAATGTGTCTTTGCAAAGTTAAGCTAAATGAAATCCTTTCTTATTTTTGCTTGGGGATAGAGTGTGACATGGACATTCACTGTACTGTTCATTTAAGCACAAGAGACTCCATTTTGTTCTCACTGTTGAAATATGTTCTGTAACCTTCACCTAACACACAGTCACATCTCCTACTAAACGCTCTCTACCCCCCCTTCTCAATGTTTTACTTTTGCAATTGTGCTATTCGCTAGCTTTTAATAATATATTTCTATTTGTTAGCTTTTAATAACATATTTCTATTTGTCAGTTTTTAATAACATATCACACCACCCCTTTCGTATCTATGTATAAAATAACATGTAATAATACATTTTGACACTGAACGGACATTTTAAACACAGTGATTGAGTCCTGTGAATCTGTTCCTGCAGCTGCAGTATTAACTTTGTTTTAGAGTCCCAATCAGAAATAATTCCAGAACAGTTTTGGCAAGCCAGCCAGGAGTTTGGCAGAGTCTCCAGAAGGAATCGTGCTTCGATCAGGATCATCGGGAAAGCAGACCTCAAATGCCGGCTAGGTAAGCTGCCCTTAAGCTTGCTATATTTCTGCCTTTCCTATGTATCCTATCTGTCGGTTCTCAAGGAAACCAGATCACTCTCAGACCTTTCTGGTTGGGTAACGTGTGTGTGTGAATGTGTATGTGTCCCCCTTCATGGGTTGGACTGTGTGTGGATAGGGAGAATCCTCTGCAGTTCCCTGCGTTGACTCCTTGTGGGCGACCTGGGTCAGAGGCACATGGTAGGGTCAGATAAAACTCACAGAGAAGACAAGAGATGAGGAGGGTCTCTTAATGAGTGTTTTGTCTATTGTCATAAACCCCTTCTATCCACGTAGATAAGTGGAGACTATTCTTGTAAATCTGCAGATTTGCTGTACTATTTGTTTTAGAGGCAAGAGGGTATAGGCACAAGCAGAGAAGACTGGCCAGTCATTATGGGCATTAAATTAATTAAGGGAATGAATGAAGAGAGGCCTTCAGAAAATGCCCAGCACAAGATGAGCGCTAGAGAACATATGAACCGAAGGTATGGTTCCGCCTATATTGAGCCCCTAGATAAATGGGTAGAATGGACCAAGGGAACAGCTAAACCTTTAAAATCTGAAGAGACTTTTGATTTAAAAGTATGGCAAACTTTTCTGCACACTACTGTGCAGTGAAGGAACGTGGAGAATAGCTTGCATATGGGAGACAGAAGCTAAAGTAGCAAATCAAACTGGCTTGACGGAGATGTTTAATAAAAGTACTGCCCAAATTTACTACGTTTGGCCAGAAGACTCTGTAGAGAACGACCCCCCACCTTATGTGGCTGCCAGTTTGGCTTTAAGGGGTCCACGCACAAAAGCAAAAGAATTAGATTACATGGAACACACAAAAGATGAGCTATGCAATATAGTAGAGAGCAGAGGTTTAACAGCCCCATACCAACATACAAAGAGGGATTTGGCTCGTATCCTAGAAACAGATGATTGGCATAAATCAAAAGGCACATATGCAAAACTAGATCTCTCTGAACTTAAGGCTTTGGCCAGAGAAAGAGAGATAGAGTCTGAAATTCCGGAGCAAACCATAATTTCCAAATTGTGGCAGCAAGATAAAGAGAGAAGGAAGGGAGATGCCATTTCTTCTGCCCCTGGTACAGAGCAATCTGTTGCAGTTTATCCTGTCAGAACCCAATTAGTTTTTGAAGTTAATGCTGTTGACAGTAAGTCTCAGATTAAATGGCATGTACCTTTTAGTCCCCAAGATATGAGAGCCATATTAGAGGGATTGGGAGATCCTAGAAAGAATCCAATTGGGTTTGCAAACAAACTAAGCGCTGCACAGGAAGCATATGAGGCTTCTGCTACTGACATTCATCAGCTTCTTATTAAAGCAGTGGGAAGCAACATGTCTGACTATATACTTAAAGAATGTGGTGTAGATGTCAAAAATCTAGGTAAGATGGTTAGTGGACGGGAGGTTTGTGAGGAATTGAAGGAAAAATTGCCCCAAATATATAGACAAACCAGACATGCTGAATTTATGAATGCTAAGCAAGGGAAAGAGGAAGCAGCAGGGGCTTATTGGAGGCGGTTAAGCGATATGGCTGTGGAAGCAGGCATTAAAATAGAGGAAGAGAAGGCGGGAGAAATTGCAAGTCCATCTACACAACTGATGAAACAAAGGTTTCTTAATGGTTTAATACCCCAGTTGAAAGAAAAGTTGTTTACAGCAAGGCCTGAGGCAGGCAATATGTCTATTCGAGACGTCCTGCCTATCCTGTTATCCATAGAAAACAGGATTAACCAAAAAGACAGCAAACCCAAGATTATGTACATGGGGAAGCAGGAAGGAAGAGGAAGAGGCAAAGGCAATTTCAGAAATCATGGCAATCGGGGACTAATTATGTGCTACAATTGTGATGGGGAAGGACACATAGCCAAATTCTGCCATCTTCCTGACCGTAGACTGGAAAAGAGCTTAGAGGCACCTCATGCTGATCCCAGTTCTGTGCCTAAAGCAGTGGATCAGGCATAGGAAAATGGCATGTCAGTATCAATCATGTTAAATAGGGGTGCACCGCATGGTGCTTGATTTGAGAGCCATTAACAATATAATTGAGGCAGATACCCCAATCGTGCCCAACCCCCGCACTTTACTAAATGGAATACCTGCCTCTAGCACCTGCTTTACAGTGATTGATCTTGCAAATGCTTGCTTTTCGGTGCCCCTGCACCCAGATTGCTGGCACCTTTTTTCATTTATCCATGATGCCCAAAAGTTAGCATGGACAAGATTGCCCCAAGGTTGTGTGAGTAGCCCCTCTGAATATAATACTGCATTAAAGCAAGTATTGGACCAATGGTCCCACTCACACCCAAACACAGTTTTGCTTCAGTACATAGACGATTTGCTTATTTGTTCTGATACAAAGGACATTTGTAGCAGAGAAACAGTAAACCTTCTCATGTTTCTCTATAACAACAAAGTTAGCAAGATAAGCTACAATACTGCCAAGAGAAAGTGATCTTCCTGGGTCACTGCATTTCACATGGAATCCGTCATCTAACCCCAGATTGAGGTCTACTCTACTCTCTACTCTACAAAACTTTAAAAAGCCAAGAAATGTACGGCAACTACGTGCCTTCCTGGGGTTAGTGGATATTGTAGGGACTGGATTCCAAATGCATCAGAACTTATGGCTCCTCTATATGAGGCTACCACTAGAAACCCTTTCAAACTCACATGGAACAATGAATTGCAGATGAAGGAGCTTATTAAAATTTTGTCTGAAGCTCCTGCCATTGGACTTCCTGACTATACTAAGACTTTCTCGTTGTTCTGTCATGAAGTCAATGGATTTGCTGCAGGTGTACTCACCCAGCTACATGGAGACAAACAGAGGCCTGTGATGTATGTATCAGCCTCATTAGACCCTGTCATCAAAGGCTCCCCCAGTTGTATGCGAGCCATAGCAGCCTGCATTTTGCTGCTAGACAAAGTAACTGAGCTTGTACTAGATTCTGCTCTGATCCTGTATGTGCCACATGCAGTACAGGAAATCATGAATCAAGTAAATACCAGACACCATGCAAAACTCATAGAGCAGCTATTTGAGGCTTTTCAGAAACCAGCAGAAGTTGCCATCTTGAAGGTAAAAGGGCATGCAAGGGGAAATGACATGACAGCCAGAGGAAATGCTTTAGCAGACCAAGCGGCAAAGGACGCCTCCCTTATGGCATTTGGAGTCACACCCACTGTAGGGGTCGCCCAGGTAGCAGGGACAGATTCCCCTCATCAAGAGCAGTGGGATGTAGAAACTCTAATTCAGTTGCAGAACCAGGCCCCTGATGAAGAGAAGGATAAGTGGATCAAATGTAATGCTACCCAAAATCAGCAGGGCCTGTGGAGCGCTGACAACAGGTGGTGTCTACCCAGGAGTTTGTACCCAGTTTTAGCACAACTGGCACATGGCGTCAGTCATCTTACTAAGGGCGTGATGGTGGCACTTACTGACTGTTATTGGATAGCACCTGGATTTAGTGCATTTGCAGCCAGGTTTTGTGCTTCATGTCTCACTTGTGCTCTGTACAATGCAGGGAGGCCTGTCCATGTTCCCCAAAAGCATTCTCCTAAGCCAGATTTCCCTTTCCAAAGAATTCAAATAGACTACATTCAGATGCCCAGAATAGGCACCTATGAGTTCGCTTTAGTGTGCATTGACATGTTCTCGGGTTGGCCCGAGTGCTGGCCGGTAGCTAAAGCAAATGCAAAAACAACAGCAAAGAAAATTTTGAATGAAATAGTTTGTAAATATGGAGTTCCTGAAACTATTGAGAGTGACAGAGGAACCCATTTAACTGGGGAAGTAATGAAAGAGATAATGGAAGCCCTTCACATACAGCAAGCTTTCCATACACCCTATCATCCACAAAGTAGTGGTAAAGTTGAGAGACTTAAAGGAATTTTGAAAAACAGATGTGCAAAAATTAAAGCAGATACAGGAAAAGGATGGGTGGAAGCTTTGTCATTAGCCCTATATTCTGTACGAACTAACCCTAAACAACCACATGGGCTGTCCCACTATGAGATTTTATTTGGAGGGCCACCCAAAACAGGGCTATATTTTCCCCAACAGTTACAGGCTTCTCACTTTAGTATGTTAGAATATGTTCAGATTTTGCAAAGAACATTGAATAAAATACATGAAGGTATTTATAAATCTATCCCCGACCCAGATTCTTTTTCAGGTATTCACAGAATCCAGATAAACAAACAGAAAATACCGCGCTGTAATAAAATAACCAATTGATAGTGTTTGACTAGAAAAAAGTAAAAAATGCACCTAAAAAGCTGCTGCTATAAGTGGGATACACACCTGTTCAGATAAATAAAAATAAATAACAGCGCTAAATAAACTAAATGATATACACCAATATTGATGTATAGTGTAGAAAGTAGCAGTGTTAGTGACATAAACAATAATAATAAATAAATGTGATAAACTAGCCCATAAATTGCATTACCGTGAGTTTAGATATATATAAAACACCTCTAAATGGGCATTAATCAAGTCCATCTAGATGCAGGTGAAAAAGTCCAAAGACTTAAAACACATTCTTCATAGTGATGTTGATAAGTAGACAAATGGTTCCTCCACCGCACCACTGTGATAACACCAGTAAAATAATGCGCTTACCACAAGGCAAGCTCAAATAAGCTTGTGACCTTAACCCGGTCGGGGCCTTTAACCAGAGGGGATGATTGGAAGGCGATGATCCACCAAACCACACAGAGGGATCGGTCACAGCAAAGAACCCTTCGTACACACCTCCAAGGCACCGGAACAATTACCACTCAGGGGTTCCCCAAGAGAAAAGAGGGAATCAACATAGCGTAATCCTGATAGTTGATTATTTATTAAAATAGTAGAAAACACACTTACATTTTATTGGAGAAAAAACAGCATAAAATTGTTTTTAAGCCGGCCGGCTAAATCGATCACCCGTCCTGCAGATGGAACACACGAGACGTCAGCTCCTCCCGACGTGCGTTTCGTCACACAATGACGTCGTCTGGGGCACGGGCGACACACTGACGTGTCGCGTATAAATAATAACAAAGAAAACCAAGCCTCGATGTGAATCCGGACTAGGAAATCATCTAGCGTTCCATCTAAGCACATGGAACAAGTCCGAATCCGCCATATTGGACACTGGAAAAATAGACCCGTAGGCAGATCAAACAAACAATACACAATAAAAATCATGGGCAAATCCAAAAAACGTTTTAAGCATAGTCCTACAAGTAAGTTATTTAACCTCCACATGGCATCAACCAAGTTAGGTTTTTACAACCGTAGAATACCATGGGGGCTATTCAGGATTACTCATATACTCTTAGTAGGAATTTAAAATTAAAGGAATAAATTTAAATAATATGTATAAAAAACATTAAAAGGGACAAGGGAAATGGAATAAAAAATTGTAGGGTAGTAATAAATTTAATATAAAAGTATTACAAAGAAAATAGGATGTTTGTCAAAAAAAACAAACAACTCACTAAGCACACCATTGGGTGATGGTAGAGACATCACATTTAGATGGATCTCATAGAGGTCCATAAATTTAAGTGACATATACCAAGTAAGGGGACCCCAATATCAAACCCCCTACAGGGGAAAGGTTAATAATACTAGTAATCTTTGAAGGGAGCCGTCACTCCACTATGACAAGGACAAAAGGTGATTTCCTATGGCCCACATCGAGTCTAGTTTAAACATATAAAGGGGTCATACAACAAAATCTTGATCCCAATCTATGAATACCATATAACAAAATATTCCAATTAAATCAATTAACAAGCACAGATAAAATGTTCTTTTTGAAGAAGAAAGAAGGGAAAATTTAAGCCAGGTACACTAACAAACTAGAAAAAAACAGACCCCTAGTGGATGTGGATGTAAACCCCTCCCACTTACTCTAGACAAAAATCACCCTCAAGAATTATCTATGAAGGCATTTGTGTCAATGTCCACATTGAGTCCATATGGGGTATAGCATTTAATTTTGTGGACCCATAGCATCTCGAGTCTGGAGATACTCCTGACGAGAGAGCTACCCCTCCAATGTGGTCGATATTTATCAATCCCCAAGAAGATAGTATTAGAAGGATCCTTATTGTGCGTAGTTAAATAGTGTTTGGAAACTGAATGTTTTGGGAATCTGTTTTTAATATTAGTGATATGTTCATTTAATCTGACGGAGAGGGGTCGCCTAGTCCTGCCCACATACTGCAACCCGCAAGGGCACTGGAGCAGATAGACGACCCCTTCCGTCGAGCATGTAATAAATGGCTCAATATCATATTCCATTTGTGTGCTATGGGCAGTAAACCTTTGGGTGCGTCTTTGTGTGCCTCTATTAATAGAGCACACTCGACATCTACCACATTTGTAATATCCTGTCAGATTACCAAAAAAACAAGGTTTTGTAATAGGGGGATCCAAGACATTGGGGGCCAATCTGTCTTTTAGACAAGATGCCCCTCTAAATACTACCTGTGGTTTGGCTGGTAAAATGGATTTAAGGACAGGATAATTTTCCAAAATATACCAATGTTTACGAATCAAGTTTTTGATACTGTTATGCTGCACAGAGTAGGTAGTAATAAAAGGGATACGAGAAGAGTCCCACTCACGAGATGGCCTAATACCCAGGAGTTCACTGCTATCCAAATTGTGGACTGTTTCAAAAGCGGATTTCAGAGATTTTAAGGGATAGCCCTTTTCCAAAAATCTTTGAATCGGCACATCTGCCTGTTCCAAAAATTTGGTATCATCCGAGCAGTTTCGCTTAAGACGCGTAAACTGGCTCTTAGGTACAGACTGAAGCCATGATTTATGGTGGCAACTATCAATAGATATATAAGAGTTACGGTCCGTACTTTTGAAAAATGTAGAAGTGGTAAACTGGTTATGACAGACAGCTATATTTAAATCTAAGAAGTTAATATCAGATTGACTAGCCTCAAAATTTAAAATAATCCCCCTGGTGTTCCTATTAAGATCTTCCATAAAGAGATCTAGTTAGTTCCGGGGCCCATCCCACAGGAGGAGGACGTCGTCAATGTACCTGGCCCACAACTTGAGTTGGGGCCTCTGGCAAACATTGACGACATCCTCCTCCCACAGGGCCATAAAGAGATTAGCGAGGCTTGGGGCATATTTAGCCCCCATAGCCACTCCTCGGTCTTGACAGTAAAACTGTCCATCAAACCAGAAATAGTTATGCGACGCCGCATATCTCAAAAGGTCCATAATAAAATTAATTTGTTCGTCAAACAGCTCTGAGTCCCGCCTCAGATAGTACTCAACAGCAAAGAGGCCTAGATCATGGGGTATTATCGTGTACAGAGATGTCACGTCTGCAGTAACCATCCACATAGACGGAGTGGGAGTATGGCTAGATAATATGTTAATTACATGTTTCAAATCCTTAATAAGGGAAGGCATCTTAGCAACTAGAGGCTGCAGGAAATAGTCTATGTACTTGCCCACCCGGGACGTAAGGGAATCTATTCCACTTACAATGGGACGTCCCGGGGGGCAAGTGGGATGTTTGTAAACCTTAGGTAAGTAATATATAACAGGCATATGAGGTGCCTTTGGAATGAGATAGAGCTTCTCTTTTTTGTTGATGATCCCTTGTGAAAAACCGTTATCCACTATCTTAGTCAATTCACCAAGACAGGAGCTCTTAGGGTCTGATTTTAGAGGAGTGTATGTATCCCTATGATTCAGGATCCTGTACATCTCCGCCAAATAGTCACACCTATTAAGAATAACAATCCCCCCCCTTGTCAGCAGGTCTGATGACTATCTCCTTATTATTACATAGTGAGTCAAGACCAGCTTGAAATTCCCGATTGTTATTTGCCCTCTTAATGGGCATATTTTACAGGTCTCTAAGTAAGACATCTCTAAACACTTTCACAGACGGAGCCATCGCCCCAGGGGGGTTGAACAAAGAAGCGTTGGCAAGTCCAGTATGTTGGTAGTCATTAAAAAAATCCCTTCTTTCTGTGACTGGGTTAGAAAGCATATATCTTTTAACATTAACTCTACGGATAAATTTGTGAACATCCATATATGTTTCAAATTTATTAAGCTTACGGGGGGGGTGCAAACTTAAGACCCTTATCAAGTACCTGTTTCTCCCTATCATTCAAAATGGCTGTACTCAAATTAAAAATACCCTTCCCAACTAAAGTTTTTTTCTTTTTTGTTCGTATTCGTCTGCCACCTCTAGTTTCTCTCCTTGATCTGCGGTTCTCTTGGTACCCTGATTGGGCCTGTGAAAACCCCACTGTTGTGAATCATGGCCCACCTGGGCTAAGTTGTTAGAATTCATCTCACCACCATTATTAGGGTAAAGGGATAAGCTTGAAACTTCCCTGTTTCTAGTGGGGTAGGGGTTACCACTACCATCAGCAGATTCCCCTACTAGACCTTCCAGGTCACGTAGAGGAAAAAATCTATTTTGCATGTTGCCACCAAAGCCAAAACAGCTATCAGTGGCATTAATACCTGATGCATTTTGGTAATTATCAGTCGGAAATTGCGGGTGGTAGTAATCCGAATTATTAGGATATGGTTCCCCATCTCTCACCGGAAGTGGACCTCTAGGCCCTCCAATTTGGGGGGGGATACTGAGGTCCACGAACAGGGGGGCCTCCATAGTTATACCCAGCACCATTGTGAGAGGTATCTCGTGGGTAGGGGGTACGTTCCTGGTTTTGATTGGGGCCATAATAGGGGGTGTTAGAGTTCCGACCACCTCTATTTCCTTGGTTAGGTCTGGAGGGGCGTTGGGAAGGACCAGACTGATAACTCTGTGGTGGACCTCCTCTACCTTGATTAGAATATCTGTGGGGGGATTGATAAGATCTCCTTCTCCCCCTATCATTATTCCTATGAGAGTTATTGGGGATAGGTAGTTTACCCTGATTAGAATTAGCCACAGGGGGGGCTGTTTCCACCATTGCAGTGTTGTCCTGACTAGCATTAGCTGTTAGCAATTTTTTTTGCCATTCAAACACAACCCCACCATGATAATCAGCCAAATCTCTGTTGTATTTTTTCTTCTTCTTATATTTCTGTTCCCTGTCCTCTTTTTCTAAAACATTTAGTAAACCTTGTGACTTGTCCTTATATTCTGCAGTGTCTTGAACCGGGGTTAGTTTTTCTTTAAGAGTCTTAATTTCTTCATCTAATCGTGAGAGTTTAACCACCTTTCCTTCAATCAAGAATCTCAAGAGGCCAACCCCAGCTTCATTAAAGTATTTATACCAATCTTCTAATTGGATATCCCCTTTTTGTGGGCTAACCTCCCACCTTAAACTTCTGGGGACCATATTGAACTTGACGTATGTCTCCAGGTATGCAACATCCCATTTTGTGTGGATCTCTGATATAGTGAGATTTTTTAGTCTGGTGAAGAGGCCACTGAGGTCCCCCTCCTCCTCCTTATAGGGTTCAAACACCCCATTGGTATTGACCTTTTTAGAGGCCCTATAGTCAAAAATGTCCATTCTATAACGAATGGATATTTAGTAGATAAAAAATAACAAAATATAAATATATTGAATTAGAGCAAGCTGCAGTATGTGGGTATCAAAAAACAAGATAAACAAACAGAAAATACCGCACTGTAATAAAATAACCAATTGATAGTGTTTGACTAGAAAGAAGTAAAAAATGCACCTAAAAAGCTGCTGCTATAAGTGGGATACACACCTGTTCAGATAAATAAAAATAAATAACAGCGCTAAATAAACTAAATGATATACACCAATATTGATGTATGGTGTAGAAAGTAGCAGTGTTAGTGACATAAACAATAATAATAAATAAATGTGATAAACTAGCCCATAAATTGCATTAGCGTGAGTTTAGATATATAAAAAACACCTCTAAATGGGCATTAATCAAGTCCATCTAGATGCAGGTGAAAAAGTCCAAAGACTTAAAACACATTCTTCATAGTGATGTTGATAAGTAGACAAATGGTTCCTCCACCGCACCACTGTGATAACACCAGTAAAATAATGCGCTTACCACAAGGCAAGCTCAAATAAGCTTGTGACCTTAACCCGGTCGGGGCATTTAACCAGAGGGGATGATTGGAAGGCGATGATCCACCAAACCACACAGAGGGATCGGTCACAGCAAAGAACCCTTCGTACACACCTCCAAGGCACCGGAACAATTACCACTCAGGGGTTCCCCAAGAGAAAAGAGGGAATCGACATAGCGTAATCCTGATAGTTGATTATTTATTAAAATAGTAGAAAACACACTTACATTGTATTGGAGAAAAAACAGCATAAAATTGTTTTTAAGCCGGCCGGCTAAACCGATCACCCGTCCTGCAGACGGAACACACGAGACGTCAGCACGTCAGCTCCTCCCGACGCGCGTTTCATCACACAATGACGTCGTCTGGGGCACGGGCGATGCACTGACGTGTCGCGTATAAATAATAACAAAGAAAACCAAGCCTCGATGTGAATCCGGAAATCATCTAGCGTTCCATCTAAGCACATGGAACAAGTCCGAATCCGCCATATTGGACACTGGAAGAATAGACCCATAGGCAGATCAAACAAATAATACACAATAAAAATTATGGGCAAATCCAAAAAACGTTTTAAGCATAGTCATACAAGTGAGTTATTTAACCTCCACGTGGCATCAACCAAGTTAGGTTTTTATAACCGTAGAATACCATGGGGGCTATTCAGGATTACTCATATACTCTTAGTAGGAATTTAAAATTAAAGGAATAAATTTAAATAATATGTATAAAAAACATTAAAAGGGACAAGGGAAATGGAATAAAAAATTGTAGGGTAGTAATAAATTTAATATAAAAGTATTACAAAGAATTTGTCTACTTATCAACATCACTATGAAGAATGTGTTTTAAGTCTTTGGACTTTTTCACCTGCATCTAGATGGACTTGATTAATGCCCATTTAGAGGTGTTTTTTATATATCTAAACTCACGCTAATGCAATTTATGGGCTAGTTTATCACATTTATTTATTATTATTGTTTATGTCACTAACACTGCTACTTTCTACACCATACATCAATATTGGTGTATATCATTTAGTTTATTTAGCGCTGTTATTGATTTTGATTCACAGAATCCAACCAGGTGACTGGGTGGTCATCAAGCGACATGTCAGAAAGCCGCTAGAACCAAAATTTGACGGACCACATTTGGTGCTTTTGACAACCGGTTCCGCATTTAAGTTGGAAGGAAAGTCCACCTGGATTCACGCCAGTCACCGCAAGAGAATCCTGAAGTGATGATATCCTTTGAAAAAATGATGATGATGTTTCGTTCCTTTTTGTTGTTTGTGAGAACTGAGACATGGAAAAATAATGCTTTCATCCAAATGTTAAAATTGTATGCAACCCATAGCAACGCTAGTAACTGCTGGGTGTGTTCTCACTTACATCCCCAAACAGGAACAATATCCATGATAGCAATGCCTCTCAAATTCACTGATCTAAACAGTACCAGAATAAATGGCTCATACATCGTCTCCACAGCTAATGAGCACAGATCAGTAACTTTGATGGTTTCAAAACAGATAAACACTCCACAGATTTGTTTAAACATTACATGCCTGTTTAACACTAAATGTACACGGTTGGGCAATTCAGATTGCACTGGAGCAAAAATTACGGTTTATGGAGGAAACTATGGTCAATATTTTTATATCCCAGATCCAGAACTAAATAAAACCCTTTATAGTACAAATTTCTCACAGTTCCCAATATGTGAAAATATCGGTTACCTGAGATTCCATGTTATTGCTTCCAGTTTTTTAGGAGCAGGCATACCATCCATACGTAAAGGGTTATATTATATATGTGGAAATTAAGCTTACGCCTGGCTTCCTACTAATGTTACAGGTACATGTTATATTGGAAAGTTGGCACCTGTTTTGGCTGATCTCAAAGATACAGTGCAACCAGATCAAAGTCCAGAATACCCTTTAGTGTTCAAAAGAGAGCTGTTCACTGAAGGTGACATGGCATGGTCATGGTTCTCTTCCTGGACAGGATGGGGAATTGAAGCAATGAAAAGAATAAATAATTACACTAGAATTGTAGATGAGATTATTAACCTTACTACCACTGATATAGGTTTATTAAATGAAGAAATGGCTCAGCTTAAAAAAGTAGTATTAGAGCACAGATTAACGCTAAATTATCTCACTGCAGCTCAAGATGGGATGTGTAAGGTATTTCACACTGACTGTTGTATATATATTTCTGATAATGAGGACATTATTAAAGGGCATCTTGCTAAGATAAGAGAATTACAGAATAAGGCCAGGGATATTGATAAAGATGGATCGAACCCCCTTTCAGGGTTTAGGAGGTTTTGGTGACTTTTTATATGGCATAGCAACATGGTTACAGAAACTAGGCGCTTACATTGTGATGTTCCTATTTCTCATATTTGTTATTTACTTCCTCATCAGGCTATGCCTCTGTGTGACTACCCGCTGTATCAACAAATGTACCACCAGCCCTGATGAACCCATTATTGTGAGAAAGCTAGGAGAGAGATGAACAGGATGCTGTCTCTCTGCGCCAATGTAACAGGAGTTACCAGGAATCAGCTGAATGTAACGCAGAGAAGAATGGTGTCAAATAAACAAAAGGAGGGAAATGACATGGACATTCACTGTACTGTTCATTTAAGCACGTGAGACTCCATTTTGTTCTCACTGTTGAAATATGTTCTGTAACCTTCACCTAACACACAGTCACATCTCCTACTAAACGCTCTCTACTCCCCCCTCCCTTCTCAATGTTTTACTTTTGCAATTGTTCTATTCGCTAGCTTTTAATAATATATTTCTATTTGTTAGCTTTTAATAACATCTCACACCACCCCTTTCTTATATATGTATAAAATAACATGTAATGATACATTTTGACACTGAACTGACATTTTAAACACAGTAATTGAGTGCTGTGAATCTGTTCCTGCAGCTGCAGTATTAACTTTGTTTTAGAGTCCCAATTAGAAATAATTCCAGAACAAGTGCAGAGGGATTAGAAGTCTTGTCAGTTCTTGGGGATGTCTACATCCCCTGATAGGTTGAAGACACCTCCCAAATGTTGTCAGTTTCTCCTTCAAATGTAATCAATTCGTGTCACATAGCCAAACAGGAAGTGAGGGTAAAACCCTACCAATGTCTTTCCTTGGGGAAACACAGGTCAATCTAAATAGTTTCCCCATTAGGTAAATTGCACTCTAGCATTTTGCTCTGTACACCCCAAATTAGAAACATATATAGCATATGCTATCATGTAGGCACCAGGAAAGTAGCTTTTAGACAAATCACACCTTTTTTTGTTTTGCCATGCCAATCAGCCAAGTTAAGCTGCAGCAGGAAAATCTGTTGCATGAAAATTGTTTAGGGGGGAGTGTATTATTATTTATTTATTATTTATTTCAGGTACTTATATAGCGCCGTCAAGTGTAAAATGCATTAATTGGATTGAGCATGCATCTGCAAAACAAATTATTAACAAAACACATAAAACATAAAAATTTGCTACAAATTTTATTGTTCAACAAATCAGGACATGGAAAAGAGCAAGGAAAGCAAAAAACACATGTATGTTAATTTGAGACACAATATTGAGACAGAATATGGTTTTGAGGTCTGACCATTTTTCAGAGGAAATAAACAGGAGTCAAAAGGACTGCATCCACAAATGCTACAGTCTGTTAAGGATTTAAACATTTATTAGTCACAACATCTTGAGGAAGATTTTGAAAAATAATGCAGCGCAGACAATTAAATCAAAGTGAAATTAACAACCTACAAACATTGACAACATCAAAAATATTTCAGTGAAAAATATCCCCCCCCCAAAAATAAACAAAAGTAAAAAATACTTGCTCTAAACACATTGGTTTTGCAAAGACATAACAAAGAGAAAATACATATGTTACAAACTCAATTACACCCAAATGTAACACACACACTTTTCAGGGCAAGGTAGAGCAAGTTTTATATAACATAGGTTTGTGTGCTAATGAGGCAATTAAAAACACATGCACAGTCAAAGTTATACAACAAATACCATTGCAGTCTATGGGAACTGACTTGTTATTTTTGCTAGCCCCCACTTGGCTGGGTTATATTCTAGTTATTGGCCTTAAAATGGGTATGGGGGCCAAGGTCCCACCCTGAGGGACATATATCAATGTCACCAATTTGGTCAACCCCAAAAACGAAACAAGAAGAAGTGTTTTTAAAAATGCAAAATTGCTTAAAAGTTAGTAACTGGGGGGGGGGGGAGTGGTGCATCTGTAGCATGTATCCAAAATGTTGCTTCAAAGATGTATGGCTTTATAGAAAACTTACAAATCTATATTGCAGCTGCAAGATTTTAACCCAAAACAAAAAACAGCCTGCCCCCCAATACATACAAGGCCATTTGGGTCTGTTAAGGCTTAAAATAAGAACCCCGACCCCAAACTAAAAAAATATTGTGCCCCTCCCACATACTAACAAACCCCTAGCCAAACACACAGCTAGCCAGCCCATGAAAGGGGGGTGGATGCTTAGGGGCAGGACGTGCTCGGTCACCCCAAAAGTCAACCAACTTGTTCTCATATACAGGGGGACAAGGGCCTCTTCCACAGAACCCTAGGCTGGGGTTGTGGGGAGCTGCAGACAGGGGGCTTTACAGATTGTGCAAAGCCCCTTTAAACTAGTGGGTACAAGGTGCTTTCTGGTTGGTATTGGGCTGAGCCCAACATGCCCCAAAGGCAGCCAGCTATGTTGAGTGCATGTGGCCTCGTATGGTTCAGGAGGGGGTTGGGCGATCACTCTTCTCGCCCCTTTCCTAGCTGGCCCTGTTGTATGCTCTGAAAAAGGATATGGTTTGGATTGGTGAAGGCAGCTCACAGCCTTTTGAGAATGGAGTGGAGTATGGAGTTCCCCTTTAAAAGCAAAAGCTAGCCCATGGAAATCCAAGGGATTAGAGGGGGGAGACAAGAGCATTGAAGAATGGAGTGTGGCGTTCCCCTTTAAAAGCAAAAGTTAGCCCATGGATATCCAAGGGGTTAGCGGGGGGGGAGACAAGAGCATTGGAGAATGGAGTGTGGAATTCCCCTTTAAAAGCAAAAGCTAGACCATGGAAATCCAAGGGGTTAGAGGGGAGAGACTAGAGCATTGGAGAATGGAGCGTGGAGTTCCCCTTTAAAAGCAAAAGCTAGCCCAAGAAAATTATATGCATTAGAGGGGGAAGGTTAAATGCCCTTTTAAGAGGAGCTAGAGGAGTGAGAGCCTTTATACGTAATTTTACCAAGGTGCATGTCACATGTTGGCAATGTAACACGTGAACTAGCGTAAAATAAAATTGTCAAGTTTAGAGATGCGCCCGTTCAACCCATGCAATTGCATGTACGTTGCTTAACATTTAATTACATTCAAGATTGTAATCTTGAATGTGAACGAGCGCAAGAGCCGCTTGCGCACTGCTTACATTGATCTCACCCAGTTCTAAACGTACTTGCAGGCACAGCAGGCTTTCTCTGAAAAAGTTACTTTCTCATTCTATTTTGGGCATATTTGTTACTTGGGCAGTTGTTAATAAACTTCCTCACATCACCCCATAATATTGGCACCTCCATCTTTTGTCAATATTGAATTGGAGATGCTGTGCGCCATGTCCATAGTGACGCACAGATTGCATTCTCCCGTGCGCCGAGATCGTTATAGCAAATGAGGGATTCGAGCCCTGTTACTGGCGCACTGTTTCGTAAATATGAAAATTTGCGTTGCACCTCGCCGTGCCCCTGTACTGATGGCGCATGGCTTTCGTAAATCACCCCCCAAATCTCATTTCCTGCAAAACAAATGACCTCCAGGGTAATACATGTGTTGTTGCCAACATCCCTGAAATATGAACAAACAATAACAAGCACCCCCCTGGTATTAGTGGGACATTAAAGGCAAGGTTGGAAATGCAGATATGGGTAAAAGTTAGAGGTATAGGACAAAAGGGAGAAGAGAAAAGTCAATTATTGGATAGATCACAAGTTGTGAAGCCAACAAGTATCTATATTCTATTAGGTCACCAAATGCCACCCAATTTGGTGCAACGGTGTCCTCCAGGAAGCGGCACTTCAGCTAAAAGCAGCCAGAATGGCACAACCGCCCTCTGTAGGAATCAGTGTGGTGTCCATACCTTTACACTGGGTTGTGTCAGGGTGGCGTGTCCATAGGTCCCAGCAGCAGCATCCCCTCAGCTCAGGCCCGCCGCCTTAAATAGGATCATGGTAAATGGCTTACTTGCATCACAGATGACACTCGCGCATGCGCGTACAGCTCAAAAGAGCCGGCTCATGCATGCGTCGTGCAAAAGAAGGACTCCATCATAACCAAATCCCCTGTCACGGCCAGATGCCAATGCATGGCAACAGCATGTGCGCACCGCAGAGTGAGAAGGATCCCTCAGGTCGAGGATGCACAAAAAATGTAACCAGGGAAAGGGGAAGCCCATCCATCCTGGTCAGAGACCAGGGTAGCCAGGCCTTATTACCCCCCTTGGGTCGAAATAAGGCCACCCACAATGATACACTAACCCATGGCAACGCTACTCTAGCTGCTGACCTCACAATCCTCTGTCTACATGTATCAAAGTAACAAATCAAAGGCACAGACATACAAAAATGAACTTACCATAAAAATCAACAGAGTGTCACAGCCTATTTATAAATGGTACTAAAGACCCACAATCTGATGAATCATTATACCCTTATTGTTTCATGTTATACACAGCCAGGCATAAAAAACAGCAAAGAGGAAGGAAAAGCTGGTATAGGAAAGAAGGTGAACCTAGTCCATAGATGCCCCAACATATGGGGTCCATTGTGTTCATTTTTTTCACATCCTCCTGAAGGGAAACCCTCAAGAAAGGGTTGATAGCTCATTTGTTCATTCAGTCCCGGGGGGTGGGTAACCCTCTGCAATCCAACGTGCTTCTCGTTGTAACAGGAGCTTGTTCCAATCTCGACTCCTGGGACTGGGATGAACCCTATCTAAAATTAGAAATTGTAGTCTAGGGATTTTTCTCTGGTGACAGTTGATCACATGTCTGCCCAGAGGAAGTTCTGGATTTGCAGTTTTCATGCTAATCACATGTCTGGAAGCTCTCTTTGAGAATTCCAGCTTGGTTTTACCCACATAAAAACAATTGCATTGGCAAGTCAATAGATATACTACGCTCACTGTTTTGCAGTTCGCAAAATTGTGTGGTTTGTAAATACAGCCATTGGGTAATACAATGTTGGATTAAATGTTCACATACTGGCAAATTAAGCGACCCCCACAAGTGAAGGTGCCTAGTCTTTTGCAAGGGTCTCGTCTAAATGTACCCACACATTCACTGTGGACCAACCTTCGGTGATTTGGCTGGAGCATCGGGTATTTAGATTGGGGTCTTTGCATAGAAAAATGCCCAAATTTCTTGATGATTCTTTTAATGCCATGTATTGGCATCTGGCCATGATGGGGATTTGGTTATGACAGAGTCCCTCGTATGCGGAAGCTGGCTCTTTTGAGCTGTATTCACGAGCGTCATCTGTGGCGCAAGTACACCATTTATCATGATCCCATTTAAGGTGGCGGGCTTGAGTTGAGGGGATGCTGCTGCCAGGACCTATGGACACGGCACCCTGCCACAACCGGATGTAAAGGTATGGACATCACACTGATTCCCACAGAGGACGGTTGTGCCATTCTGGCTGCTTTTAGCTGAATGGCTGCTTCCTGAAGGACAACGTTGCACCGATTGGGTGGCACTTGGCGACCTCATAGAATATAGATACTTGTTGGTTTCACAACTTGTGATCTATCCAATAATTGACTTTCCTTTTCTCCCTTTTATACCTCTAGACCTTCTCACCATTTGTAAGGTGGAGTTTTCTTACACCATTCTCACCGTGGCTGTGGGTTCCTTTGGGATCCTAGTGTGGAATCTTGGGGGGGGGGGCAATACCCATATCCCTCACCCCTTTTTGGGTTTACTGAACTCTTCCCCATATGGTGTGGTGCCTCTGTTGCTGGATCAAGCAGATTCTCTAACTGTTCTACTGATATGTTATTGCTCTGATGCCCTTTGCTCTGATATAATAGGTCTGCCTCCTTACTATGTGTCTTGACTAATATGATTGTTCTCTTATAGAATAATACTCTTTGTGATCTTCTATGTTTAAAAGACCCTGATGAAGGGACTCATTGTGTCCCAAAACGCATTAGGTACATAGGAAAATCTTCAAGAACGCCATAACAGTCAAATTTTCTATGTGTATTACCTTTGTTTTTATTGGCGATGTATACATCTGTTTCACTTCTTTGTAAAAAAACTTGTTACATTTTACCCATATCTGCGTTTCCATCGTTGCCTTTAAAGTCCCACTAGTACCAGCAAGTACTTGTTATTGTTTGTTCAACTCATTTCCTGTGGCCCAAAAATGCCAGGACAGTACAAATAGCCCCAAATTACTCCTTTTTGGAAAGCAGAAAGTTCAAGGTATTTAGTAAGAGGCATGGTGAGATTTTTGAAGCTGTTTTTTCGCAATTATTATTAAAAATAATGAATAATAATAATTAATGGAAGCCATCCATTGTATACAATTGTCATGTGATCTGCTGTGATTGGTCACAGTGATCGCATGACACTGGCAGTGGGCTGGTGCATTGATCAGTCATTGGCTGTGTCAAATGACGTCCTCCCAGAATAACAGTGCTCCCTTCCGGCTGTCATTTTACTATAGGCCAGGTGGGAAGATCTTAGAGATCAATTCTGCCCCAAACCGGCTTCTTAAAGCAGTATTAACCCTAAAAGTAAACATTTATTATATTGCAGATTACCAATTCTTAGATGTGATGGCTGCATTAGTTTCATTTTTTACACTTTCTTTCTTCAATTTTCATCTGGTGATCTGGCCAGAAGGTCTGTTGTCTTTCAACACAAAAGCTCTCTTGCTGTTACAAGGATGAGGCAGACTGTTTAACACTGACAGGGGTGCTTAAAATGATCAACTTTTATTTAAATATGTAAAACCTTTAACCCAAAAGGAAACAAAACTGTTCCTGTAACTGCTTGCAGTGCTACCCCCTAAGGGGCTGCTGATTTTAACTGATTATTTCCCAAGCAGTACAGAAGCCACCAATCGCCCAAACAACAGTCCATCTACTCCGGGTCCAATAAATAGTCTAGAGGTTGTCTTTTTGTAATGTATTGCTGGTAGAACTTTGGGCAGGATAGGGATTGGGGGCATGGGATACTCCAAAAATGTGCAACATATAGCAGTTCAAGGACATTCTTCTTCATAAATATGTGCAGACGTTAAACAGTCTAGAATCCCCACAGCTAAAGACCATGAGGTAACTTTCTGAATGGGTTAAAGCTGATCTTCACCGCATCTGAGCACCACAAACCAAAATGTGTATTTGATTTTTAATATTCAAAGCAAACTCCCTCATCCATCCATGTTTCCATGCTTTATTTTGTTGAGAAATCAATTTGAAAAACAAACCCCTAGCATTTCTGTCCGTGGCAATCTTAAGTAAGGGTAAATGATTCATGTAGCATTTACTTCCTGGAATCTATCTGCGATCTCAAGCATGCATGAAGTGCAAGAGAGAGTGCTTAGCTCCTCCTCTCCACCCCTCCTAAAGACTCCTGGGATGTATGACAGCATTTGCCTAGGCAAGAAACCAGGAAATCGCTGAAGAAAAAGAAAAGACAACAGCAGCCCTGTGCATTTTGGACCCTCCAGGGAAGAAAAAATCCTGCTGTTCGGTGTCTCCAACTATTTATCTCCACTCCAGCCACCTACTGGACACTCCTCACCAGGGATTGGCTGGAACTCGATAAAATTTTAGGCTGGATGATTTGGCTCTCCCACCCTAAGCTTTGGAAACTTCTTCCAGAGGCAGAGGGAAGTAAACTCTCAACCTGTGAAATCCTTGATCTGGCCAGAACAAACAATCTCTGCTCTCCTGATTACAGGAGCCAAACACTAGATTTGCCTAGCATCCTATGCTAAGAAGTGCTACATGCTTATAAAGTGTTAGCTGGAGTTTGACTTCAATTTGTTTAGTGTATCTAAATCTACTAATCTACAAAATCTTCTAACACCCCCTCCCCCCAGGCTAACAACATTGCTGTCCAAACCTGTCCCCTATGTTCCTTCAGAGTGGTGTCGGTATAATACAGGAGGTGAGTTACTGGCCAGATCACCAGGTGAAAACAGAGAAGGAAAAAAAAGAAAAGTAACACAGCCACACCTAATGATTGTTAAGCTGCATTATTTTATGGTTTTGGTTTTGGGTTTGATACTTTTATTATACATTATTATTATACAGTATTTATATAGCGCCAACAGTTTACGTACAACTTGAGGGTAAACAGTACAAATACAATACAATTTGATACAGTAGGAATCAGAGGGCCCTGCTCCTTAGAGCTTACAATCTAAGAGGGAAGGTCAAGAGATACAAGAGGTAATAACTATGGGTGATGTTCTGATTGAGAAGATAAATGTACAGTTGTTAGGTGGGGGCCAGATAGGCTTCTCTGAAGAGATGAGTTTTCAGGGATCGTCTGAAAGTGGATAAAGTAGGAGAAAATCGGATGGATTGGGGTAGAACATTCCAGAGGATGGGGGAGGCTCTGGAGAAGTCCTGAAGGCGAGCATGGGATGAGGTGACAAGGGAGTTTGAGAGCAGGAGGTCTTGGGAGGAGTGAAGAGAACGATTAGGTTGGTATTTTGTGACTAGGTTAGAGATGTAGCTGGGGGGCCAGGTTGTGGATGGCTTTGTAAGTTATAGTTAGTATCTTGAATTTAATTCGGTGACTGAGTGGCAGCCAATGGAGAGATTGGCAGAGGGGTGTCGCAGACGCTGAGCGGTTTGTGTGGTGGATGAGCCTGTCAGCAGCGTTAATGATGGACTGAAGTGGGGATAGCCTATTTAGAGGTAAACCAATGAGGAGGGAGTTGCAGTAATCGAGGCGGGAGATGACCAGGGAGTGGATTAGAAGCTTTGTGGTGTCATTGGTTAGGAAGGGGCGTATCTTGGAGATGTTGCGAAGACTGAGGCGGCAAGCTTTGGATAGTGATAGAATGTGGGGTCGAAAGGTTAGTTCAGAATCCAGGATTACACCTAGGACCTTGGCGTGGGGAGATGGGTTGATAGTTGAGCCGTTGATCTTGACAGGGAAATCAGGGGAAGTGGCACCTGAGGGAGGAAATATCATGAGCTCAGTTTTGGATAGGTTGAGTTTGAGAAAGTGATGTGACATCCAGGCTGATATGTCTGTTAGTAGGTTGGTAATGCGTGAGGAGACAGATGGAGAGAGCTGGGGGGTGGAGAGATAGATTTGGGTGTCATCAGCGTAGAGATGATATTTAAAGCCATGGGAGGCAATCAACTGACCCAAGGAGGTGGTGTAGATTGAGAAAAGGAGAGGCCCAAGAACAGAACCTTGGGGGACCCCAACGGAAAAAGGAAGAGGAGAGGAGGAAGTAGAGTTGTAAGTGACACTGAAGGAGCGGTGGGATAGGTAGGATGAGAACCAGCGAAGAGTACAGTCACGGAGACCGAAGGAGTGGAGTTTTTTGAGGAGGAGGGGGTGGTCCACTGTGTCAAAGGCAGCAGAGAAATCCAGAGAAGTAGTACAGAATAGTGTCCATTGGCTTTAGCCATTAGTAGATCATTTGAGAGTTTAAGGAGAGCAGTTTCCGTGGAGTGTTGAGGGCAAAAACCGGACTGAAGGGGATCAAGAAGTTTATTCATGGTCAGATGGTCGCTTAGTCGGTTGTAGACCAGTCTTTCAAGAAGTTTGGAGGAGAAGGAGAGTAAGGAGATGGGACGTAAGTTGTTGAGATTGGTGGGATCCAGTGAGGGCTTTTTTAGTATGGGGGTGACTAGCGCATGTTTTAGAGAGTTTGGGAAGATGCCACAAGAGAGGGAGAGGTTGAAAATGTGAGTTAGAGAGCGTAGAATCGAGTCAGAGGGTGAGCGTAGCATTTGCGAGGGAACAGGATCCAGGGGGCAAGTGGTTAGATGAGTGCTAGATAAAAGTTTAGCAACCTCAGTAATAGTAGCAGGGTTGAATGAGGGAAGTAATGATTGTGTCTGTGGGCATGGGGTGTTGCATAGGGGAGGTTTTTGCGCATTGGTGATCTCCTCATGAATTGTATCAATCTTAGTTTTGAAGTGATTGGCAATCTCCTGGGCAGTGAGTGAGTTGGTGGGTGGAGGCAGTGGAGGACAGAGTAGAGTGTTGAAGGTAGAGAAGAGTTGACGTGGACTGGATGAGAAGGTGTTAATGAGTGTGATAAAGTAGGTCTGTTTGGCAGTGTGAAGGCCGGAGTAGTATTTTAGGAGGGCAGATTTATATTGTGTGAAGTCTTCCTGGGTCTTAGTCTTATGCCACAGGCGCTCAAGAGCGCGGCTACGTTTTCTGAGACTTCTGGTGTCATCTGTTTGCCAGGGTTGTAGCAGTCGGGGCCTAATTCTGCATGTAGTGAGGGGGGCAAGCTTGTCTAGGGAGGAAGACAGTGAGCTGTTGTAGATGAAAGTAGCTAGGTTGGGGCAGGACAGAGGTGATATTTTGTCATAGAGGTGATCAGTAGCAGAGTAGAGAAGAGAAGGGTTGAGGTGGCGAAGGTTTCTACGTGTAATTGTTAGGCGGTTGGAGGGAGAAGAGGTGGAAGACAAGGAGAGAGCAAAACTAATAAGGTGGTGATCAGAGAGTGGGAGTGGATTGTTGTAAAGGTTGCACGGAGTGCACAGATAGGAGAAGGCAAGGTCAAGGGTGTTGCCGTTGGAGTAGGTAGGAGCCTGTATCCATTGCTTCAGGTCAAGCGATGAGGTTAGACTGAGAAGTTTAGAAGTAATAGTAGTGTTAGTGTTGACAGGGATGTTGAAGTCCCCAAGAATAATTGTGGGGATTTCAGAAGAGAGAAAGTAGGGTAGCCAGGCAGAGAAGTCATCAAGAAAGGCTGATACTGGTCCAGGGGGCCGGTAGATGACAGCAATTCTTAGAGAAATGGGAGAAAAAAGACGAATGCAATGTGCCTCAAAAGAGGAGAGTGTCAGAGAGGGAGGTGGGTGAAGAACCTGATAGGTGCTGCATGGGGCTAGAAGGATTCCCACTCCACCTTCCTTCCGTCCACTTGGTCTGGGGGAGTGAGTCCAGAGAAGGCCCCCATGGGAGAGGGAAGCAGGAGAAATAGTATCCGATTCATGAAGCCAGGTTTCAGTAATGGCAAGTAGGTTAAAGGAATTTGTGATAAAGAGGTCGTGAAGGGCGGTGAGTTTGTTGCAGACAGAACGTGCATTCCACAGGGCACAGGAAAAGGAGGGGCTGGTTTTGGAAAGAGGAATAGAGACCAAGTTCTGTGGGTTACGGCTCCTGCCAGAGGGTGTAGGGGGATGGGAGCAATGGGCAAAGACAGATGATGGTGGTCCAGGGTTTGGGGATATGTCACCAGAGATTAGGAGAAGCAGGAGGGTGAGGGAGGTAATGTGGAACTGTGATTTATGTGAAGGGGCATGTCTCAGAGTACTGGAGGTTTTATCAGTGTATGGATGTAGAATGAGCGAGAGTTGGTAGGAGCAGTAGTAGGGAGAAGACAGAAGGCAGGGTGATATGTATAAGCAGGCGGGTGGAGAGGGGGGGTGAAGGTAAGAGAGTTTGAGGAGAGAGGAGAGGAGTGTCAGAAGCAGTGGTAGAGCGTGCATGTTACAGAGCGGAAGGAGAGCCTATTAGAGAGACAGGGTCACCTGCAGTCTGTTAGCTGCTTTCCAGTGCAGATTGCTGTATTTGTTTGCTTCATGCAATCGCTGAAGTGCAGAGATTGAAGTGCATATCACTTGTAGAAAGAATCACTTAGAGAAAGAAGCCTTAACGATAGAAGCCCCTGCAATGTGCACCCCGAGCAATGTGCTCACCCCTTAAGGATGCTCAAATATATACTGTTATAAGGGTGGGGTTGAAGTTCGTTAATTAATCATGAGTGACTATAAGAATGCCTAACAATCAAAGTGGACTTTTTGCTTCAAAAGTCAGAATAGCAAGAGGCCAAGATAAGATCAACACATAAAACTTAGGTAAGACAGTCCAGAGCAACAAATAATGTCATGGTTGTGCGCACAGGGCAACAGATAGAGAAGGCCACATACCAGAGACACACGCATACAGACAGCAGGCAGATCCCAATTTCAGTTAACGGTGGAAGATGTGGGTGAGCTGACACATACCAGAGACACACACATACAGACAGCAGGCAGATCCCAATTTCAGTACCACTTTAATTCTCTTAAACTGGCCACATGCTGATCAAAATGTAGGCAATTCAGCAGGGATCTGACAAATTTTATTGTGTGTGTGGCTGTCCTTGCTCAACAAAAGTTGTTTGATTGATTTCTTTTGAAGGAACATGCTGAAAACTTTTTGTCAATCAGTGGCTGCAGTTGCTGATCAGAGTATTCTGAGTCCCGCTGTCAAAATACAATGTCCTGGCAGGGGGGATTCCTCCATCTTCTTTGTGTGGATGGAAGAATCTGTGTTCTTTTTTTAGCTCGCTGGCTGAACGAAGATAACCTAACCATCTATGGCCAGCTTTAGAAACTTAATTGGTTAATATTCACTCTCAGTAGTCTGTGTTTCTGGCCCTCTGACTAGCACTAACCTAGATTATTCTACAATGGCAACATCAACCCTAGAATTTCCAGATTTTTTTGTATATGTGCTGTGGCCATATTATAACCTTTGGATGCATGACATAGATATTCTGTTTGGGATATTTTATCAATCAAGTCCACCAGAGATGGAAGAAGCCCACAGGTTCTTTAGCAACAACTACAAAAATGTAAAATATGTGTGGGTCAAGTTTAAAGTATAACTAAAGGCAAAACTTTTTAAAGTTTTGGATAGAGTCAGAGGCTTAACTAGAACTTTCAGGGCCCCGATGCAAGAAATCATGAAGGGCCCCCCTAATCCCAAGCCTGGGCCCTTCCCTCAATTCCCCCTGTCTAGCACAAAGCTCCCCAGCATACATAATTTCCCCCCCGAACACCCCCCCACAATTCCCCCCTCTTTGCCTAAATTGCCCCACCCCCTCCTAGCAGCACAAATCCTCCCTCCGAGTGCAACCCCCCTAGCACAAATCCCCACCCCCCAAACCCCCCTTCTTAGCCCAATTCCCCCACATCCCCCTTGCCAACACAATTCCTCACCCCCAAATCCCCCCTCTTGGCATAAATCAACCCCCCATCCTAGCAACACAAATCCTCCCTCTCAGGCACAACCCCCCCATACCCCCTCTTAGCTCAAATCACCCCCCCATCTCCATCTTAGCCCAATCCCCCCTCCTTCCCCCTAATTACTTGTCCCAACACAAATACCCAACTCAAACTCGCTCTCAAATCAGACCATACACAGCTTGATTACCCCCAACCCCCTCCCCCCATCTTCTCTATATGGTCAGCTCCCTGCAGCAGAAAATTAGTAGGGGCAGGTACAGTCCATTCACAGTTTGATCCGAGTGAGAGTAATCCCATCTTATCTGCTGTGCTCTCCCCACAGGAGTGGGGAGAGGACAGCACCCTCCTAGATCGGACCCTGCAGAGAGAGCAGGGGGGGCAGGAGAGAATGCAGGGGCCCAGGGGCAGCAGAGGGAAGCTGGATAGGAGGGGCAGCAGCCCATCTTCCTCCTGCAGCTGCTGAATGCCTGCAGGAGGGAGATGAGGAGAATCAGGCATTCAACGGCTGAAGGACTAAGAGGAGGGGAGTTTTCTCTCTATAGGCTGCTGCCTCTCCTATCCAGGTGTACAGGGGGAGCATGGGACCAGGTCGCAATTGCCACCCCTGCGACCACTGTAGCTACGCCCCTGGATAGAGTTCAGAGGGATTAGAAAACCTGTTTTTATTGATGTCTCCACCCCCCTTAAGGAGATTCACCCTCTCTATTTGTCCTGTTTACCATTATCATTGAAAGTGAAAGTAAAAAAAAAATCTCAAATTTTGGGTTGTCCCCAGAAAAGTAATAATTGGGAAATCTTCCAATAGGGACATTAGTTCTGGTGACCCTCGGGGTCCCCAAGGGATTCCCTTCATTTGCAGGCATTTCCCGTCACTTCCTGTTTGGCTATGGGACAGGAAAATAGGACACAGGAGGCAAAAAAAAAAAACTATAACCCTCCCATGCTCTATCCAAAATCAAAAAAAAGTTTTGCCTATAGAGCTACTAAAGGCATTTTGAAAATCAGTGATTTTTAACTGAACCAGACGGGACAAAAACATTTTCCAAAGTACCTGTTAGTGTTCAATTCAATCTCTGGGTCCCTCTGGAGCCCCTTGGATCCCAGGGCCCAGGTTAAGCATGGGGCAATTATTTTCTGCCAAAATTAGATGTTAAAAATAAATATATTGACACTTAACATGACATTCATTTAAAAGCAAGAATATAGCTTCAGTATTTTTGTTATTTTAAAAGCCTTATATACAAAGAAATATTTGTTTAAAGGTACAACTGAATTATGTAGCTAAATTGTAATTTTTGCTTAATACATAATACATTTGCAAGTGGAGACCCATTTTAATTCTTTCTAATGTCAGGGTCTCAGCAACTTCAAACACCAAATGTTAATGGGCTTTCTGAAGATATATTACATAAATAACTTTACTGCTGAAAAAGAATTATGATAATCTCAGCTCTTGCAGAAATGCCCCTTAAAGCATGCATGCAATGCGCCTGTCAGTCGTCACAGACTGTAACATTACATACTTCATGCAACAATATATGCCATTGTATTATAATTTTGGGATGGAATTTCACCACCAAGGTTAAATAAGTTTGTACTGGATTACATACATACAGACAAGGTTTTTAATCTAAATAGTTTTAAAAGGGAAGATATATCCTTAGTGTTTTTAGACATACAGTACATGTACAAGTGATCATCTTGGTGTAAACAGTCTTATTCATTTGTGCTAATGTTTTAAAAGTTTTATCTATATACAGTTTGAAATTAAATATTTGAACGAGATCAGTCATATTTACTCATTACATAGGCAGGCTTTGCTTCCTGTTTGCAATGTTACACAATGGTTGCGCTTCACTGCTCCTTTTCCTAATGCAAAATCTATGAGTTGATTTAACTTATTGAACAAAAAAAAACATTTCCTTAGTACCTGATACATTATCAGCTGCATTGTATCATACTGATTTTAGTTCTCACTTCTCTAATAATCCTTTGTACAAGATTGATACACTTTTCCAATCCGCAGGTGAATGACACAAAAGTGATAAAAAAGGTATTTTATGCAGACTTTATCAATGCTGTAAAATTTCCTAGATGGAATTAGCAACACATTGAATCTCATTCAATGACATCTTGCCTAAAAGGTTAAATATCTATGGTTATTTGCTCTACCACTAGATTCATTGAATCCCCAAAACACTTCAATAGGTAAAATATACAGGTGCATCTCAAACAATTAGAATATCATCAAAAAATTAATTTATTTCAGTAATTCAATTCAAAAAGTGAAACTCATATATTATATAGCTTCTTTACACACAGAGTGATATATTTTGAACATTTCTTTCTGTTAACCACTTCAGCCCCAGAAGATTTTACCCCCTTCATGACCAGGCATTACTTTAACTGGCGATTGCGTGGTCGTGCAACGTTGTACCCAAATAAAATTGTATTAAAATGTCCTTTTTTCCCACAAATAGAGCTTTCTTTTGGTGGTATTTGATCACCCCTGTGGTTTTTATTTTTTGCAATATAAACAAAAAATAGCGACAATTTGGAAAAAAAGACCAATATTTTTTACTAACTTCTATAATACATATCCAATAAAAAAAATGTTAAAAAAATCTAATTTCTTCATCAATTTAGGCCAATTTGTATTCTGCTAAATATTTTTGGTAAAAAAAAAAATCCCAATAAGTGTATATTGATTGGTTTGCGCAAAAGTTATAGAGTCTACAAATGATGGGATATTTTTATGGAATTTTTATTTATGTATTTTTTACTAGTAATGGTGGCGATCAGTGGGACTGCGACATTGCCGCGGAACAATTTGGACACCTGACACTTTTTTGGGGACCAGTGGCATTAATACATTGATAAGTGCTAAAAATATGCACTGTTACTATACTGATGACACTGGCAGGGAAGGAGATAACATCAGGGGTGATCAAAGGGTTAAGTGTGTCCCTAGGGGGTGCTTACTGTGTGGGGAATACTCTGACTGGGAGAACACAGAGATCTGTGTTCCAGCTTAGCAGGAACACAAGATCTCTGTTCGCTGTCAGAATGGTGATCTGCCTTGTTTACACAGGCAGATCCTCATTCTGCCTCCCTGGGGAATGATTGTAGGTGGCGGTGGAGATCGTGTCCACTGGACCTGCTGATGGGCTCCCCCTCTGCCCAATCAGCGTGCGCGCATGCCTCCAGAGGCTACTGCATGAAGGGACCTACAGGTACATTGCTTCGCACAGCTGGGCCGCCCACCGCAGTAAATGTGCGGAAAGCGGTCCGGAAATGGTTAATTTTGATGATTATGACTTACAATTAGTGAAAACTCAAACCCCGTATCTCAGAAAATTTGAATATTGTGAAAAAGTTCAATATTGTAGACTCATTGGTGTCACACTTTAATCAGATAATTAACTCAAAATACCTGTAAAGGTTTCCTGAGATTTTAAATGGTCTCTCAGTCTGGTTCAGTAGGTTACCTAATCATGGGGAAGACTGCTGATTTGACAGTTGTCCAGAAGACAGTCATTGGCACCTTCCACAAGGAGGGTAAGTCACAAAAGGACATTGCTAAAAAGCTGGCTGTTCACAGAGTGCTGTATCCAAGCGTATTAATGGAAAGTTGAGTGGAAGGAAAAAGTGTGGTAGAAAAAGGTGCACAAGCAACAGGGATAACCACAGCCTTGAGCAGTGGCGGCTGGTGGTAAATTTTGAGGGGGGGTGTCTGTGGGTGCATGGTTTGCCACCCCCAAAAAATTTAGCCCCCCCCGGTCCAGTCAATCGGGTCATATGCACCCCCAGTCAGTTGGATGGTTATGAGCCCAGCACCGGGGGCATCGGTTCCCTCCGGGTGATAGGTGGCAGCTTCCCCTGCGTCCACTCCTCGACATCATGGCTGTTAGAGAGGTTACCTTGTTGGTTGCAGTGCTGGCCGCTCTGGTGCATGCCGGTGTGCGCCAGTGTGTGCGTTCCTGTGTGTGCCCCTGTGAGCACTGGTGTGCGGACTGGCGTTCGGGCATGTGCGCGTGCGGGGGTGTGCGCGCTTATGCACGCCAGTGCACATTGGCATGCGCGCGTGCATAGCGTTTGGCACCAACCGGCCTATTTAGGTCTGCTGTGCACTCTGCTCAGTGCTGCCTGATCATCAGCTCCCTGTGCCCTTTTTCCCGTTGCTTTACCTGAGTTCCTGTGTTCCTGATCTCCTGACGACCTAGCGGATACCCCTGACTTCTGCTTGCACCTGACCTCGGCCTGTTTGACTCCACTTCTGCCTGCTCCAGTTGTACCTTTGCTGCCTGCCTGTTGCAGAACCCTGCCTGTGCCCTGACCTGCCTGCTCTGCCCCTGCTCAGCATCTGTTTGCCGGTGTTCCAGCCTACTTATCTGCTGCTTGAAGATTATCTTCCCTCCAGCTGGATCCTCATCACCAGGCTCTCATACCATTCCGCACTCCCGTGCCTCCTGTGTATTCTATTAGGGGCCGCGAGTCGGACACGTAAGGGAGACCACCCTCTGCCCAAGCGGACTCACCTGTCTGGTAAGTGGAAGTCTGACAATGGCGGCTTCCGCTGTGAGTCTCCTCCCTTTTCACTAGCTGCAAGTCATAATCATGAAAATTTAAAAAAAGAAATTCTTGAAATATATTACTCTGTGTGTAATGAATCTATATAAAATATGAGTTTCACTTTTTGAATTGAATTACTGAAATAAATTAACTTTTTGATGATATTCTAATTTTTTGAGATACACCTGTAGTACTTTCTTTATTTATAGGACTCTATTACGAAAAAAAAAAAGAGAAAGCACTGTGCGTTAGACTAGAAGATAATCTCCATTCATTCATGATTTTTTGCTAGTTACTGGTCTGTGACCTCTCACAGAATTGTACAAAAGGAGGTATGATACTGTATTTATGGTTTTAAAGCCTGTTCATTCTGACCCTGTCTGAGGCTGTTGATTATAATAACAAACATGCCCTTGGTGTATAATCCATCCTATTTTCTTGCAGAGTCTATCTAAACCCAAAAGGAAATATGTAATATATTGCAACTTACGGAGCCCTAGATGAGGTGGTTGCATTAGTTATATTGTATTTGGGCTTTATTCCCTTCATTTTAACCTGATGATCCTTCATTATCAATTCTAGCAAGATTTGAACACTGTGGGGATCATTTACTATAGCGCCAATAAATGATCCTGCAGTCCTGGAAAATAGCCAGTACCCAATTAAGGCCAATTAAGACTTCAACTCTCAGAAACTGGGCGCAAATGCAAATGGAAAGCAGTGCTATTGCCGGCGAACATGCCTGTCAGATCACATATGCGGGAATAGTGGAAGTCAATGGGGCTCGAACCTGCAAAATCCAAAGTTCTCACTGAAGGCTTATATTCAAGTTCTTTGCCATAAAAAGTGTATGATGACCTGGGTCCTGCACCAGGGGACATGTATCAATTTGAAAAAATGTTTTTAAAACGGACGTTTTTTCGAGAGCAGTGATTTTAATAATGCTAAAGTGAAACAATAAAAATTACTTTAAATATGGTGCCTGGGGGTGTCCTTAGTATCCTTGTAAAGTAGTGCATCTTTCCCGTGTTTATTACTGTACCATAGCAAAATTACATTTCTAAAGGAAAAAATGTCATTCAAAATTGCTCGTGGCTGTAATGTATTTCCAGTTCCCGGCAAAATAGAGTAAAATCTAAGAAAAAAAATGGCATAGGTTCCCCCACCAGTCCATACCAGGCCCTTCAGGTCAGGTATGGATATTAAGGGGAACTCCGCAGCAAAAATGTTTTAAAAAATGGCGTAGGGGTCCCCCCCAAAATCCATACCAGACCCTTATCTGAGCACGCAATCTGGTAGGCCAGGAAAGGGGGGACGAGCGAGCACCCCCCTCCTAAACCATACCAGACCACATGCCCTCAACATGGCGAGGGTTCTTTGGGGTCCCCCAAAACACCTCGTCCCCATGTTGATGGGGACAAGGGCCTCATCCCCACAACCCTTGCCTGGTGGTTGTGGTGGTCTGTGGGCGGGGGGCTTACCGGAATCTGGAAGCCCCTGTGATGAAGGGGGGGGAAAGAATGGAGAAGACCGGAGGAAGAAGCGGAGGGAGAAGGAGAAGACCAAAGAAAGACTGAAGAAAGAAGCGGGGGAAAGAAGAAGACATTTTTAATAAAGGAATTGTCAAAAACCGGCTATTGTCTTTTGTCACATTTCACTGCTTTTTTTGGTGAATGGGTAGGGGTACAATGTACCCGATACCCATTCACATGGGGGGGTGGGGGCCGGGATCTGGAGGCCCCCTTGTTAAGGGGGGCTTCCAGATTCCTATAAGTCCCCGCCTGCAGACCCCCATGCCACTGGGCAAGGGTTGGGGGATGAGGCCCTTGTCCCCATCAACATGGGGACATGGTGTTTTGGGGGGGACCCCAAAGCACCCTTCCCATGTTGAGGGCATGTGGCCTGGTATGGTTCAGGAGAGGCAGGGGCCGCTCTCTCTTGCCCCCTCCATTTTCCTCAGCCTGCTAGGTTGCATGCTCGGATAAGGGTCTGGTATTGATTTTGGGGGACCCCCACGCCATTTTTTTTGGCATTGGCGGATTCCCTCCGAATCCACACGAGACCCAAAGGGCCTGGTATAGACTTGGGGGGAACCCCACGCCATTTGTTTAAAATTTTGGAGTGGGAGGTCCCCTCCGAATCCATACTAGATCCGAAGGGCCTGGTATAGAACTATGGGGGACCCCATGTGGTTGTTTTGCAATTTTCTTTGCTGCCATTTTTTTTACTTTCAGTGGGGAAGCCGCTGACAGCCAATGACTCATTGGTTGCTAAGGACGTAGCGGCTGGCTTCCCGGTCCCCCGGTTAGCAACCAGCTATATACAGTGTAAATTGCGCAAAAAAAAGTCTCCGACCATTTCCAAAAACTCACTGGCCGCAAAACGCATAGATGTGAACTAGTACTATAGGAAACTATGTTAAATGGACTATAGAGTGTTTCTGCAAACAGCAAATGTACTAAAAAATGCATAGGCGTGAACCTAGGGTCAGGGCCAGTTCACACTGGAGCGATGAGGGTTCCGCACTCAACTCGCAGGCAGTTCACACTGCCAAATGCGAACTGCTGGGAGTGTCAGTAGAAAGTTAATGACACCCCCAAATCAGTTCACATATCGCAGAGCGAACTGCAAATTCAGACAACCATGAGATTCGAGTCTGCTGCGGACCAAAAAAAGGGTCCTGTGTGAGTTTGGTCTGAATGCGATGCAAATTCAACCATACAATCTGTATGGCTGAGTTTGCATCACACAGTGCGACTTGTTCTGCGACTCTTGAGTCCATAGACCTCAAGATTACACTGGCATTGCTTCAAATCACATCAAATTTGTGGCAAAAAGCACTGCAAAATCGCGGGACTTTCAGGTCGCACAACTGTGAAAGACTTGTTATGGACCTCAAGTCGTATGAAAAGTCGGCCAAGTGTGAAAGGAATCTAATGAGATTCATTGATAACACCTTTGAATTAGGCCCCATTTGCAGTTGTGCGACCAATGCCTGTGCACTCTTGCGGTATATGGACCTCAAGTTGAATCAAAGTCAAACCAAAGTAGTGCAGGGATGAATTTGACCCACTTGCAGTATGCACAAGTGAGAATAGGGCTTAATTCAAAGGTATTATCCATGAATCTCATTCACTTTGCTGCGACTTGAAAGTCACACTATTTTGTTGCCACAACTTGGCCCCAACTTCTGGGAATGCCTGTGTAATATTGCACCCTATGTACCTCAAGTTACATGAAAGTCACACCAGAGTAGTACAGGAACTACTTTGAAGTTGTTGCAACTTGAAGTAGCACAGATATGAATGGTTATCATTAAGAATCATGGGGTACAATTTGTCATGCACCTCGGAGGATCAAATTTGCTGGAAAAGTCACCCAACTGTGAAACCAGTCATATATATTTTAATAGAAAGGAGCTCTCATTTATATTTGCATAGTTGTTACTGATTTACATCAGCAGAACAAATGCAGGAAGTGATGTGTGCACATAGGCCATAAGCAAATGTGTGGTGAAGCCAAACAAATCTATGAGCCCCACCCACACCAAATCTAACTACCACATCCACCCCACACTGAGGAAGGACAAGTACATATCCTACACTTACCTGGCAAATGAGCAGCACCTCCTCTTTGCTAAAGACCTCGCCATGTCCACCTAGATGGAGATCCTGACCAGCACAGGAACTTCCGGGTGATTACAATGACTCATTTCCGGGTCAGAAGGTGAAACCACGCTTTTTTTGATCGCAGCTGCGCATATTTGATCGCAACCACGATTAGAATTTTTTATTTCCATTTATTTGCAGATATGCAAATCTGTATTTCTCCATATAACTATATTTGAAGGTAAACAACTTAAGGGAGTTCGATAAGAAATGGTGTCCCTGGGGACAGCAGCAGGTGAATTACAAAGACAAAGGCCCAGTTTGAGCCCTGGTTCACACTGACAGCAAGAGGAAATCGTGTGAGTTCAGCTAAATTTCAGAGACATCTGTGCAGGTTTCTGCACTGATGTCAATAAAAATCGCACCCCAAAGTCACCAAAAAGTAGTACAGAAACTACTTTTGGAAATTGTGGTACCACACCAATTAGGACGGTGCAATTGCCGACGATTTGGCATGCAATTTGACATGTCAAACCACACCAATGTAAACCAGGGCTGACACATACAACACTGCTTATCCACTAGCTGAATTTGTTACCTGCAATTCTTCACAGCTGTTATATATAAAGATTCCACCTTTATCATTTACTTGCAGGTGTGCTGAAGAGATTCGTTTTTTTTGGTGCACAAATACGTATAGAAATTATAAGGTATAAAAGATAGATATTGCACTTCCCCAAAACCAATTAAAAAGAAGAAGAAAAGAGAAAAAAAAAACAAAAAACAACAAGCAAGCAAAATAATGTACTTTTATTTTGCCAGCAGAAACATAATTATGTACATTCATTTACCAGCATAAAAATTGATTTGATTGTAGCCGTATTAGTGCAATTGTGACAGAGAAAATTGAGTACTGTCCGTGATACTTTTTTTATTTGCACTAACATACAATTTTTCAGGACAAGCTTTCGGGGTATGTCCCCTTCTTCAAGGTCCAAGCAGTACTGATTCACAAATTTTTAAGCAGCATGTTAAAGAAGAAGAAAAAAAAACGCCGTCACCTAGTGCAAAACTTCCGGTTCACACAGACAACACTTCTGGGTCAAAGCAGCGTCTAGTGTTGTGTGTGATAGCTAGTGGGATCCTACGCGTTGCGTCACGTGACCTCGTGACTTCATCAGTAGCGCAGAGGTTCTATCACTTAATAATGTGTAAGGAAACCAATATCTAAATTCAGGCTGTTATTTTTCGTGTCAAAAAGAAGTATCATTCTTAGTCACACTATAGAAGACCTCAATGTTTTAGTTCCTAAAGGGAATTTCAGAACTATCCAGGAAAGGAAACCGTTTGAACTAAGTGTAATAGGTTCAACAATTTATTGTAAAAAACACTTCCCTTCATAGGGGTACTCACATTGTGTAGGTGCGTGAGTGCACCATTCTAATCAAGGTTATGCAATATAAGGAACAATGGTACGGCGTGCGGTGTGGTATATCCTTCTCATCTACTCCCTTGTGCTGACAGCTCCGTCCTGGCCCCTCCCCTACGCGTGTTCGGCACAGGGATCACGTGCCTTCATCAGGGGGATCTCTGATGAAGGCACGTGATCCCTGTGCCGAACACGCGTAGGGGAGGGGCCAGGACGGAGCTGTCAGCATGGAGGAGTAGATAAGAAGGATATACCACACCGCATGCCGTACCATTGTTCCTTATATTGCATAAGCTTGATTAGGATGGTGCACTCATGCACCTACACAATGTGAGTACCCCTATGAAGGAACGTGTTTTTTACAATAAATTGTTGAACCTATTACACTATGGAGTTTCTTTTTTTCCCTATTTTATGAATCGTGATGATATTTGAGCAAATTGGAGGTCAGCGTCTGTATACCCTTTTGAGCCGAGGAGTGGCTCCTAGGCGTTTTCAGACATAGTTTAGTTACTGTGTCACACGCTTAAAGGTGAGCGCATATGCTGTTGGGGGTCACTGGAGAGCACTGAAGCATGCTTTATATCCCTGTAAACACGATTTTGGATGAGCACAATGGATTACACTGATGATGGACATTAAATCGATGCACTTTGATTTTTGTCATTTATGAATATTGCATTTATGAACCTGGACTTTACATTTTATGCATGTTGCACTTTATTTATCACAGATTGATAGCACATATGATTGTTATAATTTTTATATATATTTTTTTCTTGTATATTTTTATTGGTAATTTTTATGTTCATATTTGCTTTTTGCACATGGTTACTGATCCTTGGTTTAGCGCAGACACAGTTTTTTGGATAAACATTATCATCAGTCCCTGGCTGCAATGAGCTTCCAATTTAAAATCCAAAACTAACTTTCTTACATTATTTGGACAGGAGACAAATAAAATGCCAGCATGTCTTTGGATTGTAATGAGAAACCCACACAGGGAGAACATATAAACTTCAACACAAGGATTAGGATGTTGGGAAATTGAACCAGCAACCCCAGTGCTGCTAGACAGAATTGATACCCATTTAGCCAACGGGCAGCCTCACACATGTCTGCATCTCTGGTGTGAACCAGCCCCAAGTCCATAGCCATGCTCGGTGTCACAAGCAATATACAATATATTGTCCTAAGTATTGGGACGCCTGACTTTATAGGGACATGAACTGTATTTGCATCACAGTCTTATGCCCCGTACACACGGTCGGATTTTCCGATGGAAAATGTCCGATCGGAGCATGTTGTCGGAAATTCCGACCGTGTGTGGGCTCCATCGGACATTTTCCATTGGATTTTCCGACACACAAAGTTGGAGAGCAGGAGATAAAATTTTCCGACAACAAAATCCATTGTCGGAAATTCCAATCATGTGTACACAAATCCGACGGACAAAGTGCCACGCATGCTCAGAAAAAATAAAGAGATGAAAGCTATTGGCCACTGCCCCGTTTATAGTCCCGACGTACGTGTTTTACGTCACCGCGTTCAGAACGATCGGATTTTCCGACAACTTTGTGTGACCGTGTGTATGCAAGACAAGTTTGAGCCAACATCCGTCGGAAAAAATCCATGGATTTTGTTGTCGGAATGTCCGAACAAAGTCCAACCGTATGTACGCCCTATTAGTCTGTAGAGTTGAGAATTGATATAGCCCACCCTTTTCGGCTATAACAGCTTCAACTTTTCTGGGAAGGCTGTCCACAAGGTTTAGGAGTGTGTCTATGGGAATGTTTGACCATTCTTCCATAAGTGCATTTATGAGGTCAGGCACTGATGTTGGACGAGAAGGCCTGGCTTACAGTCTCCGCTCTAATTCATCCCCAAGGTGTTCTGTTGTGTTGAAGTCAGGACTCTGTGCAGGCCAGTCATGTTCCTGCAGCCCCAAACTCACTCATCCATGTCTTTATGGACCTTGCTTTGTGCAATGGTGCAACGCATTTGGTGGAGGGGGGATTATGATGTGGGGTTGTTTTTTAGGGGTTGGGCTTGGCCTCTTAGTTCCAGTGAAGGGAACTCTTAAGGCACCAGCATACCAAGACATTTTGGACAATTTCATGCTCCCAAACTTTGTGGGAACAGTTTGGGGATGCCCCCATCCTGTTCCAACATGACTGCACACCAGTGCACAAAGCAAGGTCCATAAAGACATGGAATGAGCGAATTTGGGGTGGAGGAACTTGACTGGCCTGCACAGAGTCCTGACCTTAACCCAATAGAACACCTTTTGGCTGAATTAGAGCAGAGACTGTGAGGCAGGCCTTCTCATCCAATATCAGTGCATGGCCTCCCAAATGCACTTCTGGAAGAATGGTCAAACATTCCCATAGACACACTAAACCTTCCTAGCCTTCCCAGAAGCTGTTCTAGCTGCAAAGGGTGGGCCAAATCAAATTTTAACCCTATGGACTAAGACTGGGCTGCCATTAAAGTTTATCTGTGTATAAAGGCACGTGTCCCAATACTTTTGGCTAGATAGGGTATCTGGCAAGATTTACAATGGTGGTGGAACCCTCGTACACATAAATACTACATTTAGACATAGTTTTAGGACATGGGAGTTGAGACTACCTCTCTACATGAAGTGACACGTTTGGGATTTGAACCCAGACGCTCAGGGATGCTAAGGAGAAGTTCTAACCTCCAAGCCATGGAACTGCCACATGTGAAAACCTCCTACACATAAATACTGCATTTCTTTGGACATATTGGTGGTGGAATTACATTACTCAAGAGTTATTTTGCTTGATTCATTCTGTGATATTTGGTGGTTATTTGTGGGTGAGTGTAGAGTAGTGATATTACCCACAAATTTTTGGAAATTACATTTTAAATTTCTGATGTTGATACACATATCACATTTTTTGAGCTCAAATTATGATTATTTGGAAATAATAAAGAGCACAAAAAATTGTGACTCATTTTAAATTTGCATCAGCAATGGTATTGTTTGTGGTTGATAAATATTGTTTAGAGAGTAACAAGTGAAAGTGACAGAGAAAAATAAATTTTACCAAAACATCAAAACATTCTAGCATTCCTAAAAACAAAATAGATTAAGTAGAAGCAACAAAGTTGCAAGAAAAATTTATTTCAGAGAAAGATACATTTAATCTCAACATTAAAAGGATTTATTTGGATAAGTTACAATTGTACCAGTAGAATCAATGGCTAAAACTTGCATTTGACTATAATAGCGCCAATTTTCACTCCCAAAAAACGCTCTTAAACACAGTGCTCATTTTGGTATTTACTATAGCGCCCTGTAAAAAAAGACATTGGAGCTAAAATGAGAGCTATCTGCAGGTCTGAGCATGCTCAGTTGTGTTGGCACCTAGTTGTACAGACAGGGAATTTATCTCTCCTCAGACTTTTAAAGATATTTCAGTGTAAAAATTATTTTTTCACACAGTTTGAAAGCAGATTATCTTTAAACAATATACCGCATATTTCAGTACAATTTAGGCAATTATATCATGCTCTAAACATTATTTCCATGTGCACTACTCCAGGTTTTAGCAGAGTAAGGGCATAGGCTCTATTTGTGTTCAGGAAACTATAGTAAATTCGATTTTGGGAGTATTTTTTTTACCACCGCTATAGTGAATACCGTTTTAGCGCTAATTAGCGATATAGTAAATGACCCCCTGTCTCTCCTAACAAAGAATTAAAGGTATAGAGGCTAGGCTTCTTGCACTGCATGTTAACCACTTTAATATCAGACACTTTCACCCCCTTCCTGCCCAGGCCAATTTTCTGATTTCAGAGCTGTCACATTTTGAATGATAATTACTGTATGCAACACTGTACCCAAATGAATTTTTTATATATTTTTTGAGGTAGATATAGGTTTATCTTGGTGATATTTAATCACCACTGGGTTTCTTTTTTTTTTTTAGCTACAAGAATAAAAACAGATTAAAAATTTTGAAAATAACGTTTTTCTTAGTTTCTGTTATAACATTTTGCAAATAACTAAATTTTCTTTTTCACTGATGTGCGCTCATGGGGCTGCACTGTTGGGCACTGATTAGCCTCACTGATGTGCACCAATGAGGCTGCACTGATAATCAGGGCGCTGTGTAGCACTGTTAAATACTGTGCTCACTGCTCCAGTGCAGATCTGGCTCTCCTTCTCTCACACATGGTCACTGTGTGAGGGAAGGACAGCCGTTAACAGACAAAGACCCATTCTGTCTACATCTGCGATTGCTTGTGATTGGACACAACGATCACGTGGTAAAGGGCCGCTGTGATCTGCCCTTTACCCTGATCTGTGATGTGCTGTGTCCAAGGCACACAGCGGTCACAGAGACTTCCCAATGCATACCCCAGGGAGAGGTGTCCAGGAAAGCCCTCCCAGAACTGGCAAGTGATTGTGAGGCCATGTATTGAGAACAGCGTGGATGGGAAATGGTTAATGAGGACAGACCTGTGACAGGCTTACCCTAACATTGTTTTTTAATGGAGTGCAGTAAATTACTCGCATACGTATGTTTATTTGCCTAGAACTGTGGTCTCCAAACTGCGGCCCTTTGCTTGCCTTTATCTGGCCCCTGGGGCACTATTCCTCCCTCTGATAAGAGACACTATTTTGCCATCTGACACCAACAATGGAGCACCATTTCTCCCACTGATACTAATAATGAGGCACTATTTCCCTCCTATGATGGTACCGATGAGGCACTATTTCTCCCGGTAATACCAAATGTGGCAATGTTTACTCTCACTGATGCCAGGAAAATTTCCACTCACACTAGCCATAGTCTGGCCCTCCTAAAGACTGAAGGACAATAAACCGGCCCTTTGTTTAAAAAGTTTGGTCTATAAGCATGTTTACACAAATATGAATGAGTATATTACAATACTGGCAATGAAGAAGAATTTTACTTGTATATACTCTTATTCACCTTTGCTTGCCTATACGCAACATTACTTAGGTTTTTACACATGTTTTTATCCCCTTGCACATGGGCATCACAAGTTCCTGACTAAAAATCAGTAAATTATGACTCCAGTGTGCAAGGGGCCTAAAAGGCAAGAAATATGTTTTCATTTTTTTATGCATGCTGTTTGAATGGGATTACATAACAAACATACAGTATAGTGGGGCTCTCATATATCATTGCAAAAGTAGAAATATGCTTTAATGGAGTAAAAATTGAGTTAATGGAGTTTAAAAAAAAAAAAATTGAAATTCAGAATTAAAATGACATCTTCCAAATTTACAAGTGAAAAAGATTTGGAACAGATGTTGAAGATGACAATTGATTATAAGGGGTAGCCCCTAGATGTCTGTCAGTAGCTCCTCTCACAAGCTCTGTGGAGCATCGAAACATTACATATCTAATTATAATGTCATCAGAAGTAAATGCATGCGGGGATCTCATAAGTGTTTCCTGGGCTTTCTAAGCAGAGTATAGTTCAAACATCTAAGTTATGTGGCCAAAGAAGCAACTGTCTCCCATAGTTTACTACTTGACATGCTGTTCTCTCACTATTTAAAGAGCAAGCAAAGTTAAATTGTAAGCTTGTGTATACAAAAAAGTCATTTAAAATGTTTACAAAAATATGAAAATTTTAGGATTTTTCCAAAACTGAAGACACCAGGGTGTATGCACCTGATATATTCTATTAAGACCTCGCTTGCTTAGACCTTCTGTCAGTTTAACAGCAAACATTTCGATACAGTATGTGTTCAGATGTTGCTGATGGTGACTCCTGCATCAATGATACTTTAATTATTTGTAACAATAATCACTGATAATGTAACAAATATCTTCATTGTTGCAACTGTTACATGAAGAGCAAATTATTTTTATGTAATCTTTCATGTACCGTAACTTTAGCTATAGAAAGTTACCCTTGCATCCCAAATACAAATATATTTTGTTTTGGATAGATCAGTGGAAGGTTAGAGCCTCTGTCAGATTTCTATGGGCATTTGTGTCTCTATTGGGGAGACTTTCCATCACGTCTTGTCAAGAAGGTGAAAACAACTTTTGTTAAAAAAAAAAAAGATGGTGAAAACAAACATTTTAGCAGACTAAGGTAGGGTTAAAACATCTGACAAGTTTTATAATACCTACTTGACTTGGTGGAAATGACTACCCTTAATTTTTGCATGGACATCACAGAGATGGTAAGGAAGGAAAAATCTCAACGTCATAACAATTTTGAATATCAACTCTTCCCCACTCCACTCTACTCACAACACACAATGGCTGCAGTTAGGCTTTAATTAACCACTTTTTTTTTTTTTACATTTTGTTGTACAGAAATGCTGTTATACTGTTTAAAAATACCTTTAGTGTGTTTTGTACTAGAAATTATATGTTAGTGTTTTAATTAAAAGGATAACAAAATTTGTACTTTGTAATATTGTCAACGGACTTTGCGCTTGTGTCAATGGATAGAAAAACGCAGCTCGCCTTCAGGTTTTGGGCTCCTTCACACGGACGTGTCCGTGTACGGAGCCTGCTCTGCTCAGCAGGGGATCGCTCCATTGATCCCTGCTGAGCAGGTAGATGACAGGTCCGTCTCTGTACACTGTGCAGAGATGGACCTGTCAGAGCGCCGCTCTCCCCTATGGGGGATCAGATGAAGACGGACCGTAGAGTCCGTCGTCACCTGATCCGATGACGGATGGAAAAGTAGGTTTTTCCTCCTTCACACTTTTTCGGATTGGAGTAGGTCGGATGTCAGCGGACACGTCACCGCTGACATCCGACGCTCCATAGAGGTCTATGGAGCATCCGTTCACGTCTGCCTGTCCGTGTGAAAGAGGTCTTGTTCTGCTTGCATTTGACATTTCTTTTGAGATTATTATATATTATAATTTAGAGTTCATTGCCCAAAGCATTTGACCTCCTTTTAAGCTGCATCAAACTTCTTCAAGATGCCAGTGCATTCCTATCGACTTGTATGGTGGTAGATGCAGTTCTGACGCAAACTCAACACAGGCCCTGACAGTAACAGTATCATTGGTTTGAAACTCTAATCAAACTGGAGAAAAAAACTTTTAATTTGCATTATATATATATATATATATATATATATATATATACACAGTATATATACATATATAAAAGAAATCAAATTCGTCCCATATAATAGTTAAAGGGTAAGTTTACCTTTTGAACATGTTACGTTCGTATTTAGGGTGTAACATGTAACATGTTCCAGCTCATACCCTGAACAGCCCCCTCCTCTAACCGCACCCTGTCCCATTTGAAAAAAAAGAGTGCCTTTGCAGGGTTCCATCTGCACAGCAACATCATTCATTCACAGGAATCTGTAAATGAATAAACTACAAGTCCTGCCTGCCACCACGGCAGATGGCTTGTACAGTAGTTCTTAATGGACTGTGAGTGCGCCTATCAAAACACATGGAGTCAATTCACTCTTCCTCCGGTTTTCTAACTGAAAGCCCATATGGAGGTACAGGGACACAAAGCGGAGGGAGTGTGCAGACACTGCACCGGCAACCCACTGATCGCAGGTGCAAGGATTTGCAGGCTCCTGTAGAAGAGTCAGTGTGATATAAACAATAAATAATCATCACAGTGTAATAATTCAATATGCACAATAAAATATATAAAAAAACAACATCTATTGTGTGAGTCCAAAAAAGTCCAAATAAGTATGGGAAAATAAATGTTAACACATCTGGTGATAAAGTCAATGTGAGATCACTCCAAGCAAGTGCAGAAGATACATGAAAGCTGAAAGCCTCCACCACTGCAAACCCCCCCCTTTGGGTGTACAAAGTATATTGAATACTCAGTATATTGACCCTCGCAACAAAGGCCAAAACACACTGCTTTGTAATTACACAGATCCACATCTCCTCAGTATGACCATTTCAAACAAATGACTCCCGTTTTAACCTCTGAGATATTAACCATTATACTCAGATGGTGGATAGGTCAGTGTAGTACACATGTATAAAATACAATAAAATCCAAAATAGTGGTTACTCTTGCTTTATTGTTAAAATCATGTAAATAAAGTGCCACTCACATCATAATATAGGCATAGAAAGTATATATGCCGATTTAAATTTCACTCATCTGCGGACACTAGGGTGAATGCATATGGATACTGCTTGCAAATCTAGCTCCTCAAGTTGATAGCAGTCTCTTTCTCAGTTCCGAAAAGCCATGCCAAAGCCATAGCCTACGCGTTTCATTAACATGACATCATTGGGGCACCAGCCTACATGTTTCATCATGTGGCATCAGTGAACTAAGGGGCAACATAGCCTTTGTTAATCTTTGTTTTTTAAACACCCATGTAATATGTGACACTATGGGTTTTCAGTAGAGACAGCACAGCAGTTGTTGGTCTCTGGCCTGACTCATTTTAGTTTGAGCTATTGAGTTTTGTAACAACAAACAGGAAACTGAAAATGATCTTCCTGACGAGGGCTGTACTGAAAATACTAAATATTAGTACTCAATATGAATATTTACCAGAGAGAGGAAAGAAAGAAAAGGAGAAAGAATTTCAAAAGAAAGAAAAAATATTTATAAAAATACCATAAATATCTTTTATTGACACCAAATAGAGAATAAGTTATGCAACCCTATATTATACATAAAGATAGAATAAGAATTATAATTGGACAATTAATAACAACTCCGATTTTGTGCTAATTTTATTTCTTCTGGCTCCCATGAATCAGCCCCAAATGACTTTTTCAGTGCACATGATGAGCATTACAATAAAAAAAGATATCTAGACCTTGTTGTATTCTATAACTTTGACAACAGGGCTTGGGATGGCATTGTTTTAAATATGCTACTTCTGTGACCTCAGGCAGCTACAAGATACATTGTAATGGCTGTACTAAAAATAGTATCTGCACCTGCAATATCTCACATGGCTGGAAACAGACGTAGAATATTCTGATACAGAAAGAAGCCAGTTTAGAGGTTGCTCTGGCAGTTTGCAATGTGAACATTTTAGGATAATTAAAGACAAAATTGTGGGTGCAGCAGTTAATATGTGTGGTGTTGAAAAATGAATTTAATGTATTAAATTATATTTCCTAAAGCCATGTTTTCATTCTTTCCAAGTTCTCCCACATACTCAGAAAAATGTTCTACTTAAAGCCGTCATAAGCAAAAAAATGTAGGATGCCATCGCTGATGTCTGAAAATGTCTGAAATCTGATTGTTATGCTGATACTTTAGAACTTTCAGTGGCACTTACCCAGGTAAAATATGCAGAGTAATGCCCCGTACACACGGTCGGACTTTGTTCGGACATTCCGACAACAAAATCCATGGATTTTTTCCGACGGATGTTGGCTCAAACTTGTTTTGCATACACACCGTCACACAAAGTTGAAGTTGCTGGAAAATCCGATTGTTCTAAACGCGGTGACGTAAAACACGTACGTCGGGACTATAAACGGGGTAGTGGCCAATAGCTTTCATCTCTTTATTTATTCTGAGCATGCGTGGCACTTTGTCCGTCGGATTTGTGTACACACGATCGGAATTTCCGACAACGGATTTTGTTGTCGGAAAATTTTATATCCTGCTCTCAAACTTTGTGTGTCAGAAAATCCGATGGAAAATGTGTGATGGAGCCCACACACGGTCGGAATTTCCGACAACAAGGTCCTATCACACATTTTCCGTCGGAAAATCCGACCGTGTGTATGGGGCATAAGAGTCATTATTGGAAGACCCTTAAAGTGTATCTAAAACCAACAACAAAAACGTAATATATTGAAGATTACAGCAACTAAAGGTCCTGTATGACAGTCTAAACAAAGACTAAATAAAGGTACTCTGTAATGCACATATCTCATTTAGTAAATAAAGCACTTCCTTTACCTTCACTGAGAGAGCCAAAGTCTTCCTTTGTTTCTCACATGTCCCCCTTTTCAAGAAACTTCAGTTTACAGCGGGAGGGTTCCAGTATCACAAAGCAGTGGGCAGAACTAGGTGTGAGCAAGGGCCAATTAAGCTACTGGGTTGTCAATTAGCAATGCAAATGATAACAGCCACAGCAACATTTTTTTATCCCATTGTAGTGCAAGCAGGAACAGCCTACATGAGAGAGGCAACTCTGCTCTGAATTTAGGAACAGTGCAGCATTGTAGCCACACCATCACAGGAGACTGCAGTAAGTGGACTTCAGTGGCAGGGACTTGTGGGACTTTGTAGGGGGACTACGAGAAAACTGTAAGTACAGATGCGCTTATACAGGCAGTCCCCAGGTTACAAACAAGATTCTGTAGGTTTGTTCTTAAGCTGAATTTGTATGTAAGTTGGAACAGGTAAATTTTTTTCAGTGTAACTCCAGCCAAAAAAATAATTACGTTTTTTGTGTAGCATAAGGAAAGATTAACACCCCAGTGCTGTCTGTGCCCCAGTTCAGAAGATTTCACCACACTTTCTGCCCCTGTGACAATTGGATTTAGAAAATTTTGAGTGGTTAAGGAAACAAGGATTGGTGATGAAGCTTCTCTGGAGGCACCTTTTTCCCCATGATAACTCTTTTGCCCTGTACACACAGGCGGACTTTTCGGCAACAAAGCTCCGACAGTCTTTCCGACGGACTTTCAACGGACTTCCGAATGAAAGGACTTGCCTACACACGATCACACCAAAGTCTGACGGATTCGTACGTGATGATGTACGACCGGGCTAAAATAAGGAAGTTCATAGCCAGTAGCCAATAGTTGCCCTAGCATCGGTTTTCGTCCGTCGGACTAGCATACAGACGAGCAGATTTTTCAATAGGAACTGGGTCCGGCGGAGTTCCGACGTAAAGATTTGAAACATGTTCCAAATCTAAAGTCTGTCAGATTTTCGACAAACAGTCCGCTGAAGCCCACACACGGTCGGATTGTCCGCCGGATTCAGTCCGTTGGACCAGTCCTGTCGAAAGGTCCGCTTGTGTGTACAGGACATTATGCCCCATACACACAATCAGAAATTCTGCCAGCAAAAGTTGGATGTGAGCTTTTGGTCAGAAATTCCGACTGTGTGTATGCTCCATCGGACTTTTGCTGGAATTCCAGCCAGCAAAAGATTGAGAGCATGTTCTCTATTTTTCGGTCGGAAAAAGTTCCTATCCGAAAATGCGTTCGTCTGTATGCAATTTGGACGCGCAAAAAATCACGCATGCTCGGAAGCATTGAACTTCATTTTCTCGGCTCATCATAGTGTTGTACGTCACCGTGTTCTTGGCGGTTAAAAGTTCAGAGAACTTTTGTGTGACCGTGTGTATGCAAGGCAAGCTTGAGCGGAATTCCGTCGGAAAAACCATCCAAGTTTTTTCTGACGGAATTTCTGATCATGTGTACGTGGCATTACAGGAGTGAATTTCCCTTTCTAGGGGAAGATTTCCTCTCACTTCCTGTTGTCTCCCTCCGTTTGTAAGTATGAGTTGTATGTAACTCGGATGTTTGTAACTTGGGGACTGCCTGTAATTAAGTGCTGCAACACTTTTTTTTTTTTATGAAAGGCTATCATTCTGCTTTAAATGTCGTGGCTGAATTAGTTTTATTTTTTTTAATTTATTTTTTACAGTTTTTCTCCATCTGGTGATCTTGCCAGTAACACGCATCTTTTTTTTTTATGGTGACAGCGCTCACTCACTACTGCATTTTACAGCATGTCACAGCAGTGATTGTACAATCCTGTGTTACACCCCAATGTTCTACTGTAGTGGCCAACACCACAACACAGCATTGTGTTAAAAAAAAAAAAAAAAGTGTATGTCTCTTCTCTTGTGTTGAGGCATTGTTGTCAGCCCACTTAAAGTGGTTGTAAACCTTTTTTTTTTAAATAAAAATAACAAACATGCCTATACTTACATGCTCAGTGCAATAGTTTTGCACAGAGCAGCCCTGATCCTCTTCTTCTGGGGTCCCTCGCTGGCGCGCCATCCCCTCTTCTTCATCAGGTGCCCCCACAGAAAGCGCTTTCTCTGGAGGCACCCGTGTGGGCTCACTCTCGAGTCCCACTGCTGCGTCCATTGACACAGACAGTGGGACTCAGCCCTGCCCCCCCCGCTCACATGTCACAGGATTTGACTGACAGCAGTGGCTCCTGCTGCTATCAATCTGTCCAATGAGGTGAGAGACAGCGGCTAGAGTCGCTGCACTCATGCACATTGCTGGATCGGATCAGGCTCAGGTAAGAAAAAGAGGGGGGGTCTGGGGGGGAAGCTGCAGCACAGAAGGTTTTTTCACCTTATTGCCTGGAATGCATAAAAGGTGAAAAACCTTAAGGCTTTACCACCACAAAAATAAAGCAGGTCTAAATGTTCAAAATCCTTTCAGTAACTTAACCCTTTCATGCGTAAGCCCATTTCTGACATTTGTTGCTTACACGTTAAAATCTGTATTTTTTGCTAGAAAATTACTTACCCCCAAACAGTGGTCTTTCAAACGCATTTTTTTTTTTTTTTTTAGAAAAAAAAAAACACTTTCATTGATAATAAAAAAAACGTAAAGTTATTCCAATTTATTTCTATATTCTATAATGTGAAATTTATTTCTATATTCTATAATGTGAAAGATGATGTTATGCTGAGCAAATAGATACCCAACATGTCACACTTTGGAATTGCGCACGCTCGTGGAATGGCAACAAACTACGATGCTAAAAAATCTCCATAGGCGACGCTTTAAAAATGTCTACAGGTTACCAGTTTAGGGTTACACAGAAGGCCCTGTGCTATAATTTATTATTTATTAATCTATTTGCTAGTTTATGTCCGCAGTAGGAAAAACAATAGACATCATCCTTTTTTTTAAATCTTTATTTTATGCAATACATACAGAATAGTCAATGGTACATCTCCTCCTGGTATTATAAATTGTACAAAAATAGAATGTTCTATATACTGTATGTTGAATTATGACAAATGGAAACTTGGTGGTCATATACAGTTATTAGGGGAGTCTCTGATCAGATTAAAAAATATGTAAACCCAACATTTCCTATTCCTAATATTTGCCTGCTGTACTATGATTAACACTGTTATGCCCTGTACACACGGTCGGACTTTCCGATGGAATATGTGCGATTGGAGCTTGTTGTTGGAAATTCCGACCATGTGTGGGCTCCATCGGACTTTTTCGATCGTAATTTCCGACACACAAAGTTTGAGAGCAGGCTATAAAATTTTCCGACAACAAAATCCGCTCGCGTAAATTCCAACCATGTGTGGACAATTCCGACGCACAAAGTGCAACGCATGCTCAGAATAAATTAAGAGACGAAAGCTATTTGCTACTGCCCCGCTTATAGTCCCAACGTACGTGTTTTACGTCACCGCGTTCAGAACCTTCTTCAGGCTTTACAATAGTAGAAAGCCTGAAGAAGGGATCTAAAGCATCCCTGAAAGCTTACAAGAATAAGCTAGCCAATAGAGGATATTGTTTAAACGCCAAACTTTCTTTATTGATGGCTAACAGTGTATATTACTTTACTACAACAAACTAAATGATATAAGAGCCAAGAGAAAATCTCCCTTAGTTGTCACTGGAACAGATGCCCTTACTGGAAATGTTTTCTTGGATTCCAGGACTTGGAACTCAAAATGGAGTTTCCCCTCACTTTAGTCTTGGTAACAATGGTCACCAGAACACACAGAGATGGTGATTATCCTGACAGAGGCTTTAATCCACCCAAAAACAGGCTTATGATGCGCAGTAAGAGCTATAAAACCAACAATGTATTCAAAAAAAAGAGACTAAAGTCTACATTTCTGTCATGTGATCATTTTAAAGAAAGTGTTAGCATTACCCAACTTAACCAATTGGTTTCTAGTGGCCAGTTCTTCTAGGACAGGTTAGACTATATAAAGCAAGCACCTAATTGGATACCATGGACAGCTCATATACTTTCCTTCAGTTTGTATAGATGATGCACAGACTATACTGGCAAAACAGCTAAGCACTCCACCCAGTGTAATAGATGATTAAGTAGTAAAAATAACAGGGAGCTTTGCCACAAATATAATTATGTAGTATGCTAAATATAGCGGGTGACTAAATTGCTTTATGCTATTTCTATCCATAACCTTTAGAAAACATATAGATGGATTAAAGTGATAAAAATATCCTCAAGTATATTCATTGAGGAGAGTTTAAAAAATGCTTCAAGGTTAAAATCTTCGGTGTTAAAAAAAAATGTGATTAGAATTAAGATTTTATTTGAAATTGCATGGGACAATCAGGTGTTTAAGTTAGTGTCACATGTGTAAAATGATGTGGCCAATAACCAGAACTGATAGAGAAGCATTACTTCAATAGGATACATCATATGCTATCATAGTAAGCACCATATAACATATTCAGAAGAATTAATCAGCTCCTACGCATTATGATGGCCAGATGTATAAAACGCATACTATAATGTTTTAAGATGCTTTTTACAGGTTTTGACTCCATTAGCTTTGTATGTATTTGGCAATGTAAACAACACAGTATTCATTTAGTTAATAGTGATAGATTTGTAAAAAACCTAAAGTGCCACCTGCTTTACTGCAAACGGTAAATATGAATGGGTTCATTGCAGCATCTCAATTTACCCAACTCTTCTTCCTTCTAGAAAATGCAATGTCAAAAGATAGTAGGAGAATGGTAATTTTCTTGACGTGTTTCCCAGTACAAGCCTACTTCCTCAGCCATGCATGGTATTATATTATATTAGATCTGCATTTTCCCTATACTTCTGAGGAAGCAGGCTTGTTCTTGGAAATGCATCAAGAAGATTAAGTACGAGTGTATATTTTATATGAATAGCATAGTGGGAGTACGTTATTTTTTATGATGCGATTGTATGAAATAAATGAAGATTCTTTTATACATGATTATGGTATGCATGACCAGTAAAGTCCACCATTGTTGGGTTGTATACTAAAACTGTAACATAGGGAAGTGGTGTCAGTACTTACCTTTAAAGCAGTGGTAAAGTCTGTATTTAAACGTGTACCTACAGGTAAACTTATAATCAAGATAGGCCTAAAGCAAGCATCCTTGAATACCACAAGAGCAGAAAGTCTCCAGGATGGAGGGAAGCAATTACAGACCAGGCGAATTTCATACAGAAATTTTGTACCTGAAGGAGTGTGTTGGGAACCTTTAAATCCAGTATAGGGCAAATACCCACTTTAGCTTTAAGGATGGTAAACAGGTTTGGATAGAAACTTTGAAACTTTTCTGGAACAATGGTTATAGACCTTGAGAGAGGAGCCGTGTCAAAGCAGTGTGAAGGTTCACCAATCTTTGTGGAGATGTTGTTCAGTTTGATAAGCGGGAGCGCTCCCTCACGGAGGAGGACTTGTTTGTGGAGCTGTATGGCTTGGAGTAAAAGTGTATATTCCTCCCCCCATACGCTTGCCAAAAAGGCTCTCCCCATCAAAGGGCATATGCAAGAGACATTTCTACAGCACCAAAGCTCTGTAGACTGAAATTTAAGTCAAATGGTCCTTTGCATGTGCACTCACAGTAGGCTCATTCTGGAGATTTGGTTAAAAATATCTGCTACTTGACTATACAATAGAGTAAGGACACATGCAAGAGAACCAGACATCTAAGATCTAGCAGATGGACATGGTAACAACGGAAAGTTTTGGGACAGGGCCTGCAAGTGAGAACAAGGCCATGCTGAGCAAAATGCTTGGGAAGAAAGGAAAAGTCAGACTGGACAGGATTAGAAGCCTTGCGGCTTCACTGCCAGTTTCCTACTGTGCACGCGCGAGTGGCGCGGCGATCTGTGAATGGCCCCGTGGTGTTCTGGGAACATACACAGTTCCCAGAAGACCACGGGGCCGCTCACCGAGGAGAACACACTGTGGAATAGGAAGAAGCAGATTAGGAAGACTGCCTAGCAACAAGGGTTTAGGTAAGTATATAAAAAAAATTTTTTTCAAATTTTTTTTTTACATTTTTTTTAGGATTTTTGGTGGAATTTTTTTTTCCAGGGTGGCCCTCCACTTTAAAAGGAGAAGTCCAGCCTAAGCTCGTTTGGCTGGGCTTCTCCTACGGGTCACAGGAGTGCAATTCGTTATTGCACTCCTGTGAAGTCACAGGAATCAGTCCAGGTATTGCGTCTTTGCGACAATGGAAGTCGGGATCTGCCAAGTACCTGGACTGACACCCGTCTCAGCGAGCTGCTGAGGCGGCTGCTCCCTGCCCCTCCACAGCTCAGAGCTCCAGTGAGCGTGGAGCAGAGCGGAGAAATGCTGATTGACAGTCAGCAGCTCTCTGCTTGGGGAGCTGTCAGAACTGAGCCTTCAGCGATGTTCGGTCGCTCAGTTTTCAGTGTAGAGGCGCCGGGGGACAGATGCAGCATCGCAACGATGCTGCATCCATCCAAGTATGATGGGACATGTCAGTAGACAGATTTCTTGTGTACCAAAAAAAAGACAGTCATCCTGGATAACATTTTTCCCCAAACTCAGGTATCTTAGCAAAAAACATTCCCTTTATAAGAGGAGGGGGCAACCCTGAAGAGGTTAAAGGAGCCTCAAGGGACAGTGGTCAGGGGCATTGTCAGGACCTCTAGGAGAAGCGCTGCAAAATCCCTCTGCAGCTGTTAGCAGGTTATGAGCCAGCAAGGCTGGCAGGGCAGCCCACTTGTTCTTATGATCTGCCATAGGAAGCCTGCATGTGATGGATTCCCACAAGGGTTAATGCCATATGTAACTAGTCACTGGAGGCAGCAAGGAGCCTGACCACGTTATGGAGATCAGGGTGCTAGAGTTGCTGCACAGATGGTCGAAGAGAGTGAGCCAGTCAGCGTGTCAAGTCTAAAATGGCACGTGCATGTGAAGTACGAACAACCAGAAAGAGGCTGCACAGTATCAATGTAGGCACATGGACAGGGATTCTATCCAATGGCAACAAATTCAAAAAGTGGAGCCTCTTCTGTAATGATACTGTAATAGAAAGTGTCACAGCTGGCTTTCTTGAGATTACCTTTTTAAGGGATCGGCACATTCAGGCTCACCTAAGGACTGAAGCCCTGACCTACCACAGCAGTGTTCCAAAAACTTCCTGGGGTCCCCACCAAGCAGATAGGCATAATCCAGGGAACATTCCCTATCCAGCAGTCTTTGCCTTTGTGGTGGACATACTTCTCTGGACAGGTGTACCACGGCCCTGGGCCTGCCCAGAAGGCACATTACAGACCATGTTGCAATTCTTCAGAGCAGGATCCAGAGGCTCTGCAGCAACTACTGAAATGTGCTAGCAGACAAAAAGAGAAATATGTTTTCCTCTCTCAGAAGAGAGACGACATCCATTCTCCTAGGATGCTAGCAAAAAAAAAAAAAAAACTGAGGTACGCTAGGCTTGGGAGGGGTTATACTGGACTGTCTGGCCAGTGTTATACCCTGAGAATGTGTTCTGCGAAATTTTATGCAACATGTATCTCTGGTTAGTTCAGAATAGGCTTTGTTCCACCTGGATGGGTGGTGTAAGCCACAACTGTGGCATTGCTGATTAAACCCAGATCAGATGGCCAATCAGAAGGGAGAAGGGGGTATCCAAAGTAACAAAAGACAAAATGCTTAAAACTCCAGGATATTAATTGAAATCATTAATTCCTTTGGAGACCAACAACCCAGAATACTGGGTTGTAAGAAATACTTTCAAACATAAGAAAAAAAAAGTCCTTCCAATGTAAGAAAAAAAAGATTGTGCCTTCTGACAATACCAGAGACACCAGACATATGTTAGTTTGAGGAAGAAACTGGATTTATTTTAATTAGCTGATCATGCTGGACTTTACCACTTATTCACTGGGCACTTAAACCCCCTTCCTAACCAGGCAAAATTTTCAGCTTTCTGTGCTCTCACGTTTGTTATAAAATGTTGCAAATTAGTCATTTTTCTTCTTAAATTTTGGCCACAATTTATACTGCTACATCTCTTTGGTAAAAATAACCCAAATACGTGTATATTATTTGGTCTGTGTGAAGGTTATAGTGTCTACTAGCTATGATGCTAATCATTGAAAATTGAGGACACCTGATGTACTGACAGCCTATCTCTTGAGACACTAACAAGCCAGGACAATACAAATACCCCTTTTTGGAAGGTAGACATTCCTAGATATCTAGAAGGTATCTAGTAAGAGACATGGTGAGTTTTTTTAAAGTTGTCATATTAACAGGTTCTCTCACATGGCATGTGCATGCCACAAATTCCACCCAAAATTCATTCTGCTACTCCTCCTGAGTATAGTGATACCACGTGTGAGACTTTTACACAGTCTGGCCACATAGAGAGGTCCAACATGCAAGTAGCACCTCCAGGCGGTCTAGGAGCATAAATTACATATCTAATTTCCTGACAACCAATCACACTTTTGAAGGCCCTGAAGCACCAGGACAATGGAGACGCCTACAAAATGACCCCATTTAGAAAAGTAAACACCCCAATGTATAATCTATGAGGCATAATGAGTCTTTTGAACATGTCAGTTTTTTTCACAGGTTTTTGGAAAATGTGGAAAGAAAATGAAAACGCTTTTTTTTTTAAAACAAAGTTGTCCATTTAGAACAACTTTGGAGGAGCTCAGCTATGAGCAGTGTTATTTTGTTGACAAAATTAGCACAGGTACTGGAGATTTTATTAGACTAAAATACAACTAAAACTAAAAAAATTTAGATGACTAAAATACGACTAAAACTAAAATGACATTTTAGTCAAAGGCCGACTAAAACTAAATCGAAATTTTACATAAAAATTAACACTGCACTACCACGTAAGAATAAATAGAGGACATCTAAGCTGCTAAAAAAAGAAAAAGGCTTTTCTTTTTTTCTTAACCACTTCAATACTGGGCACTTTAACCCCCTTCCTCCCCAGACCAATTTTCAGCGCTGTCACACTTTGAATGACAATTGCGCGGTCATGTAACACCGTACCCAAATAAAACTTTTATAATTTTTTCACACAAATAGTTTTTTTTTGGTGGTATTTAATCACCGCTGGGGTTTTTATTTTTTGTGCTACAAATAAAAAAAAAGACCAAAAATTTTCCAAAAAAGTGAATTTTTCTTAGTTTGTTATAAAATTTAGCAAATAAGCATTTCTCTTGATACATTTTGACCAAAAATGATGCTGCTATATTTCTTTTGTAAAATAACCCAAATCAGTGTTTATTTGGTGTTGGCAGTGATGGGGGACAGACAGATTTTTTTATTGGGACACTGAATTGTGTATAGGGACAGGGGTATATCAGTGGTGCTTGGTGTACTTTGTGGGGTGATCTGTAACAAGCTCTCTGTGTAAAATCATCCTCACACAGAGAGCTGTCACAGATCTGCAGATTCACCCCCCCCCCCCCCGCACTGAGCTCGGTGGCGAGACCTGTCACAGAGACACGCGTCTCTGTTTACATTGCGATGGCTGTGATTGGACACAGCCATCAGGTGATCGGGAGGGCCAATCACAGCGCCCATATCCCGATCTCTGCTCAGCTGTATCCTGTGATCAAAGTGATCACAGGATCGAGCTGCAGCGTGCCCATGAGGCACTTTCCTGAACGTCCACTCAGAACGAGGAAAGGACCACCCGGCCGTTTATGTGCAGTGGCCGGGTGGGAAGTAGTTAATATTTCATGTTGGTAATATATTCAGGTAATAAGTGCAATGGCATTACAACCAACAGAGTTTACAGGTTTCTTTTATATTTTAACATTGCACTTCTGTTTGTCAAAAAGCAATATTAAATGAAACTTGGATTTATAAAAGAAGTTATATATCACAACGGCTAAATCTGTGTCCATAGTGCATGTTCAAATCTTAATACCATAAATAATAACGTTATTAGATTTTTAGTCCAGGAGTATATAACGAGTTTGGCAATTCTATGCGTAAAGTGATTGTAAAGTCTCGTTTTTATCTTTTCAATTAAAATAACAAACATATACTTACCTACTCTGTGTAGTTGGTTTTGCACAGAGCAGCTGATTCTCCTCTTCACGGGTCCCTGGCTGGAGCTCCTCCCTCCTGATGAGTGCCCTCGCAGCAAGGAGCTTGATGAAAGATTAGCTGAAATGAATTAATTCTCTCTTGAGTAGAGGAGATTAAGGGGGGGATAGGATTAACATGTACAAACACATAAGTGGTCCACATAGTGAATTTGGTGTAGAGTTATACACTTTCAGGTCATCACAGAGCACAAGGGCGCACTCTTTATGGCTGGAGGAAAAGAGATTTAACCTGTACATACGGAAAGGCTTCCTCACAGTTAGAGCAAATATAGCTGTATATTAATATTTAGAGGTACGGCTTTATCCCTACATCCAAGGTGGTTTATTCAATTTCTTCTGCTGCGTCATGCGTTACGAGCCCAATTTCCCTCAGCTTTAGTGTCTTTTTCTCCCACGCCTACTCTGGACAAAATAGTACACGCAACCTCTACCACGGGTCTTATTTATGATATGTATGTGGATTTGCTAGCTACATTTCTACTGAAATTCCCCTATCTTTTCCAGGGTAAGGAGGGAGCAGGATATTGGCCCCATCTCTGGGGCAGAGGTGGTGGGTACACTTAATGGGCTCTTGGAGGTGAATATTCCTGTTGAACCAATTGCATGCCTACTGGGCTACCTTGACGACTCATCTTATGTGATTGTAAAGTCTCGTTTACATTCACATAAATACATGCGCTCTTTTTGTGGCTCGTAGACAAACTCCCCTAGTTGGACCTCCTCACACCCTCCTACTTTATCTCCAACCTTAATAATCTTATCTCCTATGATATCCCACTTTAATAAGCTTATCTCCGATGAAAAAAATATGTATTTTCTAGAAACTCAATGAGGAAGTTTGATGCAATCTGGCTTGAGTTTGTGTGTCTCACACTGGGGTAGACTCTCTCTGGTTCTAAGCATTGATGCACATGTATAGGGTTATATGCCATTTTTCCTTATTGATGTCTTGCTATGAATATCAGCCTCTGGTTGATCCCACTCTATTACTGAAATTACCCGTGTGCCTATTATTTTGTCTGTATGCTCCAAAGTGTTGCTATTATGTTGTTTCTCTTGAGGCCCTGCATGGTGTATTATGTATGTCTTGTTTGTTTTTTAAGATTTTTTAAGATTGAAAAAATCTTTTCTAAGTCAAATCTGATTAAAAAAAAGGAGGTAATAACACCAGGGGTAGTTGATCCAAGGAATACCAGATTGCCTGCTGGGGGATCGGGAAATAATTTTTGGAGCGAACCGGATCATGTGTTTTACAATGATGCCCATAGCAAGAGAATAATCAGCCAGCTGCTGCTCTTTCACTGTCCAGTCTTCAGGCTGGGGGTAGAGTGAGGAAACCACTGTATTCCTTCTACAGACTAAAACAATAACAGGGAAAGTGGTGTCAACAGCATTACTGAGATATGTGGGGGGCCTGTGCAAATTTCTGGACTGGATGGATAGAAATTAAATGTTTTGGCAAGTAAAACAGCCCCCCATGTGTATTTGGCAGTTTAAGTTGTCCTAAATCCACCAAATACCATTCTGGATTTTTAAAATTCTCAACGGAACACCAACTCTTAAAAAAATGTTTTAATCAAGACATGAAAATATAGGTCCACAACATAAAAGCATACATTTCATGCCACAGCTGTTAAAATACAGCTTCTGCATATTAGTACAGTCCATTAATGGCATCCAACTTCCAACATCGTTTTGTGCTAAAAAAAAAAAAAAAAAAAAAGTGTCATTAAAAATACAAAAAAGATCATCTATGCGATCTTTTTGTGTGCTTATCAGACTTTTTGTCTGATTTGCTTGATCCTCTATCACTGGGACTATCTTTGTGGCGTTTTTTATCTTTATGCCTCTCTTTGTGGTGTTCACTCCTTGAACCGGCTTTGTGAGGCTGTTCTGTACTTCTGTCCCTCTTTGAGGTCTTTTCGTTCTCCTTTCTTGATGCCCCTTTCTTTTTCCTTGAAACATCTGAAGGGAAAAAGAAAAAAAATTAACAACAAATATTAAATTACCAAAAAAATATTAACAATAAAAAAGGGTCAAGAACAAAATGGGCCGGAAAGGAAAGCAAAAGGAAAGGGAAAGGAAAATAGGAAAAGGAAAAAGACCTGCAAAGGTCCTGACAATAATTACAGGTAACTGTGGAAAACTACTGCAATTTAGCAGATACAATAAACTAATAAAACCCACTTCATATATTAAGATTACAGCAACTGATCCTATTTTAAGTTCTAACTTAAGAACAAGCAGTAATATGACTGATGGCTTCAGGCATGATCACAAATTATAAACAAAACAACTGCAGGATTTAGCGGTTTTAATCATGTAGAAACAATATGGGCCATAAACCAGGGCTAGGCAACCTTTGAGAGGTGGTGATCTACCTGAGCAACATGAAAGATCAAAGATCACTGGGGTTTGGCACCCTTTTTTTTTTTTTTTTTAAAGAAATTAACTAGCAAGGCCTTACTAAATAGTAAGGAAAAGTTATAAAAAAAAACATAAGAAAGCAAATGTCACCATAAAAATATATACTTACACTACCTTAAATGTGGACAATGTCAGTCAGTAGAGCAGCAGACAGTGTCTGTAGAACAGTGGATGGTGTCAGTAGAACAGAAATTGGTGTCAGTGGGGCAGCGGATGGTATTAGGAAACAAGGGATGCGATCTAGCCATCACCTGCCCACGATCAACAAGCTCCCTTAAACCGTCTTTTAAATACTGTATTTATTGGTGTATTCACTTTTTCACCATGAAAATCGGGTGCAAATAGCGTGTGCGTGTTATACGCCAATACTTCAATTTTAGCTGCCTCTGAGGGGACTGGGAGGGTGGCGGGATGAGCGCCGTCATATTAAATACAGTGAGAATCTCCTGTTTACTTGGCGGCCTCTGTAATAGAAGGTCCCGTCTCCTGGGCCGCCATTGTTCTGTCTATCATAGGAGATTCTCACTGTATAATCCCTCCCTGTCCCCTCTAGGCTGCAGATGGGCATGGATCAGGCTGCACTGATGGCAGTGGTGAGGCTGCTGCATTGAACGCAGTGGTGAGGCTGCTGCATTGATGGCAATGGCAAGGCTGCTACATTGATGGCAATGGTGAGGCTGCATTGATGTAGACTAATGAGGCTGCAGATGGGCATTGATGGCAATGGTGAGGCTGCAGATTGGCACTGACTCTTATTTTGCTTCAAAGTTCCTTATTAAAAATTTTAGTTTTTTTCCTGAAACTTCCCTCTTAAAATGAATGTGCGTGTTATACGCCGATAAATACGGTAAATTACTTAAGTTCTTAATGGCTAGTATGGCATCTAGAAGGGCAAAAAATAAAGGGCCTGTTTGCACCATTGGGTATTATGACCTTTTTTTTAGCAGTATGGGTTAAGCGAAATGTGCCCAATCCCCATTTGCAGCCCCTGATAATAAAAATTGTTTCTACACAGAATACAGTTTTTCATCCTTTATTCTCACTGTAAATGTGCACCCACTCTGCTGCAGTGATCACTTTTTTTCTTGGAGGAGGGTGGGCAAGCATGGGAAACTGCTTTCCACTACAAAGAATCCCTTTTTTTGGAGACAAACGTGTCCAATTTCTTGTTGAACCTGCAGGCTATGAGGTTCACGTCACGTCTGCCATATGTTACGCATGTCCTAGGACACTTTTGTGTGTACAGACCATTTCCCTGGTGGTCTCTCCAGGCACTGCAGGTTGAGAAATATGTCTGCCAATTGTGAGCACCTGGAATGTACACACCTGACAAGGCTGGAACAAGAAGTTCTGCCCAGGACAGGATCCAATCTAACTCTCCTGCAAAGTATGGTTGCTCCCTGATGATTCATGTACACTGTCTGACTGAATTCAGATTGGATGATCTTCCAGTAGGATAGCACACAGCTGTAAAGACCACCAAACTGCCCAAAGTTCTAGGATGTTGATAAGGAGAGAAGACTCCTCAGACAGCCAAGTCCCCTGCACTAACAGGGTGCCTAGGACACCTCCCCACCCAACAAGCTAGCATCTGTCATGAGGATCTTCCAAATAAAGAAAAGAAAGGATTTCCCAGACTCCAGAGCCAAAGGCTAGGGACAGTCTGGTGCTCGAGGAATCATTCTATCCAGAGATAGAATCAGCTTATCCCACAAAAACAGAATGTTGTATCAAAGCAGTCTGCAGTGAAACTGGGCAAAAGGTACTGCCTCAAAAGTTTAGACTATCATGTAAAGCAGATAGACTCTACCTGTCAATTTTATTTTATTTTTTTTAACATACTGTCACCAGTGCAGTACAGCATTATCATATGACTAGTTATGTAGTGTTCAGGGATACTGACTGGTAATAGTATGTTAAAAAATAAATAAAATAAACGTACTTTCACTAGAGTAGTTCAGTGTTCGAGGGGGGGGGGGATTAGGGTTTGTTTTTTTTTAACTGTCATGAATGTTTTGAACTGTCATGATTGGGTTACATTCCTAACAGCTGTGATGGGCCCACAGCTATCGCATGATACAAGGTGCTATGATTGTCCTAGGTACAATGTGATAGCTGTGGGCCAATCACAGCATCACAATACTAAGCACAGCTATTATGAATAAAATCCACTCTTATAACAGTTGTGTTTACATTGTGGTCACATGATGCTAAAGCGATCATGTAATTCCGGGAGCTGCAATCCACTGTCTGGTAAACACAGCTGCAGCGGGAGCGGTGCGCAGCATGCCCCCCAGCTGGTGACATGTTTATGTGATCCAGCTTGCCCATGCCAGCTGCTCACAGTAAATGTACTGTGGGCAGGCAGGAACTGGTTGATTTGAAGGCTGGAATCCCCGATGGATTTTTATTTTGGTCTCTGTCCTGGTTGCAGACCACTTTTCCATCACTTCCTGTCTGGTGAAACCATAGTCTCAGCAGGACAGATGTATGTGGGGGTAAAGGTCTGAAAAGGAGACCAGGATAGAAATAAAAAACCCAACTGGAGTTCTAATCCTTCTACTCAATCCAAACCCATAAAAAACTGTTGTCCACAATCAATCAGTTTGAAATAGGAGAGACATCAGACCTCTGATTTCTCTACATGATGGGTCATGTAAACATACTATAACACAGGGGCTTGTCATTGATAGCAAAAAAAGGGGAAAAAATTTAAAAGGACCCCCCCCCCCCCCAATGCACACAGTACATGTTCATACCTAGGACATTTTCAAGTAAACAGTGATTGAATAATACATACTGGTTATTCACTGTGCAGGCCAGAGTGAGAAGAATGATTCTAGGGTCATCATTTAAGGTTACCTCTAAACCGACTAACTGTAAAGGTTTTTGAATTGGGGAGAGACAAATTAGCAAGCATTTTTAGTCATCACATACTTACATAAATAAATCACATACTGGCAGATTGTTGAGAAATGAAAGTTATGAAGAGGCTTGCCATATTTAACCCAAAACACATTAAGTAAAATACTGTATAGTACACATGTGCCTTCCTGCAAATGTTATTTATGACGGTAGGTATGATAGAATGTGCAACATAAGCCTGCTCATCACAGTATCATCCTCTCAAATACAAGAGATAACCGAAGACCCTTAAGGGATTAAACTTAAATACGTAATTTGTCTCACATTTACTAGACCTCCGAATAGGGATCATCCCGTAGGAAGAATACAATATCGGAACTCTTACAGACATATATTCTCAGAAAACCTATGGCTAACGTATTTGTACTGTTGGTAAAATAAACAATAGCAGTACAGTTTTTAAATGTAACCAATATGTATTGACTTGTTTGACTGCTTGCTCTTCCTGTTCTTGGTTATACTGTTAATAATCAATATGTATGTTACCAGTCTGTCGTAACCTCACTTGTATGAATATAATAAGAATGTGCAACATAAAAATTTGAAACTACCATATTTTTAGTCTAGAATTTGTCTATTTTGAAAATATGTGTTAGGGAATTAGGATATTTTCAGGCCTAAAATGTACATTTTAAATGCAACTTTATTTTTTTTTTTTTGGGGGGGGGGGGGGGGCGGCTATGAATAACTTGCAGTAGAAAAACAGGTTCTGCCTGGTTGTGTTTTTTTTTTTTTTTTTTTATTACTTCAAGCTACAAAGGTCTTTATTGACATTTTCCTGGATATGTCTGCCTGAAAACAGAAGGCAAGTTTACATGAAAAGCACTATCTGGCCCTTTTTACAGGGGACAGTGAAATGAACTATATGGCTCTGACCACTAATAAACAACAAGTTTCCTGTTCTTTAGGACTGGTGATAGAAGTGATGATTTTTAAATACCTGTTGTAAGAAGGCACCGGTGTACTTAACAGTATTTTACTTGACATCTTTTGGATTGTTTTTGGCAAATCTCTTCATAAATGGTTTTCTGCATAATCTGCCAGTATGTGATTAGTCTATGTAAATAGCCACCATGGCCAAAAATGCATGTACTGAAAGAACAGCACAGCCAGTCAGACATTAAAACAAATCCCTAAGCCACGGAGCTCCTTTATTTACCAGCTGTAACCTTTTGAAGGATATAAATCAATGTGTTTCATTATTCTAGCGTCATCTGAGCTGAACCGCTGTCAAATTATCTACTAAAAATGACCACCATGGGGCAAATCTTATATTGTTTTGTCATTACAGAGTAAATCTTTCTTGAGATTTAAAAGAAGATATAGATTTCTGGACCAACAAAGAACACATTACTCATATGAGTATTAGTAGTAAGTACAAATACAAAAAATTTATGCCTGTACGTGATGTCAGGCAATCTTCAAAGCGAAGAACATTTTCTCGGTAGCCCCAAACAATGCAGTGTTTTGTTTACAGGAGAGCTGTCATAGCAAGCAATTATCTGGCTGGAGCTCCTTTACCAGACAACATCCACAATGCAGGCATTAAATAACCCTCGACCCCCCCACTATCACTGCAGTATATTATAATTACCAAACCTTGTGTCTACTACTGCACTGTTGTTATAAATCAAATTAATCTCAGATCAGCAAGATCCACTAAATAAAGAAGTTCATGCTGTTTTATCAGCTGCTCTCTAAACAATCTGTATAAAAGCCATGGTGATCTATGAATTAGACTGAGAAAGCACTTTTTAAAATTGCCAACGCTGTTAATAGTAATATCTGTATGCAGTACAAAAGAAGTCCCATTTTTAGCAAGCACAGATGGAAAAGTGCCTACAGAGGCAGTTCTGCCATTGTCTCTCTTTGCCCAAGCTGCGGGAACCCACATATTTCTCCAAGCATATATTATTTTTTTCAGGAAACAAAGAATACATTTTTAATCCAAAGTTACATATAATGTTCTCCTATGATCAATATTTTACATCTGAGAAGCACACACTCATTATAGTGATAAGATACCCATTCCAGAGTTTTTGGCCATCGCCCTTTTACCTACAAACATAAACAAAGGTGTCTTACCTCACCTACTGCATTCTTTATCACATGAAGTAAATGGAACATGCAAAACTAGACCACTACCCTACCCAGCCATCATATTGGCTGAAACAGGTGAGTGGGGCTCAGAGCTTAGGAGATCTCACTACAGGAGAGCCACTACAGATGAAAAAGTATAACTAGCCAGTGGAAAAGGAAACATTTTTTTCTGTGTAGATGGTGGTCCACAAGGGTATATTTTTAAAGTTTTCCTAAAGAGTGGAAAGCTCCTTTAAAATATGCTCACTACTACTGGCTGGACCATAGTGATCCAAACGGAAGTTCATTCCCCTCCACAAAAGCCTTCTTGGACACATCACAGGTCCCAGAAGACTGCAGGACCATTCACAAAGTGCAGCCCCGCGGGAAGCCGGCTGTGAAGCCGCAAAGCTTCACTACCGGTTTCTCTTAAGTTAAGATGCCGGCACCTGGACCTGAAGCCATTTGATGAATCGGCTCAGATGAGGATAGTAATGGATCCTTGGACAGGTAAGTGACCATATATAAAAAAATGTCAGCAGCTACAGGGCTCCTGTGTAAGTTCATCTTACAGATTTTTTTACCCTTTAACCACTTGCCGACCGGCCATAGCCGAAAGACGGCTACAGAGAGGTCGGCTTATTCTGGGAGGGCGTCCATGGACGTCCTCCCAGAATGTTGCTCTCGCGCACCCCCTGGGACTATCCGGAAATATCCGTGACCGCCGGGTCCACAAGACCTGGTGCATCACGGCAAATGGCCACTGGTAGCGGCCGTTTATGTGATCGCTCCGTCAAATGATGGAGCGATCACTTGTAAACAAACCGGCGCCATGTCATGACACCGGTTCCTCCCTCCCCTCTCTGTACCGATCTGTACAGTGCGAGGATAGAGGGGCAGAGATCGTTTGTAGCAGCGCTGTGGGCTGGATCTGTAGTGCCCACAGCGCTGCTCAGTGCCAATACTCTGCCAATACTCTGAAACAAATTTTAACAGAAACAAAGAATTTTTTTTTTTTTTTTAACGAATTTTCAGTCTTTTTTGATTTATAGCGCAAAAAATAATTAACCCAGTGGTGATTAAATACCACCAAAAGAAAGACCTATTTGTGTGAAAAAAAGGACAAAAATTTCATATGGGTACAGTGTTGCATGACTGAGTAATTGTCATTCAAAGTGTGAGAGCACAGAAAGCTGAAAATTGGTCTGGTTAGGAAGGGGGTTTAAGTGCCCAGTGGTCAAGTTGTTAAAAGAAGCTGCCTATGTTTTGGGTCAAACTATTCTTAGGACTGCAATGTTATACTATTCTGTATGTGCTTATAAATATCGAATTTGGACACATATATGATTCATGTAAGATTTGCCCTAAAACACACCCGTCAGGTCCCTAGCATTCATATAGCAGCCACAGAATGAAAATGCACATACCTTTAAACAAGTTCTTGAGTACATCAAGGTAGCAAAAATACACAATCCCTGCCATGTGGAGTGCTGTTTAGCCCACTGCTGCAATTTTCAATTGGAAAATAAAGATCCCCACAATAAAATTAGCTAATAGAAAAAAGTGTGGGAGATAGCAGAAAGCAACCAAGCTGTCAAGACAGCAGGAAAATGTTGACATTTGCATAGAAGAGCAGCCAGGAATCTGAGGCTTTGGAGAGGACTATAAGTGTAATTTTAGTTCTGTTGTCCATAAAGGAATATAATGGAATTGATGTGTTTTAAGCAACACCAAGTTAATATTACATGAATCTCCAAAAAAGAAAAAAAAAAACAGGCTTGATAGCCAAAAAGTGGTTTTCATTCATCATTTATTGAGATATATAATATGATTCTTTCCTTGGCGGCTCCCCCTTACTCCTTATTTATGATTATTAATCATGTGGTGAGGGTACCTTAGTGGAGATTTTTTGTTTTTAAGGTAATATTACATTAAATACTATTTGTCTACAAGTACATACACAAAAATATACCCATTTCAATGGAAGCAATGATTTAACTTTAAAATATAACCATACTGATACAAGGGCAAGAAAATAAGTATGTGAACCCCTTGGATCTAACTGGTTTTCTGTAATTTGCCCAAAAACTGTGATCTGATCCTCATCTAAGTCACAACAAATTACTTGATTCAATAGTTTGTACATATGGAGTTAAAGTGCTTGTAAACCGTCACATATTCCCAGTGAAATGACTGTCCTCAGGTGATACACAGACATGAAACAAATCCTCCTACATAAGTTGTACATGTTTATTTACAGCCGTCTTTCCCCTACATCCATTCAAAGTGCGGAATTTACACAGGATCCCTCAGCTCTGAAAAGCACGGGGCGGGGAGCTGAAGTTAAATCAGTGAAAAGAGCTGATTGGAAGGACACACCCCTCTTCACACAGCACACAGGAACAGTGCCAAGGCTGTCAATCAGCTGCAGCTCCCTCTCCATCACCATTTTTCTCTTGGTGCCAGCAAAACTTGTCAGAAGTGACTCATGCTTACAGCAGAGGAGCGAGGCAGTAGAGAGAAATTACACTTAGTGCTCTGGATTAAGACAAGCAAACACTATAGAGGGGTATGCTTTGTTCAAGTTTCATGTCTGAGGTTTACAACCACTTTAATGAAATGGGTTTGGAGGTGTAGTTTAGACCTACTTTTGATTGATAAAAGAGAAACAAACTTTTTAAGACTGTTGATCAGAAGCACCAGCTGATGTGAACCATGCCTCACAAAAAGGAGCTCTTTGAAAACATACAATTGAGAGTAATTGATCTGTATGAGACTGGAAAGAGATACAAAGCAATCTCAAAATGTTTAGGCATCCATCAGTCGACAGTTAGACAAGTCGTCAATCGGAGACAGTTTAGTACTGTGGTTACTCTTCCTAGAAGCGGGTGCCCAGATGACTCCCAAGGCACAATGCAGAATCCTCAAAGAGGTAAAGAAGAACCCACAAGTAACAACTAAAGGCTTGAAGACATCACTGAAAAAAGCTAATATTCCTGTTTATGAGTCATCCATATGCCAGTCTTTGAACAGAGTGTCCATGGCAGAATACCATGGAGCAAACGGCTGCTCTAAAAAAAAAAAAAAAAAAAAAAAAAATTGCTGCGTGCCTGAAGTTTGCCAAAAAGCACCTTGGCAAACCGCAACACTACTGGGAAAATGTTTTGTGGACTGAAACAAAAGTTTAATTGAAGAACACTCAGCATTATGTATAGCACAAAAAGAGCACCAGCATTAATACATCATCCCAATTGGGAAGTATGGTGGTGGGAACATCATGATTTGGGCTTGCTTCCTTGCCTCAGAACTGGACCACTTGACATCATTGAGGGGAAAATGAATTACCACATTTAATAAAATATCCTACAGGATAATATCAGAGTGGCTGTCCACCACCTGAAGCTTAGCAGAAGTAAGGTGATGCATCAGGACAGTGACCCTAAGCATCAAAGTAAATCCACTACAGAATGGCTTCAGAAAAAGAAAGTGCACTCAGACCTTAACCCCATATGCTGAAATGCTGTGGAATAACCTCAAATGAGCCATTCACACCAGACATTCTACAAATGTGTCTGAGCTGAAGCGGTTTTTGAAAGAAGAACGGTCAAAAATGTTCCTGAACATTGGGTCTTATACAGAGCTACCAAAAGCGCTTGCTTGAAGTAACTGCTGTCAAATGAAGTTCAACTAGCTATTAACCCCAAGGGTTCACTTATTTTTTACCCCAGCACAGTGAATGTTTAATGGGTGTGTTCAATAAAGACACAAGAAATTACAACTGTCAATTGCTGTGGCTTAGATGAGGATCAGGATCATTTTATGACAAATTACTGCAGAAAATGAGTTAATTCCAGGGGGTTCACATACTTTTTCTTGTTGTTTTATATAGAACACAAAACTTTTTTAATGGCCGATATATTTTAATGTGTACATTTCCTACAGGAACATTAGTTTAGCAACTAATTATTTTGTTGTGAATAATGAGCTGAAACTGAACTCCAGGGAAAGTTATCACTGCGTGGACCTAATAGATAAGTCAGAATGGAAGACATAAACAATGCTACTTAGGGAAAATTGCTCTTGTTATCGTCTTCTTGTAATATACAGAGAAGCTTGGATTTAAATGCATTTTAAAATATTAGCAATGCTGAGAAAGTATGAAAGCATTATAAAATAAACCTTTAAAACATTTTTAAAGCCACATTTACAAAGAAGTACTGAGTAACACCTAACACAAAATGGAGCCTAAAAAGAGCATTCAAATAGGGCTGTAAGTCACATTCCTTCAATTTACCTTTGGATTGAAACCAAGAACGTATATAAAAGAGATTGATGTCATACGTAGATATTACACAAGTTAGTTTAAAGTGAAAGGAAATTGATTCCCAACCAGCAGAATTCAGAAGCCACATAAATATAGCTCTCAGCTTCATCTGATGTTGCACATGGAACACTCAGCTTCAAAACACACGTATTTTATGCAGTCTACACTTTTCACAAGAACAAGCTAAATTAATAAACATGAATCCACAGGCAAAACTTTTCTATTTGTTTTGTATAAAAAGAGCAGAAAAGTTAAAACGCCCGGTCGGTTTTTTGTGTCCCATTTGGGGAAATTTCCCTTTACATCCTTCCCCAAAGACACCACAGGAAGTGGCGAGGGGAAATCCCCCTATGACACTGGTGTCCTCGTCAGAAGATTTCCCTTCACTCTAGTACAACTTTAAAATACTTGGCTTCCCATCAGTTTCTGGATGTTGTCATGGTGACAATGGTACCCAGGACAGAGGCAAAAGAAAGACAATCCCTAGTCGATCGCATAAAATACGATTACTAAATACAGATAAGAAGAGAACAACTGGTAATTTGCACACTACAATTAAAAAACGCTTACATTTTATAATTTTCCTATTTAAAAAAATGTGCTTCGCCCACAGTTTTTATTCAGGCAATGGCTGAATGCCAAAGTATTTAGATTAGATTAGCATCAGCAGCCAAGTCAAGACAATGGTCTGTCTTAAACGTTTCATGTGATCTGTGATCCCAGCATTCCCTAGTATAGACAAGGTCGCTAGGGGGCATAAAAATAAATCCGACTATTCATCAAACATTCACTGCAGGTAAATCTTCCAGGTGCATGTGGTTTACATGAGAGTAATTGATCCCCCACCAGCTAATATTTGGTGAAAGTCACATTTACTGCTTTACACATATGCTCCTTCACCGCTAGCCTACTGGGCACTAACACCCCCTGCCCAGGCCATTTTGCCATTTTTCAGCTTTCAGTGCTGTCACACTTTGAATGACAATTGCGCAGTCATGTAACACTGTACCAAAATGAATTTTTTATCATTTTCTTCACACAAATAGAGCTTTCTTTTGGTGGTATTTAACCACTTGACAACTGGGCACTTAAACCCCCCTCGTGACCAGACCAATTTTCAGCTTTCAGTGCTCTCACATTTTGAATGACAATTACTCAGTCATGTAATACTGTACCCAAATGATTTTTTTGTCCTTTTTTTCATACAAATAGAGCTTTCTTTTGGGGCTATTTGATCACCTCTGGGTTTTTTATTTTTTGAGCTATAAATGAAAAAAGACCGAAAATTTTGAAAAACAAAAAAAAACAAAAAACACATTTTTCTTAGTTTCTGTGATAAAATTTTTCAAATTATTAATTTTTCTTCATAAATTTTGGCCACAATTTATACTGCTACATATCTTTGGTAAAAATAACCCAAATTAGTGGATATTATTTGGTCTTTGTGAAAGTTAAGAGTCTACAAGCTATGGTGCAAATCATAAAAAATTGGTCACACCTGATGTACTGACAGCCGATCTCATTTCTTGAGACCCGAACAAGCCAGGAAAGTACAAATACCCCCCAAATGACCCCTTTTTTGAAAGTAGACATTCCAAGGTATTTAGTAAGATGCATGGTGAGGTTTTTGATGTTGTCATTTTTTCCCACAATTCTTTGCAAAATTAAGATTTTTTTTCCCCACAAAATTGTCATTGTAATAGGTTATTTCTGTCACATGGCATGTGTATACCACAAATGACGCCCCAAAATACATTCTGCTACTCCTCCCTGAGTATTAGGATACCACATGTGTGGGACTTTTTCAGAGCCACATAGAGAGACCAAACATGCAGGGAGCACCGTCACGTGTTCTAGGAGCATAAATTACACATCTAACTTGTTGACTACCTATTACACTTTTGAAGGCCCTGAAGCACCAGGACAATGACACGTGATACTGACAGGTGGCACTGATGACACGTGATACTGACAGGTGGCACTGATGACACGTGACACTGATGTGGCACAGATGACACTAATACGTGGCACTGATGACACGTGACACTGATGACAGATGGCACTAATACGTGCAACTGATAACAGATGGCACTAACACGGGGCACTGATGACACGTGACACTAATATGTGGCACTGATGACACGTGACACTAATATGTGGCACTGATGACACGTGAGACTAATATGTGGCACTGATGACCGATGGCATTGACAGGTACTGTGGGCACTTTATCCCCCCCCCCCTTTTTTTTTTTCCTACACTGATGCTGCAGCCGTTCGCTCTTCCTCCTCACACACTGTCTCTGTGTGAGGAGAGAGAGCCAGCAATGAGAGATGATCTCATATGTTTACATATGAGATCATCTCCCATTGGACACTAAGATCGAGTGCTAAATGGCTGCTGTGATTGACCATTTAGCACGATCTGTGACTGGCTGTGTCCAAGGGACACGGCCAACATAGAATTTCCCCGATGGGCGCGTGCATCGCAGAAGTAAACAGGTGGACGTCCAGGGACACCCTCCCGGCAACTGGCATCCGCGCTGTAGCCATCTTTCGGCCATAGCGCGGATGCCTAGTGATTAATCATTGATGAGCTTTTTTTTTTTTTTTTTAGTAAAAAATAAAAAGACCAAAAATTGTGAGAAAAAAAATTTTTTTACTTAGTTTCTGTCAGTACATTTTGTAAACAAGCAATTTTTCTCCTTCACTGATGTGCGCTGATGAGGCGGCACGGATGGGCACTGATAGGCTGAACTGGTGGGCATTGATGAGGTGGCACTGATGAGGAGGCACTAATATGCTGCACTTATGGGCACTGATAGGTGGCACTGATGGGCATTGATGGTCAGGACTACTGACATCACTAATTGGCACTGACTGGTGGCACTTGTGAGCACGGATTGCTGGCACTCTTGGTGCTATAATGTAATCCGGGCACTGATGATCAGTGCCCTGATTATGTTTTGTTGTCCCGTGCGACGAGATGCCGCTGATCGGCTCTCCTCGCCAAACACTGTCTGTCAGTGTGAGGTGTGGAGCCGGCATGCCGATTACCGGCATCTCCATATTTACACGTGACTGTCTGTGATTCGACACAACCGATCACATGGCTAAAGACCCGCGGACGCGGCTCTTTACAGAGATCGGGGTCGCGCTGTGCCCTAGCAACAAGGTGTTGGCACGATCGCCCCCTGGGGACGCGCAAGGGCGGCCATTCTGGGACACTGTCATATGACGTTGTCCCAGAACAAGAGCCGCACCGCCCCTCCGTTATTTGATGGTGGCCGGGCGGCTAGTAGTTAATATCCATGAGGTAGGAAGGGGAAAAAGGAGTAAATTACATACTCTCCCTTTTGTCATATGTACACTGCACAGTGCATGTGTGGATGGGCAACCCTGTAAAGCAAAAATTGATATATATACCTTTCCTGAAGCCGGTCTGGTCCCAGGCTGAGCTGTCAGAGGCAGCTTTGTGTGTAGGAAAAAAAATGCTTGATTTGTTTAATCCAGTTTTACCTGCTTTTAACCAAGTATTTCCATGAACCAGCCAGCACCATATTGTGCATTAGCTACCAGAATGAGAGCTATTTGGACTGCCTGGACTTATCGTCATCACTGATTGAAACATCAGCATCGCAGCAGGGATTTAGTCACCAGAGCACGTATTGCTCAAGGATTTAGCTGAGACTGATATCACTTATGACGGCTGCTGGGTAATAAGACTGATCTGCTGCAGGATTGGGAGTAACCTACATCACATAGACCCCAGGTGTATACGCATAGGTCATATCGGCTGTAGTTGTAACTTTGGACAGGTTACCCAACTCCATGGGATCATCCCTACCCTGCAGGCAGGACCTCATATGCCTGGTGAGTCTTCTACTCTCAGTATCTAGATGGAATGCATAGATTGTCTCTGCGATCTGGCTATAACTGCATGCGTGGTGACCTTGAACATGTTTGAACCTGCATGACAAGCAGCAACACTCTATGACGTTCAGTTGATTGCGAGTCGCCACTTAGTTAGGTTGTGTTTTCTGTAGTGTGCCGAAAAAAAGGCAACGTTTAAAAGTTGAACGTGTCAATTACTAAAATTGCACAAAACACCAACAGAATGTTTTCAAATGCTTACTACAGCTTATGGAAATGACAGCCTGTCTCATGTGTGTGTGTTTGAGTGGCACAAAAGATTCAGCAAGGGACGCAAGAATGAATTCCCAAAAGTTAAATCAGTGCTTAAAGGGACACGTTTTGAGTCAGTTGATGCTGTAAAGATGAAAACGGCGGATGTGTTGAAACTGCTAACAGAAATTGATTTTCTCCATGCCTTTAACCAGTGGAAAACAAGACTGCAACAATGGATTAGTGGAAAAGGGGAATATATTGAAGGGGACAAGCATTAAATTTGTAATACATATAAATAAAGGTGAGTTATTTAATCAATCTGGTTATTTAATAGACACACCGCATATAGAAATTTTTGCTTTACAGGTTTAGAGGCAAGTTAGGCAAGTCTTAGAATGTGGATGCAAATAGATTTAGAGATTTTAGTTTTAGGCTGAACTTCCACTTTAACCGGCTGATTCAAAAAACCATCAGTGAAGCAGCAAGGTCTAGACTTTTCCTTTAATTTCATAAAATATATAACTGAACTTTCAGGAGAACTAAGTAAGCATTAGTCGGCTTTATGTACAAATGTAAGTGCACTCTGTAGTCTACATAGGAAAAAAGGGATAGCATATACTTACTCCTTTTTACCCTTCCTACTTTAAAGGGGTTGTAAAGGTTCGTGTTTTTTCACCTTAATGCATCATATGCATTAAGGTGAAAAAACACCTGGCAGTGACCGGCTCCTCAGCCCCCCCGTTTTACTTACCTGAACCCTCAAACTTGTCCCACGGGGACACGCTCTCTCTCTGCCCGGGGTTCTCGGCTCTTGATTAGATAGATTGATAGCAGTGCAGCCATTGGCACCCGCTGTTGTCAATCAAATCCAATGACGCGGGAAACGGGGGGCGGGGCCAAGTCCTGCATTCGGCCTCTATGGACGCCGAATGCTGGACTCTGGAGCGCGCCCGCAAGGTAACCCCCCCGGGAGTACGCTTCTCCCAGGGGTTTATCTGATGTGGGGAGGAGCCGACAGAGCCACTGAGGGACCCCAGAAGAGCAGGTTTGGGGCTACTCTGCAAAATGAGCTGCACAGTGGAGGTAAGTATGACATGTTTGTTATTTAAAAAAAAACAAAACAAAAAAAAAAAACAAACCTTTACTGCCACTTTAAGGGGCATACTGATAAAGCAGTGAAGGTGACTTTTACCGAAAGCATTGTCTGTGTTGTCAACAATAAAGCATTCAAAAACTCCAATTTATGTCTATAGCTCAGGAAACCAAGAATGTATTGAGTATGGGGTATGGAGAAATCACATTTTATTATACATAAAGAAGTATGTGCTAATAAGTACCTGAGCCACTGCTGGAGCTGGAGGAATCACTGTCACTGGATGAGCTGGATTCAGATGAGGAGTCTGAAGATGAAGATGATTCTGAGGACGATGAAGAATCAGATGATTCAACATTTTGCTTTTTGGTCATTATTATTTTTGCTGCATTTTTCAAATGTTCACGCAGTTCATCCCTGTTTTAAAAAAAAAGCATTGGTCTACTTAGTATGAAAGATTACAGGGTAAAATTAGTAACTATAAGGGCTTATTGAAATTAATCTTACGTCAAACCTCCAAGACCAATGGAAGTGAAAAAGTTAATAGCAAAGCGAGTGTTTTTTGGGTTGTCCATAGGCAGCAATCCGCTGAAGAATGGTTGAAGAGTCCTGAAAAAATGAGGTAGAGGAAGTGTGAACATCAATTACCATATGTAATTCCAGTAGAACACTTTAAGGCGACCAAAATCAATCACTAAAATTAATATGTACAAAGTTGTAGTTATGAAGAGCATCATATGCAGGGTGGTTGTAAATGTAAGCCTTGCTTTTTTCAGGCAGTTATCAAAAGTACAGAAAGTTTGAGATATGCATTATAAAGCCCATGTATTTCACCAGTTAAAGTGTAATAATAAAAAAAAAAATGCTTATAGGTAGGATTTTTATGACAGAAGAGAGCCTATTGGTCTCCTCAGTCATACATGTTTCTCTCTGCCTGTCAGCGTTAATGTACACTGAGCTGCACATGCGCAGCTTAGTGTACATTTATGGCACCGCTGTGTGCAGTGATGATGCGACTTCCTGCGCATGAAAGAGATTGATGTCATTGTGGCCAAACAGTTCAAAGCCCAAAAGTAAGACAGGAAGAAGATGGAAGCACCTGTGGCCAGCGGGAGCATCAACAGCAAATTGCTGAAGGGAATCCCTTGACAGGTCTGTCACAATGTGCTACTATGCTGTGCAAACACAACACATTTGGCTAACAGCTCCTGGGGCTCATTAAAAAACAAAAACAAAAAAAAACAAACAAAAAACAAAAAAAAAAACGTTGCATCGTTTTCGACCTTGCCTAAAATGTTTCTAAGATTACAACAGGTACCTAAAAATGTTTCTAAGAATACAGCAGGTGCCTCGTAGTGCCTGCACGTATATGTATCTCTAGGATTTAATTGCAGTCTGTGTCCCTGCTGGGAAGTTTCACCAAGTCCTGTAGACCACTGTTGCTGTAAAATATAGTAATCCAAAATATACTGTTTTCATAGGAACTGGAAGTGAGGGGAAAACTGTGACAACTGTCTAAGAAGAGACTTCCCATCACTTTCCATTGAGTCTCTGGGACAAGAAAATCTCCCCAACAGGACAGAGACAGAAAAAAATAAAAAACAACTTAAAGGTGTTAAACTCTTCCCTACTGTCACTTCTAAACAAATGTTGCTATAGCCCCCCCAACACCTCTGTCAAGCTACAGTCAACTGCCATCTACTACCAATTGAAGTTCTGGTACACAACAGCTGAATGACAGGGGGGGTTAGTAACAGAAGGTAAGACTTTACCAATTTTAACAAGACCTTGTGTATAGCCTTGGCCTACAATCCAAGTGGGCAAAATAGGATTTAACACAGGTACGTGCAGGCAAAACATGTTGCCTAAACTTTAGCAGTACTGTTATGGGTTTTAGGAGATTTCAGGTCCATTTTAAGATGATGCCTCTCAATTAGACACCAACTATTTTGTAAACTGTATTTGTTAGGAGAGTTAGAACTTAAAGGAGAAATGTAGACAAAGCTGTCGGCTGAAGCCTGCTGTGGGCTGACGTCACAGAGCTGATCCAAGCTTGGGTAAGATCGCAACCACATGGTCAGGATTCGCCCACAACTCTGGACCAGCATATGGTTCAGCAGAGCCTGAGCTAGCAGCTCCCGCCCCCTCCACAGCTTAGTGTTCCAGTGAGCATGAGGGGGCAGAGAGCCGGTGACTGACAGTCACTGCCTCTCTGCTCATGGAGCTCTAAGAACTGAGCGATCAACGGTCTTTGATTGCTCGGCTCTCAGACTTAGAGCCGGCGGGGGACTGATGCTGCATCCACCAAGGTACGCATGATTTAAAAAAAAAAAAAAGCCATACATCTCTTTTAACATTTGCATTAGTGGTGTTCTAAGGTGTTGCACAACGGTTGAGTCTATGACTGCTAAACTTTTGCAGGCAATCTGCCACGGTAACAAGCAAAAATCATGGACTACTAGAGCATCCTTGAAACATGACACTTTCAAAATACAGCAAAAAAAACCCCCCAAAAAATGATATCATCAACAGAACAGTGTACAGAGTTGACTGTTGTGGTAGGTAATGCTGTATTACGTCTACCAAGCAAGGCAAGCACATTCATGTCTCTAAGTTTTGACAGTTTGTATTTTTGTGGTTTCACAATGGAAGAGGTTGGTGTAGAGAGCCTACTTCCATATTAGGAGATAAACCTCAGAGCTCCTATGTAAGTGCCTTTTGCAAATTGACAATATAACCACTGACATTAAAGTGATTGTAAAGTCTTGTTTTTTCTGTTAAAAATAACAAACATGTTATACTTACCTGCTCTGTTCAGTGGTTTTGCACACAGCAGCCCAGATCCTCCTCTAACGGCTCTCCTGGCCTTCTCTCCTGTTGAATGCCCCCATCGCAAGCAGCTTGCTCGGGAGCTGTGGCACCCGAGCCGAGCCACAGCTCCCGGTGTCCATTCAAATATGGAGCCGTGACCGGGCCATGCCTCCTTTCTCTCCTCATTGGCTGACTTTGATTAACAGCAGCTGGAGCCAATGGCGCCGCGCTGCTGTCTCAGCCAATGAGGAGGGGAGTCCGGGGCAAATGAGACATTCCTACAACATCGCTGGACCTAGAGGGACCTCAGGTAAGTATTAGGGTGGCTGATGCACACAAAAGATAAAGGATAAAAAAACCTTCTGCCTTTACAATCCCTTTAAAGCCTAGGTAAAGAGCAATATGGCAAGAAAGAAAAAAAATACAATATAACTCATTTTGAATAGCACTGCTAGATGCAAAACAGCACAAAAAAAAACAAAACAAAAAAAAAACAAAAAAAAAACAACAGTACTGCGCAAAGCAGAAGAGCGTGTCCGACTGACTGCAGGCCTTTTCTCTCCCATTCAACTGTATGAGAGATTACAGGAAGCTTCTGTTACACAGATTTCAGGTACTTCTATTATCTGTTGGTGAGACTAGGAACTCCTAAGCACAAATGACCAAATGATGGAAAATAAAAAGCATAATTTTAAAAGAGAAGTATGGGTTTGGGCTTTTTTGTATTTTTATACTTGCCTACCTCGGACCGATGCTGCATCTTTCTCCCGACGCCTCTGCACTGAGAGCCGAGCGATCGAACACCACCGATCACTCAGTTTTGACAGCTCCCCAAGCAGAGAGCTGCAGACTGTCAGTTACAGGTCTCTGCTCTGTCAGTTACAGCGGCTCACTGAGAGGCTGAGCCGGGAGTCAGTCCAAGCAACTGGTGGATCCCGACTTGCATTGTCGTGAGGACGCGTTACCTGGACCAACTTCTGTGACGTCAGCAAAGAGCGGACTGCAGCCCGCTCTCTGCTAAAAACGGGTCACAGGAGTGCAAAACAAATTGCACTCCTGTGATCCACAGGAGAAGTACAGCCAAACGAGCTTTGGCTATACTTCTCCTTTAATAGTTATGTTCCCTTAAAAAACATGGAATTCATTTTTCAAGCATCACAATTAGTGGTAACTTAAAAGGTACTTTGCATCAAGACAACCTCAGAACCAGAATACTCACATATCCTTAAGTCTGGCATTTAGTTTGGGGAGTCCCATATATTCACACAGCTCCTGGAAGAATATTTTCACAAATATACGACTAGAAGATGTTGTTGTTTCTTCACTAAGATTTATGCATTCAAGGACCTAAAATATACAAAAACATTTCCTATGCTCATCAATGGAACAAAATCACAAAGAGATACACAAGCAATACATGGTGCTACTGCACACCTTCACACTGAATGCAATTTAACACTGTATAAAACCTATTAACTTGAGCCTCTGCAGGGATCCCTCCTTCTAGGCTGCATCTTTTAAAAAAAGAAAGTAAGAGCACGAGACCATGTTACCTGATTAAGAAAAATAGGATTTTTATAACAGCTTACCTATAAAATCCTTTTCTTGGAGTACATCACAGGACACAGAGCCACAGTAATTACTGTCTGGGTTATATAGGCACCTTTAGGTGATAGACACTGGCACACCCTAAACAGGAAGTTAAATTCCCCATATAACCCCTCCCCTTACTGGGAGTACCTCAGTTTTGTAGCAAAGCAATACACGTGTAAGCAGAAAGAGGGGAGGGACCTCTGTGTCCCGTGATGTACTCCAAGAAAAGGATTTTACATGTAAGCGGTTATAAAAATCCTATTTTCTTTATCGTACATCACGGGACACAGAGTCACAGTAATTATTGTCTGGGATGTCCCAGAGCAATGCCACCTGAGGGGAGGGGACACAACAAAAGTAGGGTGCAATCAGACCTGAGGACCTATACTGCAGCCTGCAGCACACTGCGCCCAAAGGCGACATCTTCATGCCTTCTTACATCCACCTGATAGAATCTGGTGAATGTATGGACTGAAGACCAGGTTGCGGCCTTGCAGATTTGAGCCATAGAGGCTTGGTGATGCACTGCCCACGAAGCACTAACAGCCCTGGTGGAGTGCGCTGTGACCTGAAAAGGTGGAACCTTCCTCTTCAAGCCATAAGCTTGAATAATTACCTGCCAAATCCATTTGGCAATAGTGGATTTTGATGCTGGCTGTCCTTTCCTAGGACCTTCTGGCAACACAAACAAAACATCTGTTTCCCGAATCTGAGCAGTCGTCTTTAAATAGATCTTGACCGCTCTCACTACAGCCAATGAGTGTAGTGACATTTCTTCCTTAGAACAGGGTTCTGGAAAAAATGAAGGTAAAACAATATCCTGGTTTAGATGAAAACCTGAAACCACCTTTGTCAGAAAGCTAGGATGAGGACGCAATACCACTCTATCCTTGTTAACGATTAAATATGGCTCTTTACAAGAAAGAGCCGCCAGCTCTGATACCCTTCTTGCAAAAGATATGGCTACCAGAAAAAACTAGTTTCCTTGTCAAAAGGACCAAAGGAATATGTCGTATCAGCTCAAAAGGCTGTTTCTGTAATGCCGACAGAACTAAATTAGTCCCAAGGGTTCAGGGGTGCTTTAACGGGATGATTAAGCCGCTTTACCCCCTGTATAAAGCTTCGGATCAAAGAATGCAAAACCAGCAGACGTTGAAACAACACTGATAAGGCTGAGACCTGGCCCTTGATAGTACTCAAGGCCAGCTTCATCGCTAGCCCCGTTTGCAGAAAGGCAAGAATTCTACCTATGACATACTTCCTAGGATGCCGACCCCCAGATTCACACCAAGAAACATATGCCTTCCAGACTCTATAATAAATGACTCTGGAAGCTGGCTTCCTTGCATTAATCAAGGTAGGTATCACTGAGCCTGAAAGCCCACGATTCTTTAGAATGTGGGTTTCAATAGCCAAACCGTTAAATTTAGCGTTTGTAAAGTAGGATGGAACACTGGTCCCTGCGATAGCAGGTCTGGATGTGGTGGTAGGGTCCATGGGTTTCCTTTACTATTTCTGCATACCAAGATCTTCTGGGCCACAAGAACTACCGACTTTCTTTCCTGCTTGATCCTGTGAAGAAGTCGAGGTAGCAGCAGAATAGGAGGGAAAGCATAAATCAGTGAGAACTGATCCCACGGAGTCACCAACGCATCTGTTCCGCATGAGTGGATCCCTTGTCGTTGACACAAAGTTGTCGACTTTGTTGTTGAACCTGGACGCAAACAGATCTACATCCGAGATCCCCCATTGTTGGTATATATAGCCAGGAAGATGTCGCAGTGAAGGACCATTCCCCCGGAAACAACTGCTGGCGACTTAGGTAGTCTGCCTGCCAGTTCTCTACCCCTGGAATGAAGATTGCCGAAATGCACGGCACATGTTCTTCTGCCCAGATTAGGATATGGTTTACCTCTGCCTGGGCTGCCTGACTTCTGGTGCCCCATTGGTGATTGATAAAAGCCACTGATGTGACATTGTCAGATTGAGCCCTGACAGGAGAATTCTGCAACCTAAATGTCCAGGCCTTTAGGGCTAGACACGCTGCCCGAATCTCTAGAATGTTGATGGGCAAGGTCTTTTCGGATCTGGACCATTTCCCTTGGACAGACGCTTCTTCCTGGACTGCTCCCCTACCTGAAATGCTGGCATTTGTTGTTACCACCTTCCAGGTAACCGGTAAGAAGGATTTCCCCTTCTGCAGTTTCTCGGATATCCTCCACCAACTGAGGCTCTGGCGCACTTTTGGCGACAAACGCATTGGAAAATCTAGAGCCTGAATCTTTTTGTTCCAGGCTGATAGGATACTGTTTTGCAGCAGTCTCGAATGAAACTGAGCACAGGGAACTGCTTCGAATGAAGTCACCATCTTCCACAATAACCTCATACAGAGGCGAATGGAAGGACCTTCTTTGCCCTGACCCCTTGGACCAGCTCCTTTATGGCGATGATCTTTGTCTGGGGTAAAAACACCTTCTTTTGGGCTGTATCTATGACCAGACTCAAGTACTCTAATCTTCTTACTGGCTTTAAAGAAGATTTCTCTAGGTTGATGACCCACCCTAGGTTGACCCAATTCCAGGTAGTCGATTGTGGTGACTTAGCTTTTATTCAAGAGGACTACCGACCGGTCTATTAAGAGCAGGTCGTCCAGGTATGCTATTATTGTTATACATTGAGTCCTTAATTTGGCCAGAGGAAGGGCCAGAAGTTTTGTAAACACCCGAGGTGCAGTAGCTAGACCGAAAGGCAAGGCTACGAACTGAAAAGGTTTTCTACTTTGAAACGCAGATACTTCTGGTGAGAGGGGAAAATAGGTACATGCAGGTATGCATCCTTGATGTCGATTGATGCCAGAAGCTCTCCCCCTTGTAGGATGGAGACTACTGATCGAATTGATTCCATGCAAAAAGAATGAATCTTCAGGAACCGGTTTAGATCTTTGAGATCCAGAATGGGTCTGACATCCCCATTTTGTTTTGGTACCGTGAAAAGGTTTGAATAAAACCTTGACCCCTGGTCTTTCACGGGGACCACCACAATCACCTTTTGTGACAAAAGTCGGTCTAACGCTAGAAAGAGAGACTTCTTTTTCTCTGGATCTTTGGGGATATTTGACCTGAGGAAACGAGGGGACAGGAATTCTCAGAACTCTAGTTTGTAACCTAGAGCTATTGTGGAGACCACCCATCTGTCCCGGAATTCTTCCTGCCAGGCCTTTGAGAACTGCAGAAGTCTTCCCCCTACTCAAGTGAGCGGGGGCGCCCCTTCATAAAGAGGCTTTAGCATTCTGTCTCGTGGGTTTCTTTCCCCATGACCTCTTTTGTCCCTGGGACTGACCCTGAGGTTTACCTCTTGAACCTGACGGTGGAGGCTGTCGCGACTGCCTGGAGGCTGATGCCCCTGGCACTGGAGAAAGAGCCTGTTTTAATGAGGGGCGTTTACTCTTTTTCTTAACTGGCAAAAGGGTACTCTTCCCACTTGATATTTTTTGGATATATTTGTCCAAATCCTCCCCAAACAGCTTTTCACCACGGAAAGGAAAACCAGCCAGGAGCTTTTTGCATGGCGCTTCGGCTGACCAACCTTTCAACCATAAGATTCTACGCATATGCACCATCCCAAGCGTAAGGCGAGAGGTTTGAAGAATAGAATCTCTAATTGCGTCAATTGTAAAGCACAAAGCCGCTGGCAGCTCAGCTAATTCCTGGGCCTGCTGTTCAGGGACCACCTTGAGTACCGGTTTCAACTGGTCTCTCAAGGACTGACATACCCCAATTGCCGCCACTGCAGGTTGAGCCACTGAACCTGCGAGGGAAAATATGTTTTTTAACAGGAATTCCAATTTTTTATCAGTTGGATCCCTAAGCATTTGAGGGTTGTCAACCGGACAAGTCAAATTTTTATTCACAGAGGATATAGAGTCAGGTACATAAATATTGGGACATCGACACAATTCTAATCTTTTTGGCTCTATACACCACCACAATGGATTTGAAATGAAACAAACAAGATGTGCTTCAACTGCAGACTTTCAGCTTTAATTTGAGGGTATATACATCCAAATCAGGTGAACGGTGTAGGAATTACAACAGTTTGTATATGTGCCTCCCACTTATTAAGGGACCAAAAGTAATGGGACAGGTTAGCAATCATCCATCAAACTTTCACTTTTTAATACTTGGTTGCAAATCCTTTGCAGTCAATTACAGTCTGAAGTCTGGAACGCATAGACATCACCAGACGCTGGGTTTTATCCCTAGTGATGCTCTGCCAGGCCTCTACTGCAACTGTCTTCAGTTCCTACTTGTTCTTGGGGCATTTTTCCTTCAGTTTTGTCTTCAGCAAGTGAAATGCATGCTCAATCGGATTCAGGTCAGGTGATTGACTTGGCCATTGCATAAGATTCCACTTCTTTCCCTTAAAAAACTCTTTGGTTGCTTTCGCAGTATGCTTCGGGTCATTGTCCATCTGCACTGTGAAGTGCCGTCCAATGAGTGCTAAAGCATTTTGCTGAATATGAGCAGATAATATTGCCCGAAACACTTCAGAATTCATCCTGCTGCTTTTGTCAGCAGTCACATCATCAATAAACACAAGAGAACCAGTTCCATTGGCAGCCATACATGCCCACGCCATGACACTACCACCATCATGCTTCACTGATGAGGTGGTATGCTTTGGATCATGAGCAGTTCCTTTCCTTCTCCATACTCGTCTCTTCTCATTACTCTGGTACAAGTTGATCTTGGTCTCATCTGTCCATAGGATATTGTTCCAGAACTGTGAAGGCTTTTTTAGATGTTGTTTGGCAAACTCTAATCTGGCCTTCCTGTTTTTGAGGCTCACCAATGGTTCACATCTTGTGGTGTACCTTCTGTATTCACTCTGGTGAAGTCTTCTCTTGATTGTGGACTTTGACACACATACACGTACCTACTGGAGAGTGTTCTTGATCTGGCCAACTGTTGTGAAGGGTGTTTTCTTCACCAGATAAAGAATTCTTCGGTCATCCACCACAGTTGTTTTCCGTGGTCTTCTTTTGGTGTTGCTGAGCTCACCAGTGCGTTCTTTCTTTTTAAGGATGTTCCAAACAGTTGATTTGGCCACCATTAATGTTTTGCTATCTCTCTGATGGGTTTGTTTTGTTTTTTCAGCCTAATGATGGCTTACTTCACTAATAGTGACAGCTCTTTGGATCTCATATTGAGCGTTAACAGCAACAGATTCCAAATGCAAATAGCACACTTGAAATGAACTCTGGACCTTTTATCTGCTCCTTGTAAATGGGATAGTGAGGAAATAATACACACCTGCCCATGGAACAGCTGAGCAGCCAATTGTCCCATTACTTTTGGTCCCTTAAAAAGTGGGAGGCACATATACAAACTGTTGTAATTCCAAAATCGTTCACCTGATTTGGATGTAAATACCCTCAAATTAAAGCTAAAAGTCTGGAGTTAAAGCACATCTTGTTCGTTTCATTTCAAATCCATTGTGGTGTTGTATAGAACCAAAAAGATTAGAATTGTGTCGATGTCCCAATATTTATGGACCTTACTGTAGCAGCGTCCATTGCTGGTATTCTCCATTTTTTAGTAAATTTTTCCTCCATAGGATAAAGTGTTAAGCACTTTTTCATCTGGGTGATCCCACTCAGAATACATAAGCTTTTCTAGTAATGAATGGACAGGAAAGACATGCAAGGCTTGAGGAGGCTTTAGTGAACCCAAACAGGAAGTGGGTTCTTCAACCGACTCCATTAAATGGTAGCTTAAATGTGGAGCGGACCATTTCAGTAAGAAAATGTACCAGCAACTTCTCAGCATGTGAAGATGAAGAAGATCCTTCCCCACTTGATTCCTCAGCCTGTTCACGGTCGCCTGAGGGAGATTCATCTTCCCCCTCCCACAGTTCCTCCGTTTGGGGATCCTGGGTGGCAGAAGGGGACCTAACGTGTTTTCTTCCACTCTGTGAAAATGTGATTAAAGCCACTAATCTTTCCTCTAAGCCATTCATAGCAAGGAGAAAACCTGCTCAGTTATATAGACAGGGGCTGAAGTGTCGGAAGCAATTGCAGCCCCTGAAGGCTCACTCTGACCAGCCTCCTTAGAACGGGATGGTGTTGCAGAGGGAGGGTCCTCAGGACCTGAGGGCGACCCCTTCGTGTCCTTGGTCTTTGCGGCATTTGAACCACCTCCTCTGGTCATAGTGGCGAGCACAAATGCAGAGGTACCACCAAAATAATGCACCCACTGCTGAGCAATAGTCCAGCAACTGCCGCTGCTATTAAGCTCAGCCTGATTCTTAAAGATAATGTGCCTGGGAAATGCCTGTGTCACTAACTCACATGCCCCCCGTCCGCTCTGTGTCCCTCCTAGCTGTATGCACCTGAATAAGGTGCATTTTATAGCTATACAGCCTGGGTTGTGGACGCTCAATTTGCGCCAACTCCGCTACGCCACGCCCCCTCCTTCCTCCGACCACCCACCGCGCGCCCCATCTATTTTAAAATAGCGTGATTTCCCACGCGAGGTGGGCTCTGATCCTGCCCGACCCCATGGAGGAGGACTGGGGGAGGAAGAGAGGAGGAAGCTGCTGAAGGAGGACCGCTGTAATGGCGGGGGGAGCGGCGCGGTACACCGCTGTCTAGCGCCATGCTCCCCCTGCCTGGAGGAAGCTAACCACGTGGGGGGGATATTCCTGAAGAAAACCCCCCTTTCCCACAACTTTACCTGGAGCTTTGGGCCGGAGAAGCGTGCAGCCTGAGACACAGAGGCGAAACTGACAAGCATGGACAGGTACGTGCTCTAAACAGCCCCCGGTGGTGACAATAGGCATAGCAAACATTTAACTCTAAATTAGAAAGTCCACAAGAATTCGAAAAATTCCTCAGGAATCTCCCTTACCTTATCCAGCTGCAGGGTTCTGTGGTAACAGACCCAATCTTCACCTCTCATGGTGGGCTCCGTTTAGAAAACCTTCAGGGACTGGGGGCCTCCCTTTTTTTTTTTAATCGTGGGATCCACAGCCCTGGGCCTGTAAAAAGCACCCCGCCAGGAATATGGCTTAAAAAAACAAATACCTGATCCCGGGGTCCAGCTCTCTAAAAAGAGAAGTGTTACAAGAAAAACCTTGTTTCTTCGGACATGAGGCCTGGGTACTATTCAATTTCGGCCTGGAAAAGACACTTTGAATGGACTTTGAATGAGTGCAATTTAACACTGTATAAAACCTATTAACTTGAGCTTCTGTAGGGATCCCTCCTTCTAGGCCACATCTTTAAAAAAAAAAAAAGCAAGACCTTGTTACCCGATTTAGAAAACCCAATACAGACCCAATCCCCTGTTCTACCCAGAGTGCAAAACCTATCTTTACTGACTATATACAGAGAATGTAAAAACTATACCGGCTGTATATTGGAGGGACAGATTAAAGCAGAGCTCCACCTCCACTTGTTTGCCCACCCCCCCCCCCACTACCACATTGGCACCTTTATGGGGAAGCCGGTACCTGTTTATGACTCTGCTGTGGCAATGTCACTCAGAAGTTTGGTCCCCCCTCTCCTTTCCCCGCCACCAGGCCATTCACAAAGCGTGGCGTGCTTCGCTGGAGCTCCGCTTTAAGGAATATTTTCTACTGCTGTATATTTACATTACAACAAAATAAGTATTTCCATTTTAAATCATACAAGACCCCCTTTATGGGACTTTCAAGGTAGATATGGCAATTGTGTGTATTTCAATAAAAGGCTAGTATGCCAAGTTTATTACAAAAGATCCACAGAGTATACAAGTATATTATATATACACAAAATACTGTAGCAATGTTACTACATAAACATGACAAAAAGTATTAAAACCCCATGTGTCCATAATATATATATAAAAAAAAAATGTAGTATGTAAATCAGGACAAAACCCAAGACGTTTCAGAAAAACTCCTTCGAAGATAAAGAAGGGGTATGCCATTTATAGTAGATCAACAACATATAAAGAATAGTTGAATACAGATAGGTTGCAAGAAGAAGGCTGCCAACACACTGCTCATCCACCGTGGATACATCCCAGGGGGTCAATGCACATCCACTGGGGCTATCATGTGTAGCACAGAGCAGCCACCCACTCCCATCCTGATGTCAGTCATGGCTAGATCAAAAGCTTTTGTTTGCTTCAAACAGGTTTTGCATACCCATACAAGTCTATGTAAATACAAAGCCCACTTGAGCCAGGACAAATGCATTAATTAATTCTGAATGATCTTAAAAGCCTTTAGCGGCAGAGACAGTAGCCGGGGGTGTACACATGCTGCGGCCACAAAGCTGTGATTCACAGTCGCGGCAGCAATTATAACCCCTGACACTTCAAGTGAATGGGGCCACTCTGCAACTTATGGAATTGCGGCATGCTAGTGCGGGCTTCAGGGGGTACAATGCCTCCTGCCAAATTCTCTGTGAAGAGAGCAACGCTTGTGTGAACGAGCCCCAAGTGATATTTCAAGATTTTAGAATTAAACAGATTGCACTTTCAGGAAATACATCCTTCCACTAAATAGGAGAACATATATAATGTGTAATGATACCCTGTGGATGTATATTCAAATTAACTATTCTATATTGTAATCATGAACTTTGTACTTACACATTCTGGGCTGTTTGGGTCTTCCCTGTTGCAAGGAACAATTTCACACATCGCACACTTTTCCTCTACACTGAACTATCTATCCATCTATCTCTAGATGCAAAACACTTAAAGTGGTTGTAAAATAACATATCATACTTACCTCCACTGTGCAGTTCGTTTTACACAGTGTGGCCCCGATCATCATCTTCTGGGGTCCTCTGGTGGCACTCGCGGCTCTTCCCCGCATTGGTAAACCCCCTGGGAGAAGCGCTCTCCCGGGGGGTTACCTTGAGGGCGCACTCCCGAGTCCAGCATTTGCGTGCATAGACACAGAATGCTGGACTCAGCCCCGCCCCCCCAGCGCCCGCGTCATTGGATTCGATTGACAGCAGCGGGAGCCAATGGCTGTGCTACTCTCAATCTATCCAATCAAGAGCCGAGAAGCCAGGCAGAGAGTTCCAGCGTGTCTCCGTCGAGGGAACGAAGGGCTCATGTGAGTAAAACGGGGGGGCTGGGGAGCTGGGCACTGTCAGAAATTTTTTCACCTTAATGCATCCTTAAAAAAAACACGAGGGTTTACAAACCCTTTAATGACATTTTAAAATCTAAACCTGGAGAAGAATTCACTAATGAACATTTTCAGCTGAAGTATAGGTGTATTCTGTACAGTCTTAAAAGGACTAATGAGACCTCCCCATTTAATACCAGCTTGGCAAAGAAAAAAGCAGATACTTACACTCCATGGAATAGAGTCAGTATACAAAAGATGGGCAAACATCTTGGCAACATTTCTTAATTTGTTTGTTTCCAGCCGGTGGATGGTCTCATACTGCTCTTTGAAAATGACTTCAAAAGACTCCATGTATTCTTTCTTCAACAAACAGAAACGCTACAGGAGAAAGTCATGTAGGGATTACATGGTGAACACGTACCAATGAAAGGCTTAAGTACTGGTGATATACAAAGGAAAAGATTTACTAAGAGTTGCACAGAGCCTGTCCATGCAAAATCTAAATACAAAATGTAATGCATTAACAGCATGAAAAAAAAAAAACATTGTGCAAATCTCCTCCAGAGTTTAGTACCAATTCAGACTCTGCAAGTGTAAGTTTAATAAAAAAAAATAGTTTTAAAAAGCAAAAAAAAAAAAAAATTACGGTGGATGTCTGTATACTTGGTTTAGTCCACTTGCTGGCCATGACTGGCCATATCACACATACACTTTATTTTTGGAAACCGCTGGTCAATTCAGCAATACCGCTGTATAAATGTATTTATGAGTCTAGGGGTTGCCCTTGGAAATTTGCCAACATTTGGGAAATCTGAGTGGACTCCTTAACAAACCCTTTGGGGATACCCCCAACATGATTCACTCCCCCCTCCCTGACTCTACTTTATTGACCCAATGAGAGCACCTACAGAGTAAAGACAGATTGGGTGATGTCATTTATGGATACGTCTGTGCCAATGAGCTTTATTCAAGTCAGTCACCTTGGTTTTGTATTTTTGCTTCCTCCACGCTCCCCTTTTTTGTGTGTTTACGGTGTTTACCTTATAAACCTGGGTATGCCCACATGCTTTTTTTTTTTCTATCTCAACCTCAAAATACTTATTTAAAAAAACAAAAAAAAAAAACAAAAGATGATCATCCTACTGGATTATCCTGGAAGATTTGTCTAGACCACCTGGATAAAGTTTACTGAAACACTTGCACTGTGCAGCTGCAGTTTGCACTGTGATGGGTATACAGTATAGAAAGATTAGCCAGAAAGTGCGATGTCAAGTTTGATCAGGACCAAAATTTACCAATATTTAATTTCTGCAATGAATTATAATTTATCCTGTGCAGTAATGAAGTTTTTTTTTTTCTCTGTTCAGTAAGAGCTTTTTTACATGGGTGGCAGTCTCTACCACCCTCTGAATATGTGGCGGACCTTTTTTTTAGACAATGATAAACCAGGGGCTACCAGGTAATAGTGACGAAACAAGCATCAGCAGAGATCCATGGACCAAGACTTTATTTATAAAATCCCAACATATTATGTAGAGCTGAACATATAGTGCCAACACATTTTTTAGAGCTAACCACATTAGTCCCTACCCCTAAGGAGCTTTTTAATTATTATTATTATACCGGATTTACATAGCGCCAACAGTCGTCCTTACAACAACCACACAAGCATATAAAAAAGTCAGTATGGTTACAGCATAATTTAACCAGAATGTTCTTGGATTAGAGGAGGAGGCAGAGAAAAACACCTAATGCTCATACAATCGCTATACAAACACTGTCCCTGGTGAACCCAGAAGCTGCAAAGCAAAAATGCTAAACAATAATCTACCAGGCTGTAGTAAAAAAATGTCTGTAAAATGAATTTCAAACCATGTTTATATGCATGAGTCTAATGAGTACAAGGGGTTGTAAGTTAGGAAATGAAATGACTGAACAATTGACTTACCCCAGCAAGCAAGCCAAAGAACTTCTCGTACGTTCTCTGCTGAGCACAGCAATCCAGTATCATATTGCAAAGTTCTTTCTGTTTAAAAATAAAATTTAAATATTCAGTAAGCAGATTTTCTTTCCACAGCTGCAGCACAATAGACTGTAAGTTAAATGTGCAGAGAGGCATTTCCCATTTGTTTTACTTCTTAAGTAACCGTAATGAATACAATAAAATATGATTGCGCTAGGGCTTTGGGTAAAATAGCAATATATATTGATGACAATGCATTATCAAGCTCTTTAATATTATACATGACATTGAATCTGGAGCACATTCAGCACTAATAAATGTGTTTAACACAGCAAATGTTCTTAAAGGGGCAAGGAACCCAGATTGCAAAGTGACAAAAAAAAAAAAAAAACATGCTTCAAATGACATTAACAAAAATATTCTGAAAATATTTTAGGAGCTTTTTTGAACCAGAAATATTTGTAATTAGAGTTCTGAAGAGAGATTTTACTATGCCCATCTGACTTCGAGTACCATTGGCAGACAGAGACAAATTCCATTTATATTTTAACTTAGTTTGGAATGGCTGGGAATTTCATGCCTGACAATTTGCACAGGTGAAGGACCCTCTACATATTTGTGAATATTAACAAACTGTTCAAGCAAAGCAGCTTCCATTTTACTGAAACCAACTTTACCGGCAGCTTTTAGATTTGTAAATGCAACCAAACATAACAATTTTGTCTGATTTTTGCAAACCTGGCAGTATTTTAAGCTTTTGAATTAACGTTTTTATTTTTACTCTGTGTATAATATCTTTAATTTAAAAAAAAAAAAAAAAACATTTAAAGCTCGAAGCTTGACTATCTCCACTACAAAGACATGCGTCTGCTGTCAGCTCAGCATGCAGCATCAGGTGCTTAGAGGAAAAAAATATATCATCTCCAAATATGGAAAGGTTTTTTTCACAGTAAGAGCTGTCAAAATGTGGAATAGTCTCCCTCCAGAGGTGGTTCTGGCCAGATCAGTAGATTGCTTTAAAAAAGGCCTGGATTATTTTCTAAATGTACACAATATAACTGGGTACTAACATTTATAGGTAAAGTTAATCCAGGGTAAAATCTGAATGCCCCTCGGGGGATCAGGAAGGAATTTTTTCCCCTCCCCTGCTGCAGCAAATTGGTTCCTGCTTTGCTGGGGGTTTTTGCCTTCCTCTGGATCAACTGTGGGTATAGGTTTGTGTATATGGGATTATTTTTTTTTTTAATGGACTGGTGTCTTTTTTCAACCTGACTATATAACTTACAGTGCTGTGCTCCAGCAGCGGTACAAGGACTTCCCAGTCCATTTCTGGAACCAAACAGCGAAGGGCTGAGCACTGCTTAGCCATTTGCAGGAAGCTTTGTATTTTATGAATGAAAGCCAGGTTTCCTTTTTCTTTTTTTTTTTTCTATTTTTTCTTGCCACATCAGCGAGAATGTTTTCCCCGGGAATACATTTTTCAATTATTTAAAATTCAAAATCATCCCAGCTTGTCTTCACATCATAGTGGCACTATAAATCTTTTTAAATAGCAAGACCAGAATACTACACAAAGTGTTTATTAAACAGGTTACCATTACATCCTTCCCGAACCTCCCCCCCACTTTAGCCAATCAGAGAAAGCGTTATATTCATTATATTAAAAAAAACCTTGCTGTGAATGGCTGAGCAGCACTCAGACCAATTTAATTTTGTTCCAGTACAGCAGGGGCGCCCAACCAGTGGCCCGGAGGTCACATGTGGCCTGCGGAGCCCTCTGATGTGGCTTATGACCTCCTGTTCTGGGATGGTGGGTTGCCGACTCGCCATCCCTGAGCATCGGTGCTGTGAATGAAGCCGGCGGTAGAGGAAGCAAGCCGCATAAGTCGATGCTTCCTGTATAGCGCCAACTCCTATCACAAGCAGAGTGATACCAAATGCATTCTGCCTGGGACAGCAACAGCCAGCGATGGCGGAATGGAAGACTGTTATTAAAGGTAAGTCTATTACTAAAATCACAGTGTGTATATAGGCATATCTGTTCTGCAGTAATTACTGGGCTGCTTTCAAACTGATCCGCAGGTGCAGTGCAGCCATAGACTTCTGTTATTACCTTCGGGTTTGGTGCACTTTCAGAAAGTGCACCACACCTGCAGAATATAATAGAAGTCTATGGCAAAGTGCAGCTAACCCACAGGAAAGCCACAGGTGCACTGTGCTGTACCCCCAGTGTGGGTAAACCACAGCTCATCAGTTTGAAAGCAGCCTTAGGCCCATTTGACATGATCAGTCCGCCATTCACTTCTATGAAGCGGCAGATATAAAACGGACTTGTGGCCGTTTACACCCGCCTGCCTTTAATCCAATCCGCTAAAGAAAAACAGAAGGGGATACATGCCGATTCCATCTGGAAAGATCAGATCGGAGGGCCCATAGAGTAGAGCGGTCTGTGTCGGTGTCTGCTCTGCATATTCTGAGTGGACATGGACCTGACCTCCACTCATTGTGGCCTGCGACAGGTTACCAAGTCGCTTAAGTGGCCCTCACTCTTCAAAAAGTTGGGCACCCCTGTAGTACAGGATGATGTAGTACGTGTGCCATGCTTTTAAGTGCATATTTTCCTCTAAGTACCAGTCTTGAAGCCATTTTAAAATGTCTGAAAACCTGTGATTCTCAACTTAACAAACAAATGCCAATTATATTTATAAAAAACTGTGGATAATGTCTGTGGATGGTTATTTTTCCAGCTTAATGTCTACCCTCTTGCATTTTACTGGCGATTCCAATTAATTCCAAAAAAATGGAAGAAAGTGCAGTAAAAAGAAGCAAAGTTTCCAATTTAAAATATAAATTATTTTTAAAAGTGACCTTTCAGTACTATTAGATGGCGATAATTAGTGTCTCAGATAGTTGGTAGCGCTTGTTTTGGTACAGTTGATTTAGCAAACGTTTATGAAAACTCCATGCAAGTGAATTCCAATACCACCTCCCTCTTAAATGAAGAGTAAAGGATATGAAGTACAGCACATGCACAGCTATTCCTAGCACTCATTTATGTTGTACAAGGATCAGAAAATTTCCATGCAAACACACTTGGGGAGATATCTGCCCATCTATGGCCAGTCTAGTGAGTAGGAATGGGCTCGGGTGTGTTCGGGATCCCACCTGCCCAATCCCACCACTGCACACTGCTAATCACAGGCAGTGAGACATTTACGGATCCGCAGCTGCACAGATCGGGAATTGTCTCAATGCCTGTGATTAGTCGTGGTGTGCAGTGTCGGCATCCTGGCGGGATCGGGCAGGTGGGATCCTGAACACGCCTGAGCCCATCTCTACTATTGAGTAATTGAAACCCATTCTGGAAGTAGTTTGTAGCTGCCATTGCTAAGCATCTTCTGTAGCTGGTAGTTGACTAGCGGCTTTCAGACTGACCCTACTGATGTCATTGCGTTGCCTAGACTATACATTTCAAGAGCTTGATCTACTTATCAAATGCGAGTGTTCCCAATTTGAATAAATTCTATACGTTTTTACGGATTTACACTATGTGGAGTATTTTCTTTTTTTGGTTATACCATTCTGAATATATGAGATGACCTGGTTCAATATGCTGGCTGCTTCTGAGGACTGCTTCTCTGAGTCATTCCCAGAACACATTGACCATCTTCTATCCTGATCTGGAATACAGATGTAAAAGGTCCTATACATTGGTGTTTACACCCCCAACCCTGCTGACTCACTGAGCGTACGCCCATTTGAGTCCCTACACTTTGGTAAGCCTTCACACAACCAGTGGTGGTTTTATTGTCGTTTTTTCATTTCAACAGTGATGGCATGTGGAATATCTTTTCCTGCTATTGAGTTTTTTTCACTGTTCATCTATGGACTGTATTTACGTTTTATTAACCTCTATATGACAACATATGGACTAGATTGTGTGTGATTTTCAATACACTTTTCACAGGTTTTTTGATTATTTCTTCTTTTAATTTAGAAGAGATAGCTAGCTACAGTTTGACTTTTTAGCATCTGTATTACCAAGGTGGTGGTGTTGCGGTGGTTGGCGTCAGAGGTATCCTCTAGTACTCTATGGGGGATTCCCCACCATTACACTTGCACATGCCCTGCATGTTCGGATGTATTGGTACAGCCCTCACAGCTGATTACAGTCAGCTCATCTGGGCTGGGAGGTGGTGCTAATTGGTGGTTTTATTTATGGATCAGTTGTAAAGGCTCTCTAGGGCGGCATGTTCATCTAGGACCTCTGTTGAACAGGTTAGTCTACACACTGGGACTTTCTCTGTCCCTTTCATTTAAATTGCTGTTTAGGTTGTGAAGTAATTTATGTTACTCTGCTCCCTAGATCTACTGTTGCAGCCACGATTAGCACGGATCTGATCTAGTACCCGCTAAAGTTGATCATTGGGAACTAATGTATGCCAGTTAACTGGTAAGTTCAATTATAATGTGGCTTGCTTTTAGCTCTATCGCCCATAAGCTGCATATTAACTAATGGTGACTATCACACCCTTTGGTTTATGCAGGTTTCGGGTGTATCACTTGCTGGTTATTTGAAGGCTTTTACACAGTCCATTTTATTATCATCCTGAACCATTGTATATAGGTATTGGAACCATCTTTTTTTATGAATCTTGGATTGATACTGTCATGTCATAATATATGACATTGTATAGCGAATATTTTTGTGTAATTCACATATCTATATTACCTGGTAGGAATCAAGAGGAGGGTGGCCCTAGATACTGTGGAGAAGGAATAGTCACCTCGATGTAGTGTTGTTGTGAATCTGCTGGTCCTGTGAGTACCTTGCTAAGATGCAGTCATTAATATATCGTACCCCATATCTTTATATGGGGATTTATTATATTATTTTGTCCTTCTCAGATTGGGACATTAGAGGTATTTTCTGGTCGATTATGATCTAGTGAATGCCTCGCTGATCTGGTTGCGCCTGGGTAGCACATGGCATGCCGCTTATGAGAGGGCTCTATTTCCTATGTAAGTGGTACCCCGTATATTTTGTCTCCATACCATCTATGGGGTTTATCTTATCATATGTGATTTGTCTGCAATGGGGTTTATCTTATCATATGCGATTTGTCTGCATCTATCATCCTTATTCTCTCGATATATAGGTAGTCAGCCCCTATATTAAAAGAGGAAGGCATATAGCGTAACTCCGTATGGAAATTTTAATACATGAAAAGCAAAGGAAATACACTCACGTGTTTAGCAGTAAAATCAAGCGCTTGTAAAAAAAAAAAAAAAAAAAGAAGACAGTGGTATCAGCATGGATGGATGGATGGAAAATAGGGTCACATCCGTCTGGATTTAAACAGGTTCGGATAGCAGCGGGTGTCAGCAGACATGTCACCAATGACATCCGCCGCTAAATAGGAGTAAATGGAGACTCCGATCAAGTCCGCCTGAAAAACTGACAGGCGGACCTGATCGAAAAGCCCGTGTGAAAGGGGCCTTAGGATGAAAGCAGGTTTCATGTTCATATTAAAACCATCTACCAATTGTTTAGTTTTTTTCCACCTTGTGCATGAACTCATGCAGAGTTAGCTGCTCTATTACTTGATTTAAATGAAACAGGCTGAATTGGGCAACATTAAATGGCTAGTAATATCTTTAGTTTACGTGATAATTCTCAACAAATTTAACAATAACATGAAGACAAAGGACAACAGTGAACAGTCTATCAAGTAAGACCCCATTCACACAGGGACGACTTGTCAGGCGACCTAGTCGCCTGACAAGTCGCCTCCCGTTCTGTACTATGGAGCCGTTCTAAGGGGAGCGACGCAAGTCGCTCCGACTTAGAAAAAGGTTCCTGTACGACTTCGGGGGCGACTTGGGGCGACTTGCATAGACTTCTATGCAGAAGTCGTTTTGCAAGTCGCCCGGGCATTCGTTTGCAGGTCGCCTCGCTGAGGCGACCTGCAAGTCGTGTTGCCCCTGTGTGAATGGAGCTTTAAGGATAACAAGTGAAATAGATTGAGAATTTATTTTTTAATTTCATGCCTTTGCAGGACCTAATCATTAGCTTCCTCAAGAGAAAGCAAATACACAACATGGTAACCACAAAAAAAAAGGATCAGCAGACACACCACTTGCATGCTCCTCAATGCAGAGTGAAACATTGTGAGAAATTAATGACAATCTGGGCAGCTAAATTAAATTATATTGTGCCAGATGGCCCACTTATTTCGGCATCTGTACACTACCACACTGTGCCCTAATTTCCAGCAGACGGGCTATAATTTTGGTATTACTAAACTCCCATACCTTTTGGTGCACTAAATGTTATCATAGCCAATTAATACTTCACTATCCTAAATTGTTTGGCATCTTGTTTTCAGGAGTACCAAAAATCTTTTCACAGCAATTTAGAATTCTTAACAAATTCTTAATATAATTGACAAGCTGTAAAGCATGGACCAAGGAGCATTCCTCTTATCCAACTGGTGAACTGAAAAGTACAGACTACAGAAGATATAACTTACCCAAATGAAAAATTAAGAGAACTAGACTAAAATAGACTAAATCCAGCTGGTGAAGTGTAAGGACTATAAATAACTTTCTCTTTACTGTATATACAGCTACACAGAACATGTACAATATATGATTCAACAATTTGAACATAAAGTAGAATCTGATGACAACTGTATGTGTATTTTAATACAATACAATTGTAAGGCTGTTTCCTAATACTCTGCTGCCAGAACTTTACCCATGACAAGGATAAAAAATAGCGTTCTTTAGCAAGAAACATACATTTCACATTAATAATGATGCAACCAACATGCTGTAAATAGTGTAGTACTGTAAATTTCCTCCAGCATTGCTCCTGTTTCTTCTTGCCAGAGGCTGCCATTTTGCTGAAGGTCAGAGCTCCAGCCGTAAATCATTAAGTTAGAACTAAATTTAATAGATTTAGCAGTTTCAAAAAGCAGTTACATTCCCGGAATGCTAACTGTCAAACCATCAAATGGCTGATGTCATAACTGATCACATGTGCAGCACCATGGCAGTTGCAGATCAAACAGAGGCAGCTTCCTTGGCTGTAAAGGATAAGATGATTTAATTCTGCTTTAAGACCACTTTCACACTGGGGCCGCGACCACGTTAGCGATAAAGCGGCGCTCATTTTAGTGGTGCTTTTCGGCCACTAGCGGGGGTACTTTTAACCCCAAAGCGGTTAAAAACACCCATGTTGCGTCGCTTCCAAAGCGCTGTGGAAGCACTGCCCATTAATTTCAATGAGCAGGGCATTTTTTAGAGTGCTGTATACAGCGTTCTCAAACCGCCCCAAAGAAACTGCTTGCAGGACTTTTTCGGACATCCCGCAAGCGTACTGCCCCTGTATAAAAAGACACACTGAAATGAATGGGAGGTGGTTTTTAGGCGCTATTTAGAGGCGATTTCTAGAGCTAAAACACCCTATAACCGCCTCTGTGTTGAAAGGGGTCTAAAGGCTGTCAGCAGATTGGCCTCTACAAATCCATCAGTGCCTAAAAATGGAGAGCAACTGAGCATGTGCAGGCTACAGGATTTTAAAGATAGGCACTTAATTTTAATGTTTTACATAGCTATTAGAAGCTATTTAGAGGCGATTTCTAGAGCTAAATTGCCTGAAAACCGCCTCTGTGTGGAAAGGGGTCTAAAGGCTGTCAGCAGTTTGGCCTCCACAAATTCATCAGTGCCTAAAAATGGAGAGCAACTGAGCATGTGCAGGTTACAGGATTTTAAAGATAGGCACTTAATTTTAATGTTTACATAGCTATAACAGCAAAAGGAGCCAGCCTGAAGTGATCTAGCAGGACTTCATTTTCTGACTAAAGTCCCACTTTAGATTGGAGCGAAGGCCTAATTCTGCCCATGCTGATGCAATAGAGCTCATTGGAGGGCAATTAAATCTGCACAGACATGCCACTGTATTATTCTGAGTTTGAGGCAGACCCCAAACTGGAATAATTGAATATACTTACTTTATGCAGCTCTGGGGAACATTTTTTCTTTACGATTATGTAAATGACTGTGCTTTAAAGTTACCTTGGTATAAAAAAATGCATGGATAGCTCAATTTGTTATGACTATGCAGTTCATTCAAGTTTGAAAAATTCTGTAATACTGACAGAAGAAAAACAAAAAACCATATCAATAGTGGAAGCCTATTGACAAACTTAACTTGGTAAGATAGCTATGTCATAGCCCAAGTCACTTTGGAAGGAATTACTACAATCAAATTCTACTTATGCAGAATTATTTTACAACTTAAATGCAGCCTGCAGGGTATTATTATAAAAAGCCAATGAATTGTGTCTTGTACAGCACAATGAAACGTAGTTTGATGGTAATGAAGTCTGCAGCAGGAGCAAAACAAATTAATTCTTAACCTAAATGTGCAAAAAGCCCTTATCCCTTGAGGTTTTTAGTAATTAAGTATTTTAACATTTTAATTAAATATGCCAAATTTTGCAGGAAATTGAAGACATTTGAAAGAGTTGACACATCTTCATGACACGCTGAATTTGGATTGTAAAATCTGCAGGATTGAACACTCATAGCATATTCAGTTCAATTGTGGTTTTATACAGTTAAAGTGTCAGTTCATCCAAAATGGACATTACAGTTTTGGAGGATTTTGTAGATTTAAAGGAAAACTGTTCCTTTTGGGCGGTTCACACCAAAACGTGGTGCAGGAGAAGCATGTTTTCCGCACCGCAGGTAAACGTGCTGCCCCTGCGAGAGCTTGCGGTGACAGTGAATTGTTAATGGATCTTGCAAATGCAGCACCTTTGCGTCACCAAATCGCATGGTACAGCCGTAATGCTTGCACTACTTTTTCCACGTTACAGTACATTTTGCAACCCATTCAAATCACGGATGGGAATGCATGTGTTTCTGTGTGAACTGCCCCTTGGTAGAGATGTTATCTAATTAGTCCTCCTGAGCACAACTCGCCCAGTTACTTACCTTCCCTCCCTGTTCTAGCAAAATTCATTGCATGCCCCTGCCTGGCACAACACAGCAATTTTACAGAAAATTATCTGGATCCTCTTTTTTTTTTTTGTGGGCAGTGGTCACATTCATTCATTTGGTGGCGCTGTGCTCATACCAGCCTCCAGGGCAGGGGTACAGCAGAGTATAGCTCCTGCATGGGAAACCTGTGATCCCCAAATACACATGTAGTAAGATGGGACCTGCAGGGCAAGTTTTTTTTTCAAAAGGTTGCATGGCCACACAATGCATACATCTGAAACAGGATGGAAAGTAAATATTTAATGGAGTGGGCTCTACTCAGGGGACTGAGAGCATTAAACAACTTCAGTTACAGTTGTCCTTAAAACTACATAATAGTTTCTTTTATACTTTGGACAATCTGCGAGACCATAGCCCTGTGTAGGATATGATTCCAGTGACTGTGGTTTACACAGCACTTTGTTTTTGCTCTTTTGCTCCCGGCGAATGAACAGAGAGGTGGGGAACTTACAAGTGTTACTAAAATCAATTTTTTTTTTTAATTAAAATAACAAACATGTTATACCTACCTGCTCTGTGCATGGAGCCAAGATCACCCCCCACCGGTGATTCTGGGCTCCTCTTCTTTGTGCCCCCCCCCATAGCAAATGGTTTGCTATGGAGGCAAACGGTGCCTGCTCGCTCCCGAGCTGTGTCTATGGAGCCATGCTCTATAGACACACACACACACACACAGTGGAACTTAGCCTTGCCCTCCACTTCATCCTCACTACATTTGATTGACAGGAGCCATTGTAAAGAGGAAGAGAGGGGAGAAGAGATGCAGCTGTGCACAGAGCGGCCCCAATCCTTCTCTTCCTGGGTCCCCCGCGAGCGATCTTGACACCACCGTTTGCTATGGGGGGCAAACAGTGTCTGCTCACTTCCAAGCGGTGTGTCTATGGAGCTGAGCTCCATAAACACACACAGCAAAACTTGGCCCCGCTCCCCCACCACTTCCTCCTCATTACATTTGATTGATAGCAGCAGGAGCCAATGTGAAGGGGAAGAGAGGGGAGAAGAGATGCAGCCGTGCACAGCACTGGATCTCTTTTACCCTTCTCTTCCCTTTCACACAGGGAAAGGGGAAGACAAAGCAATGTAAAACTTTTTTTTTACCTTAATGCAAAGAATGCATTAAGGTAAAAACATTTTTAGCTTTGGTATCACTCTTAAGGAATGTAAGTATGTGTGTCTGCAGAAGTCAGCATTAGGGCGAACCTGTTTCTTGGCTATTTACTTGAACTCACTTGCTTTTGTACTGGTTTTCATTAGTTGCCTTTTTTAGGGTTGTAAAGAGATTTGTTTACACTAAATGAATATGTTAGTTTTTGGCAAAACTAGAGAGCAAAACCACCTATTTTCTTATATCTCCTAGGAACTGAATGACTGCTATGGCCATTATAAGGAAGTCCCACTCTCCCTGTTTTTTAAGCTTATAGCTGAATGTGTAATATAAAGTGTTGGGACATGAAAAGTGGGGTGAGATCACCTAGACGTCAAGGAACAGAGTTGTAAATTATGGCAAGGAGATCTTGCTGTTGGAGAATCCAAGACAGCTACAACTGAAATATCACTTTTAGGTAGATTCAAAATTGAATGAAAGTCAAATGAGTAACTGCATTTTTCTCTGCCTTCCAAAGGGTGAATGTATACTACAATGACTACGTGGAAAAAATACAGTGATTACAAAATTACATATACAAAACAGCAATGCCAAAAGGCAAAGGGAAGAATGGCTCTACAGATTAGACATAAAACAAACTGAACGTACGTTGTTGTACAGCAAAAAGGAAGTCAGAGTCATCATCTAATGCTGTACTCAGCTAATTTGCCAAATGTTGAGCATATTAGCCAAGTCCAAACTGAAAGGCTAATCTGCTAGAAGGAGCTTGTACATGATTATATACTAGTACACATATGTAAGTAGTGCAACTGTATAGTGAGATAAACCAATTACAATAAAACAGGAAACCCATCTTGACATACATTGCTGGTACTTACAGAGACCCCCTATAACACTGTGAACCTACTGTGCACATAAATACACAGAGACAAAACAGGAATCCCCTCTTTAGACTGTTTGATGCACACAGTCTACATATGCTGTAGACTGCATGGTATTCTTAGAAGGATGTCAGAACAATTATTTTCAACATCTAAGTCACCAGAATATTTACTGAATATCTATCTATATCAGGCAGTAGAAATAAACCCCTGGATCAGTAATCACTCAGAAATCATTACAATTAGAAGGCCATCTGTGCCCAGTAAAAAAAAAAAAAAAAAATTGGAAGCATTTTACTGGGCAGATGCCCATAAAAAAAGAAAAAAAGACCTCACAAATTCCAACTTTACTAATTGTCCTTAAACCAGCCAGCAAGCATACACTGTATACATTTTCTAGATACCCAATCATTATCTATTTTTTTTTTTTTCTAGATCTTTCAATTAAGACAGCCATTAAAGTGGAGTTCCACCCACTTTTACAACTCTTCAGCACCCCTCTCTAAACTGTGCACTGTAAACTTATTGGATATTTTTTAATTTTTTTTCTCAGCACCTACTGTATATCTGCTGTATTCATTTTTCACTTCCTCCTCCCTGGCCGTGGCCCATCGCATCATTTTCTGTTTGCAATGCCTTCTGGGAAGGGGCGGCAACTTCCTCTGAAACTGCCGGTGCTATGGAAACCTGACCTGAAACCTATTACACTGCTTGTGCTGCACTGAGCATGTGCGAGATCTGCAAGGATGAGATCCAGGAAGAAATACAGTCTGGCTTCAGATGCCCACACTTAAGATGGCCACAGCCTGCTGTAAGTTTATAAAATAATAAACTACTTCTATAAACTAACAAAACAGACCTTAGTTTACAGACTAACTTTACTAGAATATATTAAGCTTGTGTATTATAGGGGTATTTTTATTTAAAAAGTATAATTTCAGCCGGAACACCACTTTAAAGAGGATGGTGATGCATTATAAATAAACTAGGAGGAGGAAATGCAAACAAATTGTTCCACTTAACAGGCAACAGCACAGCGATTACATTTTTCATTTACAGAGTACAGGCAGTCCCCATACGACTCACACTTACAAAGGACAACAGGAAGTGAGAGGAAATATCCCCCTAGGAAGAAAAATTCACTCCTGTAATGCCCTGTACACACGATAGGACATTCCGAAAACAAAATCCATGGATTTTTCCGACGGATGTTGGCTCAAACTTGTCTTGCATACACACGGTCACACAAATCTTGTTGGAAATTCCGAGCGCCAAGAACGCGGTGATGTACAACGAGCCGAGAAAAATGTTCAATAGCCAGTGCGCCTCTTCTGCTTGATTCCGAGCATGCGTGGAACTTTGTGTGTCGGAATTGTGTACTTATGATCGGAATTTACAACGGATTTTGTTGTCGGAAAATTTGAGATCCAGATCTCAAATTTTGTGTGACGACAACAAGCTCCCATCGAACATTTTCCATCGGAAAATCTGACCGTGTGGACAGGGCATAAGAGTTATCATGGGAAAAAGGTGTCTCCACTGAAGCTTTATTATACAACAACCCAAAAATTTCAAAAATCCAATTGTCACAGGGCACCTGTCAGCTTTCTTAGTGAGGAAACTGACAGACTCAGAGAGGCCAGACAGGGAAAACCAAAGGGCCGGATGTGGCCCTGAGGCCGAATTTTGTCCAGGTCTGGTCTAGACAATCTGGGAGGGCCCACAGAGTGTCTGCAAGTAGCCTGACGAGATCCACGGCAAGAGCCACAGCAACTTGGACCAATTTGGTGTGGTGAGAATCATTGAATGCCTTCTACTTTGATCCTGCAGGAGGGTGTAGAAGAGGAAAGGGGGGTGAAGAAGAGGAAAGACCTAGATCAGACTAAATAGATTCCACAGTGTCACTTGTACATCCACTGCAGAGGCCCAAGGATCCCTAGACATGGAGACAAAACCAGTTTGTTTTTAAACAAAGCTAAGAGGTCCATGTCTGGGGCCCCTCAATTGCAGCAGATCCAGTGGGCAAACTTTGCCCTCCAGTGGGCACGCACTTGCAGCACTAAGCAAGTTTTTTTTCCCCATTTGATATATGCATAAAATTAATAAAAAGCTGACCACTGTAAGCACTTCTGTCAGTATTAAATGGTTTGCCTTAACCCTCTAATCACCACTTTTGCTGGACAGCTTGGTGTATTACAGGATGAAGGAAAAAAAAACACACTTACTGGGCAGGTTTACTGGTGAAAATAAAACAAAAGTATATTAAAAATAATATAAATATAAAAACTGCACATCTAAGAAAAGGTAAGTTGCAATATTTTATTTAATTTAAAGTGGTTGTAATTCCTTATATACACCCAGTGAATTGACTGGCCTTAGATGATACACAGAGATGAAACAGGTCCTTCTACATAAGTTGTACCTGTTTATCTGCGGTCTTCTCACCTCTACAGCCGTTCAAAGTCCAGAATTTATAAAGCTTGTCTGAGCATTTAAAAGAAAGGAGGTCAAGAACGCGGTGACGTACAACACGTACGATAAGCCGAGAAAAATTAAGTTCAATAGCCAGTGCAGAGCGCTAAAATTACCCTCTGCACAGCTCAGTGAGGAGAGCTCCGAGAGCTGATTGGAGGGAAGGATCAACCCCCTCCTCACACAGCACACAGGAACAGAGCTGAGGCTGTCAATCTGCTGGATAATTGCAGCCAGAATTTCATCCCCATCTGTAAACCCACTGGGGAGATTTCACTTCATTTGCTGTTTTGGAAAACAAAGCATTTAATGCTGAAAAAAATGCTATAAAGCTGGCTGTGGCCAGTTTGTTGAAGCTTGAACTACTTGGACTGGTGTTGCCTGTACAAAAACCCCACTTGGGTTTTTCTACCCCGAGAGACAAGTAAAGGCAAGGCTGCTTTCATTACAACACAAATGTTTGGGTGTATATTCATGCATGTATATATCTTCAAATAAGCTGTAAAATATTAACAAGTTGACCAACATCTAACGATTACACAAGGAAAAAAAAAAAACACACACACACTTTACAATTTCCTATTTAGACCCCGGCAAAACTCCAGACAGCTAGTAGCTGTATTAAAGAATGTGGACTTGTCTCAAAGTAAACCCATTCCTCAACACAAATGAAAATAAAATTATAAAAATGATGCATATGTCATTAGCAAAATAGTGGACTGGCAATGAACTATAAGGTGACATGAGGAAGTCTTACTTAGACTTTCCTGTGGAATAATCCTTCAAAATAAACAAATGAAGCACGCGTAAGAAATTAGGTAAAGCAGAACGCGGAGGAAGATACGGTACACTCAGCAGGCTGTACATAGTACAGATAATTAACACCTTATTACAAGTTCTTTCAAGTCAAACGAGACATGGAAAGATGTATAACCAAATATTTCCCTGGAAAGGGATCAAATACCATTCTAAATGGCAGAACAGGTGTTAAAGTGTACCTGTTCTTAGTCATAATAAAGAAACTTGTCTAAGACAGAAGGAATGACAGAAATCGTGTGTAATGGTGAAGGAAAGGGAAGAAGTTGCTCCCAGCAAACAAGATTGTTGGCTTTGTTATTAAAGTACATCTTAACCACTTCATATCCATGAATTTTGAAATTTTTGACGTTAAAATCGGATCTGCATTTTTTGCTTGAAAAACGCCAAAATTATTATATATGTTCTAAAAGTAGAAATAAAAATAAATGTAGAATAAAAATGGTGCTAGCTGAATTTTTTATGCTATACAAATAGGGATGAGCCCGATGTTTGAGTTGAACGTAATTTCGACTTGAACATCGGGTGTTCGCCTGTTCGCTGAATAGCAAACAATTTGGGTTGTTCGCGGCAAATTCAAAAGCTGCGGAACATCCTTTAAAAGTCTATGGGAGAAATCAAAAGTGCTAATTTTAAAGGCTTATATGCATGGTATTGTCATAAAAAGTGTTTGGGGACCTGGGTCCTGCCCCAAGGGACATGTATCAATGCAAAAAAAAAAGTTTTAAAAACAGCCGTTTTTTCAGGAGCAGTGATTTTAATAATGCTTAAAGTAAAACAATAAAAGTGAAATATTCCTTTAAATTTCGTACCTGGGGGGTGTCTATAGTATGCCTGTAAAGTGGCGCGTGTTTCCTGTGTTTACAACAGTCCGAGAGCAAAATAACATTTCTAAAGGAAAAAAAGTCATTTAAAAGTACTCGCGGCTATAATGAATGTCGGTCCCGGCAATACACATAAAAGTGCATTGATAAAAAAACGGCGTGCGGCTTTTTTTTTTCTTCGGTCCGTCAGAGCGAGAGAAGAAGAGGAAAAAGACTTTGTGGGACAGTTTTATTTTTTTAATAAAAGGACTTGTCCCAAGCCGTGTCTTGTGTGTTTGCAGGGAACACAAGAATGCAGGGAATGCATTAGGGTAAAAAATGTTTTGCCTTTAGAACCACTTTAAGTTATACTGTTATTACTTAGAAAATCAATCCAATATTTTATATAAAATGGATATTGCCATTTTAATCATCTTTACAGGCAGAATTGATATTGAAATTTAAATTAATGGATGCACATTTGAGGAGCATTTAAACATTAGAACATTTTACATCAGATTGAAACAAATTACCCCCAAAAAATAAAATAAAACCAAAAGTTCAAGCAATTCCTCTTTGCTTTGAGCTACCGGCATTCATAAAGAATTTTTTATATACGCCAATAAAGGTATTAAGATATTTTAAGAACTGGCTTTCTGATTTGATGGAGATATTTTTTTACCCAGATTAGGAAAATAAATAAAATCTACTTTACACATAGAATTAATATCAGTGGAAATTAAAATTTCCCACATAAGTACAAAACTGCATATTTTTATGTTACTGTTAAACAAAACATGATTGTATGTGACTTACCGTTTGACTTTCTGGGAAGTCCATCTTTATTAACTTATGAGCACATTCTTCAAAGTCTAAGCTGGAAAAGAAAATGAAAATAAACATTAATCTAAATGATTTATGGGCACCATGGCACAGCTCAGCCCTGCACTTCACAACACTTAAAATAGATACTATATCACGCGAATGCTGGTAATGAGTATCCATGGCCTGTGTTATAGTGAACTCCAGGCATAAAAACATTAACAGACACACAGTAATGTAGCTCCATTTTCATTAGTACATCAATGATGGATAAGTTCCCCTTTTGTAACATGTTACACATGTATTTAGGGTGTAACATGTATACTGTTACTTTGGCGTATCGCCCCCGCTTTCCCCACTTCCCTGTGACAGCAGGCCAAGATCTGGAACAGAAACCAGTCACTAGTGGTGTACCACAAGTCTCTGTACTAGGTCCTGTTCAATTTAATCTATATGTAAGGCCCCATACACACTATTAGATTTTCTGCAGATTTTTTGTCTTCAGATTTACCAAAACATGTAGTGCAAGGGCCTGCCTGATTGCATACAAATTGAAACTCTTAAGGTTTGACCTCATATTATATGGTTTTTTGGTAAATCTGAAGACAAAAATCTGCAGAAAATCTAATAGTGTGTATGGGGTCTAAAGCCTTGTACACACGGTCAGATTATTGGACAAATTTTCATCAGTTTTTTGTTTGATGCTAGTCTCAAATCGAACATGAATAGGGTACTCACCATCAGAAAATTTTCTGACGACAGAATTCAACGTCAGAAGTGACGTAAGGTGTTGAATTTTGTATGTGTTCTTTCATTTCTGAGCATGCCTAGTCTTGCTCTTCAGATTCTTTTTTTTGTCAGAAAACCGTACTAATGAAAAGAAAATCGAACGTTGTGGTCACATCAGACAAAAATTTTCAAGCCTGCACATCCAGTTTTTGTCTGCCGAAAATTCGTAATCGGCTGTCAAAAGCAGCATACTAACGATCAGAAAATTGGCAGATCGTTCATCGGACAAAGTTTATCTTCAGATTTTCTGACCGTGTGTACCCTTAAGTGTTATAACTAAAGGTTTGACAAGCAAGGTCTGATGATACAAAGGTGTGCAACAAAAAAAAAAAAATGATATCCCTGGAGGTTGTACGTGGCTTTGCTGAAAAATTAGTCAAAGTAGCGCAGTTTAATGTTTCTAAATGTAAAATAATGCACCTAGAGAAAAAAATTCCTTGATAGAGTACAACATTAGGGTACAGTGTTGGCAAGAACTATAGAGGAAAAAGATTTGGGGGTACTTATTTCAGATGACTGCAAAATGAGCAAAGAGTTTGGCCATGCAATGGGAAAAGTGAACTGGATTCTAGGATGTATCACTAGAGCAGTGTTTATCAACTCTAGTCCTCAAGGCGCCCCAACAGGTCATGTTTTTAGAATTTCCCTCAGATGAAATGGCTGTGGATAAATACTGAGGCAGTGAAACTGATCAAATTACATTTGCAAAATATTGGAAAGCCTGAAAACATGACCTGTTGGGGCGTCTTGAGGACTGGAGTTGAGAAACACTGCACTATAGAGGGATCACCAGCAGGAGGAAGGAGGTCCTGATTCCCCTATATAGATCTTTAGTGAGACCTCATTTAGAATACTGTGTCCAGTTCTGGAGACCTCACTTACAAAAAAAACATAGAATAAGCTAGAATAAGACCAGAGACCGGCAACAAAAACTTAATATGTACAGTTTGGTGCAAAGAAGGGAGAGGGGATACATTACTGAAACCTTTAAATACATTAACAGTGAGGTTCAGGAGGGCAATATTTTTAATATGAAGCTCAGATTAACAACACGGGGACATGTTCTCAAACTAGGAAAGTTTAAAAACTAATCTTAGAAAGTATTATTTTACCAAAGGAGTAGTTGATGCTTGGAACAGACTTCTAGCAGAGGTAGTGAGTCAGATAACAGTAAGTAGATGTAAACATGGTTGCAACAAACCTAGAACTATATTAAAAAAAAAAAGAGGCAAACTTGATAGACCACTTGGTGTTTTACCTCTGCCATCACTCTTCTATGTGTGTGAGCTGTGTGGTAAATCAACTCAGTACAAGGAAAGGGGTATTAGGATAACGATGGCATATCGTCAAAGAGCTCCTAACAGTATTGCTAAATAAAACCGTAAAAAAAAAAAATCACAATTTGGAGCCTGTTTACACTGAACCGCAGCAGTTTAGTGTGCGGCCAGCTCTCCATTCTGGCTCAAGTGAGCTGGCAGTAGGGGGCGGTGTGATGCATTTTAGAGCTTTCCTTTTTTTTTGTGTCAACTTTATCTGAAGGGCACAAAGTGACACTACATTCTAGTAACTGCATAGCAGCACGGTGTGTTGTGTTGCTGTACAGTGACATGCGATGTCTTCCTGTGTGCTGCGATAAAATTCAGTCTGTATTCATGTCTGTATTTTATTGCAGCGCACTGCACCACACCTCCGGGATGCACCTCAGTTTACAGCACAGGGCTCTGAAGAAATGTCCCAGGTGGCCATTTCTTCACAGCGCATGCACCACTGAGGATACTGGCTACATACAGTAAATATCTCCTAAACGGTGCATGTTTAGGAGATGTTTACACTACCTATAGATAAGCCTTATTCTAGGCTTACCTATTGGTAAAATTCAGAGATGAAAGTTTACTTCCACTTTAATCTGTTAAAAAAAACCTCATGCCTGCTGTACTGTGTGCTCCATCAAAGTCTGCTCTGCAAAGTTCAAGCTGCACAACTGCAAATGTCTGTGAGTTCTGGGATAGTCAGTTACATACTGGTTGCAGAGCTAAATGCATCCATCTCCACTGTCAAGGATAGCCATGCCTTGGCAGCAGAATGAGGCCAATTCTCCCTTAAGTATTTACATGGTCCTCTAGCTGGTAGAGGGAGGCACAAAGAGAACAGGCTGTGTTCTAGTACACATAACACTCCTGGTTTTAATCTTGGCTACCAATGCCCAGACATTACCATGTTGCTTAACTGACAAGCTACAGAGTACATATTATAGCATAATCCCTGTGCTAAAATGCTGCTTTTTGAAGGACAATGGGAGATTAATACTTAGCAACTATGCTGAAAGCATTCAGTTGAGCTGTAAATTATACATAATAAAAGGTAAAAGCATGGTCACAGAATTAAAAAAAAAAATGGGAGACAGCTCCTTCCATAGTAAAAGCATGTGGATCAGTGCAGCAAGCTTGGCAGAAATTTAAAAAGTACAGCTGGAAAAGTTAACAAAAGCTATGAAATGCATTTTGCAAAATCTGAAAATTGCCTCCCAGGAAAGCAGAGCCTGTTAAATCATTAGGGGATTTTCAGATGAAATCAGATACATTCATTGCAGAAAAGCAGCAGAGTTATAGGAATGGGTAGGCTCCATTAAGCATCTGTAGGTATAAGTACATTTTACGGTCACAAAAAGCCATTACACCAGCATTATTTTGATCCAGGCTTTTTGCAGATCACACGCGTTTGAAAGCCAGATGCAATTTTTTTGCTTCTGAATAGGTTCTCTGCAATGCTTAAAAAAAAAAGAGCTGCAAAAAGCTACACCAAATAGGAGACATTACTATGTGATTATCAGCAGGTAAAATGTTGCTGCTATGGTTCTGAGCTAGTATGAAATGTTTTCATAGTTTTTGTGTAGTGCATATACTATACTGTACCTCTAACCCACACGATAAAAGTTTGTCTCAGATCCTGTCTACAGTTAAAGGTATCAAGTTTTGAATATATTTTGATTGTTTATGTATGATGTTTGGGACAAAAATAAAATGTCAAAAATTGTTTAGTCAGGTAGATATTAAAATATTGCAAGCTACTCTCACAAATGTATGAATTTTGAGCCAGAATGTAGAGCTCTGGGCTCCTTTTCACATGTTTAGCTTGGCTAATCTTGACTAGTTAGCTGTATTAAGCCACTTTACAGAGCTCAGTAGCTCACGCTTTGATTATGCATCCAGATAAACAGGTTAGAGAAACCAGAAGACTCTAAAATGAGGTATACAGCGGCATTTTTTTTGTTTAAACATACTTAGGGCACATAATGTAATCTAAACATACTTAGGGCACATAATGTAATCTAATTGTATTATAGCAAGGAAACACAATAATTTAAGCAGCAGGAGGGGAGAGCCAGGCACGGACACTGCTGACAGGCAGGGAGGGAGAGGGAGAGGAGGACAGACAGCGGATGACGGAGGCATGTAAAGTGAGCATGGTATCAGGGGCTCAGAAGCCATAATAAACGTGGTCAGTTTACAAAGGGGATGGCAGCACTAGGCAGGACCAGCCAGGTATTTTAGGTGATAGGGCCAAATTACACACATTTTAGGGTTACAACCGCTTTAAGTACAGAATGTACAAGATCAACAAGTCATATAAAGCAGCAAAAAACTAAATCTTTAAAATATTCACCAAAAAAAAAAATGCCTTTGACTTCAGTAATGTGAGCTAAACACCTTACCTTGATTGAATTGCAAGATATATTGTTCGCCGAAACGATACCAAGTTAATTTCAGTTTGATCATGAATGGTTATTTTTTCCCCTACAAGAAAGAAAATTAGACACATTTAATTTAGTGGAAGTACAGCAAAATGTTAAACAACTCCCCAGTAAAAAAAAAAAAAATCTAATAATAGGATTTTTATAACAGCTTACCTGTAAAATCCTTTTCTTTTGATGTACATCACGGGACACAGAGCCTCAGTAATTACTGATGGGTTATAGGGTATCATTAGGTGATTGGACACTGGTCACACCCTAGACAGGAAGTTCAACCCCCTATATAACCCCTCCCCTTCCTGGGGATACCTCAGTTTTGTAGCAAAGCAATATAAGTGTATTAGAAGAGGGGCAGGACCTCTGTGTCCCATGATGTACCTCAAAAGAAAAGGATTTTACAGGTAAGCTCTTATAAAAATCCTATTTTCTTTCTCATACATCACGGGACACAGAGCCTCAGTAATTACTGATGGGATGTCCCAGAGCAATGCTATTTGAGGGGAGGGGACCACACAAAGTAGGGTGTAATCAGACCTGAGGACCTTGTACCGCTGCCTGCAGCACACTACGCCCAAAGGCGATATCCTCATGCCTTCCCACATCCACCTGATAAAATCTGAAGAATGTATGGACTGAAGACCAGGTTGCGGCCTTGCAGATTTAAGTCATAGAGCCCCGGTGATGCACCGCCCAAGAAGCACTAATAGCCCTTGTGGAGTGTGCCTTGATTTGAAAAGGTGGAATTTTCTGTTTCAAACTGTAAGCTTAAATAATCATTTGTCGAATCCATCTTGAAATGGTAGACCTGGCGCTGCCTGTCCTCTATGGGACCTTCTGGCAGTACAAACAAAACATCCGTTTTGCGAATTTGAGCAGTTGCTTCCAGATAGGCCTTGACTGCTCTTACTACATCCAAAGAATGTAGTGACCTTTCTTCCGTAGAACAGGGATCTGGAAAAAAGGAAAGTAGAACAATATCTTGGTTTAGATAAAAAGCTAGGATGAGGGCGCAATACCACTCTATCCTTGTGTATGATTAAATAAGGCTATTTACAGAAAAGAGCTGCTAATTCTGATACTCTTCTAGTAGAAGAAATGGCTACCAGAAAAAATTAAAGACCAAGGGAATTTGACGTATTGGTTCAAAAGGCTGTTTCTGTAAAACTGACAGAAAAGAATTCAAGTTCCAGGGGTTTAGGGGCGCCCTAACCGGAGGATTAAGATGCGTTACCCCCTGTATAAAGCTTCGGACTAAAGAATGCGAAGCAAGCGGCCGTTGAAATAATACTGACAAGGCCGAGACCTGGCCCTTGATGGTACTCAAGGCCAGCTTCATTTCTAATCCCATTTGTAGAAAGTCAAGAATTCCACTTATGACATATTTTCTGGGATGCCAAGCCCTGGATACACACCAGGAGATCTAAGCTTTCCAGACTCTTATGATAAATCATTCTGGAAGCTGGCTTTCTTGCATTAATTAAGGTACAAATCGACTCTTCAGAACGTGGGTTTCAATAGCCAGACCCTCAAATTTAGCGTTTGTAAGGCAGGATGGAACACTGGACCTTGGGATAGCAGGTCTGGACGTGACGGTAGGGTCCACGGGGGACCTACTGCCATCTTTACTATTCCTGCATACCAAGCTCTTCTGGCCATGCTGGGCCAGCAGAAGTACCGACTTCCTTTCCTGCCTGATCCTGCGAAGAAGTTGTGGCAGTAGCAGAATAGGAGGAAATGTAAAAATCAGGGAGAATTGATGCCATGGAGTTACCAACGCATCTGTCCCGCATGCAAGAGGATCCCTTGTTCTTGACACAAAGTTATCAAACTTGTTGTTGAACCTGGATGCAAAGAGGTCTACATCCGGAACCCCCCCCATCTTTGGCATATAGCCAAGAAGACGTCGAGGTGAAGAGACCATTCCCCTGGGAATAACTGCCGGCGACACAAGTAGTCCGCCTGCCAGTTCTCTACTCCCGGAATGAAGATTGCCGATATGCACGGCACATGCTTCTGCCCAGATTAAGATCTGGTTTACTTCTCCCTGGGCTGCACGACTCCTGGTGCCTCCCTGGTGATTGATATAAGGCACTGCTGTGGCATTGTCGGACTGGATCCTGACAGGGCAACCCTGTAACCTGAGTGTCCAGGCCTTTAGGGCTAGATACGCCGCACGGATGTCTAGAATGTTGATGGGTAAGGTCCTCTCTGTCTTGGACCATCTCCCTTGGACAGTCGACTGTTCCAGAACTGCTCCCCAACCCGAAAGACTGGCATTTGTTGTTACCACTGTCCAGGCAACTGGAAAAAAGGGTTTTCCCTTTTGCAGATTTTCGGGTATCAACCACCAACTGAGTCTCTGACGCACTGCAGGAGACAGACACATCGGGAAATCCAATGCCTGAACCTCCTTGTTCCAGGCAGACAGGATACTGTTTTGCAGCAGTCTCGAATGAAACTGAGCATAGGGAACTGCTTCGAACGAAGCCACCATCTTCCCCAGTAGCCTCATACAAAGGCGAATAGGAGGATCTTTCTTTGCCCTGACTACCTGAATCAGTTCTTTATGGTACTGATCTTTGCCTGGGGTAAAATACCCTCTTCTGGGCTGTATCTATGACCAGACCGAAATACTCTAGTCTTCTACCTGGTTTCAAAGAAGACTTTTCTGAGTTGAGGAGCCAACCTAGGTATTCCAGGTAGTTGAATGTGGTGACCAAGCTTTGATCCAAGCGGGCTACCGAGCGGTCTATCAAGAGCAGGTTGTCTAGGTATGCTTATTACAGTTATACCTTGGGCCCTTAATCTGGCCAGCGGAGGGGCCAAGATTTTTGTAAACACCCGAGGTGCAGTAGCTAGCCCGAAAGGCAGTGCTATAAACTGAAAGTGGCGTCTTTCTACTTTGAAACGCAGGTACTTTGATGAGCAGGGAAAATAGGTACATGCAGGTATGCGTCCTTGATGTCTATTGACGCCAGAAATTCTCCTTCTTGTAGGATGGAGACTACAGACCGGATCGATTCCATGCAAAAGGATCGTATCTTTAGGAATCGGTTTAGATCCTTGAGATCTAAAATGGGTCGAACATCTCAATTTGGTTTTGGAACCGTGAAAAGGTTTGAATAAAACCCCAATCTCTGCTCTTGCGTGGGAATGACCACGATAACTTTTTGCGACAATAGTCGCTCCAATGCTAGAAGAGAGACTTCTTTTTCTCTGGGTCTCTGGGAACATTTGATCTGAGGAAACGAGGAGAGGGGAATTCTCAGAACTATAGTTTGTAACCTAGAGTTAATGTGGACATCACCCATCTGTCCTGGAAATCCTCCTACCAGAACCTTGAGAACTGTAGCAGTCTTCCCCCCACCCGAGCGAGCGGGGGCACTCCTTCATAAAGAGGCTTTAGCGTCTTGTCTAGTAGACTTCCCCCTACAGGACTGCTTTTGTCCCTGGGTCGACTCTGAGATTTATTTCTTGAGCCTGACAGAGGAGGCCGTCGCGACTGCCTGGAGGCTGATGCTCCTGGCACTGGAGACAAAGCCTGTTTAAAAGAGGGACGTATACCAAATCCTTGCACCATGAAGGGGAAACCCAGCCAGAAGCTTCTTACATGGTGATTCGGCTGAAATTTTTAACCATAAGATTCTACGCATATGTACCAACCCAAGCGCAAGGCGAAAGGTTTGGATGATAGAATCTCTTATTGCATCAACAGCAAACACAACGCTGCTGGTAGATTGCAAACCCCCGGGCCTGCTGTTCAGGTAAAACTTTGAGGACCTGCTTAACATGGTCTCTCAAGTATTGACAGACTGATTGCTGCCACTGCAGGTTGAGCTATTAGGACCTTCTGCCACTGAACCTGCCAAGAAGAAAACACTTTAACAGGATTTCTTATCAGTTGGATCCCTAGGTATCTGAGCGTTGTCGACAAGACAAGCCAGACTTCTATACGGAGGAATGGTGGCGTCAACTGCCGGTATACCCTCCATCTTAGTACATTTTTCCTCCATAGGATAAAGTGTTGCAAACTTTTTTAGGCGGAAAAAATGTTTATCTGGGTGATCCCACTCAGAATAAATAAGCTTTTTCAGTAACCATAAAACAGAAAAGCATGTGTAGTTTGAGGAGGCTTCAGTGAACCCAAACCAAAGGAGGGTTCTTTAACTGACTCAGACACGGGTAACCTGAATGTGGAGTGGACCAATCCAGCCAAAATTTGCACTAACACCTTCTCATCCTGAGAAGCTGAAGAGGGCCCATCTCTACTTGATTCCTCAGAAGAGGAGTCATAAGTCTCATCCAGATCTTCTGAGAGGGATTCCTCTCCTTTTTCCCCCAGAGTTCCTCTGCTTGAGGGTCCTGGGTAACAGAGGGAGACCTAGTGCATTTTCTTTCACAGAGTAAAGATGCGATTTAAGGCCACCAGTCTTTTCTCTAATCCATTAATGGTTGAGGAAAGAACCTCCTGTGTAATGTATACAAGGGCTGAAGTGCCAGAAGCGGCTGCAGCCCCTGACCCCGACGGCTCACCCTGGCCAGCTTCTCCCTCCTTCAGGGGGGAAGGTGCTGCAGAAGGGGGGTCCTCAGAGCCTGAGGGAGTCCCTTAGAGCCCCTATTTTCCGGGGTATATGTACCTCTTTTGCCCCTAGTGCAAAACACAAAAAGCAGAGGCACTACCAGAATGCACTGACTGCTGAGCAATGTAGTTCAGCAACTGCCGCTGCTACCACATCTCATTCTGGTGCTCAAGTAAATGTTTGCCTGGGAATGCCTGTGTCTCCCACCTCACATGTGCCCGTCTGCTCTGTGTCCTTCCATAGGCCTTGTGCATCTGAAAAGAGTGCACCTTATAGCCTGTATGCAGCCTGCAATGTGAGCGTTTCACCACACCGACGTTGCGTTAACATTCCACCCCCCCGCCACCCCTCCCGTCCCCCCTTCGTCCTTTTTTAAAAAAAAGACTGTTTCCCGCGCGAGCCGAGGCTCTAGATCCTTGGATAGCATGGAGGGGGGGGGGGGCCAGCGGAGAGAGGAGGGCCGGTGGATGGGAAGCCGCTGTAATGGCGGCGGCATGCGGTGCGGCATACTACCGCTTCCCTGTGCCTTTACCTAAGCCATGGGGGGAGAATCCCTGTAGGCAAAAACCCCCCTTCCCACATCCTACCTGGAGCATGGCTTGGAGGAGCATACAGCGTGGACACTGAGACAAGACAGATCAAGCATGAAAAGGTATGTGGCTCTTGGCAGCCCCCGGTGGCGACTATAGACATAGCATACATTTACTTAAAGGAGAAACCTTATAAGAACTGGAAAAATTCTTAAGGAGTCTCCCTTACCTTATCCAGCTGCAGGGTTCTGTTGCAACAGACCCAATCTTCACCTCTCACAGTGGGCTCCGTTTAGAGAAAAAACCTTCAGAGACTGGGGCCCCCTATGAATAGGAGGATCCACAGTTCTGGCCCCGTAAAGCACCCCGCCAGGGATATGGCTGAAAAAAACAAATACTGGATCCTGGGGTCCAGCTCTCTAAAAAGAGAAGCGTTACAGGTAAAACCTTGTTTCTTCGGACACGAGGCCCGGGTACCATCCAATTTGGCCTGGAAAAGACACTTTGAATGGATCCGGCTGCATGGCTTGCCCCAGTATAGGATATTCCTTTGGAGCTCAGCACAGCACATCTTATTCATGACCAACACCTAAGACACTGGCGAAAAAACTGAGGTATCCCCAGGAAGGGGAGGGGTTATATAGGGGGTTGAACTTCCTGTCTAGGGTGTGACCAGTGTCCAATCACCTAATGATACCCTATAACCCATCAGTAATTACTGAGGCTCTGTGTCCCGTGATGTACGAGAAAGAAATACATATTTGTGCCAAATTAAAAAGTTCCACCTACACACACTTAATACTGTAAACAAACAAAAATGAAAGAATGGCAAGCAATTAAATAATTTAAAATTCACTTGAATAGCTCAAGACATATGCAAAATGATAAAGTGTACCAACACAACTTTGAGGGAAATATTTCTCATTCACAAAAGGTTAAAGAAATACCTGCTGTAACCCAAAGTAGATTTGCCCCATTTTTATTTCCCCAGGTGAGCCAAGTTTTCATGAGCATTAACAAATGTTAATTCAGATACTATCAAACATTTAAATCAGTACTATTTAAAGTCCCAAAAGTACTATTTAAAGTGTTTTCCTTTTTCTACTCCAAACTTCAATAAAAAAGGGCAATTTAGGACATTGGCTAGACAGCCTGAATTACAAGTAAACAGTCGCAGTGAATCTAGACATGCATGAGGACAGAAAAACAACGTTGAAAAAGTTGAGGCAAACCGATTTGGGCGATGAGGTCATCTTTATTCCATATTACTTCAGCCCCTTAATTTATATTCCACATATTCTCCGTGCCAGCCTACCATAGACAAGCACACAACATGGCAGTTCCCCAATACCAATTCCAGTCTGCCAGCTATCTGCACTATCACAACTCGATTGCACATTGCAAGGCTACAAAAATCCAAATTATAGACACTTAATGCATACATGTGTTTTGGTAATTATTTGGAAAAAAAAAAAACAAAAAAAAAACGAAAAGTTACCAACTCAAAAATGCTATTAATAAATCTATGCTAATGTGTGAGGTTTAGTCATTATTTTTCAGTTTCAACAGTAAAACAATTTACAGAAGTGGAGTAAAAAAAAAAAAAAGTCTAAGAATGGTAAGGGTTTAATATTCATAGCACAAAATGTTAGATGATTTAAAGTACTGAAAAAAATGCTGGACAGAATATTAAAGAAAAAACAAAAAAAACACACTGCAACCACCTTAAAACTGCAGGTAAAAGACCAGAAATAGGATTTTTGTACTTTGGGTAAAATCCTTTTCTTGGAGCCCACTGAAATTAACAACAGTCAGGTTACACTGTTGCCTATAGGAGGTTTAGACACAGGCAAACAAAAAAATTGTAGGCCAGCCCAGGATAACCCCTTCTTACAACCAGCATGCCTCAATGTTGTACAATTACTAAGAGCATGATTATAAACACAGAGTACCTGTGTTCATCAATAGATTTCAAGAAGAGGATTTTACACCAATTACAAAAAAACATTTTCTTTCTCGCCCATCGAGGGACACAGAAGTGAATAACTGTTGGAATGTCCAAAAGGAATCCAATTGTGCGGTTGGTGCCAGGAAACAACCATTAACAGGCCCAATGTGAACAATAACTTGGAAGTGCCTGTGCTCAAGGGCTTCTTGTATAAACAACACCTAAATAAGGCCAAACTCCTCGTCAGATAGGAAGTAATGACAGGAAAATAAAAGATGGCAAACTACACCAGATAACCAAAGACCAACAGAATGGTGAGAAAGACAGCAAGGAATGTCTCGATATTGGAAGATACACCAACCAGAGACCATAAGCATGCAGATGGTCAACCTGGTCCAACTAGAAGCGTGGAATGATCAACAATTTCCCTACAGGGAAAGACTCACAACCTAAACGGCAGTTAAGGGGAGAGAGCTCCCTTGTAAGAAGAACTGGAACTGAGAGAGTAACTTAGGAATGATATCCTTGTAAAAAAGAAAGACCATAACCAGTCTAAGTGCAAAAAGGACATGAGCTCAAATTCATGTGATACTAAGGGACCAAATGAACAAGGAATTCCATGTCTGGAATGACTGTCAGAGCTGACATTCCCCTTGCCAAGGTGAGAACTATTAGGGAAGAACCCTGAGAATGGAGTATATCAGAAGAATTTTTAAAGAGGGCAACAGTGGCTCCTGAGACCACCTAAGTAACCAAGGATAAGATCCCATGAAGTCAGCATGACCAATAGGATAACATATATGGGAAGCTTCAACACACAAGTAGTCAAGGGATAGAGATAGATTTCTTCACTTTAAGATGGTAGGAAGGCATGTAAATCCAATAGAGCAGAATCCTAGGGTTCTGCTGCAATCTGCCCGTCAGTCACAGTCAGTTGAGGGGTAGATCAAATCCCCTTTGCTGACACATGCAGAGCTACGGAGGTAAGCAGCTGTGATCATGCTAGATGTGGAGCACTGTTCCTCGCAGGCCCCCCCCCCCCCTTCCTGTTTATTCCAGGTGCTTGTATGTGACATCACCTGGAATGGTGATAATACTTACCTATGAAGGAGATCTGTGCCCTGATCCCAGGTAAGGTGCCGTGCGCCCTGATCCCAGGTAAGGTGCTGTGCCGTGTGCACTGATCCCATATAATGCGCTCTGCTCTCATCTAATGTTCCCTGCTGCCCCCAAATGTAGTGTGACACCCTGATCCCCTGTGCTTTGCCCTGCTGCCCCCTGTACACTGCTTATCTCAACCCAGAATTGAGCATCTGTGCAGAAATAAAGCAAGCACAAAATTTGAAAATAAACAGGAACATTTTAATAAGATTCTATTATTTAATGCTGCTTTCTAAAAATAATTGTTATATCAACAGCTTGCTGATCATCAATGTTCTGTGAGCTGCAGATGTGATTATTTCAGGGGTTCCCCAAGATCTAAAACTTTTTGCCAAGGGTTCCTCTAAGGCAAAAAGGTTGAGAAACCCTGCAATAGAGCTTAGGATCAATATTAACACACAGCTATCACAACACACTCAACACCTAGGAGATGACATGCCTGGAACGAAGCCCTAAGGCAAACTTACTGGAACTTTGAAGAGTCACAGGTTAGAGATACTCCCCACTCTTCATATACAGCAATGAATTAAAGTCCATTCCAGGAGATCTCAGAACGGTGAAGAAAATTCACATGACTTAACCTGGAGAAAGGAATTTCACCAGAAAGGACTACCTCGAGTCTGCAAAGTAAACAAAGCAGAGAGAGGTCTCTATCCTCAGCCTATATGATCAAGCTCATTGGGTAAAACATATCAGAGGAGCAGTCCTGGGGGTGGGACCACGTGCAAACACTTGTGAAAACATCATCGGTGTGCAGCTTTTCCTTTAGATTATACAAGGCAGAGAAAGGAACTGAACCCATCGTGATATTTGAACATTACCTGCTACTGCCAGAGGGTTCCTGCATCAGGACACAAGCTTGTTCAGTATCGAAAATGTCCTTTGACATCCTCCACCTGTTATCAATGATCTGAAAAGTACCCAACTGCCTGGACCGCAAATCTGCATCCAAAAACCTAAATATCTTTCTGACCACTGCAAGGCATCCTATTTCTCTGTGGTGGTTGAGGCAAGCCAGCACGTTGATGCTGTCTAACAGTGTCAGTGCATTAGGAGAACTGTCCCGGAAATTATCCCAGGATGTAAGAGAAACAACCTGCTCTGGGAACCTGGGGGGCATGGCCTGGATGGAGTTAGGCTGAGGCTACTATCACTTATTACATGCTAGGATTGCATGGTGTGTGGTGGATGAAAAATTTTCTCCATTTAACCTGTTCTGGGACTCCAGAATGTAAACCAGGAGATGATGGTTCTCCGATGACACGACTTTCCAGGAGGTGCAAATTAGAATCTTCACTAACAGCAGACAACTGAATCTCAAAGTCAAAAACTACCTGTTTCACAGGGGGTAGACAGTTTGGTCTGCTTCTAAACTTGATCCACAACAGGAAGGTCTGAGGTGGACTGAGAAGAGACTGGAGTAAAAAGAGTGTCTCAGAGAGGAAGACTCCTCGGCATGATTGTCCTGCAAAAGCCAAAAAAGGGGCAACTCCCTGGCCAAAAGGGAAAAAACATGGGACTAAGGAAACTGTACATTTAAAGAATAAGTTCACTGCAAAGGATATCAGGGCTTGTAGTTCATTCACAGAGCTGTGTGAATAAATGACACGGCCATGTGGGACACAGCCACACTGATTTCAAAAAGTGACAGCAAATCACAAGGGCGGGGTTAATCAGGCAGCAGATGCAGCATTGGGAACATGTTAAACGTTCCACCCTAAAAATGGGTGGAACATGTAACATGTTCCCTAAGGTGTACTTATCCTTTAAATGTGGATGCCATGAGGAGTCACTAGGGCAAGGACTGGGGTTAGTACCTTGTAGAAGGTTAGAAATGCATGGGCGAGATAGAAGAGCTAGAATTGTGGGTGGACAGTGATCAATCTGTAAGTGTCTTGCATGTCTCAAAAGAAAAACATCTACTCTAACAGAAATCTAGGACAGGTTGGGATACAGCTCCTAAGGTCAGGTTGGTATAGGAGCTAGGACAAGTATATATATATATATGTCCAGGAGACCTCAAGTGGGCAGAAGCAGGACTGCTAGTCTGTGTGGTGACACAGGAATGTAAAAAGTGAGAAGCTAAAGATAATGGTGGTGGCAATAGTTCAGACTGTAGTCCTGAAATGGCACTCTGCACCTTAATATCTAAAAGGCAAACTAGACAAATGCCCGCAAATATAACAAACATTCCCCACACTTGGAAAAACATGAGTACACTTTCAAGCTAATGAAGGCTTCCTTGAGGGCTTAGCAGACTTGCCTACTCCATAAGTAGGTGAAGAAAAATGAAGGCTTTGCGCATTTGTATAAATAAAAAACCCATACAGGAAACAAGCCAAGATGCTTCCAGGAGGCCATCACTGCTGAAGTGTAAAGCTACAGATATATTTTCCACATGCTCAATCGTGGTGGAGAGATACCTTTGAAGGTATTTAGCCCATTCTGCCATAGTATGACAGTGTAGGGTCACAGCCAGAATAGGGCAAATGGTAGGTCCTACCAGTGTGAACAGAGTTTTAAAGAGGGATTCCAACTGTTGGTTTGTAGAATCTTCGAATGTGAGGAAATCCTCTACCGAGCTATTGGTTTCCCTGTTAAAGTGGGTCATGTACATATCCACAGTGGGTCAGATCGCTGTTTTGCAAATTCCTTCCCAGACGGGAACACATCAAGTAAATGGTACGGGAGTATCTGGGACACATAAGGTTGCTTCCGATACTTATAGTAATCTTGAAGAACAGTTGTAACTGTAAGGTCTTTGAAGCTCTGAAAGACCCAAGACTGGATACATTATGTGATCCTCTAAATGCAGGGTAGTATGTACCACATCAATAAAGAGCTGCAACAGTCTCTTTAATCCAGGGCAATAGCAGAAGACTGCAAAACTTTAAAGGTAGTGTCTTCAGAGAAATACTGGTGATGAGGTAGACCCCTCAGAACCATAGAACAGGATTTCAGATTGCAGACACCTGTACCTCTGGAAGGCACAGAACAAACGTAGCCAAAACCAGAGAGTGTGAGCTGGAGTCAACTGTTACATCGGGATCAATCACTGTCTCTATTACTAACCACTTGGCAGTAAAGCGATTAAGCTCAGGGTACGAAACAAGACCTCAAGTACTAGACAGCTGGCAGCCAATGAGGGTTGGATTGCCCGAGGTGACCAGTCACTACAGACAGGCAATAGGAACATACTGTTCCACATGGCTCTCTGCAAAGCAGGTGCAGGTGCAGCAGGTGCAGTAGCAGCAGCAGGTAGATGTTTCCTTATGCCGAATGACAGAAAAGAGAGTGTGAATTGTGTGCGACACACCACCCAGATCATGTCAGTGTTCAATTCCTCAGCAATAACCCCTTCCGCGGTAGAGAGCAGGAATTTTAAAAAAGGTGTCCAGTGATCTAGATTTGGAAATCTCACATTGTTCTGTCAGAGCAGCCTCTCACAGAGTGAGTCTTCAGAGACAGGGCAATCGCTGAGGCATTGCCAATGGCTCTGGAACTGGAACGCACTTTGTTAACAAAGCTAACTTGTTAACGGAATGTGGTCTGGAAAACACCATACATGGAACCCAGTGCCTGAAAATCAGTTCTCAGCTAGCTACAAAACATCCAGTCCAGTAGACTCCGTTCACAGCACTCTAAAGCCGAGAAGAGCATAGGCCATTCTGAAAAGCTGTAATGGTAAAAACCACCTCTGGCACGAAGAAAAGAATCTTGATGGAAGAGAAAACTGAATAAAAATTAAGTAAATGGAGGATTTTTTTGCTAGTGCCCGAGGATAGCAAAAAAGCAAGGCATGCTGGTGGTAGTATAAACCAACACTTAATGACTACTTGTGTCCCTCAATGGATAAGAAAACAAAATTTTATTTATGACAGATCAACTTAAACTGGCAATATACACTGCAAAGGCAACAGTGAAGTGAAAATATTAGTATATAAAGCATCAATTCCTGATGAATGATTAAGACAAAAAGTAGCACAAACCTTCCCCTCCGTCTTCAGCTCCATCTTCCTCTTCTTCATCGTCATCACTGTCATTTTCGCTGTCTCCTCCTTCAGAATCAGTGTCCCCTTCGTCAAGGATTTCTTAAAAACACAAGGATAATAGATGTAACATAAAACAAAAACCCCTAGTAAAGAACATAACCTACCCACAACAAATCTGATCAGCACGATTTATTCTCCCTCTAATGAATATACAGTCATTTTTCAAATTGGCACTTGTGTCTGCACTAAAAAAGGCTAGTCAGGAAACTCAAGTCATTAGTAAATGCATTTCGACAATCCAATGCTTCAATCTGCAGAATGGCTAAGGTGTCCTCCCCCCCCCCCCCCCCCTTGCTAACAGTTTATAATGTAAATAAACTTTCCCTTGAGATTTAAAGGCATTGCTGGTTTTCAATGTAGAGTTATACACACATTGCAGGAATGACAACTAAATCAAAAACAAGGTTTATTAAAAATACAGTATGAATTCCTAATGTAAAACTATTTCTATTGTGAACTTTGAAGGCAAGGAAGGAATAAAAAAAAAAAAGGACAACAAAATGTGCTTTGAGTGTATCTCATGAATGAATAGCAAATAGATGGCTTCCCTGTTACGCTACAATAAATTTCCTGGATGAATTGAAAACAATATTTGAAATAACCTGTGGAAAACGTGAATGATCAAAACAAGGTTTTCCAAGTACAATGGAAATCCCCAATTTGTTTGAGGCGTTTCACTGTAGTAAGAGAGAGGTGCCCTTCACCTTGGAACAGCCTACTAAGAATATACAATTCATTTTACACATACCTTTTTTAATAGTTTTGTACTTTTCTTCATTTTCAAGAAAATTTGGATCCATCTTGAAGACATCTTGAAATGAAAATTTTAAAAACTGTGGTTAGGTATGATTTAGCACATCTGTCAATATTAATAAACCAAAAAAAAAAGCAGAAAAAGTTTTAGAATGCGGCTTGTGCGTTTAATAGTAAGTTCAGAGACCTAGGAATATTGATTTACCTAAAACAGAAACTATGAAACAGGTAGCCTCTTATTGCAGAAGAGATGTTCTTGATAACAGCACCTTTTTCGCTAGCTAGCTCGTTCTCTAAGAAATTAAGTACATTCTAAGCCTGTCTTGGTGCTGGCATAAAATTAACTACTGTGTGCATCAAGATGGCTGAGGATGCTAAACCTAGAAGACAGCCAGTTAAAGGTAGGAGTGCCAGCAAGGAAGCCTGGAGGCAAGGTGAGTTTATTTACCTTAGAAAACCACCTTTGTAGAAAAGCCTATACCTGTCCATTATGGGGGACCACTGCTTCCACTGTATAGGACCATTTCTCTACGTTTGGAAGCAACGGTCATCTCAGCAATAATCTAATATTTCCCCTGTTGAGTCACAGCTAAAGCTAGTCGGCAAATGTTATGCTTCATGCCGACTGGAGGGCTGTAGCTCTCCTGCAGAGAGGACCACTGCTTTCACACAAAGAGAGCAAGCATTCTTCTTTGCAGCATACTGACAGGGATCAGGCATTTCAGTTTATATACTCATATAGATATTCTTTATTTTATCCAAAAAATATGAAAAAGCAAAAGATCCTTGTGCTGTCATAAACTCATAATCACCTCTAAATTTTTAAGGTGGTTAAAAAGCTAATGCTTGTAAATTTCTGACTTGTATCGCATATAATCCGCTGTGGGCCAATAGAACACAATAAAGTAGAAGTCCGGTCAAATACTAAACTATATCTAAACCTATAACCACCCCAATTCTAAGCCTATTCTAACTGCCCTGTAAAGGAAAGAGGTTTATATTAACCTATTCTGAGGGTGGTCCTGTCCATCACCCCAGAGACATGGCTTCAGCAAAGAGGAGACATTCCATCCAATGTCTGCAATGCCTATGCAGGGATGTCACCCAGAGGCTTACTATGGGGCATCAGTTGTCGGCTGTCCCTCCTCTACACTGAAGCCGGCGCTGAATATGTGACTGGACCGGAGTACCCTCAGAATAGGTAAGTATAGACATCTTTCCATTACAGGGTAGCTAGAATAGGCTAAAAATGGGGGTGGGAGCAGATTTAATTAAAGTTAGTATAACTTCCACTTTAAGCTCTACAATCTATGTTATGGGCCCATACTCCGTTAATCATGATAGCCATTTCACACTTTTAAACAGTTTTTTGGGTTGTTAGAAAAACTGAAATGACACAGTTGCAGAAAACGACACTTGTAAAAAGATGACCTTTTATCTGCTAGCAAACTATCCTCAGGTCTAGAGTACTGAAAACAGGGTAAAAAAACAGACATCGCCAACCTATTTCCCTTAGGAACCTAGCAATCACCTGGGTAGGATTTTTTTTCTTCTAGTAGCTACAGTTTTTCCCAAGATTATAAGAGCACTAAGAATGTCTAGCTATAGCTACGGTGTATTTTCAACTGAACAAATTAAAGGCCATTTTTTTTCTTTTAAACAACAAACATGTCATACTTACCTGCTCTGAGCAATGATTTTGCACAGGAGCAGCCCTGATCTTCCTCTTCTTCTCGGGTCTGCTGCCGATGCTCTGAGCCTCTCCCCTCTGCCAAATGCCCTCATAGCAAGCTGCACATTGAAAGTTTTTTACTTTCATGCACAGAATGCATAAGGGTAAAAAACCTTCAGCCTTTAGAACCACTTTAATAGCTCCACTTTTACAAAGGGCAGCACCAGATTCAAAAATAATAACCTCTAGTTCATAGATACCCAAACTGCAGGTCATTAGGGCCAACTATAAGTTGGCATACAGAGAAAAGCAGAGTGCCTGCGTTTGGAAGCTGTGTAGCAGCTATGTTTGCCGCAACTACCTCCTTCCCTCACCTCCATCACCTTTTGTTAGGGACACTGATGGCTTTACAGCCAAAAGCCTCCTAACAACCAGTGATGCTGACTGTGGGCAGAGCCTGATGGGGAGGCTGAGACAGTAGTTCCTAATCAGGCCCCAGCAGGCCGTCTGTTGGCTACGGAACTGCCCACTGCCCGTTGTTAATCACAAGGAAGCGGACCCAATGGGGGGACTCGTGTCTCTGAATCTCCATCAGGTTCCGCCAACACACAATAGGATTTTTTATAACAGCTTACCTGTAAAATCCTTTTCTTTTGAGGCACATCACGGGACACAGAGCCTCAGTAATTACTGATAGGTTATGTAGTATCACAAGGTGACTGGACACTGGTCACACCCTTGACAGGAAGTTCAACCCCCTATATAACCTCTCCCCTTCCTGGGGATACCTCAGTTTTGTAGCAAAGCAATATAAGTGTATTAGAAGAGGGGTGGGACCTCTGTGTCCCGTGATGTACCTCAAAAGAAAAGGATTTTACAGGTAAGCTGTTATAAAAATCCTATTTTCTTTCTCGCACATCACGGGACACAGAGCCTCAGTAATTACTGATGGGATGTCCCAGAGCAATGCTATATGAGGGGAGGGAACCACACAACGTAGGGTGTAATCAGACCTGAGGACCTCATACCGCTGCCTGCAGCACACTACGCCCAAAGGCGATATCCTCATGCCGTCCCACATCCACCTGATAAAATCTGGTGAATGTATGGACTGAAGACCAGGTTGCGGCCTTGCAGATTTGAGCCATAGAGGCCTGGTGATGCAACGCCCAAGAAGCACTAATAGCCCTTGTGGAGTGTGCCTTGATTTGAAAAGGTGGAATTTTCTGTTTCAAACCGTAAGCTTGAATAATCATTTGTCGAATCAATTTTGAAATGGTAGACTTTGACGCTGCCTGTCCTTTATTGGGACCTTCCGGCAGTACGAACAAAACATCCGTTTTGCGAATTTGAACAGTTGCTTCCAGATAGGCCTTGACTGCTCTTACTACATCCAAAGAATGTAGTGACCTTTCTTCCGTAGAACAAGGATCTGGGAAAAAGGAAGGCAGAACAATATCTTGGTTTAGATGGAAATCTGAAACCACCTTCGGTAAAAAGCTAGGATGAGGGCGCAAGATTAAATAAGGCTCTTTACAGGAAAGAGCTGCTAATTCTGATACTCTTCCAGCAGAAGAAATGGCTACCAGAAAAATTAACTTTCTTGTCAACAAGACCAAGGGAATTTGATGTATTGGTTCAAAAGGCTGTTTTTGTAAAACTAACAGAACCAAATTCAAGTCCCAGGGGTTTAGGGGCGCCTTAACCGGAGGATTAAGACGCGTCACCCCCTGCATAAAGTTTCGGACCAAAGAATGTGAAGCAAGTGGCCGTTGGAATAATACTGGTAAGGCCGAGACCTGGCCCTTGATGGTACTCAAGGCCAGCTTCATCTCTTATCCCATTTGTAGAAAGTCAAGAATTCTACCTATGACATATTTTCTGGAATGCCAACCCCTGGATTTACACCAGGATACATAAGTTTTCCAGACTCTATGATAAATCACTCTGGAGGCTGGCTTCCTTGCATTGATAAAGGTAGAGATCACAGGACCTGAAAGCCCACGACTCTTCAGAACGTGGGTTTCAATAGCCAAACCGTCAAATTTAGCATTTGTAAGGCAGGATGGAACACTGGACCTTGAGATAACAGGTCTGGACGAGACGGTAGGGTCCACGGGGAACCCACTGTCATCTTTACTATTTCTGCATACCAAGCTCCTCTGGGCCAGCAGAAGTACCGACTTCTTTTCCTGCCTGATCCTGCGAAGGAGTCGTGGCAGTAGCAGAATAGGAGGGAATGCGTAAATCAGTGAGAACCGATGCAACGGAATCACCAACGCATCTGTCCCGCATGCAAGAGGATACTTTGTTCTTGGAACAAGCTTGTCGATCTTCTTGTTGAATCTGGATGCAAAGAGATCTACATCTGGAACCCCCCATCTTGGGCATATGGCCCAAAAGACGTCGGGGTGAAGAGACCATTCCCCTGGGAATAACCGCTGGCGACTCAAATAGTCCGCCTGCCAGTTCTCTATCCCCGGAATGAAAACTGCCGATACGCATGGCACATGTTTTTCTGCCCAGACTAAAATCTGATTCACTTCGTCCTGAGCTGCACGACTCCTGGTGCTTCCTTGATGATTGATATAAGCCACTGCTGTGGCATTGTCGGACTAGCGCACCCCTGTAGCCTGAGAGTCCAGGCCTTTAGGGCTAGATACGCCACACGGATCTCCAGAATGTTGATTGGTAAGGTCCTCTCGTTTTTGAACCATTCCCCCTGGACCACAGACTGTTTCAGAACTGTTCCCCAAATATGAAAGACTGGCATCCGTTGTTACCACTGTCCAGGTAACCGGTAAAAAGGATTTCCCTTTTTTCATGTTTTTGGGTATTAACCACCAACTGAGGCTCTGACGCACTGTAGAAGACAGACGCATCGGAAAATCTAATGCCTGCACCTTCTTGTTCCAGGCAGACAGGATACTGTGTTGCAGCAGTCTCGGATGAAACTGAGCATAGGGAACTGCTTTGAATGAAGCCACCATCTTTCCCAGCAGCCTCATACAAAGGCGAACAGAAGGACCCTTTTTTGTCCTGACCACCTGAATCAGTTCTTTTAAAGGCACTGATCTTTGCCAGAGGTAAAAATACCTTCTCTTGGTTTGTGTCTATGACCAGGCCCAAATACTCTAGTCTTCTTACTGGTTTTAAGAAAGACTTTTCTAAGTTGAGAATCCAACCTAGGTATTCCAAGTAGTTGATTGTGGTGACCAAGTTCTGGTCCAGGCAGGCTACCGACCGGTCTATCAAGAGCAGGTCGTCTAGGTATTCTATGATAGTTATACCTTGGGCCCTTAATCTGGCCAGAGGAGGAGCCAAGATCTTTGTAAACACCCGAGGTGCAATGGCTAGCCCGAAAGGCAGGGCTATAAACTGAAAGTGGCGTTTTTCTACTTCGAAACGCAAGTACTTTTGATGAGCAGGGAAAATGGGTACATGCAGGTACGCATCTCTGATGTCTATCGATGCCAGAAATTCTCCTCCTTGTAGGATGGAGACTACTGATCGAATTGATTCCATGCGAAATGATCAAATCTTTAGGAATCAGTTTAGATCCTTTAGATCCAGAATAGCTCTGACATCTCCATTTGGTTTTTGAACCGTGAAAAGGTATGAATAAAAACCCCAATCCCTGCTCCTCCGTGGGAACCACCACAATGACCTTTTGCGACAATAGTCGCTCTAACGCTAGAAGGAGAGACTTTAGCGTCTTGTCTAGTAGGCTTCTTTTGTCCCTGGGATCGACTCTGAAATTTATTTCTTGAGTCTGACGGGGGAGGCCGTCGCGACTGCCTGGAGGCTGATGCCCCTGGCACCGGGGAAAGCGCCCATTTAAAAGAGGGACGTTTGCTCCTTTTCTTAACTGGTAAGAATGTGCTTTTCCCACTAAAGATCTTTTGGATAGAATTGTCCAAATCCTCTCCAAACAGCCTTGCACCACGAAATGGAAACCCAGCCAGAAGCTTCTTACATGGTGATTCGGCTGACCAATTTTGCAACCATAAGATTCTACGCATATGCACCAACCCAAGTGAAAGGCGAGAGGTTTGGATGATAGAATCTCTGATTGCGTCAACAGCAAAACATAAAGCCGCTGGAAGGTTGGCCAACCCCTGGGCTTGCTGTTCAGGTAAAACTTTGAGGACCTGTTTAACATGGTCTCTCAAGTATTGACAGATTCCAATTGCTGCCACTGCAGGTTGAGCTACCGAACCTGCTAAGAAAAAAATATTTTTTTAACAGGAATTCCATTTTTTTATCAGTTGGATCCCTAAGCATCTGAGCGTTGTCGACAGGACAAGTCAGACTTTTATTTACGGAGGAAATGGCGGCGTCAACTGCCGGTATCCCCCACATTTTTCTAAATTTTTCCTCCATAGGATAGAGTGTTGAAAACTTTTTAGGCGGAAAAAAATGTTTATCTGGGTGATCCCACTCAGAATAAATGAGCTTTTCCAGTAAATTATGAACAGGAAAGCATGTGTTGTTTGAGGAGGCTTCAGTGAACCCAAAGAAGAGGAGGGTTCTTTAACTGACTCAGATACGGGCAACTTAAATGTGGAGCGGACCAATCCGACAAGAATCTGCACTAACACCTTCTCATCCTGAGAAGCTGAAGAGGGCCCTTCTCCACTTGATTCCTCTGAAGAGGAATCATCAGTCCCATCCCGATCCTCTGAGAGGGATTCCTCTCCTTTTCCCCCAGAGTTCCTCTGCTTGAGGGTCCTGGGTAACAGAGGGAGACCTAGTGCGTTTTCTTCCACTGAGTGAAGACGCAATTAAGGCCATTAGTCTTACCTCTAATCCATTAATGGTTGAGGAAAAAACCTCCTGCGCAATGTATACAGGGGCTGAAGTGCCAGAAGCAGATGCAGCCCCTGACCCCGACGGCTCACCCAGGCCAGCCATCCCAGGTCCCACGGGGGGGAAGGTGCTGCAGACAGGGGGTCCTCAGAGCCTGAGGGAGATCCCCTAGAGCCTCTGGTTTTCGGGGTACTTGTACCTCTTCTACCCATAGTGCAAAGCAAAAAGGTGGAGGTATCACAAAAACACTGACTGCTGAGCGATGTAGTTCAGCAACTGCCCCTGCTACCAATGCCCAGTCTGGTGTTTCAAGTAAATGCTGCCTGGGAGAATGCCTGTGTCCCACCTCACATGCGCCTGTCAGCTCTGTGTCCCTCCATAGGCTGTGTGCACCTGAAAAAGAGTGCAGCTTTATAGCCAGCGATGTGGGCGTCTAATCACGCCGAATGTCGCATTAATGCTCCGCCCCCCCTCCCCCTCGTTTTTTTTTTTTAAATGTGTGCTTTCCCACGCGAGCCGAGGCTCCGATCCTCGGGTAAAGCATGGAGGCGAGGCTGGGGTGGAGGAGAGAGAAGGGCCGGTGGATGGGGAATCCACTGAAAACGCCGGTAGCACGGCAGCAGCGGTGGCGGTGGAGTGGTAAATTACCACTATCTGCTTAGACCACCCGGCCCCCCTAAATCATGGGGGGAAGCATCCCTAAGGAGAGAACCCCCCAACCCATCCTACCTGGAGCCTGACTGGAGAAGCGTACAGCGTGGACACTGAGACAGACAGAACAAGTATGACAAGGTATGTGCTCTTGGCAGCCCCCGGTGGCGACAATAGGCATAGCATACATTTACTTAAAGCGGGGTTCCACCCAAATTTTGAACAATATCTGTATGTATTCTCTTCCTTGCCTAGATGCTGACATGCCGTTTAAAAAAATTTAAATCGCCGTAATTACCTTTTATCTTTCTATTCTTCTTTGCACTTTCTGGTTCTCCTCCCGTGGGAGTAGGTGTGTTTCTAGCCTCTCCCAGACTCCGCACAGACTCCTGGGAGCTAGTCTCAGGCTTCCCAGGATGCCACTGAGCATGTGCGGGAACGAGCGGTGAATGCTGGGAGCACAGCCTTCACCACATCCAGGAAATAAATGCTTGTGGGCTTCAAATGCCCACAATGAAGATGGAAACCGCCTGCAGTGAATAATATAAGTTATTCTTTCCGATGAAATCTGACACAGGCGGACATATTACACACAATATGTGAGTATGTAATGCTGAGAAGAAAAGTTTGTGAATGAACTCAAAAAAAAAAAACGATAAATAAGTGGACCCTCGCTTTAAAGGAGAAAACCTACTAGAGTTAAAAAATCCTTGAGGAATCTCCCTTACCTTATCCAGGTGCAGAGTTCTGTTATACAGACCCAATCTTCACCTCTCATGGCGGGCTCCGTTTGAGAAACCTTCAGAGACTGGGGCCCCCTTGAAAAGGAGGATCCGCAGTTCTGGCCCCGTAAAGCACCCTGCCAGGGATATGGCTGAAAAAAACAAATACTGGGTCCCAGGGTCCAGCTCTCTAAGAAGAGAAGCGTTACAGGTAAAACCTTGTTTCTTCGGATACGAAGCCCGGGTACCATCCAATTTGGCCTGAAAAAAGCACTTTGAATGGATCCGGTTGCATGGCTTGCCCCAGTGTAGGATATTCCTTTGGAGCTCAGCACAGCACATCTTATTCGTGACCAACACCTAAGACACTGGCGAAAAAACGGAGGTATCCCCAGGAAGGGGAGGGGTTATATAGGGGGTTGAACTTCCTGTCAAGGGTGTGACCAGTGTGCAATCACCTTGTGATACTACATAACCCATCAGTAATTACTGAGGCTCTGTGTCCCGTGATGTACGAGAAAGAAAAAACAGATGCTGCGCAGTCTCCTGCAGCAGCAGGAGCTCAGCTGTATTGTCCATACGGATATTCCAGTCTCAGTGTGGCTCCACATAAAGAACATGTTTCGTACAGCGGCATGTCAGGATTCCAAAGAGTGTCGTAGACACGTTTTATGAATTCCACAGTATGTGATTGGCAACCCTGCTCAAAGTAGAGCTGTAAAAAGGGAGGAGATATTTCTTCACCTTCTGTTATAGTGACACTGGTAGTGAAGTCTAATCCCTGCATAGGCAAAAATTGATGTCCCATACAAAAATATATAAACTATTGACAGACAGTAAATATGGCTGTGAGAAACAAACATTTTTGCACTTTTTACTTCAGACTTGCTGTGTAGGAGAGGCATGGAGGTGTTCCAACACTAGCAGGTGAGTTTTAGGATCACCAGATTACACACAAAAAGGTGGGCTAGACTAGTGCCCAGCCTAACACTGGTTCATGTGCCTGCATAATAGTTCATGAAGAAACCACATCCAATTAAGAATTACCAATAGACAAATATAGGAATGCCAGAATAATAAAAAGATCACAGATACAAAAAGCAAAGAATCACTTCTAAAAGGTTATCTTTTCCAACAAAATGTTGATTTATGGGAATGCAGGATCTGTCTAGTATTAGAGCTGCACACTCAGAAGATAGTTTAAAAGTAGACTGAGTGATTGCAGCATTTTATCTTTAATGTAGTCATTCTCCACTATACTGAAAAGCACTAAGCTTTGGAAAATATCAGAAAAGCAGGCGTGAACCGAATAAAAACATCATCATCAGGAAAAGTAAACAGCACGAGAATGACAGATTTCTCTGCAACTGAATGATCGTGATTTATGCTGCAAACAAATACTTAACGGGCAGTTTATTCATAGAGTAGTCAATTCCAAGCTGCCACAGATTTTCATCAGTGCCGTGATAAATGACATAGTAAAGACTCACTAAGTACATCTTCTGGATTGTAATCATCCTCTAAAGGAAGCATATGCGTAAACTGATCTTCTTCCTCCACCAGGTCCAGGCCATCGGGGATAACTGGGTGATCTTTGAAACCATCTTTTCTGACAGCAAATAAGACCTCAATCATGTACTGCACACGCTTGTCTATTTCTGACTCGTGTAGGATGTTCCGCATACGCTCAAAGATAGCTGCAGGGAATAGAAAAACCAAACCACACTTAGGAGCTGATAAAACAACTACTTTAAACATTAAATGAAACAAATATTTTGATCACTTAGGGCCCCTTCACGTCTGCGTGCAGAAAACCACATGTCAAAAATGTCTGTGGTTTTCCAAGCTAAGACTCACCATATATATTATATATATATATATATATAATATCACCCAAACTGCTAAATTCAAGAGTATGGAAATGCTATGTCAAAGTGCAGCAGGCTGCAAAAATTTTAATGGAGCCAATGAAGACAGTGGTCCAGTTCTCATATGTGGAAATCAGGCATTGTACTGCTAAGCTAAACTGCTCAAGTGTGAACAAGCTCTAACAACCATCTACTCAGAAATATTCAGTTCCTAATGCCGAGTGTGCTGTGTAATCAGACACAGCGTGGAGGTTTTCTTAGCCCCCTATGTTCAAAACATAAGAAATGCTTGCTCTATGCAATTCAGCAGCTTTGTGTAAGCAGTAAAAGGACAGTTGGGTTGATTTACTAAAACTGGAGAGTGCAAAATCTGGTGCAGCTCTGCATAGAAACCAATCGGCTTCCAGGCTTTATTGTCAAAGCTTAAAGGGGTTGTAAACCCTGTTTTTTTTAACCTTAATGCATCCTATACATTAAGGTGAAAAAACACGTGGCAGTCACCAGCCCCCCAGTTTTACTTACCTGAGCCCCTTCATCTCCTTTCGTGGGAACACGCTGTCCCTCTCTCCACAGGGTTCCGGCTCTTGATTGGATAGATTGATAGCCAATGGCTCCCGCTGCTGTCAATCAAATCCAATGATGCGGGGGGCAGGGCCGAGTCCGGCATTCGTGTCTGTGGACGCAAATGCTGGACTCGGGAGCGCACCCGCAAGGTAACCCACTCGGGAGAGAGATTCTCCTAGGGGATTATCCGATGCGGGGAGGAGCTGTGGGAGCTGCCAGGGGGCCCCAGAAGAGGATGATCTGGGCCACTCTGTGCAAAACGAGCTGCCCAGTAGAGGTATGACATGTTTGTTATTTAAAAAAAAATAAAAAACGATCCTTTACAAACACTTTAACTGAACAAACTAAAGATTTTACACTCTCCAGGTTTAGTAAATCAACCCTAAGCTGATCACCTTTTTTTTGCTTTCTTACAAAAAACAAGTACACAAATGTTTGTGCTATACAGTAGGAAGGCAGAGTACTAAGTAGCCCCTGGCTTGAACTGACTGGCTCCTACATTAAAGTGTTTGTAACCCTAAAAAACAAAAAAAAAAAACACTTAGATCCTGTTCCTTTAAGGCATGAACAACAGCACAGTGCTTGCGCTATGCAATTCTTTTCTTCCTAACTTGTAATAAACCTGGATGATCCTGACAATTCCTGTGTCCCACTGCTTCTGCTGACCACGATAATCATGGCTGCTGAGCCCTGATTACCATGGTCAGTATACGTGCCTCGGCATCTGCAGCTCACGCCTCTCCTCTGACAGTCTCTCCTTCCTCCCTGTCAGCGTGAGATCACTCTCCTCCCTGCCCCTCACAGCTCTATTCAGCTGCATAATTCAGCACATATCAATGTATGCCATGCAGATATGCTGCCATTAACACAAGTGTGTTTGTTTAAACTTGAAAAGGCGAAAAAACGTTTCGGACACCGCAGCTGTGCAATCCCATGAGCCCCCTGTGCTGTCCGGCCTGGATCTATGGAGAGAAGCAGGAGGGACTGAGGTCACAGGGGAATCTTGGCCCCCCTGCTTCTCTCCATAGATCAAGGCCGGCCAGCACAGAGGGGTCAAGTGACCGCACAGCTGTGGTTTTAGAAACAGTATTTAGCCTTTTCATTTCTAAGAAACACTTAAACTTTGGTTAATGGCTGCATATCTGCATGGCATACATGTAAAGTCACATAGTGACTTTACAAACACTTTAATGTGTATATAAACCTTTAAAATATACTTCTCTTAATTGCCATTTAGTCTGTAAAATATACCAGTTAAAGTGTTTTGCTATATCTTTTTACCAAGTACAAAAAAATTGTTGATCCTGCCAGAAATCCAGTGAACTGTTAACTTCTCTGTGCTCTCTGCCTTTTTCTTCTCATCACACTCAAAACAAAAATCCTAAATACACATACAAAATAAAATTAAACATTTCAGATTAAGAGGGACAGCATAATAAGCATATTTTAACAAATAGTATAAATGAAAAAGCAGAATAAAACTGGAGATGGCAGGGCACAATAGTTGTTTTTTTTTAGAAAAATGTTGCCCCAGCAAGGTTCTGAAATAACCACCTTTCACACATTAATGTATTCAAGCGGTTCTTGCGGTAGACGCTCACAATGATTCTCAGTGTCTGTGGCACAGAAAAACAATGTCTTGTTCAGGCTAAAGTTCACCTCTTTCCAAGGATTAATATTAATGAGGAAAGTAATGTACCATCAAACAGCCAAGACGCAATACAGCAGACACTTACCATTTATACCTCTGGGTGTTACTTGAGTTAGCTTAAGGCCGCCATCCTTTATAAAACCAATAGAAACCTCAACACTGTCATCTGTAGGTCGCTCCAGGAGCAAGGTCAGCATTTCCAGTGCCAATACCTCGTGGGCCTAACACAATAAAAATAGAAAACAGGATTATTCAAAATAACCAACTGTATCAAACCAGATCATAAGGGGACATTATAGCGATTTTTTATTTGTTTTTTCCAAAAATGTGTCTTGGAATTTTTTTTTAGGATATATATTTTATATATATATATATATCTATCTATCTATAGATATATAGATATCTATATCTATATATATATATATATAGATATAGATATATATCTATATCTATATCTATATATATATACATACACACACACACACACACACACACACACACCACAGGGGGAGAGAGAGAGAGAATATACTCTTCTTCCTATAAAGATGTCCCTGGCATAGAATGTAGTATACAGGAAAACAAAATTGCTTTTTAACGTTATTTCCAATTTCAAAGCTATAAAAAAAAAAGCAAACTAGCCTACATATTGCAATAATGCATTTGGCCCATTCACCCTCCAACATAAATAACAAGAATTTGTTCCCTCGAGGGACTGGCATAGTACAATACTAAAGATATGTTTTTCTTATGCTTGGTACTGCAACGAGTCTACAGCACCTGCTGAAGACTTTGATTTCTGTGACAAAGGAACTTATGAGTTAAAAACAAAAAAAAAAAAACAAAAACAAAAAAAAAAAGAGTAAGTCTTTTTGGCATCCCTAGCAACAAATTAGAATTAAAGTAAAAGTAAACCCTTTGTTTAAAGTTGTACCTACAGGTGAGCCTATAAAAAGTCTTAGCTGTAGGTACAGTGAATATCTCCTAAGCCTGCACGGTTTAGGAGATATTCACACTGCATGGAGCCAGTGACGTCACCAGCGCATGCGCTCTGAAGGGACGGTATATACCCGTGCCATCCCATCAGAGCTCCATGTCGCGGTCCGTAATGTCATCGTAACACAGCCATTTAGACAGCCGGAGGATGCAAACTCAGGATACTAGCACATTGTACCTTTACCTTACAGGGTTCAAAGAAATTTTAAAAAATTGGTGCGGTTTACTACCGCTTTAAGAATCTAGCAGAATCTGAATTTTAATTCAGACTCTACAAATATTTTACAGGAAATACCGGTATATGGCATTTTCTATTAATTATTTTTAAGAAAGTATGAATATAAAAAACATGACCTTGATATAAATAATGTTATCAACGTGTATTAAAGCAGTAGTAAACCCGCTGACTTTTTTTTTTTTTTCCCTACACCTGTAAGGGAAAAGGCATAATGAGCTAGTATGCACCGCATACTAGCTCATTATGAGATACTTACCTTAGAACGAGGCGCCGGCATCTCACCTGGTCCACGCCGAGGGAGCTGACATTTCCCCTCGGCGTGTCTTCCGGGTATCGTGGCTCCAGTGCTGTGAGTGGCCGGAGCTGCAATGTTGTCACCCCTGCGCGCGGGAGACTTTTTTCTGGCAAGGTCCGGCGGTTGCCGGGCTTTCAGCCGAGAATCTTCTGTGCACATGCGCCGCTGCAGTCAGCGGCTCATTGCGAGGGGAATATCTCCTAAACTGTACAGGTTTAGGAGATATTTTTTTTTACCTACAGGTAAGCCTTATTATAGGCTTACCTGTAGGTAAAAGTTTAAAAAATAGGTATACAACCGCTTTAAGCTAAAACTAGTATTAAAAAAAGAGTGGCCAAAAGGAATATGTTTATGTATTCATAGGAATCAAAGAGAACCTTTGATCAAGTTAAATAACTTCTTGATGAAATCTGCCAATGTATAAATCTTAAGCTACAAACTAACTCCAGGGCAATAAAGCAGCTATTCATCATCACTGTGAATGAGGTAACGTCCTTGGAACTAGCAGGCAGCTTGCAAGTCAGAAATAGGCAGCTTCCAGCCAACAGGTATTTAGCTTGAGTTTTTAACCAGTGGTGGACCCTGGGCGCACTTCACATGCCTAAAAAACATAATCGAAGTACACAGGGAGTTGAAGGGTTTGTTAACCCACGTCTTTTATATAATCTGCCTGGTCTCCTAAGGATATGTCCCCCTGTGTATGTTGTATATATAAAAAAAAAAAAAAAAAAAAAAAAAAAAAAAGCTGTATATACACCTTATCTCTGAGCGCTAATCAGCGGTCACATGACGCGCCACATCTTTCCCCTCGCCGTTTGGCAGATGCAACGGGTGGGGCTGAGATTCTCCCACTGACGTCAGTCTGGATGGGGGGAGGAGAGGAGAAGAGAGGCGGAGAGATGTGGCACTCACAGATAAGGTATATACGGCTTTTTCTTTTTATACAACACACATGGGGACATATCATTATTAGACAGAGCAGATTATATAAAGTAAGACATGTTATTAAAGCAGCGGGGGGGAGGCCCTGACAGGAGCCGACAGACAGGGAGGGGAGGGGGAAGGAGAACACAGGTGCAGGGAGGAGAGACAGCAGGGCTGCGGATGACAAAGGCACGCACACTGACCATGGTGTTAGGGCTCAGCAGCCATGATTACCGTGGTCAGTTTACAGAGGTGAGGGGAGAAACTGGCAGGATCAGCCAGGTTTTTTTTTAGGTGTTACAGGGGTCCAAATGACACAGGACAAGCACTGTGTCATATAACATGCTTTAGAGGAGCAGGATCCTTTTTTTTTTTTATTTGGGTTAACATACACTTTAAGTACATTCTTTCCTTCTGCCCTGCTGCTGCTGCTCCCACCTGTGACCTGTCAAATTTCAGACTCAAAATGATAGGCAAGAGTTACTAAGTAAATACAGCAGCTCCAGAAATAGTCTATTTGGAAACTGTCATAAACATACTGTCTACATACAGTTTAATGAGAGAGCTAAACAAACATCGAAGAGTTCAAGGTAATTTAAAGCGATTGTAAAAGGGTTTTTTTTTTCTTTTTAAATAACAAACATGTTATACTTGCCTCCTCTGTGCAAGGGTTCTGCACAGAGCGGCCCCGATCCTTCTATTCTAGGGTCCCCCGGCGGCGCCCATGGCTCCTCTTCTGCATCGAGTGCCCCCACAGAGAGCCGCTTTCCCTGGGAGCACTTGTGCAGGCGTGCTTCCGAGTCCTCCTGCTGCGTCCATTGACACAGACAGCAGGACTAGGCTCCGCACCCCGACTCCCATGTCACTGGAGTTGATTGACAGCAGCAGAAACAATGAGGGCCCAAGACAGCCAATGCTATCAAGCTATCCAATGAGGGCCCGAGACAGCAGCTGGGCTCGTTCTCGTCGCTGGAAAGATCGGGTTCAGGTAAGTAAAAGGGGGGCAGCTGCACAACAGAAGGTTTTTCGCCTTAATGCATAGAATGCATTAAAGTGATTGATATTTAAAAAAAAAAATAAAACAGGAAGGTTTACAAACATGTCATACTTACCTCCACTGTGCAGCTCATTTTGCACAGAGTGGCCCTGATCATCCGCTTCTGGGGTCCCTCGGAGGCTCTCATGGCTCCTCCTCCCCTCAGATAACACCCTAGGAGAAGCGATCTCCTGGGGGGGTTACCGTGCATGCGCGCTTCCGAGTCCAGCATTTGCATCCATAGACAATAATGCCGGACTCGGCCCCGTGTCATTGGATTTGACTGACAGCAGTGGGAGCCAATGGCTGCGCTGCTTTCAATCTATCCAATCAAGAGTAGTGTAGAGAGGGAGAGCGCGTCTCTGCCGAGGGAATCACGAGACTCAGGTGAGTAAAACAGAAGTTTTTTCACCTTAATGCATAGGATGCATTAAGGTAAAAAAACATGAGGGTTTACAACTCCTTTAATGAGAAAACTGATTCATAGCAGAATAAACTAATTCTAGGGACAAACATCCCCCCTTCATCAGTGTTTAGGCTGGGTTCACACTATGTGCAGAGCGGCTTACAGCAGGGGGTCTGGTGCGTCCCTGTTCACCATTTTATGTCCGCATTTCAGCATTAATTTTTGCCTGAATTGGGACCTGCAACTAAGCCAAAGACGCACAGGACCCTTCTGCTGTGCGCTCTGCAGCCCCCCGGTTCAATGTAGAGATGGTCACACTCTCCTGTCATGCAAATTGGATGCAGGGAAACCCGCATTCAATTTGCATATGTATGAACCCAGCATTAGGAATTTTGACTGCGTTTAACCATTTGCCAAGCTCCTCCTGAAGCTTTACTGCTACAGTGCTGCTCGACTGCGCAGGATCACCTGTTATTTATATATCTCTCATTTGCATTTCCAGGTATGGGGCTGCCCCCGTTGTGCTGACTTTCACTGCAGCACAAGGCAATCAGCAGGTCCCAGACAATGTTTTATGGCCAGAACCCACGGATTGGCTGAGTGAATGACAGAAGAGAGCCCTGTATATGTAAACAGCACAGGGCTCTTTACTGACAGCAGCAACATGCCGTCTATTTTCTCCCTGGCAGTTAGTCAGTCCCTCACCAGCGTCAGTTAGTTTTTAGATTGCAATCCCATTAAAAGCCGCTGATCACTATACATACATACATACACACACACACAATAGTTTTTAAATGCTACAACTTTCACATGTAACAGAATACATGGCCAAAATGTATAAAGAAATTAGATTTGTTTCAATTTTTTTTTTTAGGGATATGTTTAATAGCAGAAAGTAAAAAATATTGTATAAAAAAAAAAAAAAAAAAAAAAAAAAAAAAAAAAAAAACAGTGGTGATCAAATACCACCAAAAGAAATCTCTATTTGTGTGAAAAAAATTATATAAATTTAATTTGGGTACAGTGTTGTATGACCGCACAATTGCCAGTTAAAGGAGTGCAGTGCTAAATAGCAAAAAAACAGCCTGGTGTGGTTAAACAAACTCAGGTGAACAGATACCATATAAATTTGCACTATGATTTACTGCTTCAGGAGGGCAAGTTACACAAGTGTAAAAGTGATTGTGAAGTCTCGTTTTTTTACATAACATGTTATACTTACCTGCTCTGTTGCAGTGGATTTGCACAGGGCAGCCAAGATCCTCCTTTTCTCGGGTCCCTCTTCGCAGCTCCTGTCCCCTCCCTCCTGTCGAGTGCCCACACAGCAAGCAGCTTGCTATGGGGGCACCCTAAGCTGCAGCTCCATGTGTCCATTCAGACCCGGAGCTGTGGGTCAGCCCTGTCCCCTTCTTTCTCCTGATTGGCTAACCAATTTCCAGTAACAGCAGCAGGAGCCAATGGCATCGATGCGGTGTCTCAGGTAATCAAGAGGGACATTCCCGGATGGCCGAGGGAGTCGTGAACATCGTTGGACCCAGATGGGGCCCATGTAAGTATTAGGGAGGCTGCTGCACACAGAAGGCTTTTTATCTTAGTGCATAGAATGCAAAACCTTCTGCCTTTACAACCCCTTTAATGATTGCAGCAAAGGAGCCTCCTACCGACACAGTTGCAATGACCTCTTAAGACAACAGTCTTTTCGGGGGCCACAAAGAAAACCGCTCTTTTCCTCTCACTTTCTGTCCTCAATGACCATGTCACTGAGAAGGAAATGATGGGGACAGAGTGAACTTCCACTTTTAGAAGTGCAGGAAAGGGTTAGAATACATCAGGTTATTACTGTGTTTAACCACTTGCCACCCGCCACATAGCAAAATGACGGCGGCAAAGTGGTTTCAATATCCTGACCGGACGTCATATGACGTGATCAGGATATCAGTCTGACACACCGCAACTCCGATCTAGGTAAAGAGTCTCTGGCGGAGACTCTTTACCACGTGATCAGCCGTGTCCAATCATGGCTGATCACGATGTAAATAGGAAGAGCCGGTGATCAGCTTTTCCTCACTCACGTCTGACAGACGCGAGTAGAGGAGAGCCGATTTGGCTGCTCTCCTGACAGGGGGGGTCTGTGCTGATTATTTATCAGCACAGCCCCCCCCTCGGATCCCGTTCAGGACCACCAGGGAAGCCGCCCAGGACCATCAGGATGGCCACCACACTGGACCACCAGGTATGCCCCCTAGACCCCCAGGGAAATACCAATATGTGCCCAGGCAGCTGCCAATCAGTGCCCACTCCAATGCCTATCAGTGCCATGTATCAGTGCCGCGTATCAGTGCCGCGTATCAGTGCCATGTATCAGTGCCGCGTATCAGTGCCATGTATCAGTGCCGCGTATCAGTGCCATGTATCAGTGCCGCGTATCAGTGCCATGTATCAGTGCCCATCAGTGCCGCCTATCAGTGCCCATCAGTGCCGCCTATCAGTGCCCATCAGTGCCGCCTATCAGTGCCCATCAGTGCCGCCTATCAGTGCCCATCAGTGCCGCCTATCAGTGCCCATCAGTGCCGCCTATCAGTGCCCCCCTATCAGTGCTGCCTTTCAGTACCCATCAATGTCGCCTATCAGTGCACATCAGTGCCACCCATGAGTGCCGCCTATCAATGCCCATCAGTGCCCATCGTCAGTGCCCGCTCATTGGTGCAACCTCATCGGTGCCACCGTATCAGTGCCTGTCAGTGCCTATCAGTGAAAGAGAAAACTTACTTATTTACAATTTTTTTTTAACAGAAACAAAAGCAAAACTTTTATTTTTTTCAAAATTTTTGGTCTTTTTTTATTTGTTTAGCAAAAAATAAAAACCGCAGAGGTGATCAAATACCACCAAAAGAAAGTTCTATTTGTGGGAACAAAATGATACAAATTTAGTTAGGGTACAGTGTAGCATGACCGCGCAATTGTCATTCAAACTGCGACAACGCTGAAAGCTGAAAATTGGTCTGGGCAGGAAGGTGTATAAGTGCCCTGTATTGAAGTGGTTAATAGTGATTTAGTGGCCTGCAGGGTAAACCACACTGCCCAGTGGTGGACTGGGTAACTGGCACAACTTGAAGTGTTATATATCAGTGACAACTGTAGTTCTTCAGCAAAGAGAAGATTTGATTAACCACTTCAATACCCGCGCAATGTCAAATGACGTCCGCAGATGGGATCTCCCATCCTGGGCGAGCGTCATATGACGGCCTGGGCTTCTCGGCCGTCTAGGGACCCGCCACGTTGCTCGGGACCCGGTGCGTGTGCCCGGCGGCCACGATGTCCGCCGGGCACCCGCGATTGCCCGTTAACCGAGCAGGACCTGTCAGGTGAGAGGAGACCGATCTGTGTTCCTAGTACAGAAGAACACCGATCGGTCTCCTCCCCTTGTGAGTCCCCTCCACAGGTAGAATCACTCCCCTAGGAAACACATTTAACCCCTAGTCTCCCCCTAGTGGTTAACCCCTTCCCTGCCTGTCACATTTACACAGTAATCAGTGCAATTTTATAGCACTGATCAGTGTATAAACGTGAATGGTCCCAAAAATGTGTCAAAAGTGTCCGATGTGTCCACCATGTCGCAGTCAAGAAAAAAAAAAAATAATAAAATTTGCAGATCGCCGCCATTACTAGTAAAAAAAAATAAAAAAAAAAAAATAAAAAAAAATGCCATAAAATTTATCCCGTATTTTGTAGATGCTATAACTTTTGCGCAAACCAATAAATATACGCTTACTGCAATTTTTTTTACCAAAAATATGTAGAAGAATACGTATCGGCCTAAACGGAGGAAAAAATTTGTTTGTTTTTTTTTAAATTGGGATATTTATTATAGCAAAAAGTAAAAAATATTGTGTTTTTTTTTTTCAAAATTGTCGCTCTTCTTTTGTGTATAGCGCAAAAAATAAAAACCGCAGAGGTGATCAAATACCAACAACAGAAAGCTCCATTTGTGGGAAAAAAAGCACATCAATTTTGTTTGGGTACAACATCACACGACCGCGCAATTGTCGTTTAAAGTGCGACAGCGCTGAAAACTAAAAATTGGTCTGGGAAGGAAGGGGGTGAAAATGCCCTGTATTGAAGTGGTTAATTGTCCACTGGAAAGGAAAGTATTACATTTCTATTTCACTCACTATGGACCAGAGTAGTTTTTACATTTCTGCTATGGGCCTATTGATTCAGCAATAACTTGAGATAAAGTAATGCATATGCCTTTTGTTTGACAGACAAGGCTTTCTTTTGGTGTTTTTTTTCTTTTGGTCTTGAATAATTATTTTAGATTTTATCTGTAGACAAAAAAAAAAAAAAAAACTTCTTTGACCAGTGTTCACTTAAATAAATAGAGATAATGTAGTTAAAATAGAACTATAGGCAAAACTTTTCATTTTGGATAGAGTAAGTTAAGGTTTATTTTTGCCATCTTTGTCCTATTGGGGAGATTTACCTTCACTTCCTGTCCCATAGCCAAACAGGAAGTAAGTGGAAATGCCTGCAAATTAAAGGGAAAACTTGGGACCCCCCGCCCCCAAGGTCACCAGAACTGGTGTCCCCATTGGAAGATTTCCCCTCTATTTTTTTCTGGGGACAATCCAAAATGTGGGATTTTCTTTTAACTTTCAATGATAATGGTAAACAGGACAAATAGGGAGGTTGAATCTCCCGAATGGGGGCACAGACAGCAATAAAACCCGACAGGTGTTCTAATCTCTATCCAAAACAAAAAAATATGTTTTGCCTTTAGTTATACTTTAAATAGATAAAAAGTATACATTTTATTCTATAATTTGTCTCATTTAAAAATTACACTAACTTATGTTTCTAGTGCAAAGCATTGCAAAGTTATTTACAATTTTTTTTTCTATCAATGTTGTGCTCTTTTTATTTCGACAATGAAAAAATTAACGGATACAATTATATATTAATCGTAGATTAAAAAAAAATATAAAAAAAAAAAATCAGCAGAAATATAACGGTTAAAAGATAATGTACACATTTTGTAACACGTTACACCCGTATTTAATTCATTGCTTCTTCCTGCACTTTGGTAACTGTTTTCACGTATGAGAGGCATGAGCTGTAACGATGAAAGAGAGTCTGGCATTGCACGTGTGATTGCGGGTGCAATACTATACAGGCTGCAGTGTAAAAAAAAATAAAATCACTTTTTACCACCTGCAAAATCATGTGCATTTTTTTCTTATACAAAGGTGAACTTTTGCAAGTCAGTCAATCCGACTTCGGGAGCGATTCGGAGACATCGCTCGAGACATGTGCGGGTTCCTGCACAGATGTCGATACAAATCGCACCCTGAAGTCGGCAAAAGTAGTACAGAAACTACTTTTAGAAATCGGTGCGGCGCTGCAAAGTCGCACCTTTTCGGACGGTGCCATTGCCGGCAATAGCCAGCGATTTGGCATGTGATTTAACATGTCAAATAGCATCAATATGAACTTAGACTAAAGGGAAGAATTACTTAATTAGGGCAAGCTAAGCATTAATAAGGGATTGAATAGGAGCATTTTATTTTATTCAAATAAAAAAACAAAACATATATGCAGTTTGAAGCCCATCCCTTTGATCTGCAGATGCAGAGTAGACAAAAAAAATAAACACTTTATGAATTGTACAGCACAGGTTTTAGAGGTGTTAAAGTGTTACTAAACTCAGGACCCTGCAATCACTATATCTGGTGTCCCACAGTACACAGAACATGGAAAAGCAATAGTTTTAACAAATATAAACTCATCAGCAGTTAGAGCAGTCTTGTGACTTCTATCAGTGTCAGGGTAAAGCTTGTAGGAGGCGTTTTCATTCTCCCATGAGTGTCCTGTGAGGATGCAGGACCCCTAGCCCTCTGTCTGGACAGTGCTGATTGCCCCTGTGCTGATCACATGTACTCTTCCAGGAAAAAAATAAAATCTCTAGTAATACGCACCAAACTGAGCATGTGCAGAGTTGCCCCCAAGGCTCTGTTCTATCAGCAGATGGTTTAGGGACAGTGGAAGAAGGGGAGGATTAGAGAAGACAGGATCAAACAGCCTTTTTTACACACTGCACAGGATTAACCCCTTAGGTTCCACAGCGAGTATAACAAGCATGCTATTCTGCATATACAGAATTTACTGCTGTGGGTTTAGTAACACTTCAATAGTCATTACTACATGGGTTACGCTGGCACCTTCTGGTGAATGCACACTTGCGATCTGGTATCTCCACTGTTTCAAGGGAAAAAACCTCCATGTCATGGGCAGAATTCCCTGCAGCCATTTCTGGACTGTTGAGATGAGCTCTCAGGAGTTCTCACTAGCCTGGGAAGCAAACATGAGCACTCTCCTATACTTTCTCCCCTTTAGCGGCAGCATGAGACAAGTTCCTCAGGAGGAGGAAGAAGTAGGGAAAGCCATCGAGGATCAGGAATCCTCAGTAGACGAGTCTTCCCAGGAGGAATCTCAAGGTCCAGGGTTGTCTCAGACACAGAAGGCCAAGGCAGGATATCTGGAGGATGCATCGCACTAACCCTAAGTTACTACTACCTGAATGTTCATCCCATTCGGTCCCTGGTTTTGGGTCATGATGGCTGCCAAAAAAAAGACCTTTTCAGTGCACCCTCTCTTGCAAAAAGTGATGTATATGCTGATTCGGCTCACTTGGTGTTTTTGCTACCAAAATGGTTTGCTCACCAGTGCCTGATGAAGAAAGCATTCAACAAGAAGTGGGGTTCACCAGCCGTTGACCCAGCTATTATCCATTTGAATAGGATGGACGCTGCTGGTGGATAATGTCATGTGTACCATGGATTAGAGGTTGGAAGCTCTCTATAAAGGCATCATTCTCTCTTTAGGGAGTGGATTTGCAGCCTGTGGTGGCTGCTGTAGGAGTGTGCCAAGCCCTAAAGTCTGGGAAAAGCAGATACTACCTTCCAGTTAATCTGATCAAGAAGATATGGCCATCTAGCAACCACCCTCTGCCTCCAAATTAAAGCCCACATCCCAGTTTTGTAAGAACTAGATCCCCAAGCCCGTGGCCCTGCAGGGGACTTTGCGGCCATGACTGGGTCCGGAGGATACAGGCTGGAATTCCTCTACTGTCCCTCTTCAAGCTTTAGACACTCAAGAGTGCCTGCAGATCCACAAAAAAAATATACATTTTTTCAGGGTTCGTGTCATTTAATTTTTTTCACTGGCAGAATTGCTTTTTAACTCCCTCTCAGGATTACAGGGCTCCCGACGGCCAAGCAGGAGCCCTGTTATCCTGGTAGGAGGTCATATGACATCCTGCAGTATCGCTCCGTGCATCAGAACACAGCCGATGATAGATCACTGTATCAGCCCGATGTCGGTATGTGATCGCTGTGGCCAATCAGAGCAGATCACATGACAACTGTACATAATGAAAGGCTTTGATTTATGCATTTCATTGTGTACTATTGTGATGAGCTCTGTGATTGGTCATAGTGATTGCAATGTACAGACAGGGCCAATCACAGCCCATCTGAGCCATGTGATTAGCTGTGGTCAATCACATTAGTAAACACTGAATAAGCAGTTTTTATTCAGAAAAAAAGGTTGCTTATAATTGTAAAATTCAGTTATAAGCAATTATAGTATGTAAAAAAAAAAAACAAAATAAATAAATAAAAATCCTGTTCACCCCCCCCCCCCCCCCTTAAAGAGTAGTATTTTTTTTTTTTTAATTACATTTTTTATATTTTTTTTTTATAGATACTGTCACCAGTCAATATCCCTGATCAACGCCACACCAGTTATGTGATGCTGCTGTATTGCACTGGTGACAGTATGTAAAAAGAAAATCTTTAAAATTGTGAAAAAAAAAAAAAAAAAAAAACACAAAACTTTTTTTCTTTCATTTCTTAAATTTCCAAAAATATCTCTATCTATAGTTTGTGGACTATAACTTTCCTACAGACTAAAAAAATATACACTGATTTGGGTTATTTTAACCAAAGAAATGTAACAGAATACATTTTGGCCTAAATTTATGAAGAAAGATTATTTATTCGCAAAATTTTATAACAGAAACAAGGAAAAATGCGTGTTTTTTTTCAACCTGTTCAGTGTTTTTTCATTCACTTAGCAAAAATTAAAAAAGCCAGTGCTGATTAAATACCACCCAAAGAAAGCTCAATTTGTGTGAAAAAAAAATTATAAAAATGTCATATGGGTACATTGTTGCATGACCGCGCAATTGTCATTCAAAGTGTGACAGAGCTGAAAGCTGAAAATTAGCCTGGGCAGGAAGAAAATGAAAGTGTCTTGAAGTGGTTAACAGTAATAAATTTAATTTCGTTCTTATTAAAACAGTAAATACAAAATCAAAATTTTACTTACAACATTCTGATTGATTAGATGGGCAACAAATTTTGAAGCCGTCAAACAAAGTTGCTGTAGGAAAGAAAAAATAATAGACATTATTTCATCCAGATATGAAAATCAGTATTTTTAGATGTTAATATGCAACACTATTGGGAATGCTGGCTTGGGAGAAATTAGTTACATACAGTATATTACTCAATGAGTGTTAAATAGTGTCTCACCAGCATACATTTGCTCACTAATGGACTGAAAGCATCATAAAAATTTATCAGAGAAGAATTATTCGCGCTGCTCACATCCAATCAACCAACCAATCAGATATCAGTTCTCAGTGCAGATTTATACAGAAAAGGTCACATTTGACTGTTCCAGGTAGCAGGCATTCTTAGGTCACGTTCACACTGAGGCGCTTTACAGGTGCTATAGAGCTAAAAATAGCACCTGCAAAGAGCCTCTCCTATCACTCCAATGTGAAAGCCCGAGGGTTTTCACACTGGAGCGGTTCGCTGGCAGGACACTCAAAAAAGTCCTGCAAGCAGCTTCTTTGAGGTGCTTTAGGAGCGGTGTATACACCGCTTCTAAAGCATGCCTGCCCATTGAAATCAATGGGCAGCGCTGAGGAAGCGCCGGCAAAGTGCCACGCTTTACCACTGACGCCCGGCTCAGTGTGAAAGTGCCCTTACAGTTTTATAGTGTATTATGCAAATAGTGAGAGTTGGTTTAAAAATGTCAAGAATAAAAGGCAAAATCTTAGTTTATCCAAAAATAATTTTATAACTTAAATATAAAATCAACAAATTCACAACTGTCTTTTGGGAATTCATCAAGTACTGAAAAAGCATAAAAACAAAAAGCATCAAATATTATAAAAAGCCAAGAAAAACACTAGCAATACACTAACAAAAAACTAAGTTTGTTCCTTACCTTATCATTCCTCCTGTAACCTTTACGGAAATTTAGGATAAGTCTCTTTAGAATCAATTCCCCTATTTGAGGGAACTTAGAGTTGATGATTGCCACTACAGCAGCATACACATGGGTGAAGATGGGAGATGCACTCTGAGCTTGAAGGATCGATCTAGACAGCAAGCCTCTAAAAGGAAGAGAAAAGTAAATAGTGTACTACATTTATGGCAAGTAGATATTTTGAGTTATTACTAAAAATATTGACTTAAAATAAATGTCAATGCTACCTGAAAGTATTCTCCTTAAAGCGGAGTTCCACCCAAAAGTGGAACTTCCGCTTATACGCTTCCTCCCCCTTCCAGTGCCACATTTGGCACCTTTCAGGGGGGAGGGGGGCATTGGGACCTGTTTTTTACAGGTCCCCTTCCCCACTTCCGGAGACAGGGCCACGGCACGATCGCCCTGAAGTTTGGCCCCCTCCTCCTTCCCCCGCCACCGGGCCAATTAGAAAGCGCATCGTGCATGCGCAGTAGTGTCCGAGTTGTGAAGCCGAAAGGCTTCACTGCCAGGTTCCCTTACCAGGAATGGTGGTGGCAGCACCCAGGAGTCGATCCGAAGATCGGCAGGGGTGCAGACATCGTGGGCTCTCTGGACATTTTATTTTTTTCACCCAGGCTGGACCTCCTCTTTAGGGGCCAATTCACAAAGACTTGCGCTAAAATGCATGTACATTTCCATCACATTTTAACGTGCGCTGATGTCTGTTGACATACATTTTGACGTCTGTTGACATATTGCATTTTAGCACAACGCAATTTCATGATGTAAATAGGACACATTGGAAATGACCGCTTTTCAGACATCCTTCCGTTGAACTGGGTTCTACAGCTGCGCTAAAACACACTGGTGTGAATTGGCCCTAACAGCAATAATTTGCACCTGCAGACAGTTGGCGATCATTATCACAAGAACAGTTTGCAAATTGATGGAGAATTACCAATGAGCAGGTACTGGTAATTTCATTATTCTACTGTATGTCGTATAGTGAAAGAGGTACAGCACTCGCAGTGGTGTCATAGTCTACCGAGCATCTCCGCTGTAACAAACTGTTTGGTGGTGGGAAGATATCATCTGGCTTTCTTGGAGAGATGCCTGCTCCTCTATGACCAGCCTAATTTTTTTCAGTCTGAGCAGACCAATACACTTGCATTGAGAGAGGAGCAATAAACTAAGCAGATTTTACATAATTGAAAAACTATAAAACAATAAACAATTTTTGAAATCAATGACACCTTAAAGTGATTGTAAAGTCTCGTTTTTTTCCCTCTATAAAAATAAACATGTTATACCGGTAATTACCTTAGAGCTGCACTATTCTGGCTAAAATGAGAATCACGATTTTTTTGCTTAGAATAAAGATCACGATTCTCTCACGATTTTCGTGGCATAACATCATCTTTCACATTATACAAAAAAATTGGGCTATCTGTACTATTTAGTTTTTTTTTTTATTATTATTATTCATTGAAGTGTATTTTTTCCCAAAAAATTGTGTTTGAAAGATTGCTGCGCAAATACAGTGTGACATAAAATATTGCAACCGTTTTATTTCTAGGGTCTCTGCCAAAAAAATGAAATATAATGTTTGGAGGTTCTAAATAAATTTTTAGCAAAAAATTACTGATTTTAACTTGTAAGCAACAAGTGTCAGAAAAAGGCTTATGCCCCGTACACATGAGCGGAATTTCCATCGGAAAAATCTTGGATGATTTTTTCCGACAGTATTCCGTTCAAGCTTGGCTTGCATACACACGGTCACACAAAAGTTCCCTGAACATTCAACCGTCAAGAACGCGGTGATGTAGAACACTACGACAAGCCAAGAAAATGAAGTTCAATGCTTTGGAGCATGCGCCAAATTGTTTCCGAGCATGCGAAGGAATTTTGCGCGTCGGAATTGGTACAGACGATCGGAACTTTTTCCGACCGAAAAATAGAGAACCTGCTCTCAATCTTTTGCTGGCAGGAATTCCGCCAGCAAAAGTCCGATGGAGCATACACATGGTCAGAATTTCCGACCAAAAGCTCACATCGGACTTTTGCTGGCGGAATTTCCGATCGTGTGTACAGGGCATTAGTCTTTAACCACTTCCATACAGGGCATTTTCACCGCCTTCCTGCCCAAGACAATTTTCAGCTTTCAGCGCTGTCACACTTTGAATAACAATTGCGCGGTCATACAACACTGTACCCAAATGAAATTTTTATCGTTTTTTCCCCACTAATAGAGGTTTCTTTTGGTGGTATTTGATCACCCCTGCGGTTTTTATTTCTTGTGCTATAAACAAAACAAGAGTGACAAGTTTGAAAAAAAACACAATATTTTTTACTTTTTGCTATAATAAATATCCAAATTTTTATTTTTTTTTTTTAAACAAAAGGCAAACAAAGTACGTTATGTATTCTTCTACATATTTTTGGTAAAAAATATTGCAATAAGCGTATATATTTATTGGTTTGCGCAAAAGTTATAGCGTCTACAAAATAAGGGGATAGATTTATAGCATTTTTATTATTTTTTTTTTTTTACTAGTAATGGCGGCGATCTGCGATTTTTATCGTGACTGCGATATTGCGGCGGACACATCGGACAATTTTTACACATTTTTGGAATTTCTGTGATACTGGCCCCACCATCCTGCTGAGTGCCCCCACACCAAGTAGCTTGCTATGGGGGTACCCAAGCCGAGTTAGAGCTCCCTGTGTCCATTCAGAGATGGAGCCCCGATCTGGCCCCGCCTCCTCTTTCTCCTGACTGGCTATCGGACTTTGACAGCAGCGGGAGCCAATGGTACCGCTGCTGTTTCTCAGCCAATCAGGAGGGAGAATCTTGGACGGTTGAGGCACTCGTGGACATTGCTGGACAGAGAGGGACCTCAGGTAAGTGTAAGGGGGGCTGAGGGGGACTGCTGCACACAGAAGGCTTTTTATCTTAATGCCTAGAATGCATTAAGATAAAAAAACCTGACTTTACAATCTGTTTAATAAAGCACTGAAGGCCTGTTTACACTATGATGCTGCAACACATGTTCATTGTGATGATGTAATGCGGTGCCATTAATTCTGAAGTGCACATTATCACACCTTGCTGATGGACACGCGTTGCATTGTGCGTCAACACACTAACAAGCGTTGTGGTGCACTGCCACAAACTACCAATGTTTTTTGACAGCGCATGGGAATGCACATGCACAATGCATGTCCATCACAAGACATGTTGGGGTGCCATTCAGAATAAACAGCACCACATTGAACCAATGCAATAAATGTGTATTGGCGCATTTTACCATAAAGATAGTGTGACTGGGTTCTAAGGAGACTGTAAACACATACATGTATGTATAAAATAAATATAAAAAAAAAAGAAGACGACTACTGCCTGCTTTTAAGCAAATATTACAACTGTGTAATCATTGTATATTATAATGGGGGTAAGTGCAGCGCAATGAATGAAACTAAAAAAATAAACAAAACAATCAAAAGTCCAATGCACATCCAGAGTGTCAAATATCCTTATGACAAATGAATGGTGTCTGTGTAATCATTGTGCCAAAATTCCACATAAATTACCGTATATACTCGAGTATAAGTCTACCCGAACATAAGCCGAGGCACCTAATTTTACCACAAAAAACTGGGAAAACTTATTGACTCGAGTATAAGCCTAGGGTGAGAAATGCGCAGCTACTGTAAGTGGAAAAGAGGTTCAACAATGCCCATTTGCAGCCTCACTGTGCCCATTTGCAGCCATAGGTCCCCCGAACTTCAAACTCAGTAGATAAGGGTTTCTAGATGCCCTCTAGCTGCAGCCAAAATTTGGGGTTTCTGGACCCAAAGGGTCCCGAAATGACATTGCTATAGATGGACACAGTAAACCGAATTTGGGGTCCCGTATCTCGGGGCCACCTGGTGCTAGGAACCCCAAATTTGGTGTACAAACCCAGTGGAACTAGCATTACAACATATCCAAAGCTAGGGGTTCCTAGCATCAAGTGGCTCCGAGATAAGGGGCCCCAAACTCGGTTCGGAAAATGTCAAGCACTTTTCTGCAGCAGAGAATGAATTTTCCGAACCGAATTTGGGGCCCCGTGTCTCGGGACCACTTGGTGCTAGGAACCCCTAGCTTTGGATATGTTGTAGTGCTAGTTCCACTGGGTTTGCACACCAAATTTGGGGTTCCTAGCACCAGGTGGCCCTGAGATACGGGGCCCAAAGTCGGTTCGGAAAATGTCATTCTTTGCACCAGAAAAGTGTTTGACTCGAGTATAAGCCGAGGTGGGCACTTTCAGCACAAAAAAATGAGCTGAAAAACTCGGCTTATACTTGAGTATATACAGTACTTATAGGATTTATTGTCTTTACAATTTACGTCAATTACACAGAGACTTTTATTTGCATTAGAGATGCTTTTCTTCCCTGATTCATCAATGTTAATGTAAAGGCAACTAAAAAGCCAGAAGCAACACCATCATCTCAAAAGGCAACTGAAAGCAACTTAGATACCAGCAAGCTAGTCAGAAACATCTGAAAGCATATTAAAAGTAGTAGTAAACTCTGTTACACCACTTATACCTACAGGTAAGCCTATAATAAGGCTTACCTGTAGGTACTGTGAATATCTCCTAAACATGCGCTGTTTAGGAGATATTCAGAGTGCATGCAGCCTGTGCCGGACCCTCAGAGCCTGTGCCGTGAACGGCGGCTCCCGCGCATGCGCGAGAGTGACGTCATCGCGCCCCTGGCCACTCATGTACCCGAAGGCCGCAAACCCAGAAGGAAGACCGAGGGAAGATGGAAGCCCTCTCAGGGGTGACAGCGCGGCGCTGGAGGGCTTCATTTTGCATATTAACACATTAGGACATCGCCTGGCAGGGAATTTTTTTTCTTCTACAACTGCGGTTTACTACCGCTTTAACTCTGACTTGCTTCTTGGTCTGATGCCTTCACGTGAACCTTTACATTTATAAAACATTTGTTGATCTAGGAAACTTTCAGAGATATTTTTGTGGCTTACAATGATAGGGGTCTTCAAAGTACAGTCTTAAAATGAAATTTACATTGCCGTGTTTATGAAAGTAATTTTTAAAGCGGATCTCAAGGTAAACACCAACACGTATGTTTGTGCTCATTAAAAAAATCACAAAGCAAATTTTATAATCACCTAGCGTAGGTACCTGAATTTGACTTACTAAAGCTGGCCATAGATGGAGCGATTTGCGCTCGATTCTCCCATCAACACCATTGGGGCGGCACAGTGGTGTAGTGGGTAGCACTCTCACCTAGTAGTAAAAAGGGTTGCTGGTTCAAATCCCAACCACGACACTACCTGTCTGGAGTTTGCATGTTCTCCCTGTGCCTGCGTGGGTTTCCTCCGGGTACTCGGGTTTCCTCCCACACTCCAAAGACATGCTGGTACGTTAATTGGCTTCTGTCCAAAATTGACCCTACTATATGAATGTGAGTTGGGGACCTTGGATTGTGGGCTCCTTGACGGTAGGGGCTGATGTGAGTGTGCAATGTATGGGTAAATTGAAGGCGTTATATGGGTACCTTAAATAAATAATAATATAATAGATGAGCATCTTAATGAGATGCAATGTACAGGGATAGGGTTAATTGTAGACACACACACTCACTCAGGTTGAACTGGATGGACTGGTGTCTTTATTCAACTTACTATGTAACACAGACAGTGTTTTTTTTCTTATGCAATTAGATAAAAAGCCTTCTATGTGCAGAAATCCACCTCCGCCAACCTAATACTTACCTGAGCCCCATCTAGATCCAGCAATGTTCCAGGAGTGTCTCGGCTGCCTGGGAACTCCCCTTTTCATTGGCTGAGACAGCAGCGAGTTGCCATTGGCTCCCGCTGCTGTCAAAGTCAGTCAGCCAATGGGGAGAAAAAGGGGCGGGCCGCGGCTCCGTGTCTGAATGGACACAGGGAGCTGTGGCTCGGCTGGGGTGCCCCAAAGCAAACTGCTTGCTGTGGGGGCACTCAAAAGAATGGATCAGGAGCACCAAAGAGGGACTTGAAAAGAGGAATATCTGGGCTGCTCTGTGCAAAACCACTGTACAGGGCAGGTAAGTATAACATGTTTTCTTTTTTCGTTAAAAATAACATAGACTTTAGTATCACTTTAACAGCCTCACCGTAAAACAGAATTCACACTGTGACTTCAACTGTGTATTTACTGTTTTGAAGGCGTTCAGCTCTAGGCCCTATGCACACTCCTTTCCTCCTGGCATCAGCGTTTTGGCAGAAAAAAACTGTTTGACACTTGTAAACGCGTAGAATGCATTCAGGCGCGTCAATTGCTTGGGCAATAATTTAATTTGGTAAAATAATAATTTATTACAACCATTATAAAGAATTAACAGTCAAGTGCTAAACATGCCTAGCGCTTAGGCGCATTTAGACATGTTTAGGCGCATGAAGCATTTTTTCTGTTAAAAGTCTGCTGCTCCTGGACGCATTGGCTGTGGGTTTTTTTCCTGCCTCTAAAGGAATGTGTGCATGGACACAGACTAACATACAGGGACATTTAGAGGCAGGAAAAAGAAAAGCCAAATGCTCCTAACAACAGTGTTAAAAACATCCAGTGTGCATGAGGCCTTAATTACCCCTTACGGCTTTTATTTGATAAAAACTACTTTGGGTTGCATGTTATTTATATTCAATATTTGTAGCTCATGTTAAAAGGTGGTCCATTAATTTACGTATTCAAAGTCTGCTCCATCAACTGATCTGCATGCTGAACTGACAGAAGACAAACCCCTAATCAATAGCTGTAGAAGATCAAGAATATTTGAAATGCTTTCATGTCTGAACCATTTTGAAACACAAAATCACAGACATGACAGGAGTGTACGGACTGTTCACTAGATACAAGGTAAGCCAAGAACATAGCACAGATCCGGTGGATGGCAAAACATGGAGATGGGAGGAATGGGTTTCAGACGGTTAGTCTGAGATATGACTTCAGTTACAATCAGTCATTACAACACAATAATATGCTTGAAGAATTACTTTAATTCAGCATAAGAATATGTTTGAAGAATTACCAGAAAGGTTGACCTTGTGTAGGTCGTACTAGAACAGAACAATCAGCGGTTTTAGAAGACAATACTGCTTTTTCTAAAGTAATGGTGTGGTGTCTATCATATACAATAGGATACAATGTCTTAATTGCTTGTCTTTAAGAGCAATATGACATCCAGCCAGGCAATATGTAGCCAAATCCCTCATGAACATAACTAAAAATGTCATTTTTCTACACGAGGATAATCCCTTACAGCTATCCCTAGACAAGCAGCAACATCGAAAATTGTCATTAGGTGAGAAATATTGAGGAACCGACAGGTCAAGTTGTATAGGCTTAAACATCCATAAAACAGCTTTTCAATTAAACATCTCACATAATAAAATTTGTTTTCTGTAAATTAAGGCCATATAGTGTATTGATTTTTCATGGAATTTAATAAAATTTGCTTCAAATAATTTTAAAGCATGTAAAAAAAAAAAAATCTATTGATTTCAAGACAGTGTAGGCGTTTTTAATTTCCATTCCTATAAGCACACTACCTTGTTCTCTACACTGCCTAAATAAGCTAAAGGCAGTACAAGATCTGGATCCATATGCTCATCAGACACTCTGGGGCTGATTTACTAAAACTAGAGTGCAAAATCTGGTGCAGCTGTGCATGGTAACCAATCAGCTTCTAACTTTAGCTTGTTCAATTAAGCTTTGACAAAAAACCTGGAAGCCAATTGGTTTCTACGCAGAACTGCAGATTTTGCATTCTCCAGTTTTAGTAAATTAACCCCTCTGAGACAGAATGGTTGCCAAAGAAGTCCTACAACATTCCAATTCTACGGGTAACCTTGCTGCAGTAACTAGTTACTAAGTACAGACCTCAAATATCTTGTTAAGAAATGTTATGGTTAACATGCTTATAGGGCGTACACACAGTCGGACTTTGTTCGGACATTCCGACAACAAAATCCTAGGATTTTTTCCAACGGATGTTGGCTCAAACTTGTCTTGCATACACACGGTCACACAAAGTTGTCGGAAAATCCGATCGTTCTAAACGCAGTGGCGTAAAACACGTACATCGGGACTATAAACGGGGCAGTGGCCAATAGCTTTCATCTCTTTATTTATTCTGAGCATGCGTGGCACTTTGTCCGTCAGATTTGTGTACACACGATCGGAATTTCCAACAACGGATTTTGTTGTCGGAAAATTTTATCTCCTGCTCTCCAACTTTGTGTATCGGAAAATCCGATGGAAAATGTCCGATGGAGCCCACACACGGTCGGAATTTCCGACAACACGCTCCGAACGGACATTTTCCATAGGAAAATCCGACCGTGTGTACGGGGCATTAGACTGTATGATACTACAATGCTTCCACAAGGAAAGTTCAATAAATGTATGCCTTTCATTGACAGACTGCCTAAAACAAAACTTGTCGACCAAAACAGGAACAACATTTAACTGTAATCCTTCCAATGAAAGACCAAGCTTTTGTATACTCCAATGTTTTAGGCTCTATTCACGCTAGTGTGATTTCTCCTTCGTCTGCCTTAACGCTGCACTGCATGACAGTGGAAATCACAATTTTCTCTATGGTCTATGGATGTACTTCAGTACAACCAGTCTGTCTGTTTTTTTCATATGATTATAGTCTGTGTCCTGTCAGAATACTGCTACACATCAGAAAGTGACGTTCTGAGCAAAAAAGCCTTACAGTGCATGCGCCATGCATTCCAATAGGTTTCCTAATCGGACAGAACACAAAGGCAGCAGCGGACATCTTCTTACACCCAGGCAAGTCTTCAATTACACACTTATTTTAACAGTAAACTCACCTTATATACTCAAATACAGTATTTTTCAATCTGTGATACTGTTTTCATGTTGCATTTAAAAAGCAGCGAAAAGCCTGCAGGTAGAAGGTGGCGACGGCCATCTTGGTACACTCTGCACTGCTGAGCGCCAAACTGATTATACAGTGAAATAGACTATTTCACTTGGTCGAGGTGAAATAGTCTATTTCAGTATATAAAAGGTCAGTTAACTGTTAAAAAGTGTAAAATTGAAGACTTGCCTGGGTGTAACAAGATGTCCGCTGCCGCCTTCATGTTCTCTCAGATTAGGAATTCTATTGAAACGCATAGCGGCCATGTTGGAACGCAGAGAGCATGCACAATAAGCATTTTTGTTTGCAACGTCACTCCTGTTGCATTTCCTGATGGGTAGTGATATTCCGATAGAACACTGGCAGCAGTAATTGTATTCTGACGGCAGGGAAACCTCCTACTGTCAGAATACAATAGCGCAGTGGGAAGGATTCCCCTATCAACACTAAATGTGTTGATGGGGAAATCGAGTGATTTTCTTTCCTTCAAACCTTGGTTGAAGCAACAGCACACTGAGCTTGCCAGTGAATGGCTGTGCAGCGGGGGCGTGTCAGGACAAGTCTGATCATTGGAGGAGAGTACACTGAGTTCCCCAGCATAGTTAGAGAACTGACCAGTGTGCTCCCCTGCTTAGTTTGGTCAGTTCTTAATAGCACTAGCAACACCACCAGGGATTTCACACAAAGGAAGCAATGCGAAGAGAAATAGATACTTTCTCATACAAGTACATGGTAAAGCAGGAACATATCAAGAATTTGAAGTGTTGGGGTAAAACGCTTTAAGGCTTTATGCACATGGAGCCAAAGTCTTTATACAGGATTTAATTAATTTTGGAATATGCAGCTATAAGGGGTGGACCAAAATGTACCTGTGCGCATGGGCCCATAGGATAATAAGAATGATGGATCTGAAAGGAAATAACTGCACATCCATAAGAATGAGCCCTTAAAAAAAGGGTTTTCTGTTTTAAAGATATGGATGTGCGGTTATTTTATTTTATATATATATATATATATATATACACACACATATACATATACACATACATATTCACACACAAACACTGTATATACCAATGACATAAAAATTTAAAGTCAAGTAGAATTTTCACTTTAAAATTAGCTAAATACATTATAGGTGCATCAAAACAAACAATGATCAAAGTACTGGAGCATTTTTCCTTAGAAAGAAGACACATCCTGAGAAGAAAAGCCTGTCCCCGTCAGCATGGTCCATAGTGGGGACCCTTGCTGTGTGTGAGGAAGCAGTGATCTCTCTGTAGAGGTCCAACACACTCCCTGCTAGGTCAGAGCCAAAGTTCTACAATCAGCATGAGCTTTGCCGATTACGGAGCTATAGATCTGACCCAGTTTGGGGCATGGTGAACCTCCACTTAGGGACTACTTCTTCCACACAGAGAGCAAGGGTACCACCCTTCAGCTGCTGGCAAAAGTCAGGCTTTTCCATCAGGGCTGTAGCTGCTCTGGAAAGAAAACAAACAAACTAAAAGACAACAAACACATTTTGTTTCACTTGAAATGCATTTAGCAGATTTAAACTAAAAGTTAAATTTAGCTTTAATCTGTATGACCTTTACATTGTAACCAACACATTAAAAATAAAAATAAAAACCTGACAAAAAAAAAAAAAAAAAAACACACATACCGTCCACGAATTATGTTTTCTTGAAGGATCTCCTGAATAATATTCCCAATGTTGGACACGTTGACTTTGTTAATGAGACCATTAATTGACTTCTTTAATGCTTCCCAGCTCATTCTCTGATAAGCTAAGCTGTTGAACAAGAACAAAGCATTAGCACACAAGAACCCAAAGTCATTGTACAATATAACCTCAGTACTTATATTAAGCAGTATTGTAGACATAACTTGACTTGCTTACAGTTGTTACTTAACTTGTCAATACTTAAAGGGAATCTATAGTTATTTTGTACGCATTGGCATTTATTATTAATTATACACACAACTAAAAAATAAAATGGTGTTATTATATTTATTTCGTGGAGTAAGTATTGCAATATTAATATTCTGTATTCTGCTTTTAAATCAGCAGGTGGAGCTTTAAGCGTCTTTTCAGATCTCCCTAAATTTGTTTATCTCAATCCAAACATTTTATACATGAAGGTCATTGAGTCAGAGCAGTGACTCACCCCCCCTCCCTTCCCAACACTCCTACCAGGGGTTCAGCAAGAAGCATCATGCATGAAAGGAGAAAACTAGCAATGTGCTCTCTTTAGAAAACCCACAGTGTTCTGGAAATCCTTTTGTCTTAGATAAAATGTTTATTGTGAAAAAAAAGATGATATAAAGATAATAAAATAATACATATATAAAACATCAGCTTAACCACTTCATGAGCAGGTCATTTTTTGCCTGGCACTGCATTACTTTAACAATTGCGGCCTCGAGCGACACTATACCCAAATAAAATTTCATTTTTTCCCCCACAAATGAAAGAGCTTTCATTTTTTATTTTTTGCACTATAAACAAAAAAATACCAACATTTTTGAAAAAAACAAACAAAAAAACTGTACTTTCTGCTATAAAAAAAAAAAAATGTAAAAATATCACATTTCTTTATCAATTTAGGCCAATATGTATTCTGCTACATATTTTTGATAGAAAAAATAAAAAATAAATAATAAGCATATATTGATTGGTTTGTGCAAAAGTTATAGCACCTACAAAACCTTGGGATATATTTATGGAATTTTTATTTGTTTGTTTTTTACTAGTAATGGCGGTGATCAGCGACTTACAGCGGGACTGCGATACTGCAATGGAAAATCTGACTTTTACTGACACTTTTGACAGTTTTTTGGGAACCAGTGACACTAATACAGTGATCAGTGCTAAAAATATGCACTGTCACTGTACTGACACTGGGTGGGAAGGGATTATCATCAGAGCAATCAAAGGGTTAACTATGTGCCTAACCAGTGTTTAATAGTGTGGAAGGTGATTTTACTAGGGCAAGACAAGTATCCATGTCCCTGCTTTGCAGAGACACCGGATCCATGCCTTCCCTCCTGTCAGGACGGCAATCTGCCTTGTTTACATAGGCAGACTGCCGTTCTGCAGCACGATCAGCGGGTGCCGGCAGACATAGAGTCTGCCGTCCCTGCCAAAAGTCACAGTGGGAGCGAGCCGCCATGCATTCATGCCCCCTACACGGAAGTGCAGGATCACGTATACATACACGTGATCCTGCACACAGCAGTCGCCCTGTAGCAGTAAAACTGCTATTAAAAGCGGACAGCAAGCGGTTAAAATGTGTACCTTTAAAAATACACAATAAAATAAAAACTCATCTAAGAATTTAAATTTAACCCTGGATACCAACTACTTGTGTCCAGAGACTCACATCCATCTCTCAATACATGTAAGTGCTTAATTGTGTGGTAACCAGCTTACAGCTGCAACCTGTCACTGATTTGCACAGGCAGTTGTATGCAATACCTGTGACATCTGGGCAAAGAAATACGCTCTATTTATATGTACGTATGTACAGCTCTCTAGGCCCATGTGAATGAGCCCATAGAGTTTGCCTTTGAAAGAAATAATTTTTCCGGTAAGTTCTGTTAACATAATGATCAGATACCTAGTTATGCCACCCATATGGTGGCTACAATACCTGGCCTCTGTATATTATCTAGTAACACACAACCTCACCATTGTATTAGATTTATTTGGATTAGAGTGATTTGTATTGGATTTCTTAAAACTTCTAAGACTGAGAACTGAATGATCAAAGACCACTGATCGCTCAGTTCTCAGTCTTCAGTGAGCAGTCAGCGGCTCTCTGCTCTGCCCCTCCAGTGCCTACTGGAGCGCTGGGATATGGAGGGGGCGAAAGTGACAGACTCAGGCATCTGGGTGGATCCTAACTGTAAAGTGACGTCAGCCGACACATTAGTCTTTAACTGCACTCCTGTGATAGAAGTATAGCCAAAAAAACACTGGTCATACATCTCCTTTAACTGCACAGTGATCTTCATATGCACTCTGGTAGTGTTCAGTAACAGAAAGTTAAAATAGTTTAGTTTTTTTTCGAAGGATATTACATTGTTGAACTTTTGTTTGATGCTTTGATTGACAGCAGCGGGAGCCAATGGCGCCACTGCTGTGTCTCAGCCAACTAGGGTGGAGAGTCCCTGATGGCCGAGGGACTCGTGGACATCGCTGGATAGAGATGGGGCTCAGGTAAGTATTAGGGGGGCTGCTGCACACAGAGTGTTTTTTTTTTATCTTAAGGCAGAGTTCCACCCAAAAATGGAACTTCCGCTTTTCGGATTCCTCCCCCCCTCCTCCACCCCCACCCCCCCCCCCCCGCTGTCTTCTGGGAGACACACAGGTCCCAGAAGACAGCAGGGACCAGTGAGACTGCGTATGCGTAGTAGGGAACTAGGCTATGAAGCTTCAAGGCTTCACTTCCTGGTTCCTATACCGAAGATGCCGGCGCCTCCAACCGGAGCCGAAGGACAGAACGGCTTGGGGTGAGGACATGGCGGGCGCCCTGGGCAGGTAAGTGTTCATATATTAAAAGTCAGCAGTATTTGTAGCTGCTGACTTCTATTTGTTTTTTTCGGTGGAACTCCGCTTTAATGCATAGAATGCATAAAAATTAAAAACCTTCTGCCTTTACAACCCCTTTAAGCTGGGCATATAGTAGTAGAATTGTGTTTGAAATTTTTCATTTTAAGAACATTTGTTTGATTTGCTAATCAGTAATGGGGGCAAATCAACATTTATTTTGACTGCAGTGACGAGAAAATTTATAGAAGTAGAATGAAATTTTTTTTTTTCAAACAAAACGAATTTTAAACAGCATGTGTGGTTTTTGTTAAGGAAAGTCCATTCATTCCAAAATATAATGTTAAGTGGACACAAAATATTTCATGTTTACTTCAGTAAGACAGGAAAAAAAAAAAAAAAAAAAAAAAAAAAAACAGCATTGTTTTTTAGTCCTGATCATAAAAAGCTAAATAGTTAGACAATCACTGTATATTCCCTTTCTGACCTGTGATTAACACACTACTAAATCTTCATAGTTTCTTATTTCAATTAGTTGTGTTTTTACAAAAGATCAACAGAAAATAAAAATAACATATAAAAATAATATGCTAAAAAAGAAAATCTAGATATAAAAGGTCTGTATATAGGCACTGCTGTGTCACAGAATTCACAGAGCCTGCCTTCTGAACTACAGAGGTGCCGAGAGGAGGAGTTTCAGGAGGTGGAGTCCGTACAGGAATCAGTGCTTGCAAGCAGCAAGGTATCATGGGCTATGTTGTCTCTAGAAAGTAAAAGGAGAGTAGCTGCAAAACATGCAGGAAACACAGGAAATTGCAGAAAAGGATAGCTAACAGACAGAACTCACAACATGAAAAGAGATTTAAAGCGGACCTTCAGTCATTTCAACTTTCCATCTATTAAATCTTCTGCCCTTGTTGTTTTAACTTTGTATAGTAAAACATTTTTTACTATACTATATATTTTTTCTGCCAGTAAATACCTTATACATTTCACTTTCTGTTTGGTAAAAAGCCTAGGCTTGTGACATGATGCACAGCTCTCTCTCTCTCTGGTGAGTTTGCCAAGAAGGGAGGGGGGGGGGGTGGGTGGGGGGGGGGGAGTCATAAGAGGGCCAATGAGAGCTGCAGGGCTTCAGAGCAGAGTGCGCGCGCGCGCGCGTGTGTGTGTGTGTGTGTGTGTGTGTGTGTAAATCCAGGAACTGAACAGGCAGCAACTTCAGCTGCCCACAGTTAAAATGGCTGCAGCCATACTCAGTGGAGGGAGATTTCTGCAGCATATTTGGCAAGTACAGAATCACTGTATGTATGAATGGCAAAGATGTTTTTTATTACAAATTATGTGAGCAGACTGCAGTTCCTCTTTAAGCTTATATTGGACTGCAAGAAAAACTACTGCTTGTGTTGCTATTACAATGCTAATGTTATAAAATGAAAGTGTATGCTTTGGCTATAGAACTCCTATAAAAAAAACAAGCAGACAAACAAGCAATCACAAAATAAATGGACACTAGACCACCCTTAGACACTGGAACTGATGGCTAGCACTACATGCAGGAGGAACCAACAAAGGAGCAGAATAGAGTGTCAACCACTAGACATACCACGGGCCACTCCTACAATCCATGCAGCTCCAAGATCCACACAACCATAACTACAACTCATCATCCCTATAGACCATGTGCACAACACTAAAGTCATTGAATGACTCCCATAATAATACTATTATAGTAAAGGAGTAACCACTTTTATATTTACTCAGGAAATGACCTTCCCAGTATCAACCATTACTAAATAGTAAAATCATCCATTTATTAAAGCACATAAACAAACTTTGGGCCATACCAATACTCTGAGTGTAAAACATCCCTAACTTTGCAGCTGTCAGTTCGATTTAGGACTAATGGGTCAAGTTTAGGGGTACAGCAAATTTCTCTCTTTCTTTACTGAATAAAAATAGGATTTTTTATAACAGCTTACCTGTAAAATCCTTTTCTTTTGATGTACATCATGGGACACAGAGCCTCAGTAATTACTGATGGGTTATAGGGTATCACTAGGTGATTAGACACTGGTCACACCCTAGACAGGAAGTTCAACCCTCTATATAACCCCTCCCCTTCTTGGGGATACCTCAGTTTTGTAGCAAAGCAATATAAGTGTATTAGAAGGGGGGCGGGACCTCTGTGTCCCGTGATGTACATCAAAAGAAAAGGATTTTACAGGTAAGCTGTTATAAAAAATCCTATTTTCTTTCTCGTACATCACGGGACACAGAGCCTCAGTAATTACTGATGGGACGTCCCAGAGCAATGCTATTTGAGGGGGGGGGGGGGACCACACAAATAGGGTGTAATCAGACCTGAGGACCTCGTACTGCTGCCTGCAGCACACTACGCCCAAAGGCGATATCCTCATGCCTTCCCACATCCACCTGATAAAATCTGGTGAATGTATGGACTGAAGACCAGGTTGCGGCCTTGCAGATTTGAGCCATAGAGGCCCGGTGATGCACCGCCCAAGAAGCACTAATAGTCCTTGTAGAGAGTGCCTGATTTGAAAAGGTGGAATTTTCTGTTTCAAACCATAAGCTTAAATAATCATTTGTCAAATCCATTTTGAAATGGTAGACTTTGACGCTGCCTGTCCTTTATTGGGACCTTCTGGCAGTACGAACAAAACATCCGTTTTGCGAATTTGAGCAGTTGCTTCCAGATAGGCCTTGACTGCTCTTACTATATCCAAAGAATGTAGTGACCTTTCTTCCGTAGAACAGGGATCTGGAAAAAAAGGAAGGTTCAAAAGGCTGTTTCTGTAAAACTGACAGAACCAAATTCAAGTCCCAGGGGTTTAGGGGCGCCCTAACCGGAGGATTAGGATGCGTTACCCCCTGTATAAAGCTTCGGACTAAAGAATGCGAAGCAAGCGGCCGTTGAAATAATACTGACAAGGCCCAGACCTGGCCCTTGATGGTACTCAAGGCCAGCTTCATTTCTAATCCCATTTGTAGAAAGTCAAGAATTCTACTATGACATATTTTCTGGGATGCCAAGCCCTGGATACACACTAGGAGATCTAAGCTTTCCAGACTCTTATGATAAATCATTCTGGAAGCTGGCTTTCTTGCATTGATATAAAATCACAGGAACTGAAAGCCCACGATTCTTCCGAACGTGGGTTTCAATAGCCAGACCCTCAAATTTAGCGTTTGTAAGGCAGGCTGGAACACTGGACCTTGGGATAGCAGGTCTGGACGTGACGGTAGGGTCCACGGGGGACCTAGTGCCATCTTTACTATTTCTGCATACCAAGCTCTTCTGGGCCACCAGAAGTACCGACTTCCTTTCCTGTGCGAAGAAGTCGTGGCAGTAGCAGAATAGGAGGAAATGTATAAATCTGGGAGAATTGATGCCATGGAGTCACCAACGCATCTGTCCCACATGCAAGAGGATCTCTTGTTCTTGACACAAAGTTTATCAATCTTGTAGTTGAACCTGGATGCAAAGAGGTCTACATCCGGAACCCCCCATCTTTGGTATATGGCCAAGAAGACGTCGGGGTGAAGAGACCATTCCCCTGGGGATAACTGGCGGCGACTTCAAGTAGTCCGTCTGCCAGTCCTCTAATCCCGGAATGAAGATTGCCGATATGCACGGCACATGCTTCTGCCCTGATTAAGATCTGGTTTACTTCTCCTTGGGCTGCACGACTCCTGGTGCCTCCCTGGTGATTGATATAAGCCGCTGCTGTGGCATTCGGACTGGATCCTGACAGGGCAAACCTGTAACCTGAGTGTCCAGGCCTTTAGGGCTAGATACGCCGCATGGATCTCTAGAATGTTGATGGGTAAGGTCCTTCTGTTTTGGACCATCTCCCTTGGACAGTCAACTGTTCCAGGACTGCTCCCCAACCCGAAAGACTGGCATTTGTTGTTACCACTGTCCAGGCAACTGGAAAAAGGGGTTTCCCCTTTTGCAGATTTTGGGGTATCAACCACCAACTGAGGCTCTGACGCACTGTAGGAGACAGACGCATCAGGAAATCCAGTGTCTGAACCTCCTTGTTCCAGGCAGACAGGATGCTGTTTTGCAGCAGTCTCGAATGAAACTGAACATAGGGACTGCTTTGACTGAAGCCACCATCTTCCCCAGTAGCCTCATACAAAGACGAATAGGAGGATCTTTCTTTGCCCTGACTACCTGAATCAGTTCTTTAATGGTAATGATCTTTGCCTGGGGTAAAATACCCTCTTCTGGGCTGTATCTATGACCAGACCGAAATACTCTAGTCTTCTCACTGGTTTCAAAGAAGACTTCTCTGAGTTAAGGAGCCAACCTAGGTATTGCAGGTAGTTGACTGTGGTGACCAAGCTTTGGTCCAAGCGGGCTACCGAGCGGTCTATCAAGACTCGGTCGTCTAGGTATGCTATTACCGTTATACCTAGGCCCTTCATCTGGCCAGCGGAGGGGCCAAGATCATTGTAAACACCCGAGGTGCAGTAGCTAGCCCGAAAGGCAGAGCTATAAACTGAAAGTGGCGTTTTTCTGCTTTGAAACGCAGGTACTTTTGATGAGCAGGGAAAATAGGTACATGCAGGTATGTGTCCTTGATGTCTATTGACGCCAGAAATTCTCCTTCTTGTAGGATGGAGACTACCGATTGGATCGATTCCATGCGAAAGGATCGTATCGTTAGGAATCAGTTTAGATCCTTGAGATCTAAAATGGGTCTGACATCTCCATTTGGGTTTTGGAACCCTGAAAAGGTTTGAATAAAACCCCAATCCCTGCTTTTGTGTAGGAAACAACCACGATAACTTTTTTGCGACAATAGTCGCTCCACTGTTGGAAGAGAGACTTCTTTTTCTCTGGGTATCTGGGAACATTTGATCTGAGGAAGCAAGGAGAGGGGAATACTCGGAACTCTAGTTTGTAACTTAGAGTTAATGTGGACATCACCCATCTGTCCTGGAAATCCTCCTACCAAAGCCTTGAGAACTGTAGCAGTCTTTCCCCCACCCGAGCGAGCGGGGGCACTCCTTCATAAAGAGGCTTTTTAGCATCTTGTCTAGTAGGCTTCCTCCCACAGGACTTCTTTTGTCCCTGGGTCGACTCTAAGATTTATTTATTGAGCCTGACAGAGGAGGCCGTCGCGACTGCCTGGAGGCTGATGCCCCTGGCACTGGGAACAGAGCCTGTTTTAAAAGAAGGACGTATACCAAATCCTCTCCGAACAGCCTTGCACCCTGACATGGTGATTCGGCTGAAATTTTTCAACTATAAGATTCTACGCATATGTACCAACCCAAGTGCAAAGCGAAAGGTTTGGATGATAGAATCTCTAATTGCGTCAACAGCAAACACAAAACCGTGGTAGGTTGGCAAACCCCCGGGCTTGCTGTTCAGGTAAAACTTTGAGGACCTGTTTAACATGGTCTCTCAAGTATTGACAGATTGATTGCTGCCACTGCAGGTCGAGCTATTAGGACCTTGCCAAGAAGAAAACACCTTTCAACAGGAATTCCAATAACTTATCAGTTGGATCCCTAGGTATCTGGGTGTTGTCGACAAAACAAGCCAAACAAGCCAGACTTATTTACGGAGGAATGGCGGCGTCAACTGCCGGTATACCCCCCATCTTAGTAAATTTTTCCTCCATAGGATAAAGTGTTGCAAAAACTTTTTTAGGCGGAAAAAAATGTTTATCTGGGTGATCCCACTCAGAATAAATAAGCTTTCTCAGTAACCATAAACAGAAAAGCATGTGTAGTTTGAGGAGGCTTCAGTGAACCCAAACCAAAAGGAGGGTTCTTTAACTGACTCAGATACGGGCAACTTAAATGTGGAGCGGACCAATTCAGCCAAAATTCTAACACCTTCTCATCCTGAGAAGCTGAAAAGGGCCCTTCTCCACTTGATTCCTCAGAAGAGGAATCATCAGTCCCATTCCGATCCTCTGAAGGGGATTCTTCTCCTTTTTCCCAGAGTTCCACTGCCTGAGGGTAACAGAGGAAGACCTATTGCGTTTTCTTCCACTGAGTGAAGATGTGATTAAGGCCATTAATCTTTCCTCTAGTCCATTAATGGTTGAGGAAAAAACCTCCTGCGTAATATAAACAGGGGCTGAAGTGCCAGAAGCAGATGCAGCCCCTGACCCCGACGGCTCTCCCTGACCGGCCATCCCAGATCCTTCAGGGAGGGAAGGCGCTGCAGAAGGGGGGTCCTCAGTGCCTGAGGGAGATCCCCTAGAGCCTCTGGTTTTTGGGGTATTTGTACCTCTTCTACCCATAGTGCAAGGCAACAAGGTGGCGGTATCACACAAATAAAACACTGACTGCTGGGCGATGTAGTACAGCAACTGCCGCTGCTACCAATGCCTAATCAAATGTTTCTAAGCAAATGCTGCCTGGGAGAATGCCTGTGTCCCACCTTACATGCGACCGTCAGCTCTGTGTCCCTCCATAGGCTGTGTGCACCTGGAAAAGTGTGCTTTTTGTAGCCTGTGCAGCCGGCGATGTGGGCGTCTAGGCACGCCGGACGTTGCACTAACGCTCCGCCCCCCCCCCCCCGACCTCCCCCCCCGCTCCCTTCTCGTTTTTTTAAAAAAAAAGTTTGCTTTCCCGCGAGAACCGCCCTCCGGGACAAGCATGGAGGAAGGAGAGAGGCCGGCAGATGATGGGATCTGCCAATAGTAATGGTGGCGGCGGCAGTAGTACGGAAGACTACCGCCTTTCAGACCACCGTGGCCCCCCTAATTTTTTGGGGGAATATCTCTGAGGAAAGAGCCCCCCATCCCATCCTACCTGGAGCTTCGGCTGGAGGAGCTGTGCAGCGTGAACACTGAGACAGACAAATCAAGCATGTGAAGGTATGTGCTCTTGGCAGCCACGGTGGCGACAATAGGCATAGCATACATTTACTTAAAGGAGAAACCTACTAGAATTTAAAAAATTCTGAGTAATCTCCCTTACCTTATCCAGCTGCAGGGTTCTGTTATACAGACCCAATCTTCACCTCTCACGGTGGGCTACGTATGAAAACCTTCAGAGACTGGGGCCCCCTATGAATAGGGGGATCCGCAGTTCTGGGCCTGTAAAGCACCCTGCCAAGAATAAGGCCAGAAAAACCAAATTCTGAAATGCGGGGTCCAGCTCTCTAAAAAGAGAAGCGTTACAGGTAAAACCTAGTTTCTTCGGACACGAGGCCCGGGTACCATCCAATTCGGCCTAAAAGGACACCTTGAGATGGATCCGGTCTGCATGGCTTGCCCCAGTATAGGATATAGGATATTCCCTTTGGAGCTCAGCACAGCACATCTTTACATGTGACCAACACCTAACACACTGGCGAAAAAACTGAGGTATCCCCAGGAAGGGGAGGGGTTATATAGGGGGTTAAACTTCCTGTCTAGGGTGTGACCAGTGTCCAATCACCTAGTGATACCCTATAACTCATCAGAAATTACTGAGGCTCGGTGTCCCGTGATGTACGAGAAAGAAATGTAAAGAATGAATGAACCAGAATTTTTGCAGTTTGTATATGCTGTGTAAAAAGTGTATTTTCTTCCAACTTAAAGTGACTGTAAAGTCTTTTTTTTTTTTTAACCACCTTATGGGGCATTTTCACCCCCTTTCCTGCCCAGGCCAATTTTCAGCGCTGTAACATTTTGAATGACAATAGTGCGGTCATGCAACACTGTACCCAAATGATCCAGGCCCTTCGGTCTGGTATGGATTTTAAGGGGAACTCCCACGCTGAAAAAACTGCATGCGGGTCCCCCCCCACCAAAATCCATACCAGACCCTTATCCGAGCACACAGCCCAGCAGGTCAGGAAAGGGTGTGGGGACGAGCGCCCGCAATCCTGAACCTTACCAGGCCGCATGCCCTCAACATGGGGGGGGGGGGTGCTTTGGGGACAAGGGCCTCTTCCTGACAACCCTGGCCGTTGGTTTAGGGGTCTGTGGGCGGGGAGCTTATCGGAATCTGGAAGTACCCTTTAACGAGGGGGTCCCCAGATCCCGGCCCCCCACCCTATGTGAATGAGTATCAGGTACATTGTACCCCTACCCATTCACATAAAAAAAAGTGTCAAAAATAAAACAAAGTACACAGATTTTTAACCACTTCAGCCCCGGAAGATTTGGATGCTCAAAGACCAGGCCATTTTTTATAAACAAAAAAAGAATGACAAGTTTGAAAAAAAAAAAAACACAATTTTTTTACTTTTTGCTGTAATAAATATCCCAATTTTTAAAAAAAAAAAACTAATTTTTTCCTCAGTTTAGGCCGATATGGATTTTCCTACATATTTTTGGTAAAAGAAAAAACGTAATAAGCCTATATTGATTGGTATGCGCAAAAGTTAGTGTCTACAAAACAGGTTATTGATTTATGGCATTTTTCTTATTTTTTTTTACTAGTAATGTCGGCGATCCGCGATTTTTACTGTGACATTGCAGGGGACAGATCGGACATTTTTGACAATATTTTGGGACTTTTGACATTTATACAGCAATCAGTGCTATAAAAATGCACTGATTACTGTATAAATGTCACTGGCAGAGAAGGAGTTAACACTAGGGGGCGATCAAAGGGTTAAATGTGTTACCTAGGGAGTGATTCTAACTGTGGGGGGATGGGGCTGACTAGGGGAGGAGACCGATCAGTGTTCCTATATACTAGGAACACACGATCTGTCTCCTCTCCCCTGACAGGATGTGGATCTGTGTGTTTACATACACAGATCCACGTTCCTTCTCTGTCACGAGCGATCTCGGGCGCCCAGCAGACATCACAGCCGCCGGACGCGCACATCGGCTCCTCTGTGACACAGCGGGCGCGCCCCCTATGCCACCAGGAAGCCAAGGAGATCATATGACAATATGGAGATCCCATCTGCGAATGTCCTATGACAATGGGAAGGATGTGAAGTGGTTAAATGATAAACATGTTATACTTGTCTGCTCTGTGCAGTTGGTTTTGCACAGGGCAGTCCAGATCCTCCTCTTCTCGGGTCCCTCTTTGCTACTCCTATGCTCCTTTGCTGCTTGCTATGGGGGCACCCGAGCCAAGTCAAAGCTTTGTGTGTCCATTCAGACATGGAGCTGCCATTCGGCCCCACCCCCTCTCTCTCCTGATTGGCTAACTGACTTTGATTGACAGCCGCCGGAGCCAATGATGCTGCTGCTGTCCCACAGGTGTCTGATGGGGCTCAGGTAAGTATTAGGGGGTGCCGGGGAAGCTGCTACACACAGAAGGCTTTTTATCTTAATGCATAGGATGCATTAAGATAAAAAAAATCTTCTGACTTTAAAACTCCTTTAAAGTGGAAGTTTACTCAAAACCTAAACGCTAAACCTACTCTCACCCACATTCTAAGCTAAATCTAACTAACTCTGTAAAGAAAAAAAATTGCTATACTTACCTGTTCTGCAGCCGCTCCAGTCCCAGCAGTGGCTTCAGTGTGTAGGAGAGGCAGCCTGTCGGAAGTGGACTGGGATGACATCACGCACACTTCGCTGACTTTTGCAGCTATACACGAGCAGACGGCTTGCTGAAAATTTAATCTGTGTTGCATACAATCTGTGTTGATTACGTGGAGGTAATTCTTACTACCTTTATTAACGGATTACTGTTTTATAGTAATAGCACTATGGCAGTTTATTTTTTTAAATCCTTTGAGCAACACACTGGGATTCGTTGTCGAGTGAAAACCGCTTTTTATTAGATGACCAGCTCTTCCTGTCATAACACATGCGCATATGACCATTATAACTTATGGTCCAACACATTCGGTAAGGCGTATGCCTAGTGTCTCTTGCTTGTGGTGGTTCCTTTTCTCATCTGCATTGTACAGTGCACTTTTTGGATGGTTGGAAGCCAGTTTAATCTATTTAATCACTTAAGGACTAGCCTCGTTTTGGAATTTAGGTGTTTACGTTTATGTTTAAAACGTTTTTTTTTGCTAGAAAATTACTTAGAACCCCCAAACATTAAATATTTTTTTTCTCTAACACCCAAGAGAATAAAATGGCGGTCATTGCTATACTTTTTTTCACACCGTATTTGCGCAGCGGTCTTACAAGCACGCTTTTTTTGGGAAAAATTCACTTTTTTGAATAAAAAAATAGATAACAGTAAAGTTAGCCCAATTTTTTTTTTTATATTGTCAAATATAATGTGACACCGAGTAAATTGATACCCAACATATGTCAGGCTTCAAAACTGCGCCAGGTCGTGGAATGGCGTCAAACTTTTACTCTCAAAAATCTCCATAGGCGATGTTTAAAAAATTCTACAGGTTGCATGTTTTGCGTTACAGAGGGGGTCTAGGGCTAGAATTATTGCTCTCGCTCTACCGATCGCGGTGATACCTCACATGTGTGGGTTGACCACCGTTTTCATATGCAGGCGCTAATCACGTACGCTTCTGCGCGCGAGCTTATTTATTTTATATGATTTTATTTATTTTTACACTGTAAAAAAATTGTGTCACTTTTATTCTTATTACAAGGAATGTAAACATCCCTTGTAATAAAAAAATGCATGACAGGTCCTCTTAAATATGAGATCTGGGGTCAAAAATACCTCAGATCTTATATTTACACTAAAATGCAATAAAAAAAAAAAAGTAATTTAAAAAAATAACATTGAAAAAATATGCCTTTAAGACGTTGCCATCAGATATCAAACGTCATAAAAGAGAGAGGGAGCCCAATAGTGTGATACTGTATCAAATTATTTATTGCATAAACATATGGAAGGGTACTCACATTCACCTGGAATAATACAAACATGTGTTGCTGACACCAGCGCCTGTAGCCAGAAGTGATGCAAGGACGTATGCTGACTCCGCCCTACGCGTTTCGTCACTCTGACATCTGGCGCATCCAGATGACGTCAAATACAGTATCACGCTATTGGGCTCCCTCTCTCTTTTATGACGTTTGGTATATGATGGGAACTCTTCCTAATCACCACCAAGGACGAGATAAATCCTAAATTGCTACACAGTGGCATATACTGTGGATGCCTCAGACCCCAGGAGGGTGAGAAGTTTCTGGTGAGTACAGCTATAATAGGAGCACAAATAAAGCACGCATGGTGTGATCACCCACTGGAAAGTGAAATAGATCAAAAGTTGATTTCCTCACTGGCACAAGAGCACTTTATTGATTTTATATAATTTTGGACTATTGTTATTTATTAATCAATACTGGCATAAGATCAATAGTTGTTTTTTTTACTGGCACAAGAGCACTTTATTGATCTTCTATAATTTTGGACTGTTATTGATCAGCTAATATTGTTATTTTGGAATTTTACATGTTGGGGGATCTATTCAGTTTTACGTGTTTATTCTACTTAACATTTGTCTTTGAATTATTGATTTTTGATTATATTGGTCTATGGGATAAATAGAGTCACGGTGAATTGTGTTTAATTCATGACATATGTTTTTAACAATGTTCACAGAATGTGACATATCCAAATATATATATATATTGTAACATCGGGGGTTGGTTTAGCTTAAAGGTAGAGCTTACCAGTGAGCTGAGTCCACGCCAGATATGCAGTTTTAAAGGGCTTGTCAGCCCACTTTTATTAAAGAAAGAAAATGTCCGATAACAGAAGTGTTGCCCACACAGGGGTTTCAGCTTTCCACAGCAACAATGTAAGTTCAATCAGAAATACCAAGCCACCTGGCTCTCTTTAGCAGCACTGCTGCTCAAACTTATGCTTCAGCCCTCTCGGCTCTATAACAGATTTCCTGTACACATGCTTCAGCCCTCTCGGCTCTATAACAGATTTCCTGTACACATGCTTCAGCCCTCTCGGCTCTATAACAGATTTCCTGTACACATGCTTCAGCCCTCTCGGCTCTATAACAGATTTCCTGTACACCCAGTACCTCAGCACTCTTTTCCAGCCCACAGGCTTGAACCCTCTGTCTACTCTGACAGACCTGTGCAGACATGCACACTTCTCCCTTGCTTGCCTGGACTCCTCGGGAGGGTGGAGCCCAGAACTATGGTCAGGTGTCTACAAATAGCCCAACACACACCTGACCAGTCAATCTGCTGGTGGATCTCAAAACCTGGAGAAAGCTGCAAAAGCAGTTTTCTCCAGTCCACAATTATGCTCTGAAGCCTTGCCTCAAGCAAATGTGCATACCCTATGTCCACTTTAACCCCATTTTTATAGCGACAGGGACTCTCACTATTACATATCCCCCCCCTTTGTTTCGATCCGGAGGGAGGAACACCAGCACCCGTCATGGTTGGGACACCTCTGTGCTGGCTGTCAGCCACGTAGGCCCAACCTTTTTTTCGGGTGCGCTTCCAGGTACGTCCCACCCTGGATCTTAACAGGGTCCTACATTTCCCTATACTCAGCCTTCTCCCTCTTCTTTTTGGGTGCCTGGGCTTATTCATCTTTCTAGGGGAAACTCTGCTTTCCCTGATCCTTTCTTTCAACTCACTGACATCAGCTTTAACCTTCACTATAGGTTCTAATATCTTTCTCTGGTTGTCTACAGCAACCACGTCATTATTAACAGCACCAATCATCAGATCACCAATTTTGAGATTCCAACTTCCGATACCACCAGTGCTTTTTTCAGAGTTTGTTAGGACCTGTCCTGAGGAGGGACCACACACAAGCGAGTGACTATGCTCCATGGAACTATCACCAAGCTCCACCTCACCTGCTGTCCAACGCTCCATGGGCGGCTGTCCTAACAAACACAGACCCAAGCACAAATCATTCCTTACTGCGATAATGCCAACTGGTGTACACATTACATTGCTACAGCAACCTTCAGCACTTTCTCCCACAGTGTCTCCGGGTACCTTAACCTGTACCTCTTGGCCAGTGACAGAAAGCATCTCGACTACTGCCGCGTCCATTCTGGGCCCTTCCTTTTCATGAGGTCTAGCAGGTGAGACAGTGTCTGCGCCCTCTACTGACCACTGCTCAGCCGCTCCTCGGACCGCACCAGCAAAGATGTTTTCAGTCACTGCACCAGGCGGAGAGACCTCTGATATCTCCAACAGTTCCCCTGAGCGACCTCCATACCAATCAACAATTGGAAGTACTCTCACCGGGAATCGAGAGATCCTGTGCCAAATGGTTAATAAACATTGGTTCCACCAATTCCACTCTTGGGCAAGGTTTTCCAGCACCGCCTGTATCACCTGGCTCCACCCATTGGTACTACGCAGCACCACCTGGTCCGACCACGATGGAGACACCCAAGTGTACAGTGAGCGTGTTTTTGCCAACTCCAGCATTTCAAGTAAAGTTTCTGTCATTTCAATACATTCCAAGTCTAAATTTGTGACCTCTTTAGGGACCTTTCCCTCCTCCGAGACATGGAGGGGCTCATCCACTGTAGTCTGAGAGGTTGAGACCTTGGAAGAGACCTCCACCTCTTTGGAGGTACTCACCATCACTGCCTGTTGCTCCCCTGGAGCACTGTCAGCCACATGTCTCCTCTTCCCCTCCAACTCAACAATGAGCCTCTGCAGGTCAACAATAGTCACATTGTCACCTTGACACTTGCTATTACTTAGTTGCTGGGTTGTGGACAACCCATCTGCCATGCCTGCGCCCAGAACCGTTCCTTCAGACTGGAGGGCCTCAGTCTTTACAGGGGCTAGTGTACCCATGAGCATCGGCCATTCTGTGACCCCTCCAATGGGCATAGCAGGTGTTCTGTCCACACCTTTGTTACACATCATTGTTTCGTAAGTCTTTGTCACTTGGTCTAGCGCTGCAAGTGTTTCCTTGCACCAATCATCCCAGTCCCTTGTGGTTCCATCACCAGTGCTCCACAGCACTGCATCAACTGCTCTAGAAGGCCCCACAGGAACCTGGGATTCACTAGCCAAAACAGCACACTTGTCACTTCTACCTACCTCACATTGTGACAATATTTTTTTACTCGCATCAACTTGAGAAATTGCATCCTCAACCAAGGCAATGTGCAATGCCTTATTTTGACCACCTTGCTCTGGTGGCGCTACAAACACATCTAGCTTTGAACTCTCAGCTTTTACAGGCTGAATTAACCCCTTGCCAACTGGGCTACACTTAGGGTTGTCAGGTTGTGCCCACACACACTCACTGTGTGACTCAGTCCAACCTTGTTCCACCAGAGTAGGACCAGAACCATCCTGGACAGACTCTGGCTTCATCACATGGAGACCCCCTGAGACCTCCATGGACAATCCTATGCCTCCGCCTGTCACGTGAGATCTACTCTCATCATTGGTAGTGAACACATTACCAACCTCACTCTCAGATATGACATTACAAGAAATACATGTTTCAATGTCATTACAATCCACATCACTTTTACCCATAGTAACACTTTTGTCAAAACAATCATTAGCCTTTTCATTGCATGTAGACACAACTGCCGTTTTTATGGGTTGTCTATGAGCCACCATAACCTCTGAGTGACTCTTCACAGCGCCTGCTCTCTGTAAAGGGGCACTCTTACCTATTTGGGCAGCTCCATAGCTGACCTGGGAAACTCTCTGCTCCGTCACTGCGAGCTCCTTGGAAGTTTCCCTGGGCAACCCTGCAGCACCTGTAACTAGGGAACATGGCACCAACACTGTTTTGGTCACCCCTAGCTCAATTTTTCCAGCCATCTGCTGGATTATAGCAGGCACTTGCAGAGTCCCCATGTCCTTTCCAGTCTTTAGCCCTGCAGCTACTTGGGCTTTACGCTGTGCCTCCCCACTGCTCTGGGTAGCACACTGCAGCAAGTCTATGTCCATTTGTACTGCGGATCTCCCCACTGGACATACTCCCACTTCACCGGGTTCAGCATCATAAACTAAAACAGTCTTACCAGTTCCTGCAGCTGGTGTCATAGCCTTCACTTGAGTGCGATGTCTTTCATCTGTGGTGTCTCCACAGGCTGACGCCCCCATGTGGTCACGGAGCAATACTGCAGCCTTTCTAGACCCACTGATGCCCCCTGTAGGCAACACACGATTCCTGTTGCTAGGGATAACAGCAGACTTGCACTCCAAAACTGGTTGGCTATACCTCATGCAGGATGTAGACTGTTGCACCCTCCTTTCTGGGCTGACCACTTTCCCTAAGCGGCCATGACACGAAACTTTGCATTTCTCTGCATTTCCAAAATCTTGGTCTTCCGGTGACACCTCTCCCATCCTGGAGCATTGCTGGTGGCCCATGATACGCTGGAACACTCCTCTAAGAAGAATTTCCTCTTTAAACTTGCAGTAGTCATCCTGTTCCCAATCCATTAAATGGTAAACCGACCGGAACTCTATCCGTAACAAGGGTTGCAGCAATTTTGGCCACCGATCCCTAGGCCATTTTCTCCTTACAGCAACTTTTTCAAATTTTTTCAGGAATTCCCCAACCTCCTCTGTAGGTAGCATGGGTTGCACATAGTCAGAGGCCACAATCTCAGCCCCTTGCACTGCGCCCCACTCTTTGCGATTCCGCTTGAACCATTCATTTACTGCATCGCACATCACTAGGCCTTCTGGACTGGCCCTCCTAGGTGGCGACATCTTCTCAGGCCACGCTGAGCTCACTTCCACCACACTTTTGCGCTTTCCAGCAAAAAAAAAAAATGAAGCACTGTTACTTTAAAGCAAGTTGCTTTTCACTTCATGCAAGATTTCCTCACCTGCACAGTGCACACACAGATTGTGCTGTCTCATGCACACAAACAGTTCATAGCAGAAAAAAAATAAGTTTGACTTTTCATTCACAGGTACACCACCTGCAACACGCAATGCCTTTTGCCTGGCTGCACTTCCACACACAGCCAATAGTTCCTGACTTGAACTCACTGTGGAGCAAGGACCCGGATTCCACCGTCTTCTGCCCGCATTCTCCACCACTTGTAACATCGGGGGTTGGTTTAGCTTAAAGGTAGAGCTTACCAGTGAGCTGAGTCCACGCCAGATATGCAGTTTTAAGGGCTTGTCAGCCCACTTTTATTAAAGAAAGAAAATGTCCGATAACAGAAGTGTTGCCCACACAGGGGTTTCAGCTTTCCACAGCAACAATGTAAGTTCAATCAGAAATACCAAGCCACCTGGCTCTCTTTAGCAGCACTGCTGCTCAAACTTATGCTTCAGCCCTCTCGGCTCTATAACAGATTTCCTGTACACATGCTTCAGCCCTCTCGGCTCTATAACAGATTTCCTGTACACATGCTTCAGCCCTCTCGGCTCTATAACAGATTTCCTGTACACATGCTTCAGCCCTCTCGGCTCTATAACAGATTTCCTGTACACCCAGTACCTCAGCACTCTTTTCCAGCCCACAGGCTTGAACCCTCTGTCTACTCTGACAGACCTGTGCAGACATGCACACTTCTCCCTTGCTTGCCTGGACTCCTCGGGAGGGTGGAGCCCAGAACTATGGTCAGGTGTCTACAAATAGCCCAACACACACCTGACCAGTCAATCTGCTGGTGGATCTCAAAACCTGGAGAAAGCTGCAAAAGCAGTTTTCTCCAGTCCACAATTATGCTCTGAAGCCTTGCCTCAAGCAAATGTGCATACCCTATGTCCACTTTAACCCCATTTTTATAGCGACAGGGACTCTCACTATTACAATATATATATATATACATATACATATACATATACATACACACACACACACACACACACACACACATATAAACACATATAAACACTTTATTTTTAGACCACAGATTTGCACTATATACACTTGGAGTATCAATTACTCAACACATTAGTAGTATATCATCGGTTTGGTTCATATTGTATCACTTATATTCAATGTATCTAAAAATTTTTTCACTATCACGTCCATAGGTAAAAAAAAAAAAAAGAGACCATACTGTTTGCAAATAGTAGTTCATATTATTTACCCTTTAATCGGGGTTTAATTAGAAGCACTTACCACCAGGTACATATTAGAACAGTACCACTTATATTTTGTTTCCTTTTTTTTCTCTCATTGATTTACCTCACTAATTGGTAGTAGCAACGGTTTTATTAGCATTCCTTTTAATTTCAACCCTTCAATTGGAAACACCTGCCATCAGGAACATATAAAACGAGAAGAGAGCCATATCTACTTTGTTTTCTTTTTCATTAATTTAATCCACCTAGTGGTAGTAATTGGTAGAGGCAGCAGTTCCATTAATTATTATACATTATTTCCCAGTCCCAACCCTTGAGCTAGTACTTATTCCTTTGCGCGGAAACATTCAATTTTCTTTGCAAGTTATATGTACTTTCATGTATAGATTTGTAGATCTGTATTTCTACAGGCTGTTTTTTATGCACAATCATTATTGCACGTTTTCAATTTATGTTTATACGTTTATATAGTATTAGCGCTGCTTACAATTTATTCACATTAGTGAATAAACTTCCACTTTAATCCAAAACTGAAGCTCTCTCTAATACCGTTCCTTTCTTCGAAGCATAGCTACTTTCTTACAATGTGCGCCACATCATTCCGTGAAGTTAACATGCCACCAGCTGGGATGTTTTTGTTCAACTCCTGTTCACTTTCCTTTTCCACCCACCTCTAACCTCAATTAAAGCTTTAGCATAGAGACAAGCCTTGGTCATTGAATTTCTTTTCTTTTATCCTATAATGCATCCAGCCTCCTCACTGCGAGTTAACTGAAATAAGAGAAGGTCTATGTGGAATGTTTAAAGTTTTTTTTTTTTTTTTTTTAGTGAAAAAAGTAAAGCTTACAACAAATATGCATGCCTCATGCAGGGATGGAATTCAATCTTCATATCGTTAAAAATATACTATGAATGGTGTTCCGTCTTAATCTTCATACCTGCTCTCGCTGAGAACCTAGTCACCTTCTAACCCACACTTTATTGCTACAATTCCTTTCCTGCAGGTTGCTTTTCTTGATGTGTATGTATATGAAGGCATCCTTTTAGAAATACACCTCTGGCTGCATTATGTAAATCAGTCCACAGCTTTAGACATTCCTTGCACACATGAGATCCATAAGGCCTGGCTGCTTGGCCTTATGGACTTGGCCTACATTGGACTGGTTGCCAAGAGAGGCCTTCCACTTGAGAACCAGAAATTCTCTTAATTGGTAACCAGAACAGTGAAGACCAGTAGCAAAATCAGCAGTGCAGACTTTATCTATCTCCTCAGCTTTGCAGGAAATTCTTGAGGCTTTATTTCAGTTAAAGACTCATTCTTGAAGTGGGCATTCTTGCACTGCAAGTTAAAAGCTCATTAAAGTGAGTACACCCTTAAGTAAAAATGTCCAAATTGGGCCCAATTAGCCATTTTCTCTCCCTAGTGTCATGTGACTCGTTAGTGTTACAAGGTCTCAGGTGTGAATGGGGAGCAGGTGTATTAAATTTGGTGTTATCGCTCTCACTCGCTCATGCTGGTCACTGGAAGTTCAACATGGCACCTCCTGGTAAAGAACTCTCTGAGGATCTGAAAAAAAGAATTGTTGCTCTACATAAAGATGGCCTAGGCTATAAGAAGATTGCCAAGACCCTGAAACTGAGCTGCAGCACGGTGGCCAAGACCATACAGCGGTTTAACAGGACAGGTTCCACTCAGAACAGGCCTCGCCATGGTGAACCAAAGAGGACGAGTGCACGTGCTCAGCGTCATATCCAGAAGATGTCTTTGGGAAATAGACATATGAGTTCTGCCAGCTTTGCTGCAGAGGTTGAAGGGGTCAGCCTGTCAGTGCTCAGATCATACGTCACACACTGCATCAAATTGGTCTGCATGGCTGTCATCCAAAAAGGAAGTCTCTTCTAAAGATAATGCAAAAGAAAGCCCGCAAACAGTTTTCTGAAAACAAACAGACTAAGGACATGGATTTCTGGAACCATGTCCTGTGGTCTGATGAGACCAAGATAAACCTATTTGGTTCAGATGGTGTCAAGAGTGTTTGGAGGCAACCAGGTCAGGAGTACAAAGACAAGTGGGTCTTGCCTACAGTCAAGCATGGTGGTGGGAGTGTCATGGTCTGGAGCTGCATGAGTGCTGCCGGCACTGAGGAGCTACAGTTCGTTGAGGGAACCATGAATGCCAACATGTACTGTGACGTACTGAAGCAGATTATGATCCCATCCCTTCGGAGACTAGGCAGGGTTCCAACATAATGACCCCAAATACACCTCCAAGACGACCACTGCCTTGCTAAAGAAGCTGAGGGTAAAGGTGATGGACTGGCCAAGCATGTCTAAAGACATGCTTGGCCAGACCTAAACCCTATTGAGCATCTGTGGGGCATCCTCAAATGGAAGGCGAAGGAGCACAAGGTCGCTAACATCCACCAGCTCCGTGATGACATCATGGAGGAGTGGAAGAGGACTCCAGTGGCAACCTGTGAAGCTCTGGTGAACTCCACACCTAAGAGGGTTAAGGCAGTGCTGGAAATTAAATGGTGGCCACACACAATATTGAAACTTTGGGCCCAATATGGACAATTTCACTTAAGGGTGTACTCACTTTTGTTGCCAGCGGTTTAGAAAGTAATGGCTGTGTGTTGAGTTATTTTGAGGGGACAGCAAATTTACACTGTTATACAAGCTGTACACTCACTACTTTTCACTGTAGCAAAGTGTCATTTCTTCATTGCTGTCACATGAAAAGATATAATAAAATATTTACAAAAATGTGAGGGGTGTACCCACTTCTGTGAGATACTGTGTGCGTGTATATATCTTTTTCTGAAGTACAAAAAGGTGTACTTCCATCCTAACCTCGCCGTGGCGACGTACGTAATTTCCTCTTCTGCCTCGAGACACCCCCCCCCCACTGCCTTCTGGGACCTGTGTGTGTCCCAGAATATGACGGGGCCATTCAGAAAGCGACTCACGCATGCGCAGTAGGATACCGGCTGTGGAGCCTGAAGGCTCCACTGCCAGGTTCCCTTAGTTGTAATGGCAGTGCCTGCACCCGAGCCAATGGACGAATTGGCTACGGGGGGCTGACATCGCGGGCTCCGTGGATACATAAGTGTCCTTATTAAAGTCAGCAGCTACAGTATTTGTAGCCTCTGACTTTTTAAAAAGCTGGCCATACATAGATATAAAATCATGAGAAAAAAAACTTTATTTTTTGATCTGTTGAATGGCTGTATGTTAACACCATCATTGTTTGTATTGGATTTTTTTTCACATATTATCAATCGTTAACAACATAAATGGTACATTGTTTGTCGACCAATGATCAATGCACATGCGCTGCACATTTTTTCAAACTATTTATGATCGTTTTCTCTACTAATGTTTAGAAAATCGTTCGATTACGCAAAAAAATTCCAACATGACAGGTCTTTCTTTTGGCATAAAAGTTTTCTCGAAATTCGAACGATCGGGCTTATTAAACGCTTTTTCAAATGATTTTCTATCCATGTATTACCAGTTTAAGTGTTGTTTCTGTTTGCGGCTTCCTTCCTCTGCTATCAGTATGAATCACTTCTGACAAGCTTTTCTGACATCAAGAGAAAAAAGGTGACAGAGGGATTTCCAGCACACAGCCTGCGATTGACAGACTCATCTCCGTTCCTCTGATCAGTGTGAAGAGGGGTGTGTCTCTTCCTTCCAATAACTGTCAGAGCTCTCCTCACTGAGCTCTGCAGAGTGTAATTTCAGCTCTCCACCCCCCCCCCCCCTTTTTTTCTGAAAGCTCAGACAAGCTTTATAAATTCTGGACTTCTGAAATAAAGAAAAAACAAATTTTCGGTCTTTTTTTCGTTTATTTAGCAAAAAATAAAAAACCCAGTGGTGATTAAATACCACCAAAAGAAAGCTTCATTTGTGTGGAAAAAAAAAAAAAAAAAGATAAAAAAATAATTTGGGTACAGAGTTGAAAGCTGGAAATAGGCCTGGGCAGGAAGGTGGTAAAAGTGCCTGGTACTGAAGCAGTTAAGTAGCTGTAACCACTCAACAAAGCATTGATGCTGTCAGGTCAAATATTTATTTATGCATTATACACATATAAGTAAATACATGTGCAATGCACGCATTTAAAACCTCTTTATATACATTTCAAGCATTTAGAAAACCAGTTCAATATGTAAATAGCCCATAGAAATGACGACTATCTTTTGGTTCAATACACTTATTGCATAATCTGCAGCATAAGGATTCTTATATTAGATCTTACAGCTACATAGTGTATTTATCAATATTATTCATGTCTTCTTAATGGACCATAAAGTGCTGAAATGGCATTCAAGCTATAAACAGTTATAACATCAGTTTCTCAGTTTTCCCTTTACAGCCAATGAGGTGTTTATTCACAAACAGGATACCATTAACATCACATAGTGTGAAAACCAATATATGCAGCAACAAAGCCCCCATCAAACAGTTTATGATATGCTAGCACAATATTTTAACATGATTCTCTTATTGCTGGCTCCCTACAATGTCTCTTCTAATGACCTACAGGGTGGTTATGTGTGCTCCAATCACTGAATACAAATACTCACAAAATTAGTGATATGTAAATAAAATGCCAGCACACTATTAACTGAAAGGATAAGCTCACCTTTGGGGAAAAGGAATATATGCACATATTTTTGCAGAAAAACAATGTGGTTTTATTATTTTCTCCTCCAGGAGATTGCAACGCATTGCACTCACAATCAGCGGGGGAATGAGGGGGTGCAGGGGCCAGGAACTGGAGCATGGTACACCCTAACTGCCGGTTCACACAGGGGCGACTTGTCAGGCGACCTAGCCGCCTGACAAGTCGCCTCCCGTTCTGTACTACAGAACCGTTCTAATAAAAGCGACGCAAGTCGCTCCGACTTAGAAAAAGGTTCCTGTAGTATTTTTGGGGCGACTTCAGGCGACTTGCATTGACTTCTATACAGAAGTCGTTTTGCAAGTTGCTGCCGAAGTCGTGTGCAGGTAGCCTCGGTGATTCGACCTGCAAGTCGTGCCGCCCCTGTGTGAACCGGCACTAAATGTGTGTGTAATGTGTAAGATGCTGCAAAAAGGTGAACTTAGACGTTAACCTTTAAAATTTTAGGAGGATCAAAATTTTGACACTAGTCCAGTATTAGTATAAGCATCTAAAGTGCAGGATTATTAATAAAAAGAATAAAAAAATGATCAGTATTCATTATCCTAATATACGCATAAAGGACATCCTTATTACATTAACCACTTACTTACTGGGCACCTAAAACCCCCTCCTGCCCAGACCAATTTTATGCTTTTAGCGCTGTCACTCTTTGAATGAAAATTGCGCGGTCATACAACACTGTACCCAAATGAAATTTTTATCATTTTTTTCCCACAAATAGAGCTTTCTTTTGGTGGTATTTGATTACCTCTGGGTTTTTTATTTTTTGTTAAAAATTTTTAAAAAGACCGAAATAAAAAAAAAAAAAATACAAAACCGTTTTATATTTTGTTAATAAATTTTGCAAACAGGTAATTTTTCTCCTTCATTGATGTGCGGTGATGAGGCTACACTAATGGGCACTGAAAAGGTGGCACTGATGGGCACTGATGAGGTGGCACTGATTGGCACCACTGGTAGGCATTGATAGGTGGCACTCGTGGGCATTGATGGTGGGCACTGATTCGTGGCACTGATTTGTGGCACTGGCAGGCGGTACTGGTGGGCACATATGAGGCAGCTTTGACTCTTCCTCTTCAGGACTGATGTCCCTTTAACAGAAGCCAGTGATAGGCTTTTTTTTTTCCTCACGCTGTCAGCGTGAGAAGGGAAAACAAAAAACAAAAAAAAAACGATAACTGGTCTTCTGTTTACATGACATGATCAGCTGTTTATTGGCTGACACCTGATCACGTGGTAAGGGGCCGGGATCGGGAGCAGGAGACAGCTACGGGACATAGTGCTTTGAAGAGAGATAAGAAAACACTGCACATATATGTGCCTAGCCCACATTTCATGAATCGGGTTTACATCCACTTTAAAATATGTGTGTTTTAATGTGGCGCTTTGCATACATGGTGTAAAAAAACAAAAGCTAAAATATATAAATAAATCTAATCGTGTTAATTACGATATTTCTCAATATTCCCAATTATTCCTCCATATGAACAAAAAAATTATATGAAAGCTCTACCAAATTATGACAACTACTATTCATAAATTGTACATAAAAATTATATGTAAGACTCCACCAATTCATATACTATATTGTCAAAAGTATTGGGACACCTGCCTTTACACGCACATCAACTTTAATGGCATCCCAGTCTTAGTCCATAGGGTTCAATGTTGAGTTGGCCCACCCTTTGCAGATATAACAGCCTTCAACTCTTCTGGAAAGGCTGTCCACAAGGTTTAGGAGTGAGTCTATGGGAATGTTTGACCATTCTTCCAGAAGCGCATTTGTGAGGTCAGGCACCGATGTTGGACGAGAAGGCCTGGCTCACAGTCTCCGCTCGAAATCATCCCAAAGGTGTTCTATCGGGTTGAGTTCAGGACTCTGTGCAGGCCAATCAAGATCCTTCACCTCAAACTTGCTCATCCATGTCTTTATGGATCTTGTTTTGTGCACTGGTCCAAATCATTTGGTGGAGGGGGGATTATGGTGTGGGGTTGATTTTCAGCGGTTTGGTTTGGCCCCTTAGTTCCATTGAAGGGAAATCTTAAGGCGGCAGCAAACCAAGATATTTTGGATAACTTCATTCTCCCAACTTTGTGGAAACAGTTTGGGGATGGCCCCTTCCCGTTTCAACTTTACTGCGCACCAGTGCACAAAGCAAGGTCCATAAAGACATGGATGAGTAAGTTCGGGGTGGAGGAACTTGACTGGCCTGCAGAGTCTGGACCTCAACCAGATAACACCTTTGGGATAAATTAGAGTGGAGCCTGAGCGCCAGGCCATCTCGTCCAACATGCGCTTCTGGACAGTCTTCACAGAAGAGTTGAAGCTGTTATAGCTGCAAAGGGTGGGCCAATTCAATACTGAACCCTACGGTTTAAGACTGGGATGCCAATAAAGTTCATGTGTGTATAAAGGCAGGCGTCACAATACTTTTGACTATATACATACATACACACACACACACACACACACACACACACACACACACACTATAAAGCAAACATACATAAAAAATATACACCATAATACCAAATGTATTGGTACGCCTGCCGTTACATGAACTTTAAATGACTTTGCCCTGCGACTTGAAATCCGACATGCGTCTGACTTCAATGAACAGGGACCCGACTTTGATCCCCGACAATACCAGGCACTGCCTGATAGGAATCTTTAGGGGGAACTCCACGCCAAAAAAAAAAAAACACCTGGGTTCCCCCACCAAGAGCATAAGAGGCCCTTCGGTCTGGTTGGTTTTTAAGGGGAACCCCCACGCCGAAAAACTACATGCAGGTCCCATCCCCCCCCCAATCCATAATAGACCCTTATCCGAGCGCACAGCCCGGCAGGTCAAAAAAGGGTGTGGGGACGAGCGCCCCCTTATGATGTCACCGCCCGGGGCATTATGGGTGGTGACGTCATAAGGGGCAGGCCTCCGGTGACCCCGCCCCATGCCAATATAAGAATTGGCACACTGCGCACCTAACGTTAGAGTGGGAGAGAGTGTTGAGTCAACATCGGAAAAAGAACAGACGGAGAAGACAGTGGAGAAGACCTGGCAGAGGCAGAAGAATCGAAGAGGGCTAGAAGACATCAGCGGAGAAGATCCGGAGAGGGGAGAAGAACCAGCAGAGGCAGAAGAGCCGGAGAGGGGAGAAGAAGTCGGACGCGATGCCGGAGCTGACAATAAAATTACTTTAAAAACCTGTGTACTAGAGCTACACGATTCTGGCTAAAATTTTTTTGCTTAGAATAAAGATCACGATTCTCACAGTGTAACATCTTCTTTCACATTATACAAAAGAAAATTGGGCTAACTTTACTGTTTATTTATTTTTTATTCATAAAGTGTATTTTTTTTTTTTTTTTTTTTTAATTGTGTTTGAAAAACCGCTGCGCAAATACGGTGTGACATAAAATATTGCAATAACCACCATTTTATTCTCTGCTAGGGTCTATGCTAAAAAAAAAAAAAAAAATGTATCATATTTGCGTGTTCCAAGTAATTTTCTAGCAGAAAATAATGATTTTTACTTGTAAGCAACAAATGTCAGAAAAGGTTTGGTCTTTAAATGGTTAAACTTCCTTCATTTACACACCGGAGTTCTTTCCTTTGATAAAAGAAGGAAAAGATACTTTGCTTCTACTTATTTGTTTGTTGTGATAAAACTTGGCAGGCTGTGAAAACTCCCTTCACTTGTTAGAAAGAATCATGACATGAAAGCGGTTGTATACCCGCTGACATTTTTTTTTTACCCCTGTAAAGCAAAAGGCATAATGAGCTAGTATGCACCGCATACTAGCTCATTATGAAATACTTACCTTAGAACGAGGCGTCGGTATCTTACCTGGTCCACGCCAAGGGAGCTGTCATGTTGCCTCGGCGTGTCTTCCGGCGCTGTGATTGGCTGGAGCCGCGATGTTGTCACTTCCGCGCATGCACGTGGGAGATTTCTTACCCGGCAAGGTCCGGCAGTTGCCGGGCCTTCAGCCGAGAATCCCCTGTGCGCATGCGCCACTGCAGTCAGCAGCTCATAACAAGGGGAATATCTCCTAAACCGTACAGGTTTAGGAGATTTTTTTTTTACCTACAGGTAAGCCTTATTATAAAAAAAAAGACTATAAAACCACTTGAAGGGAAAAAGATTGTGATTTTGATTCTTAGCAATTAAACATGCAGCTCTACTGTGTTTTAGTTGACACTTTTTTTTTTTTTTTAGGTGAATGGGTAGGAGTACAATGTACCCAATACTCATTCACATAGGGTGGGGGGCCGGGATCTGGGGGCCCCCTTGTTAAAAGGGGGCTTCCAGATTCCAATAAGCTCCTCGCTTGCAGACCCCAACAACCAATGGCCAGGGTTGACGGGAAGAGGCCCTTGTCCTCATCAACATGGGGACAAAAGGTGCTTTGATCCCACTTCAGTGATATTCAATGGGCTGAAGTAGTGCAGGGACTACTTTGAAGTTGGCACCACTTGAAGTCGTACTAATATGAATGGTTGTCATTGGAAATCATGGGGAACGACTTGTCATGCAACTTTGGGAAGGCTGTCCACAAGGTTTAGGAGTGTGTCAATGGGAATGCCCTATTACTTTTGGTAATATAGTGTATATCCACCAATTCATATAAATATAAAGTGCATTCAAATCCAATTTTATATATATATAGTGCAGTCCAAACCTACAAAGTGTTCCCAGTACTTGTGCAAATAAATATATCAATTCAATTAATGATGCTATATGCAACTATAAATTAGATTGAAACTTTTGTGCAAAATGTGTCAAAGTACAAAATTAATTCATACACTGTGAACAGTCTCATAGGTAAACCTTTAGCACATGCAATTTCATAAATCATTTGTTCTTTTTATTTTTTCATTCCAGATTTGTGTAACCCGCTAGTATATTTGATAGTATTTATGTGATCACCACATGTTCCACAAATATAGTGTGGATGGCAGCTCACCTCCAAGTTTGATCTATATTTTCATATAGATCAAACAAGCTTGCCAGCACACTTCTTAGTGCTAGGGGGTCTCTCGTGCACCGCCCGTGTATCTTCACGTCTATTACTCATTTCCGCTTGTCTCCCAGATTGAATCATGAATAAGTGAAAAGATTCTCCATAATGTAAAACCGCCATATATTTTTATTTAAAAATAGAACATTTGTACGCTCATATTTTTTATGACCTAAAACAGTGTAGCAAATTCAATATGTTTCTCTATGGAGCGTCTGGTCATGATACGTAGGGAGGAGCCGGGTGACATCACTTCCATGTCACTTCCGGACCAGCTTGCAAAACTCAAATTATCTCTGCTGACAGTTATCAGATTGCACTCTTTTCAGCCATCTCTGAGGATTACAAAACACCTCTCACCTATGTTATGGAGAAACGGAGGTGTGTCTTTAGTTCTGTCCTAGGGTGACAAGACTGCTGCTCCATACAGTACAGTGAGTAAGAACTGTCTCCCTATGACAGGAAGTTACTGGCAGAACTACTCAATGAAAAATAAAATCTTTTGATAGGTTTAGATGTGTTTTAATCTTCTTCCATCCAAACAACTATATTGAATTGAACATTCAGATGATGAAAGGATACGCATAATGTGGTGTTAAGGGATTAGTTTAACAAGAGCCCTACAAACCTCCTTATGCACACAACAAATTCACTGAAAAAGAGGCACTTACCTGCTCTTATCAGTTATTTGCTCTTGCATCATACGCAGCTTGGCGGGGGGAATATAAGCTCCTCCAGTCCGGGTAAGGATGGGATCCAGTTCCTCTTTCTTTTTCTTTACTGGAGGTTCTGCTAAACCCGGATCTTCTGATCTCTGCTCACTATTTCCAGTCGGTGGAGACTTATTGTTCCGTTTTCGGTCAAAGTCTGCTTCTGGGCCTCTTCTTGAGAGGTCTCTTCCCCACTCCCTGTCTGGCTCTCTTCTTGTCCTGTCTCCATCTGGATCTCTTCTTGATCTGTCTCTATCAGAGTCTCTGTCTGGGTCTCTTCTCCATCTGTCTCGCTCAAAGTCCTTATCTGGATCTCGTCTTGATCTGTCTCGTTCATAGTCCTTATCTTTTCTTGATCTGTCCCGCTCAGGGTCTCTCTCCAGATCTTCTTTTCTCGATCTGTCATACTCCCTGTCCCTTACCTTCCATCTACCAAAAAACAAAAAGATGAACAGTAATGTACACTAAACCAGAGAAACAATATATAAACACTTTAAGGAACACAACTTATTTGAACATTTAAATAATTATCCACAGATTTACTCCAAAGACCTTTGTCATAACCAAAATATTAACCTGCATACCCAGGAATACCTAATCCAATCTAATAGCAGAGAAACTAAGAACTATTACAAGGACTGTCTGCTTTGCAAAAGAACAAACACTTGCCTTGTATTCTCTGACCGGTCATTTCTCCCATTTCTTGGCCGATTATCATCATCATCATCATCATCATCATACCGGTCACGATTAGAGTAACCTTTACTATCATATGGAGAGAGTGATCGATCTCTGTCTTGATACCTGCAAGAAATTTTAGTAAGGTAAATAATGAAAGCACTGTACTGCATGCCCCGTAAATCTTCTTCTACCTGAGATCTGACAGTTTTATCATAAAGACGTCTTTCTGAATGCTAGAAACATTAATTTTCAAATGTCACATTGCACTCCATCCCCAGAATTCATAATTAGCATGAAAAAGTAAACATCACATCCTTCTCTTTGACATAAAGGAGAACTCTTCAACCTCATTGGGAATCTTGTCTAAATGATGTATTGGGATGTGTGTTTAAAGAGAAGTTCCAGGCAGAAAACAAAATCAGTGACCTGTTAAGAGTATTCAGGCCACTATGCTGAAGTCAGAACAACATTATCTACAAATTGTAAACAAAACCCTAAGGTTAATGATGCGCAAGGAAATAAGACAAGGTCTATTGAAAATAGTTAAAAGCAGCCAGCACCAAAAGTCTAATACTAAACTCAAACGCAATGTCATGAATAAAGATGCAGCGCTAATATAATAAAATAATGAATTGATCAGAAAGAGAATAATGGTGAAAAAACTCTCAAAGAAGAAAACTAATGCAAATACCACACAAAATTTGCTAACAGTGATGAACAAATAATGAATAAATTGAATATATAATAACCAATGCAAACAAATAATGGTGAAAAGAACTCTCACTAAACAAAACTAAGGCAGGTACCTTATAAATAAAATAAATAATATTATTAATAAATAATAAAAGTGATATGTGATAAAAAATAAACCACATAATTATTGTTATGACATATAATGGAAAAAGAGGAACAATCATTTGCAAATCACTAATGAAAGAAGAGTCCCAATTCCAATAAACACAGTGTAGATGAATAAATCAGTAAAAGTCCATATAGAATGTGAAGATAAAACTCCAAAAAGAAGTGCAACCAGATCTAGTCTCCAAGATAATTCACACCCGAGTGAGTATTAGCGCTCCTTACTGACTACAGATGACCACCATAAGGTAGTCTCACCAGGCACAGGGAAATTCAGCTTTCCCAGGAACCTATTCCAACGTCTGCAGTATGAAACTAAGATCGTGGTACTCTGTTCTCACCTCCCCCTCGATCTTTTCTTCTCCTTCCTCCGCTCCGGTCTGTCCTCAGTCTACACTGATGCTCCTCTCGCCCAGCAATACACGATGCAGGTACCGAATTACCGGGTGCACAGAAGAAGCCACGCCTCCCACGACGATACAGGAAAGCGACTCGCTACACGGTGTTATTAAGCTTTGCCCTTTGCATGCTATAGGGGCAGATGCTGGATAGGGTAGCCTCAAACCACGCCTATTTCATCTCGTCTCTTGGCATGCCCACAGCCGCTGTCACGGCCCACCCAACATTATCTACAATCCTTCCCCACAATGCAGATTAAGCCATACACAGCTCAAATTTCGTCAGATTCCTGCTGAATTGTCAGAAATTCAAACTGTGGGTTACTCTGTTGGCACTACCCAGTTTGACAAAACTTCCATTAAAAGGAGAAGCATGGCCAAAGCTTTTCTTTGGCTGTACTTCTATAGATCACAAGAAGTGCAGTGTCTTCCACCCTCCTGTGACCAGTTTCCAGCAGATAGTGGGCTAAAGCCCACTGTTGGCTGACATCACTCAGCCAGTCCAGTCGGGATTCACCCAGATGGCTAGACAGGCACCACACCGGGAGACTGAGCAAGCCACTCCCTCCTTAGTTCGGCGCTCCAGTGAGCACTGGAGGGGCAAAGCCAAGAGTCGGTGACTGACAGTCACTTCTCTCTGATCAGAGCGGAGAACTCAGCGATCAGCAGTGTTTACTCAGTTCTCAGTGCAGAGGCGGCAGGGGATTGGTGCTGCCTCCACCTACGTGAGTATACATATTTTTTGTGGAAACCCCAAACTTCTTTTTTAAAAAGTTGAAGTAGCTAGGTGGAAAATGTTTGGCCAATGAGATCAGATGCAGTCACTGTTCAGGCAGCAAATGGTGCTGACATTATCTGGAAACAACAGCCAACGGTGCTGATTCCTCCATCCACACTATTTAAGGTGATTTCTCTAGTTAAGCCTCAGGGTGTATGGCTAGCATAAGACCCACTTCTGTGAAGGACTACAGCATCTGTCTGTCAGTAACAAGGGACACCATCTAGCCTCCTGATAATGCAGAGAGAGGGGCAGCTAGAAGAGCAAGTGATAAGGACTAAGGAAGCATCAAGAAAAATTAAGGGACTTCGAACGCTGAGAAGAAGCCAGGAAGACATCCCCATTATGATATCTTCTGAGTGATGGCACAACCTCCAGTCCTCCAAGGGAGAAGATCAGTGCATTAGGATAACTAAGTAATACCAGCTGCAGTTTGTGATCTATAGCAAAAACGTATGACCATGAAGGCAAAGCAACATTAATTACATGCCACATGGATTCCTGAATAAATGGCACCATGGCAAGAGCATCAGAAATAGAGCATCAATGATCTTTCACATTTCATACAGTAGCAGTAAGCAACACAACTACACAAATGCAGTCATGTGTTTCTGCATGTTTTTTCACGCATTACCGTGCATTGCGGTATTCATTTGAATGAACTGCTTACTGCATCTAAAATCGCACCAAAGAAGCGCAGGACTTTTTTTTTATTTAAATCGCACCACACCAAAATGCATAGTACTTTATTACCATGCGTTTTGTCACAGAATTTCTCATGCCCTTCAGCATGCCCCGCTCATCTGCAAAGGAATGCACTTTTTTTATGCACTGCGGAAAAAGCGTGGCTTTGTGTGCATTCCTGCATCTTTACAAATGTGAACCTAACCTATTCTTATTGAAAGGAGAAGTATGGCGAATCCTGGACCTGTAAAAAGCACCCCGCCAGTAAAACATTATGGCCATTGGCCTTAATACCAAAAGTACTAGATCCCGGGGTCCAGCTCTCTAAAAAGAGAAGCGTTACAGGCAAAACCTCGTTTCTTCGGATATGAGGCCCGGATACCATTCAATTCGGCCTAAAAGACACTTTGAATGGATCCAGCTGCATAGCTAGCCCCAGCAAGGATTGCTCCAGAGGAGCTTAGCACAACACATCTTCACTCGTGACAAACACCTTAGACACTGGCGAAAAAACTGAGATACTCCCAGTAGTGGGAGGGGTTATATAGGGAGGCAACTTCCTGTTTAGGGTGTGCCAGTGTCCAGTACCTGAAGGTGGACTATAACCCACATAGTAACTACTATGGCTCTGTGTCCCGTGATGTACGATTAAAGAAAGCTCATTTTGGCTATACTTCGTCTGTAGGTCACAGGAGGGCAGATCATCAGCCTGAAGAAGGAGCGCGTGTGCTCCGAATACGCGCCTGCTGGCCCTGTGTCCCACATCCAGTAATGTCACAGCCCACAGGGAGACAACTGCCAGCTTGACTTGGAGCCTTGGAAACCCCTGCAGCTAGCGAGACAGCAGCAGCACCCCACACCGCTGGCTATCTGGATCAGGACTACACAGCGAGACATCCCTTGTGACTAGCCATTTTAACCCTTACCATGTGAGTTAATTCTTATTTTTATCTTAATAAATTCATCATTAATCATTTTAATATACTGCACTGAGCGCCGCTGTTCTCCACATTATAGTGCAGATCATTCTACCTCCTGTGATCAGTTTTCACCCGACAACGGGATAAAACCCCGCTGACGATTGATGTCAATTTATAGTCGGGATCCACCCAGATGCCTGGACCGGGAGCTGGATCAGCCTCTCAGCAAGCCGCTGAGAGCCTGATCCTGACGGTCCTGCCCACTCCACAGTCCAGCACTCTAGTGAGCACTGGAGGGGCAGAGCAAAAGGCTGGTGATTGACACGACTCTCAGTGAAGACGGAGAACTGAGCAAACAGCGGTCTTTGACCGCTCAATTCTCAGTCTTAGAAGCGGCGGGGGATCAATGCTATATTCTCCTAGGTAAGTATATTTTTTTTTTCTAAAATCTTTTGAAAAAACTTTGAACATATTTCAGTATTGTGGCTGTTGCCTACAAAGATATACCTTATCATGCAGGGCAATAAACACACAGACTATACAAAATAATTAATACTGCATACCTGTCCTCTGGAGAGGAACTTCTTCGACGAGAGCTGTAGGAGTCATGCTTGTCATAACTGGAGGAACTCTGAAATTTTCAGAAAAGATGTCACGATCATTTAGATTGTACACATTTTTGAAAAAAAAAGATCCTTTATATACAAAGAGAAAGAACAGTTTGAAAAAATGTCAAAGCAAATACAAAGATACAGAAAAATAAGTATTATATAAATAATGTGCAATTTACTATGACTTTCCTTAGGCTGTCTGAGATTGAGAAAAGATCTAGAGATTTTGTTAGGGTCTATTCACACTTGTGACATTGTGATGTTTTTACAGGTTACCAGTTTAGAGTTACAGAGGGGATCTTGCGCTAGAATTAGTGTTCTCGCTCTAACGTTCTCTACGATACCTCACGTTCAGGTTGAACTCCGTTTACATATGCGGGACAATTTCCCTTTAAGTTTATAATGTAAATTATGTTTTTTAATGTAAATATTTCTTGTAATAGGAATAGGGCATGACAGGTCCTCTTTACAGAGATCTGGGGTCTATAAGAGAAAAAAAAAAAAACACAAAAACACACAATCTCAGGCCTCCCAACAAAACATCAGTGTTTACATCTACTGGCGCCAGAAGTGACGTCATGATGTCGCTTCCAGGCCTCCGAGGGTCATAGAGATGGCCGGGGACCATCTGATCCACAGTCAGCTCTATGGTAAACCGCTGCCGGCGACGGATTCATTCTCCAGCTCCTCGATCGTACAGGCGAGCCAGGAGAAGCACCAGAGGGCGGCGGGGGGGGGCTGAACAACTGCTATGATTGCTTTTACATTGCAGGGAATTGCCTGCTGAAGACAAAAATCTCCACTTCAACCTAAGAACGTCATATGATGACCAGTTAAGGTTAAGTGGTTAATGCTTACACAAAAAGCAGAAATTACCCATTCACCAGTGCTGCATGATCCTGGATAAAATGAGAATCACAATTTTTTTTGTTTAGAATAAAGATCACAATTCTCAGCGTAACTTCATCATTCACATTATAGAAAAAAAATTAGGTTAATTTTACGGTTTCGTTTTTTTTTTTTAATTCATTGAAGTATATTTTTTCCCAAAAAAATTGCTTTGAAAAGACCGCTGCACACATACAGTGTGACATAAAACCAAATGTTTAAGTTCATGTAAAACATGTACAGTATGGATACAAAATCACAAAAATTTTGAAAACCCAAGAATTATGGAAATACAAAATCACAAAAATTTTGAAAATGCAAGAATTGACGACCCAATCCAAAGTATGACTAGAAGTTAAAGCAGAACTAAACCCTCCTATTCTTTTGAAGCAAGGAAGCTGCCATCTTAGCGCCCCTGCTTGATCTGTAACTGATTCTACTGGGTGCCAGTGCTAGGCACCACATGTGAGCGTAACAGCCATAGTTTTTTTTAATGGGATTTTAATAAAAAGGTTGTGCGATGATCCTATATTGTGGCTCACAAGCCCAATCATTGAAGAGCTAATGGAGCAGGTAGTGCAAGCAGGAATCCCGATCTTAAACCAAGTGTTGTTAGACCCTTTCTTTCTGGGTCTTATAAACTGGTGAGCCCCAGTGTGGAAGGGTATAGGATTGGGATCAGGAAGGAGCACAGTGGAGCACTTTATTGATGCATGAAGTGTGGAGAAAGGAGCATCACCTCTTTATAGACTGTTTTGTCACTATTGGCACTTTTAAGTGAAGTTTATGGACTTCTGCACTTTATTTATATTTTGTGGCACCATAAGCAAATTTGATTTGTTTTTGGGCATTATTGATACTTTTCACATTTGATATCTAGCGCTTACCGTTTTGAAAATAGTGTTGCACATGAGATACATTTATGACACCAGCCATTTGAAAGTTTGACAGTTTGGATGAGAACAACCAATACAAGTTAGCAATCCCAGCTTGCCGGGGATGTAACTGTTTTTTGAAAGTGTTATACTGAGGTTCCATTAACATTAGGGGTTTTAGTAATCGTCGTGATTCTGTGCGTGATCTCAAATCACACTGAAATCGCAAAACGCATGTTCGGGTGCCATTCACTTTCAATAGCAATAATGTGGTGCGGTTTTGCCATTATTATCACGTGGAAATCATGACAAACAGCAACTAACTAAGCCGATTGCCCAAAAGAAGCTCCTGCTCCATTTTGGGCGACAAGCTTTCTGCAGAGCAATAATCACAGCAAAACCGCACAGTGCTTAGGTGTCATTGAAAATGAATGACACCCAAACATGCATTTTGCGATGGTAGTGCGATTGCAGGCAGAATCGCAATGATTCTGCCTGAGATCCAAAAACGCCAAATGTGAATGCAGCCAGATATGTTTAGCTCTGCTTTATGACAAATTCAGTGAAGTGCAATGCTCCAGAAAATCAAGTAACAGATGCCTGACAATTTACTTGTGCTCTTCTGTGACCCACAATCGACAACAGCATAAGGTCCGCTGTCGGCTGACATTACAGAGCCACTCCAGACTATGGAAGGATCCCGACAATAATGAGCCAGCCGCTCACACCCCTCATCTGCATGGCGCTCCATTGAGAATTAAAACAGCAGCAAAGGCTGGTGACTGATAGTCACCACTTTCTGCTCAGAGTTGACTGGGAACTGAGCGATCAGCAGTCATCTGATCGCTCAGTTCTCAGGCTTAGAGCTGGTGGGGGACAGCTGCAGCAATCACACCAATGCTACAACATGGTAGTGAGTATGTATGTTTGTTTTTTTAGAACTCCATACATTAACTTTACCACTGACAAGTTTGCTTACAATGGCAGATTGTATTAATTTATGAGCGCCGGCATTCTTACCATTGGCGCCCGGCTGTGGCTTCACGCTGTGAATGGCCGGGCAATCTTCTGGGACCTGTGACGTGTCCCAGAAGATTGCAGGGAGGGGGGAAGAGGTGAACTTCCTTCCAGTGCCGTGGAGCCCCGGGAGGAAATGGGAGCTGGATGTCTCTAAAAAGAGGGTATCCACTCCCCCCCCCCCCCCAAAAAAAAATGTCAGGGGGTCAGCATCACTTAAAGGGGTTGTAAACCCTTGTTTTGTTTTTTTAAAACAAAAAAGCAAACATGTTATACTTACCTCCACTGTGCAGTTGGTTTTGCACAGAGTGGCCCCCAATCATCCTCTTCCGGGGTACCTCAGCGGCGCTGGTGGCTCCTACCCACATCGAGTGTCCACGTTGGAGAAGCGCTCTCCTTGGTGGACACCCGTGCGGGCGCGCTCCTGAGTCCTGCATCCACACAGAATGCAGGACTCAGCCCCGGCGCTGTGTCATTGGATTTGATTCACAGCAGCGGAAGCCAATGGCTGCGCTGCTATCAATCTATCCAATCAGGACACGAGACACAAGGTAAAGCTGGTGTGCTCGTTCCCGGTCGGAGAAGGATCGGGGTTGGGTAAGTAAAATGGGGGCTGGGGCACCACAGAAGGGTTTTCACCTTAAGGCCCCTTTCACACTGGGGCGGTGGGTGCTTAGGTGGTAAAGCGCCGCCCAATCTTAGCTGCGCTTTACCGTCAATTTTGCTTGGCTATTTGGCCGCTAGCGGGGCACTTTTACCCCTCCGCTAGCGGCTGAGAAAGGGTTAAAACCAACGTAAAGCGCTGCTGCAGCAGCGCTATGCCAGTGGTATAGCCGTTCTGACCATTGATTTCAATGGGCAGGAGCGGTGTATACACCGCTCCAAAGATGCTGCTAGCAGGACTTTGTTTTTTAGTGTCCTGCCAGCTCACCGTTCCAGTGTGAAAGCCCTCTGGGTTTTCCCATTGGAGACACAGCAGCAGCTCTTTCAGGGTGCTTTGCAGGCGCTACTTTTAGCGCTGTAGCGCCCCAGTGTGAAAGGGGTCTTATGTAAGGATGAGCGGAGCGGAGTTCCACCCAAAAATGGAACTTCCGCTTTAAAGGGGTTGTAAACCCTCATGCTTTTTCACCTTAATGCATTCTATGCATAAGACTAAGGATGAGCTCCGGCGTGTTCGCACACTCCACGTGCACAGCCCGCCAGGAAGTCGGCACGGTGCTGCGCTAATCACAGGCAGTGAGACATTTTCCTGATGTACGGCTGCAGAGATCAGGAAATGTCTCACTGCCTGTGATTAGCGCAATGCCTTGCCGACTTGCTGGCGGGCTCTGCACGTGGAGTGTGCGAACACGCCGGAGCTCATCCTTAGTCTTATGCATAGAATGCATTAAGGTGAAAAAGCATGAGGGTTTACAACCCCTTTAAAGCGGAAGTTCCATTTTTGGGTGGAACTCCGCTTTAAATACAGACTGGAAGTGTGAATCTACTAGTCCTCCCCTGCTGCACTTAGTGGTTCCTCCCAACAATCTCCACATCTGTACAGGACACTGTAGAGCAGTGTTTCTCAACTCCAGTCCTCAAGGCGCCCCAACAGGTCACGTTTTCAGGCTTTCCTTATTTTGCACAGGTGATTTGATCAGTTTCGCTGCCTTAGTAATTACCACAGCCATTTCATCTGAGGGAAATCCTGAAAACATGACCTGTTGGGGCGCCTTGAGGACTGGAGTTGAGAAACGCTGCTGTAGAGACACAGGGGTGAGTGGGAGGAACCATTGAGTACAGGGGTTAGAACACAGACACCCCCAGGAGTGTCAGCATTTCCAGGAATGTGAGTGGTGTATTTGTCTTCCTCACAGCTGTGATAGCCATAAAGGTGTACTCTCTTCTTACAGGTACAGCCGATATTCCAACTGTAATGTGTAACAGTCACCAGTATGGCCATAGGAACGTATCCTTCCTTGAGGCACCCGATGATCTGTACTTGTAGGGCTATTGTACAGGACAGCTACTCACTCTGACTTGGGCCACACTGCTCTTCATATCTCTCCTCCTCCCGCCCGGACCCTCGCTGGATGATCTTCCTGCCGATAACACTCTTCCCGGGAATCCGTGCACCTCCTTTCTTCTTCCGGGCCCCTCGTGATCCCCCAAACTTCACCACAATCAGCAGACCGAGCCCCGCACACCACGGAACATCCACTTCCGGTTTCCAAATCCAGGTACCCTGATGTGACGTATACGGAAACCCGTACAGGACAAACTTCCTCCATAGACGAAGCGCTGTGAAAGAGTGTTCTTCTGTAGTAGACTTTGGATTGCTGTGAAAGAGTGTACAAAAAAAAAACACTACAGAGACAGACAGAAATAAAGAGCCAGCTCCTTCATTTCGTTTCAAACATACAATGACAACAGTAATGTTTATGTAAAGGAAAATGTTGGTTGTGGAAAACACACCACTTGCATTCTATTCTACCATACCTACCAACTTTTTGAGATGGGAATGAGGGACACCTATCGGCAGAAGTGTGCAGGCATAGGACACGCCCCTTGCCACCTCCCCTTAACCGCTTCAGCCCTGGAAGATTTTACCCCCGTCCCGACCAGAGCACTTTTTGCGTTGCTTTAACTGACAATTGCGCGGTCATGTGACGTTGTACCCAAACAAAATTGACGTCCTTTTTTCCCCACAAATAGAGCTTTCTTTTGGTGGTATTTGATCACCTCTGCGTTTTTTATTTTTTGCGCTATAAACAAAAAAAGAGCAATAATTTTGAAAAAGACACAATATTTTTTACTTTTTCCTATAATAAATATCCCCCAAAACATATAAAAAAATGTTATTCCTCAGTTTAGGCTGATACGTATTCTTCTACATATTTTTGGTAAAAAAAAAAAAAAAATCAAAATAAGCGTATATTGATTGGTTTGCGCAAAAGTTATAGCGTCTACAAAATAGGGGATAGATTTATGACATTTTTCTTTTTAATTTTTTTTTTAGTAGTAATGGCGACGATCTGCGATTTTTATTGGGGCTGCGACATTATGGCGGACACATCAGACAATTTTGACACATTTTTGGGACCATTGTCATTTATACAGCAATCAGTGCTATAAAATGCATTGATTACTGTGTAAATGACACTGAAGGGGTTAAACACTAGGGGGCGATGAAGGGGTTAAGTGTGTCCTAGGAAGTGATTCTAACTGTGGGGGGATGGGCTTCAAGTCACATGACAGCAATCACTGCTCCCAATGACAGGGAGCCGTGATATCTGTCATGACACAAGGCAGGACGGGGAAATGTTGACAAAGGCACTTCCCTGTTCTGAGGCTCCGTGACACGATTGCCGGAAGACCGCTGTACGCGGCTCTTAAAGGGGACGTACAGGTACGCCCATTTGCCCACCGCTGCCATTGTGCCGACGTATATCGGCGTGCGGCAGTCGGCAAGTGGTTAAAGGAGAATTGTATAAAAAACAAGATTGGTTAAACCCACAAGTGCTTTTTTTACCACTACTATTCCTTTATGGGGGGGTTCTGTAGATTTGGGACACTCGCAAGCTGCGCGTGAGACATAGAATCTTCCAATATGCGTTCCACAGGTGTTCTGTCAATAGGGAACGCTCTTCAAACGCGGATTTACTTTAAATGCCGCTTGTAGCTGCGCATGCCCTATTCGAGAGCATTTCATATCGACAGAACACCTGTCCCTTCCTGATGACGCATTATTCACGCGAAACGCGTTGAGGCATAGTGGTGCGATGTGGTCACTTGCCACCGTTTGGTACCATTGAATTTGTGATTGGAATGCATCTATGCACGGAACGGCCTGCAAGGCACTGATACGGACTGCTGGATACACTCAGTGCCGGTGTTTGCGTCAGATTAGGCGACCCATCAGATTTTGTAATGGAAGTGACATTCTGTCACGGCCATCTTGGTACACCCCGCACTTAGCCGCACTTAGGATACAGTGAGAAGGCGGCAAGCGGACATCTTTTTACACCCACCGGAGTCTTGCATTTCACACTTATTTTTACCAGTCAACTGAGCTTATATAGTGAAATACAGTATTTTGAAATCCGTCTGACTGTGTTGATGTTGAATTTTAAAAGCAGCGACAAGCCTGCTGATCTCACAGGTTTGCTAATCTGACAGAACACTGATTTGAAAATTCAACATCAAAACAGTCAGACGGATTTCAAAATACTGTATTTCACTATATAAGCTCAGATTAGTGTTAAAAATAAGTGTGAAATGCAAGACTCCAGTGGGTGTGAAGAGATGTCCACTGTTTTCACAGGATTTGATACACAGTGGAGTTAGCGCAGCTATCTACTAAAATGATTGTATGAGCACATTTCACATCACGAAGGGACTATAGCTGCAGCAAACTACATAGCATAATTCAATCAAAATTTAAGTTACGATTTTTTTTGCGCCGGTGACACATTTTTTTTAATATACTGTGCCAAATTTGTAGAGGCCGATCTGCTGACAGTCTAAAGACAAAAGCAGAACTAAACCTAGTGATTTAAAGTGGGAGTAAACTCCCTTGGTTCATTTTCACCTATAGGTAAACCTATACAGTAATAAGGCTTTCCTATAGGTACAATAAATATTTCCTAAACATGCGCCGTTTAGGAGATATTTACTTGTAAAACCGCCTGTGACGTCACTGACGCATGTGCTCTGAAGGAACGGCATACCCGTCAGAGCCCTGTGACAGTGACTCCCGTGACGTCATCGCGGATCGTCCTCATTTCAAAGGACTGAAGCCTGCAAACCCGGAAGGAAGGCCAGGTGAAGATGAAAGCCCTGTCAGCGGTGTCAGCAGTGGCAGCCCACCGCTGGAGGGGTTCGTTTTAAGGTAAGTTTCACATAATATGCTAGTATGCGATGCATGCTAGCACATTATAACATTGCCGTGTCGGAGCAAAAATTCCTGGCATGGAAACAAAATTGACGTCCCTCTTTTCCAACAAATAGAGATTTCTTTTGGTGGTATTTGATCATCTCTGCGGTTTTTATTTTATAAAAAAGAGCAATAATTTTGAAAAAAACACAATATTTTGTACTTTTTGCTATAATAAATATCCCCAATTTTTTTAAAAAAAAGCTATTTTTTTTCTCAGTTTAGGCCGATATGTATTCATACATATTTTTGGTAGTAAAAATCGCAATGAGCATATATTGATTGATCGTCTACAAAATAAGATTTATGGCATTTTTATTTTTATTTTTTTACTAGTAATGGCAGCGATTTGTAATTTTTATCATGACTGCAATATTATGGCGGACACATCGAACACTTTTGACACATTTTTGGGACGATTGACAATTATACAGCGATCAGTGCAATGAAAATGCATTGATTACTGTAAAATGTCACTGGCAGTGAAGGGGTTAACACTAGGGGGCGCTCGAGGGGTTAACTGTGTTCCCTACTAGGTGTTTCTAACTGAAGGGGGAGGGGACTAACTAGAGGAAGTGACGGAGATCGTGGTTCCTAGCTAATAGGAACACATGATCTGTCACTCCTGTCAGAACAGAACAGGGAAGTGTGTGTTTACACACACTCGTCCCTGTTCTGTGTCTCCTGCACACGATCGCTCGTGGCCGGTGGTCATCGCGACCGTTGGCCACGAGCATTGGCATTCACGCTGTGCAGTGGGTGCGCCTGCTATCCAGGGCCAACGTACAGCTACGTGGTTTCGTGGTATAACTGCGGCGGCTGGTCCGGAAGCGGTTAAACTGGCACTCTGTATGTAGCTTCTGACAGGCTGCACATGAAGCCCCATATCTCCGGAACTATAGGTGGCAGGTGCCCTGAGTTTTGACCAGTGGTGCGATAGGACTTCAGTTACACATCACTGAGCTACAACCCTCGAAGCTCGATTTTTTTTTTTTTTTGGTATTTTTTTATTTTATTTATAATCATGGCAGGTAAGGCTCTGCCTCACCTGCCTCCCCTGACTGCACATCCCTGTTCCATTCTCTATTATAGTATTGAACGTGATGACTGCTCTATAATTCCATATAATAAGCTCCTGAAAAAGTGGTGGTCCTCCCACGAAACATGTTGAGTGTTCAATACACAGATGGCATTTGTTAAAGTTGACAATGGTTTGTCCAGAGGTCACTTAATCTGTGGTTTCTAGTGCAGAATATTTATGACACAAGAAAATGTGCCTATTTTAAAATGTTTGTATGTTTTAATACAGTGTTTTAATAAAATTCATATTTTTATCTACTTTGTGTATGTTAAGCCTTTTGTACGGTACCATGAAAGTCCACAATAGCCTCTTTCCATTCTTCATTCTGAGGATGTAACTGCTTCAGATCAGCGATATAGCCGAATGATGGCTACAGCGCGGATCTGCTTTGCCGGGAGTACGTCTATTGACGTCCCCCCCTTTGCAGCCTCGCCACGCCCCCCCTGAAAGGCATCGGTCCCGAAGAGGAAGAGCCTCATGTGCCCACCAGTACTGCCTGCCAGTGCCACCTGCCAGTGCCACCAATCAGTGCCCACCAATCAGTGCCCACAGTATGTAAGTGCCAGCAATCAGTGCCACCTATCAGTGCCCACAAGTGCCACCTATCAATGCCCACCAGTGGTGCCAATCAGTGCCTCATAAGTGCCACCTAGCAGTGCTGCCCATCAATGTCACCTACCAGTTACCGATCAGTGCCTATAACTGTCACCCATCAGTGCCCATCACTGCCACCCATCAGTGCCAGCTATCAGTGCCACCTATCAGAGCCACCTATTAGTGCCCTTCAGTGCCACCTATCAATGCCCTTCAGTGCCACCCATCAGTGCCACCCATCAGTGCTACCTATCAGTGCCCACCAGTGCCGCCTATTAGTGCCCATCAGTGCTGCCTTATCAGTGCCCATCAGTGTCGCCTTAACAGTACCCATCAATGCAGCCTATCGGTGCCCATCAGTGCAACCTAGCAGTGCCCATCAGTGTAGCCTATCAGTGCCCATCAGTTTAGACTCATCAGTGTACATCAATGAAGGAGAAAAACTACCAACAAAATATAAAACGGTTTTGTTTTTTTTTGAAAATCGGTCTTTTATAATTTTTTTAACAAATAGTAAAAAACCTAGAGGTGATCAAATACCACCAAAAGAAAGCTCTATTTGTGGGAAAAAAAATGATAAAAATTTCATTTGGATACAGTGTTGTCATTCAAAGAGTGACAGCGCTAAAAGCTGAAAATTAGTCTGGGCAGGAGGGGGGTTTAGGTGCCCAGTAAGCAAGTGGCTAATATCACTTTAACCACTTAAGGACCGGAAGGATTTGCCCCCTTAAAGGAGAAGTCCAGCCTGGGCTCGTTTGGCTGGGCTTCTCCTCTGGGTCACAGGAGTGCAGTTCGTTTTGCACTCCTGAGACCCGTTTTCATCGGAGCGCGGTCTGAAGTCCGCTCTCCGCTGAAGTCAGTGGAGGCAGCGCGTCATCCCGACTTCAGAAGTCTGGATCCGCCAGCTGCCATGACTGATGCCTGTCTCAGCCTCTCAGTGAGCTGCCCCTCCACAGATCAGCGCTCCAGTGATCTTGGAGTAACAGAGCAGGAGAGATGCTGACTGACAGGCAGCAGCTCTCCTCTCGGGAGGAGTTGCTCGGTTCTCAGTGCAGAGACGCCGGGGGACAGCTGCAGCATCGGTCTGATGCTGCATCCACCTAGGTAAGTATGAATCTAAAAAGAAAAAACCCCATACTTCTCTTTTAATGACCAGGCCATTTTTTGCAATATGGCACTGTGTCGTTTTAACTGACAATTGCGCGGTTGTGCAATGCTGTACCCAAACAAAATTGTTATCCTTTTTTTCCCACAAATAGAGCTTTCTTTTGGTAGTATTTGATAACCTCTGCGGTTTTTATTTTTTCGCCATAAACAAAACAATTCCCCCCAAAAAATGTAAAAGTTCCTCAGTTTAAGCCAATATGTATTCTGCTACATATTTTTGGTAAAAAAAAATCGCAATAAGCGTGTATTGATTGGTTTGCGCAAAAGTTATAGAGTCCACAAAATAGGGGATAGATTTATGCCATTTTTATTATTATTTTTTACTAGTAATCTGCGATTTTTAGCGGGACTATGACATTGCGGGGGACAGATTGAACACTTTTGAAACTTTTTTGGGACCATTGACACTTATACAGCAATCAGAGCTAAAAATAGCCACTAACTACTGTATAAATGTCACTGGCAGGGAAGGGGTTAATGCCGCATACACACGATCAGAAATTCCGTCAGAAAAAACTTGGATGGTTTTTCCGACGGAATTCCGCTCAAGCTTGCCTTGATACACACGATCACACAAAAGTTCTCTGAACTTTCGACCGTCAAGAACGCGGTGACGTACAACACTACGATGAGCCGAGAAAATGAAGTTCAATGCTTCCGAGCATGCGTCAAATTGTTTCCGAGCATGTGTGATTTTTTGCGTGTCCGAATTGCATACAGACAAACTAATTTTCGGATAGGAACTTTTTCCGACCGAAAAATAGAGAACCTGCTCTCATTCTTTTGCTGGCTTCAATTCTGCTAGCAAAAGTCCGATGGAGCATACACACGGTCAGAATTTCTGACCAAAAGCTCACATCCGACTTTTGCTGGTGGAATTTCTGATCGTGTGTATGGAGCATTACACTAGGGGGCGATCATGGGGTTAAGGGTACTTTCACACTGGGGCGGGTGGGCCTCGGCTGTAAAGCTCTGCTATTTTTAACGTCGCTTTACTGTCGTTATAGTGGTGCTTTTTGACCACTAGCGGGGAGCTTTTAACCCATGCTAGTGGCCGTTGAAGGGGTTAATAGCGCCCGCAAAGCGCCACTCAATCGTGTACGCGCCCGATGTAGAATGACGGCGATTCGCGCAGGGGAGCCAACCTGCAGCAGTACAACTGCGGCTGGCGGTCCGTAACTAGTTAAAGCCCCTGTCTTTTTTTTGCTATTTGTATTCAGTTGGGGAGATTTCTGTTCAATTCCTGTCATGAGCTAAAGACACACAAGAAATGAGAGGAAAACTCTCCAAAATGAGGATGACAGTTGTTAAGGAACATTTGTTCTTTAACCACTTCAGCCCCGGAAGGATTTACCCCCTTCCTGACCAGAGCACGTTTTACAATTTGGCACTGTGTCGCTTTAACTGCTAATTGCGCGGTCATGCAATGCTGTACCCAAATGAAATCTGCGTCCTTTTCTTCCCACAAATAGAGCTTTCTTTTGATGGTATTTGATCACCTCTGTCGTTTTTATTTTTTGCGCTATAAACGGAAAAAGACCGGAAATTTTGAAAAAGAATGATATTTTCTACTTTTTGTTATAAAAAATTCCAATAAACTCAATTTTAGTCATACATTTAGGCCAAAATGTATTCAGCCACATGTCTTTGGTAAAAAAAATGTCAATAAGTGTATATTTATTGGTTTGCGCAAAAGTTATAGCACCTACAAACTAGGGTACATTTTCTGGAATTTACACAGCCTTTAATTTATGACTGCCTATGTCATTTCTTGAGGTGCTAAAATGGCAGGGCAGTACAAAATGACCCCATTTTGGAAAGTAGACACCCCAAGGAAATTGCTGAGAGGCATGTTGAGCCCATTGAATATTAATTTTTTTGTCCCAAGTGATTGAATAATGACAAAAAAAAAAAAAATTCAAACAGTTGTCACTAAATGATATATTGCTCACACAGGCCATGGGCATATGTGGAATTGCACCCCAAAATACATTCAGCTGCTTCTCCTGAGTACGGGGATACCACATGTGTTTGACTTTTTGGGAGCCTAGCCGCGTACGGGGCCCCGAAAACCAATCACCGCCTTCAGGATGTCTAAGGGCGTAAATTTTTGATTTCACTCCTCACTACCTATCACAGTTTTGAAGGCCATAAAATGCCCACATGGCACAACCCCCCCCCAAATGACCCCATTTTGGAAAGTAGATACCCCAAGCTATTTGCTGAGGGGCATGTTGAGTCCATGGAATATTTTATATTTTGACACAAGTTGCGGGAAAGTGACCCATTTTTTTTTTTTTTTTTGCACAAAGTTGTCACTAAATTATATATTGCTCACACAGCCAATAGGCATATGTGGAATCGCACCCCAAAATACATTTAGCTGCTTCTCCTGAGTATGGGGATACCATGTGTGGGACTTTTTGGGAGCCTAGCCACGTACCGGGCCCTGAAAACCAATCACCGCCTTCAGGATTTCTAAGGGCGTACATTTTTGATTTCACTCTTCACTGCCTATCACAGTTTCGGAGGCCATGAAGTGCCCAGGTGGCACAAACCCCCCCCCCCCAATGACCCCATTTTGGAAAGTAGACACCCCAAGCTATTTGCTGAGAGGTATGGTGAGTATTTTGCAGCTCTCATTTGTTTTTGAAAATGAAGAAAGACAAGAAAAAAAATTTTTCTTTCTTTTTTCAATTTTCAGTTTTCAAAACTTTTTGACAAAAAGTGAGGTCTGCAAAATACTCACTATACCTCTCAGCAAATAGCTTGGGGTGTCTGCTTTCCAAAATAAGGTCATTTGGGGGGGTTTTGTGCCACCTGGGCATTCCATGGCCTTCGAAACTGTGATAGGCAGTGAAGAGTGAAATCAAAAATTTACGCCCTTAGAAAGCCTGAAGGCGGTGCTTGGTTTTCGGGGTCCCGTACGCGGCTAGGCTCCCAAAAAGTCTCACACATGTGGTATCCCCGTACTCAGGAGAAGCAACAGAATGTATTTTGGGGTGTAATTTCACATATTCCCATGGCATGTTTGAGCAATATATCATTTAGTGACAACTTTGTGCAAAAAAAAAAAAATTGTCTTTTTCCCGCAACTTTTGTCACAATATAAAATATTCCATGGACTCTACATGCCTCTCAACAAATAGCTTGGGGTGTCTACTTTCCAAAATGGGGTCATTTGGGGGGGTTTTGAACTGTCCTGGCATTTTATGCACAACATTTAGAAGCTTATGTCACACATCAAAATAAATAAATAAAAATAAATAAATCACCCACTCTTCTAACCACTTGAAGACAAAGCCTTTTCTGACACTTTTTGTTTACATGAAAAAAATTTTTTTTTTTGCAAGAAAATTACTTTAAACCCCCAAACATTATATATTTTTTAAAGCAAATGCCCTACAGATTAAAATGGTGAGTGTTTCATTATATTTTTTCACACAGTATTTGTGCAGCGATTTTTCAAATGCATTTTTTGGGGAAAAAACACACTTTTTAAAATTTGAATGCACTAAAACACACTATATTGCCCAAATGTTTGATGAAATAAAAAAAGATGATCTTAGGCCGAGTACATGGATACCAAACATGACATGCTTTAAAATTGCGCACAAACGTGCAGTGGCGACAAACTAGATACATTTTTAAAAGCCTTTAAAAGCCTTTGCAGGTTACCCCTTTAGATTTACAGAGGAGGTCTACTGCTAAAATTACTGCCCTCGATCTGACCTTCGCGGTGATATCTCACATGCATGGTGCAATTGCTGTTTACATTTGACGCCAGACCGACGCTTGCGTTCGCCTTTGTGCGAGAGCAGGGGGGGACAGGGGTGCTTTTTTTTTTGCTTTTTTTTTTTTTGCTTTTTTATCTTATTTTTAAACTGTTCCTTTCATTTTTTTTTAATCATTTTTATTGTTATCTCAGGGAATGTAAATATCCCCTATGATAGCAATAGGTAGTGACAGGTACTCTTTTTTGAAAAAATTGGGGTCTATTAGACCCTAGATCTCTCCACTGCCCTCAAAGCATCTGACCACACCAAGATTGGTGTGATAAAATGCATTCCCAATTTCCCAATGGCGCTGTTTACATCCGGCGAAATCTAAGTCATGAAATGCTCGTAGCTTCCGGTTTCTTAGGCCATAGAGATGTTTGGAGCCACTCTGGTCTCTGATCAGCTCTATGGTCAGCTGGCTGAATCACCGGCTGCATTCTCAGGTTCCCTGTTGGGACAGGAGAGCCAGAGAAAAACATGGAAAACGGTGGTGGGGGGGGGCATTCCCTCCCACTGCTTGTAAAAGCAGTCTAGAGGCTAATTAGCCGCTAGGATTGCTTTTACATGAAAGCCGACCGCTGACTGAAAAGAATGATACCAAGATGATACCTAAACCTGCAGGCATCATTCTGGTATAACCACTCAAAGTCCAGCAACATACCAGTACGTTGCTGGTCCTTGTTGGGCATATATTGTAATCTTTTTTTTTCATGCAGCCTGTGGGCTGAACGAAAAAAAGAGATTGATCGGTGGGTATGCCCATCATTACAATACCTCCCTTCATCCACCCACTTCTAATGATGGGCATACATGCACCATTTATATATGCCGAAGCAGGGGGGCATCCGCCCCAAAAGTTAGGAGCAAATCGCTCCTCTGCCCCTGCTGCCCCCATGCTTCGGCATATATCACCTGTAACTTTTGTAACTGTAACCGGTTCCAGGTTTGGGTCTCTCAAAATGCGATGGCATCTTGGGAGACCTTGTAAAAGTGTGCCTAGTCTGTGAAATGCTGTACGCTACGCTAATACTCAACTAGTGTATGGTAGCATTCAAAACATTCACCAATGCAAAGGCCAGGATTGTCAGGACAGGAGGGAAAATAATAGCGGGTGTCACGCCTATATCCGCGCTTGCTGCAGACACGACATCTTTTTTGGGGGGGTTCGTTGGGTAGGGGTACTCGGGAGGACATAAAAATGCCTCTCATGCAGCCGACTGCATTTGGTTGGGGATGTGAATGGGGGAAGTACGGGCGCTGCAGAAGTGGTGGGTTCCCAATTAGGATTGGCGAATGCAGCAGGAAGGACATTATGGGCACGACGGGCCTGTGTTTGTCTTCTTCTTGGTGGCAGCGGGACACTGCTTGTGCTTGCCACCTCACCAGCTTGAACTGCACTTATGGGACTCGCCACGTCACCAAGTGTTACTGCAGTGCTGGTTTGACTATGACCAGGGTGTACTAGGCCGCTGGTGCTTGCCAGTTCACCAAAACGCTACCAAAAAAACTGTTAGCGATCGCAGGGATCAGGCATGACTCTGCGAACGCTGCAGTTATGCGTTTAGTGTTTTGTAAGTGACAGTGATCGATCGGTACTGCACTTGGGTGGGGTGGGCTGGGCTGGGCTGGGCGGAGGGGCAAAACGCAGGTGCTAGCAGGTATCTGGGCTGATCCCGCTAACACTGCGTTTTTGGGAAACCTAAACTGCTGGGGACACTAGTATAGATCTGATCAGATCAGATATTGATCCGTTCAGATACTATTTTACTAAGGGAGGTGTATGCTGCGTGCGTGGGTGTTAGCGGTACTGGCGCTAACCTGACGCTGCCTGGGGCGACGCAGACCCTATCTGACCCTGAAACCTAAGTTATATCACTGCCGGGCGATCAGGGGGCTAAACCTTTATTAGGTAATAAACGGCGGGTGCCCTGACACTATAAAAAATAAATGAACTAACCAGCGTCACCCGTAACAGTTATACGGTGATCACTGGTGAAAGGGTTAACTAGGGGGCAATCAAGGGGTTAAAACATTTATTAGGTAGAATATGGGGGTCCCTGACGCTATAAAACGCTATAAAACCTATATATTTACCTCCCTAACTAGCGTCACCAGTGACACTAATACAGCGATCAGAAAAATGATCGCTTAGTGACACTGGCGATGGGGGGTGATCAAGGGGTTAAAACTTTATTAGGGGGGGTTAGAGGGGTACCCTAGACCTAAAGGGGGCTAACACTAACTGCCCTACCACACTAAGGCTCGGTTCACACTGGGGCGACTTGGGATCCGACTTGTACGTCCTCAAGTCGCCCCAAGTCGCTCCAGAAATAGTTTCAATGGGAGTTAACGCTAGCGTCTTAATAGAGACTACTGAAGTCGCTCCGACTTCAGAGCGTACTCCCTGTACTACTTTGATCCGACTTTGATCCGACTTCAGCCTATTGACTATCATTGAAGTCGGATCGCCGTCTCGCATGATCCGACTTCGGCATGCGACTTGTGCTCAAATGATCTTGAGGGGAACTCCGCGCCAAATTTTAAATAAAAATCCGGCATGGGTTCCCCCTCCAGGGGCATACCAGGCCCTTGGGTCTGGTATGGACCTTGAGGAGAACCCCCTACGCCGAAAAAACGGCGTGGGGGGTCCCCCCCAATCCATACCAGACCCTTATCCGAGCACGCAGCCCGGCCGGACAGGAATGGGGGTGGGGACGAGCGAGCGCCCCCCCCCCTCCTGAACCGTACCAGGCCGCATGCCCTCAACATGGGGGGGTTGGTGCCTTGGGGGAGGGGGGCGCGCTGCGGCCCCCCCCACCCCAAAGCACCTTGTCCCCATGTTGATGAGGACAAGGGCCTCTTCCCGACAACCCTGGCCGTTGGTTGTCGGGGTCTGTGGGCGGGGGGCTTATCGGAATCTGGGAGCCCCCTTTAATAAGGGGGCCCCCAGATCCCGGCCCCCCACCCTATGTGAATGAGTATGGGGTACATGGTACCCCTACCCATTCACCTAGGGGAAAAAAGCATCAATAAAAAACACAGTACACAGGTATTTAAAATAATTTATTAGGCAGCTCCGGGATCTTCTTCCGACTCCGGGGGTCTCTCCGGCGTCTTCTCCCGGTGTCCGCATCTTCTGCCGGCTCCACCGCTATCTTCTGGCGCTCTTTTGCCAGCGGTGGTCCGGACCTCTGGATCATCTTCTTCCCTCTTCTCTTCCAGAGATGTTGACACGACGCTCTCCCCAGCCAGAATGGTTTCTGTGCGCTCTGCAAGGGACTTATATAGGCGGTGACCCCGCCCCCTTATGCCGTCACAGTCCCTGGGCATGCTGGGTCTGTGACGTTTTAGGAGGCGTGGTCACCGGGTGATGACCACGCCCCCTTATGACGGCACAGCCCCAGCATGCCCTGGGACAGTGACCTCATAAGGGGGCGGGGTCACCGCCTATATAAGTCCGTTGCGGAGCGTTCAGAGACCATTCCAGCTGGAGAGAGCGTCGTGTCAACATCTCTGGAAGAAAAGAAGAAGGCAGAAGTCCGGACCACCGCTAGCAATTGAGCTGCAGAAGATAGCGGAGGAGCCGGCAGAAGATGCGGACACCGGGAGGAGACGGCGGAGAGACCCCCGAAGTCGGAAGAGGACCCCCGAAGTCGGAAGAAGATCCCGGAGCTGCCTAATAAATTATTTTAAAAAACCTGTGTACTGTTTGTTTTATTGACGCTTTTTTTCCCCTAGGTGAATGGGTAGGGGTACCATGTACCCCATACTCATTCACATAGGGTGGGGGGCCGGGATCTGGGGGCCCCCTTATTAAAGGGGGCTCCCAGATTCCGATAAGCCCCCCGCCCGCAGACCCCGACAACCAACGGCCAGGGTTGTCGGGAAGAGGCCCTTGTCCTCATCAACATGGGGACAAGGTGCTTTGGGGTGGGGGGGCCGCAGCGCGCCCCCCTCCCCCAAGGCACCAACCCCCCCCCATGTTGAGGGCATGCGGCCTGGTACGGTTCAGGAGGGGGGGGGGGGCGCTCGCTCATCCCCACCCCCATTCCTGTCCGGCCGGGCTGCGTGCTCGGATAAGGGTCTGGTATGGATTGGGGGGACCCCCCACGCCGTCCTTTCGGCGTAGGGGGGGTTCCCCTCAAGATCCATACCGGACCCAAGGGCCTGGTATGCCCCTGGGGGGGGAACCCATGCCGGATTTTTATTTAAAAATTGGCGCGGAGTTCCCCCTAAAGATTCATACCAAACACAGTGGCGGGGATCCAAGTCGGATCCCCGTTCACTGAAAGTCGGATCCACAAGTCGTGTTGAAGTCGGGTTGAAGTCGTGTTGCAAAGTCGCGTTGAAGTCGTGTTGCCCCTGTGTGAATCGAGCCTAACTGTCACAAACTGACACCAGTGCAGTAATCAGAAAAAAAAAACAAAAACTGCTTGGTGTCAGTGTGACGGGGGGGTGATCGGGGGGTGATGGGGGGTGTAATGTGTGCCTGGCATGTTCTACTGTGTGTGTGTGTGTTGTGCACTCACATTGATGTCTTCTCTCCTCGGCGCCGGAACGGAAAATACTGAGCCGAAGAGAGATGACATCTCTTCCTCTGCCTCTGTTTACTATACAGAGGCAGAGGAAGATTCTCATTGGCTGGGAGTGAACGCGAGGGGGGGGGGCCACGAATGAATGGCCTCCCCCTCTTGTCTGATCGCTCCCAGACAGAAGCCGACCACCTCGGGCACCGGGGGGGGGTCCGATCGGACCCCCTGCCTGCGGGAGGCAGATCATGTACAGGTACGTGATTTTGCCTGCCCGTGCCATTCTGCCGACGTATATCGTCATGAGGCGGTCGGCAACTGGTTAAGAATAGTTTTCCTTACCTTAAAAGTTTGGATTTTTCGTCACAGTCAATCCCAGTGACAATGGTCAGAGGACAAATAGAGAGGGGTAAATCTCTTCAGCATTCACAAAGACAGCAATAAAAACTTGACAGAGACTGGAATCCCTACCAACTCTATGTAACCAAAAATATTAATAACTTTGCCGACTGGCCCATAGTAAGAATTAATTGTTACTTTGATGTTTAATACCGGGGTTATGGCAGCTCCATTTGGTAAAAGTGGTCACTTGGAGGACTGTAGAGGACTGTGCACTGGAGCGCAGTCATGTTTGAACAGGAAGGGACCATCCCCAAAGTTGGGAGAATAAAATTGTCTAAAATGTCTTGGTATGCTGACACCTTAAGAGTTCCCTTCAATGGAACTAAGGGGCCAAGCCCAACCCCTGAAAAAACAACCCCACACCATAATCCTCCCTCCACCAAATGATTTGGACCAGTCCTGACCTCAACATGATAGAACACCTTTGGGATGAATTAGAGCGGAGCCTGCGAGCCAGGCCTTCTCATCCACACCAGTGCCTAACCTCGCAAATGCGCCATTAAAGGCAATCGTCACAATACATTTGACAATATAGTGTATATATATATATATATATATATATATATATATATATATATATATATATACACTCACTGGCCACTTTATTAGGTACACCTTGCTAGTACGGGGTTGGACCCCCTTTTGCCTTCAGAACTGCCTTAATTGTTCATAACATGACAAGGTGTTGGAAAATTTCCTCAGAGATTTTGGTTCATATTGACATGATGGCATCACGTAGTTGCTGCAGATTTGTCGGCTGGACATCCATGATGGGAATCTCCCATTCCACCACATCCCAAAGGTGCTCTATTGGATTGAGATCTGGTGACTGTGGAGGCCATTGGAGTACAGTGACCTCTTTGTCCTGTTCAAGAAACCAGTGGTGAGATGATTTGAGCTTTGTGACATGGTGCATTATCCTGCTGGAAGTAGCCATCAGAAGATGGGTATATTGTAGTGATAAAGGGATGGACATGGTCAGCAACAATAATCAGGTAGGTTGTGGCGTTTAAAAGATGCTCAATTGGTACTAAGGGGTCCAAAATGTACGTAAATATCCTCCACACCATTACACCACCATCACAAGCCTGAACTGTTGATACAAGGCAGGATGGTTCCATGTTTTCATGTTGTTTACGGCAACTTTTGATCCTACCATCTGAATGTCACAGCTGAAATCGAGACTCATCGGTCTAGGCAACATTTTTCCAGTCTTCTATTGTCCAATTTTGGTGAGCCTGTGTGAATTGTAGCTTAGGTTTCCTGTTCTTAGCTGACAGAAGTGGCACCCGGTGTGGTCTTCTGCTGCCGTAGCCCATCTGCTTCAAGGTTTGATGTGTTGTGCAGAGATTGTATTCTTGGTTGTAATGAGTGGCTATTTGAGTTACTGTTGCCATTCTATCATCTCAAACCAGTCTGCCCATTCTCCTCTGACATCAACAAGGCATTTTTGTCAACACAACTGCTGCTCACTGGATATTTTCTCTTTTTCGGACCATTCTCTATAAACCCGAGAGATGGTTGTGTGTGAAAATCCCAGTAGATCAGCAGTTTTGAAATACTCAGACAAGCCCGCCTGGCACCAACAACTGTTGCCTTATAAGTTTATGTGAAATCTCCATTAATAACTGTAAAATATTGTATTGATGAATATATTTCATTTAGCTGGCATCTATGAAAGCCGGGCAAAAAGAGGTTCATTTAAGCTTTTGCTAAGAGCAGACAATGTGGGCCAAGGCTTGTATATACAAACAATGGAGAGCCAATTCCATTGTTCTACACCTACTCCTTTGAAAGGGTGCCATGCTGGGATATGCATTGGACCTAACTTCCTGGGGAAATGCAATTAACACACTTGGCCAACATAGTCACAAGGATTTGCATGAAAGGGGGCCGACTTATGAAGTAAGCCCTCCAATCATGATCCAAGCTAGGCCAACCAATGAGACATCAGCTTGGTTTGATATACTCAGAGCCAAGGGGGAGGTATCTCTCTTTCTGATAAGACCAGCAAGCTGAAAGGAGCTTTGGTAAGGATGGGTAATTATGGGAAAGGAATGCCCTTTTACTTGTAACTGAATATGTGTGTAGATTACCGTATTGAGGAATATACTCTATATTCCTTCATGTAAATACTTTATTTCAACCTAATATTTTCTTCCTTGGTGTAAGGCGATAGATAGATGATTGTGTATTAGCTAGACTTTCAACTGCTTCCTAATAAATGTTATTATATTTTAAGCTTTCACTCTTCGTCGAAAAGAACTCTTATTTAACCCACCTCATATCTATGAGATATGAAAAATCTTAAATATAGATTTTTCAGGGTAACAGATGGCGACCACGAGAGTAGATTACAAGACTGAAAGTATTTAATATAATACCGAGATTTGTGTAAGGCAGATTAAGGTTATTGGGGGGAATTTAAACTGAGTCAGTTTGTCCTGGAAGTTGGAGGTCAGAACAATTACAACCATACATTCAAAGTCACTTAAATCCCCATTCTTCCTCATTCTGGTGCTTGGTTTGAACTTCAGCAAGTCATCTTTAGCACGTCTAGATGCCTAAATGCGTTGAGTTGCTACCATGTGATTGGCTGATTAGCAATTTGTGTTACCAAGCAATTGAACGGTGTACCTAATAAAGTGGCCGGTGTGTGTGTATATATATATATATATATATATATATATATATATATATATATATATATATACGCACACATGCACATTGAGGGAGGCAAGGGTGGCTGCAGGTATTAGTGGTGGTGGTGGAAGATACAAGGTGGCACAGGAAGTGAGAGCAGGTAGCAAGGTCAGTGATATCAGAGCTGGAAGAACAACTAACAGGAATCGGTGATAGCAAAGCCTGATGGTTGAGGGGCAGCAGGGACAGGGATTAGGGTAAGGGATTCTCATGAATGACATTATGCATGCTGAAATGGAAGAGAAAAGCTGAAGAGTGGAATGCAGGAAAAAAATGGATGTAGATAGCGATGTGGTTATGAGAGTAGTGCAAAGACATCGCTTCCAAATGTCCTTCATTTGGAGGGACTCTCCCTCTTATAGAACCAAATCCCTCTGTCCCTCTTTCCTCTTTAGTCCCTCTTTTTAGTTTGATATATAGATCTCTGTAAAAGAAATGTGCTGTTTAGCTACAAAAAGTGTTGATTACCTAAACCGTTCAGTTAATCTCTAATTGTTATTTTGAAAAGCCGTTATAAAGGAAGTAGTGGTGAAAATTGACTGCGCTGAAAGGGTTTGACCTTTCTCTAAAAGGCATACCTCTTTCTATTCTCAGAAAGTTGGGAGGCTTCAGCTTGAAACCTGTTGTGGGATTAATGGGAGCCAAAGACACTGTGCACAGACGATGCAGTGCAGCTGTGACATTGCAGGCGTGAGCTGGAATTTAAAACAGAACTAAAGGTATTATACTTTCCTTCTCTCTAACAGTCCAAGTCCAGTACCAGCATCTTCTCCCTGGGTGCCAGTCTTCGGACATCTCCATTGGCCAGCGTGGGATGACACATTTCCTGTGCTTGTGCAGGAGTCAGTCGTCCCAGCACACAGGGACTGTACTGGTGATGTAAGCTGAGCTGCGCATGTGCCTACTGCCTACTGCCTACTTAAACCGTCCAGTCCAGAGGATCTCTGCCTTTGTCTTGGTCAATATCACAGAGACATTCTTCTGCGTTCCTGTTTAAAGACTTGCTTTGCTGACATCCCTTCTGGTTCCAGATCCTGCTTGCTGTTCCACTACATTGATCCCTGACTTCTGGCTTGGCTAACTATCCTTTCCGGTTACTGAACTTGGGCTATGTTTTGACTACGTTTGTTCTTTTTACTTTTATTATTAAACAAGTGTGATTTAACTGTACTTCTGTCTCGGTCTGAATTCATGGTTTCTGACAGTTTCATATTGTCACTTTTAGCACATAGCACTTTATTTACGTTGAGGAATACTCTGCTTGATTTATACTTATATTGGAATTTATCACGTTTTATATTGTCATTTCAAGCACGCAGCACTTTATCCACGTTTTTTGAAATTCTCTGTTTGTTATAGATTGTAGCTATACCACACTTGTATATTACTATTAACAGCGCAGCTTTATACATTTTTTTTCTTGCGGTTATGGACTGACCATTTCGGTGTTTGCAGCAGTTAGCTATCTACTTTCTTTGTTAGCGCGGGAATATCTTTACTCTTTTATCATTATCGAACATAGTGACAGGGGAGAACTTAGGGGGAAGATGGGATTTTTTTCTCAAACAAACTAAATTGTAATTTTGAATGTGGTTTTTGTTAAAGAAAAATCTTACTTGTTGTAATGTGCATGGGCATGCCAAGGTCAAACATGGCATTCAAAACATTGCCATGGCAATCAAAAAACATTTTTCTGCATTTTCATACAAAATTTGCTAAGTTCATAATGGTACTATTAAATGCTCTGGCAAATGATTTTTATGAATTTTCATACAGTCAAATAATATTCTGGCTATGGCTAGCTTTAGTTATTAGCTAGGCAGCCCACATTTGAATGATGCTTAGCAGTTTTGTCTAAATAATAGTACTGTATACTGTAGCATTTCTTTAAAAAAGCTGCCCAGCTTTAAGGTACAAAATACATCAGGGTCATGGATTTTGCTAGAGCTGCAAAAAGACAGATGGTTTCAGCATGGACAGCTGCAAAAATATTGAGCTGCATGGTGGGAACATGAACAGTGAGTCCTTAGCAGAAAACCCATTGATTTTACAGTCTGCCTGTGGAGCACATCCTAGTTTACTGACGCTTTGTCCTTAAAAAGAGAAGAGTTATAGAAAGCAAAAAATAATTCTGATTATCACAGCACAATAGTTTCAACCATGCTTATGTTCCACACTTATGTCTTTGCAGTCTTAATTAACATTAACACCCCTGCACATGTTTTTCAGCTGAGTTCTTTATTCTTTTGTATTTCTATAATAAAATATGTGACTTTGTTTTCCTACACAGCTGTTAGAATTTGGCTTTGATATTTTTTCTTGTACTTTGGCCATGGCACATTCATTTAGCAAATATGTTATTAGACAGATATAAAGCCCAAGTGTTTGAAAATGGGAGTATGCTAGCTAAATGGTTACAATGCTTGCCTGGCAGAGTTGGAGCCCCGAGGTCACTTCCCTCCAGGTATATTTTGCTTGCAGGCCATGTACATATTCTACAGTTTGCAAAGTTTTTTTTTCTCCAACAGCCCAGAATAAAACTGGTAAGTTATTTGGCTTCTATTCAAAGTGCCCCTACTGTGATTGGGAAAGTGCACAGAGTGCACTACAACAGACAAATTCCGGAGAGTATGGCCATTTATTTTTCCTATTTTTTTGCCTTCATGGGCAGTTAGGGGGTTTATAAATCTACATTGATTAATTCTTTTTGACATGTTGCAATGTAACAGCACCAGTATAATTAAAAAAAAGATGTATCTTTGATTTTTAATGTGATATTTTTTATTTCTCAAGTAGGCAAATATTATAGTGTCTTTATAAATGGCTTCACCAGCTGTTTTATGGACACACAAGTAAATAACTAATCTAAGCTACTAATCAATATTGGATGCCTCAGTCTAAACCCCCTTTTAATCATACAAATCAGAACCTCAGCAAGCATCAGTGCTATGCTGTCACTTTAGTTAACCCATAGTGCTGTGGGAAGCCTTTCTTATGTATATACTGTATATATTGAGAACTAGCATCAAAGGTAGAGCTTTAAGGACTCACTCTTTCTTTTTTTTATGAGCTTTTCTTGCCCAATTTTATTAAAAGAAAGTTCAGTAAAACACCATAACGTGAGCTTCCCACATAGGGGTATTCAGCATTTATCTTACAACAAAACAAACATTTAGCCTCCAGGCTTATACGTGCAGTACTCCTGCTCTGGCCTTACCCTTTAGGCCCTCATCAAAACTATGCACAAGACTTGCAGCCTCTTGATGCTCTGGCTCCCACTTTTCTCCTAGGTGGAGCCCTCCTGATCCCTGCGTCAAAGACCTTTTCTGTCTGCCTGGGTGAAGCCCAGAACCATGGTCTGGTCTCTACAAAAAGCCCTGCACACACCTGTGCAATCAGTGAGCTGGCTGCCCACAAAGAATGGACCCAATATTGGAGATTTCATCCCAACCCATCCCATCTCTAGGCAATCTCCAGGCTCCAGGTCCCAAAACAGATTTTTGAAACAATGAGGAAACTGAAAAACCAGGCGGAGTGCTCCTCCTTCTGGGTGGACGTCATATGACGTCCTTCCAGTCACGCTGCCCGTGTGCGTCCTTGAGGGTTCGCAGCATGCCGATAGGTGGTGAGCCGTGTCCCTCGGGCAGCGTGCATCACCAATGAGGGTAAAGAGCCAATTACATTAGCTCTGTCCAATCACAGCTGATCCCATGTAAACAAATGCCGATTATCAGCATTTCCTTTCCTCAGCGCTGTCAGTCTGTGAGGAAAGGAAAGCCGATAACCAGCTTTCCTGTGAAAGGGGACATTTACACTAATAATCAGGGCACTGATCATCAGTGCCCTGATGATCAGTGCAGCCCCATCAGTGCCAATCAGTTTCCATCAGTGTAACATATCAATGCCTCTTCATCAGTGCTGCCTCATGATTGACTATCAGTGACCATCAGTACCACCTCATGGGTACAGCCTTATCAGTACCCACCAGTGCAGCCCCATCAGTGCCCATCAGTGCAGCCACATCAGTACCCATCAGTGCAGCCTATAAGTGCCCGCCAGTGCAGCCTCATCAGTGCACATGAGTGAAGGAGAAAAATAACTTATTTGCAACATTGGTTTTAACTGAAAGCGAGGGGCGTGGCCGGAAGTGGATGGAGGTGAGAGAAGTGGAGTGAGAACGTGTGTGTTCGTCCCGCTCCAGGAGTATGAAGCCCCGCGGATAAACCCAGTTTCCCTGTGGTAATATGAAGGAACTTGACTGAGGTTCCCCCTTCTGTGCTGCCTACAAATCGCATATGCCTGAACCCTAATCGGCCGGAGAGGAGAGACGCTGCTTGGGACAGAGGAGGGGATCGGAGATTGGCGGCGAGGTGTAACTACCGCGAGACACGAGATAGACGAAGGAGTGCTTGGCTCGGTTCCCGGCAAACACGATTGGAGGAGGAGGACGTTGAATGTCAGGTATGGCGCCTCAATGAGTGCAGCAACATATGATATAGCTGCGCTGTGAAGTGTACCTGATCGGAGCTCGGAGGCATGATGTGCTGGCTGGTGTGGAGGAGTGAGGTACGTGCCTGAGGTTCTCGGTCAGTGCTGCGGAGATCTGGTCAGCTGTGGAGAGCATAGAAGCAACTATCCGGACCCGAGCGTCACCATAAACTGTGCCTGAAGTATCCTCTGGAAGAGAGGTATCGTATAAACCTTGTATGATATTGCCTGGTGTTTTCTGTCTCCCCAACATTGAGCAAAGAGCAAAGACTGTTGTGAGGTACATTAAGGGATCTTTGCAGGACTGTACGATTTAGGAGGGAGTCTGGAAACCCAAGGGGAGCGGCCCTAACATAAGGGGTAAGCAGTACACTTAAAAAAGACTGTAAATTGGAGCATGGCCCATTGGGTGAAGAGGAGTGGTGCTAGCCCTGGGTCCCTGGTGAGTGGAGTGGTAAGAGACTCCCTTGGCTGAAACAGCTTAGTACTTGTGCCTGTTCCCCCCCTTTTTTGGGTTGAAATAACAACAATCATCCAAATTGAATAACAAAAAATAATAATAAATAGTACTAAGTGCAGGTGTAACTGTGCAAACAACTATACTTTGATACGGGCTGAGCAGGCGGTACAAAGAGTAACTTTATAAGGTGAAAACCATTATGTCAGGGAGGAGAAAGGGATAAGAGCACCCCAATCAGGAAAATATGGGAACCCAGTCCCTACGGTCAGCGAAAGATAAGGAGAAGGAAAAGGGCCCTCACCCCACAGTAGCGGGGGCAACGGCAGCAGCGGTTGCAGCTTCCGCTAAGTTAGAGAAAATGGTCCTCACAGCGGAGCATACACCAAATAAAGGAGGGCAGCAAGCCCAGAATAAGTCAGCAGCGGACAGGAAAAGTCAAGGTCAATCGGGCCTGCATATAAGTACATCTAGTACAAAAACTCCCTCTATAAAAGGCCCAGGTGCCATTAGTAAAGAAAAGGAGGCCCCAGCTACCCCAGTGTGTACGGCAGAAGGAGAGCCCTCCCTAAAAGACATTTTTTCGGCAATAAACGCATGCAATCATTCTTTAGAGGTATTGGGAGACCAAATGAAGGACATTAAAGAGGAGCTGACCCTAATACGGAATGACCTTAAGAAAACAGTAGAAAGGGTGACTGAAACGGAAAATAGAATAAGTCTGATAGAGGATGAGCTGCTCCCTTTGAAACAAGAAGTGAAGATCTGGAGAGAAAAAATTTATAAGCTGACGGGGAAGTTTGATGAGATGGAAAACAGGGATAATGTGAGGGTGGTGGGGGTTCCTGAGGGGAGCGAAGGCCTAGATTTGATCACATTCTTGGAGAACTGGTTGGTGGGGGTGTTTGGGGGCGAGACATTCACTCAACAGTTTTCAATAGAAAGAGCGCATAGAGTCCCGTATAGACCCCCCTCCTGGAAACCCCCCAAGACCGTTCCTAGTGAAGTTCTTAAATTATAAGGACAAAGTAAGACTTTTACGGAAAGCTCGAGAAATGGGGAAGGTCTTATATAAAGATGTCAGGATATCAATATTCCCCGATTTCTCTCCGGACCTACAAAGGCGCAGAGCTGGGTTCCTGGGGGTTAAGCGTAGCCTCCAGAAATTCAACGTCACGTATGCTCTCCTCTATCCAGCCAAGTTACGGATTAACGCACTGGGGGGAAGTCAGATTTTTGAGTCCCCAGACAGTGCGTTGGCATGGTTGGAGGAAAAGAAAGACCAATTACCCAGGAAATAGTGGAGGAATGGTGTTGGAAATAGTATACATTAACGGGGCACAATTCTAATTTTTTGTTATATAGGGTCATTACATGGAGTGGGGATGTATTGTGAGTAGATAAATGAATTAGATTTAAGAGGGGCTGTGATCACAATACATTTTTTGTTTCTTTTTTTGAATAAATGGTGGGAAGGGGGGAAGTGGGGGGAGGGGAGGGTTGGGGAGGTTGGAGGGGGGGTGTGGAATGGAAGGGTAGGTGGGTATGGGCTGGCCATTAAAAAAAACCCTAGGGGTAACCTAGAGTGGTATGGGAAGGCAGCGGGGAAGGGTGGGTGGGAAAATGGGGGGGGGGGGCGGGGGAATAGGGTGTGGGTATAGTAAAACACAATATAGGGTATCAAGCCACACATTAAACGTTAAGATAATATATGACACACTGAATTATATAAAGACACAAAGGACACAGATAAATATGGGGATAATATTTGTAGCGATATAATTGACACGCTGGTTAAGCACTGGGTTATGTATGATATGAAAAAAAGCGTTTTTTTGTTATGGGTTAAAATAGAATTATTATTTTTTGTATATGGGAAAATATTCCGACACCCGGGTAAAAGTTTTTCTTTAAGGTATATAGGGTGCACCTCTGGTTATTATTTGCTCCCCGTCTTCCTGGTTGTGATAATTTTACCCTAGATTAATTAATGGGATTAAAAATAGGTTAATGGAACGTTAGGGGGATGGGTACTCCCTCAAAAAGAGCACTGGTTTATGATATGTTAGACATTTTTAAAGTGGATATTGCTTGTCTGCAGGAGACGCACCTGACAAGGGACACTAAAACGCAAATAGGAAACAAAAAGTATTGGTGTCAATTTCATGCGGTACACACCTCATACTCAAGGGGGGTGGCGGTGCTAATTGGGAGAGAGGTTGTGTTTACCTGCAGGCAATGCAATATAGATGCTGGGGGTAGGTATGTTTTTTTGCATTGTATAATAGGGAATAAGGAATGCATATTAGCGAATATTTATAACCCCCCCACCCTTTAAACTAGATGTTTTATACTGTTTATTGGAGTCCATAGCGAACAAACCGAATATCCCGGTCATTGCGGTTGGGGATTTTAATGTTGCAATAAATAAAGAAATAGATAGATTTCCCCCAGGAAAAGAGGGGCAGGGTTTGTATGGAATTAGAATGGGCCAGTTTCTTAAAGTGGCAGGGTTGATTGACCTCTGGAGAATGAGTAATCCGGGAGTACAACAGTTCTCCTGTTATTCAGGCACTCACTCCTCACTCTCAAGAATAGACCTCGTATTAGGTAACGACCTGGCCGCACATATAGTTAGAGATATTACTCACCAACCTAGGGGGGTTTCAGACCACTCATTGGTGACAGTCAGGATGGAGATTGGGACAAAAAAACAATGGGGTACATGGAAGCTGAACCCAATATGGATCGAGTTATTTGAGGACCCTAATGAGATTACAACCAGGTTGGGGGAGTTTATAAGTTTAAATGAGGACTCCACAGGAAGAGGGTTAATGTGGGATGCCCTGAAGGCTTATCTGAGGGGTCTATTGATCCAGCAGGTTTCAAGGATAAAAAAAGTTTCATTGGCAGGGGAAGAGAAGGCCAGGGAGGAGTTACGAGCAGCAGAGAGGGAGCTTGTGAGAGAACCATCCCCGGAAAATCACCAGAAGTGGGAGAATAAACAGTTAACATATAAAGAAGTAATAACTAGGAAATCAGAAAATAAGAGGTCATTCTAAAACAAGTAATATTTGGAGAAGGGGAGAAAGTGGGGAAGATATTGGCCCATATTGTCAAGTCAGATTCTCCCCCCCCCCCCCCGGCGATTCCCGCTATTAGAACTAGGGACGTTGAGATTACATCTCAACCAGATAATATTTATGTAACGTTTAAAAAATATTATGAGGAATTATATAAATCCCGGGGGTCAGCGGAAGGGGCGGAAATGGATGGATTTTTTAGGAAAATAGAGTTGCCCTCCTTGTCAGGTTTGGACATCGAGATACTGGAGGCCCCGATTACATTAGAAGATATCAAAACTGCAGTAAAGGAACTGGCCAATCAGAAATCCCTGGGCCTGGATGGTCTCCCCGCAGAGATCTATAAGAATTATGGGGAGGTATTGTTACCGGAGCTTCTTAAGGTGTTTGAATGGGCATATCAGGAGGGGAAACTACCTGATTCAATGACCGAGGCCACAATAGTAATGCTACCTAAGTAAGGAATGGACCCCTTGGAACCCGCATCTTATAGACCCATCTCTTTATTGGGCTCAGATGCCAAAATCTTGGCAAAGATTCTTGCCACCAGGTTGCAAAAAATAATTCATAGGTTGGTCCACCCGGATCAAACAGGGTTTATTCCCCAGAGGTCAACAAGTAAGAATATAAGGAGGTTCTTTTTGAACTCGCAAATTCCAACAGAAAATTCGGGCTCCAGAGCTGTCGTGATGTTAGACGTAGTAAAGGCATTTGACAGTCTAGAATGGAGATTCATCTGGCAGATATTGAAGGTATTTGGTTTTGGCCCTTCATTTAGTAAATGGGTAAAAATTCTATACAATAACCCTAAGGCAAGGATCAGAGTTAATAATGTGCTCTCCAGTGAATTTTGTTTGGAGAGAGGCACAAGACAGGGGTGTCCGTTGTCACCCCTGATCTTTGCCTTGGCAATGGAACCAGTGGCCGCCGCTATAAGGCAAAATAGGATTATGGAGGGTTTCTGGGGAAAGACCAGGGAGGAGAGGATCGCATTATATGCGGATGATGTACTCATCTTCCTGGGAGATACTGAGGGATCACTTAGACAGGTGATGGAGGTCTTTTCAGATTTTGGGAGAATCTCGGGTCTCTCCATAAACTGGGAGAAGTCGGTTTTGCTGCCAATAGATCCGCTTAAGCAAGGTACCTTCCTGGAGGAAACCCCACTAAAAATAGTGGAGAAAACAAAATATCTAGGTATCCATATAACAAAAGGACCGGATAACTTTATAAACAATAACTTAGCCCCACTGATGTTGAAATTTAAAAAGAAGGCTGACATATGGAGGGGACTTCCACTATCGGTAGCTGGAAGGTGCAGCCTGATCAAAATGCTGTGGCTACCCCAGTTATTGTATATCCTACACAATTCACCAGTATGGATTTACGGAAAATGGTTCAAAAAAATAGATATGCTGTTTGGAGGACTGGTATGGAAGGGGGGCACTCCAGGATAAGTCTGCAAACACTACAGTTAGCAACACGTGAGGGGGGCATGGCAGTCCCACACCCACGCAGCTATTTCTTGGCAGCCCAGCTGCAACATTTGAGATCAGGTAGTGGACCCATGGGTAATAACAACACAGAAATAATGATTGCAGGAGCGCCCCATAGGCTGGTTTTGGAGGTACTGGAGGCAAACTCGTTTGCTTACAGGACCCCCACAATTAAATTAATGCTAAAGGTATGGAACGTCATTAAGGGCCTGAAAAGTATGGAGGGGGAAGCAAGGTGTAGCCCCCTTTGGGATAACAAGAACCAACAAGAACTGACACAGATAGGTAAAATCAAGACTTGGGAGTTAAAATGGATAGTTAAATTAGAACAACTATACAATGGTAATATGTTAAAAACCTTTGCATCTTTGAAAGAGGAATTTGGGATTCAGAGTCAGTCATACTTTAACTATATACAGATCAGGCACGCATTGCAGGCTCAATTTGGAGAACAAGGTCCGAATTGGAGCCAATCTCCCATTCCCCAAAAAATAGAAAGTACGGAGGGTTCGAGGGGGTAATAACAGAACTCTATCAACATATCTGTAAAAACAGCAGGAAGGGATCAGATAAACTTAAGTGTAGAAGTGGGTGGGAAAGGGACCTGGGGGCTATATCGGACACGCAATGGAAGGAAATATTGGAGGGGGGTCACCAGGTCTCGGTCTCACCGGCCCAGAAACTCTTGCATCTATTGCTCCTATACAGGGCATACTATACCCCTAAAAAACTGTTTAAGGAAGGGAGAAGGGTGGATGCTAACTGTCCTAGGTGTCAAAACACAGGAGACCTATTGCATATGTTATGGAAATGCCCCAAGCTATTTCGCTATTGGGTGGATGTAGTTGAGACTATAAATAACATCTTTAATTTGAATCTTAAAGTAGATCCAAAGTTGTGTATTTTGGGGGTGGGGGGGAATCTAGGCAGTGGGAGGGATAAAATAAAAGCGGTGCGGAGATGCCTATATCAGGCAAGAAAGTTAATAGCCAAGAGATGGCAGGCAGAGAAACCCCCTTCCGTAGTGGATTGGTTTAGAACGGTGTCAGAAACAGTGGGGAAAGAAAAGACAGTGTATGTAAGGAGAGGGAATATAAAGGAATTTTAAAAAATCTGGAATCCCTGGCTTGAGAAGCCAGACTACCCTAGGTAAGAATAGCGTAAAAGGAGGATGGGGAAAGGTGTAGGCTCAAAGATAAGAGCATAAGTGTGTGTAAGGAATTATGACATAGAGAGGGCTTGATATTGGGGCTAGGGAGTAGGGTAATATGGGGTAAAAAATGGGAGAAAAGTGGAAGAGCACTCCTTGTAGGTCAGATATATACATCTAATATTGGTGGTTTATTATTATGATGACACATGTATACTTTATATTGTGATGTATTTTGTATGAATATGAATAAAAATCATTAAATTAAAAAAAAAAACTTATTTGCAACATTTTATAACAGAAACAAAGAAGGGTTTTTTTTGGTCTTTTTTCATCCGTTTAGCACAATAAAGAAACCCCAGTGCTATACCCCCAAAAGTAAGTTCTATCTGTCTCAAAAAAAATAATACAAATTTCATATGGGTACAGTGTTGCATGACCACGCAATTGTTATTCTATTTGTGACAGCACTAAAAGCTGAAAATTGGCAAGTGGTTAAGCAAACTCCCTGGAGCCCCTCAACCTGCCTGGTTGAGAATCCTGGGTTGCAACCTCTATTTAGAGCCTGACAGGGTACCACACTGCCACTATATACAGTAGAGCTGCACAATTAATCATTAAAAAATCGTGATCTCGATTCAACCCCCCTGATGATCTCTATTGCAGAGTTTGCTGATTCTTTCATATAATAAGTGGAGAGACTTATCTGCTCACTCAGCTGTCAAAAGAAAACATCCGGGCAGTCTGCCAAGTTTTTAACATGAAACATTGTAACTAACTCTTCCTTCTTAGATCAAAGGGATAAACTTCTGTGTGTAAAGAAAAAATCCAGGCAGTCTGCCAAGTTTTTAACAACGTGTAAATGCAGGAAGTTTAACCACTTAAAGTCTAAATCTTTTCCTGACACTTGTTTCCTAAGTTAAAATCAATATTTTTTGCTAGAAAATTACATGGAACCCCCAAACATTATATATATTTTAGCAGAGACCCTAGGGAATAAAATGTCAATTGCTGCAATATTTTATGTCACACTGTATTTGCCCAGCAGTCTTTCAAACGCAATTTTTTGGGAAAAATACACTTAAATGAATTTAAAAAAAAAAACGAAACAGTAAAGTTAGCCCAATTTTTTTTGTTTTAATGTGAAAGATGATGTTACTCCGCGAAAATCATGAGAGAATCGTGATCTATCTTCTAAGCAAAAAAATTGTGATTCTTATTTTAGCCAGAATTGTGCAGCTTTAATATACAGTATCTCACAAAAGTGAGTACACCCCTCACATGTTTGTAAATATTTTATTAAATCTTTTCATGTGACAACACTGAAGAAATGACATTGTATAAATAAAAGTGTAAATTTGCTGTCCCCTCAAAATAACTCAACACACAGCCATTAATGTCTAAACTGCTGGCAACAAAAGTGAGTACACCCCTATGTGCAAATTGGGCTCAACATGTCAATATTTTGTGTGGCCACCATTATTTTATAGCACTTCCTTAACCTTCTTGGGTATGGAGTTCACCAGAGCTTCACAGGTTGCCACTGGAGTCCTCTTCCACTCCTCCATGATGACATCACAAAGCTGGTGGATGTTAGAGACCTTGCGCTCCTCCACCTTCCATTTGAGGATGCTCAATAGGGTTTAAGTTTGGGGACATGCTTTGCCAGTCCATCACCTTTACCCTCAGCTTCTTTAGCAAGGCAGTGTTCATCTTGGAGGTGTGTCTGGGGTCGTTATCATGTTGGACTACTGCCCTGCGGCCCAGTCTCCGAAGGGAGGAGATCATACTCTGCTTCAGCATGTCACAGTACAAGCTGGCATTCATGGTTCCCTCAATGAACTGTAGCTCCCCAGTGCCGGCAGCACTCATGCAGCCCCAGACCATGACACTCCCACCACCATGCTTGACTGTAGGCAAGACACACTTGTCTTTGTACTCCTCACCTGGTTGCTGCCACACACGCTTGACACCTTCTGAACCACATAAGTTTATCTTGGTCTCATCAGACCACAGGACATGGTTCCAGTAATCCGTGTCCTTAGTCTGCTTGTCTTCTGCAAACTAAGTGCAAAATAAGTATTTGGTCACCTACAAACAAGCAAGATTTCTGGCTCTCACAGACCTGTATCTTCTTCTTTAAGAGGCTCCTCTGTCCTCCACTCATTACCTGTATTAATGGCACCTGTTTGAACTTGTTATCAGTATAAAAGACACCTGTCCACAACCTCAAACAGACACACTTCAAACTCCACTATGGTGAAGACCAAAGAGCTGTCGAAGGACACCAGAAACAAAATTGTAGACCTGCACCAGGCTGGGAAGACTGAATCTGCAATAGGCAAGCAGCTTGGTGTACAGAAATCAACTGTGGGAGCAATAATTAGAAAATGGAAGACATACAAGGCCACTGATAATCTCCCTTGATCTGGAGCTCCACACAAGATCTCACCCTGTTGGGTCCAAATGATCACAAGAACGGTGAGCAAAAATCCCAGAACCACACGGGGGGACCTAGTGAATGACCTGCATAGAGCTGGGACCAACGTAACAAAGGCTACTATCAGTAATACACTACGCCGCCATGGACTCAGATCCTGCAGTGCCAGACGTGTCCCCCTGCTTAAGCCAGTACATGTCCGGGCCCGTCTGAGGTTTGCTAGAGAGCATTTGGATGAGCCAGAAGAGGATTGGGAGAATGTCATATGGTCAGATGAAACCAAGGTAGAACTGTTTGGTAGAAGCACAACTGTGGGGCTGTTTCTCTGCAAAGGGAACAGGAGGACTAATCCGTGTACATGAAAGAATGAATGGGGCCATGTATCGTGAGATTTTGAGTGCAAACCTCTTCCCATCAGCAAGGGCATTGAAGATAAAACGTGGCTGGGTCTTTCAGCATGACAATGATCCCAAAGAAACTGCCCGGGCAATGAAGGAGTGGCTTTGTAAGAAGCATTTCAAGGTCCTGGAGTGGCGTAGCCAGTCTATAGATCTCAACCCCATAGAAAACCTTTGGAGGGAGTTGAAAGTCTGTGTTGCCCAGCGACAGCCCCAAAACATCATTGCTCTAGAGGAGATCTGCATGGAGGAATGGGCCAACATACCAGCAACAGTGTGTGACAACCTTGTGAAGACTTACAGAAAACGTTTGACCTCTGTCATTGCCAACAAAGATATATAACAAAATATTGAGATGAACTTTTGATATTGACCAAATACTTATTTTCCACCATAATTAGCAAATAAATTCTTTCAAAATTCAGACAATGTGATTGTCTGTATTTGTTTCCACATTTTGTCTCTCATAGTTGAGGTATACCTATAATGACAATTACAGGCCTCTCTCATCCTTTTAAGTGGGAGAACTTGCACAATTGGTGGCTGACTAAATACTTTTTTGCCCCACTTTTTTTTTTTAAATACTTTTTTCAACTTTTGTGTAATAAATTTGGAATCTTATGTGATATATTTCTGTTTTGTTGGTTTTGCTCACTACATGTATGTCTGTTTACAGTCCCTTTGCTACAACACACATTATAAAAGTGTATATAACAATGTTATCAGCTTGTGTTCTTTTTTAGGTCGGCTTCAATTAGGCTTTCAAAAAAAAATTATTGGCTCAAAACAACTATATTTTTTCAATAGAGGTTTTCTTTTAATCTTTTAAAGAGGCAAATGTGACAGCTAGGGGGCTGCATGCAACCCAACATGCACAAGATCGATATGTCTGTCCTACCCAAAGGTAATTGAATCAAAATCTTTTATCTTTATTATTTTTGAAATAAAGGAACCCAGCATATTTGCTGCATTCAGGAAAATATTTTTTTATACTTTTTTTTTTTTTATCACTGTGTCTTTTTTACCCACCTGTGTGTAAACAGCCCTTAGGTAAAAATCTCATCTGAGCTGTCACTCTCTATGGGTTTACAGAGACAAGTTTTTTCTCTTTCACCTACTTGCATGCAAAACAAAATGGCACAAACAGAAAACAACTTTTCAATCCCAAATGAATGCGTTTTCACCTTCAAATTAAGGACTCATTCACATGGCCATAAAAATTAGACTGATCTTACTACACATGTTTTCAAGGAGAAAAGTTCCTGATCAGTAAAATACTTCAAACGTATAAAGACGCGTATGCGTATGTAATTTGTTTTTATGATAATTTATTTCCCCCCTTTGTTATACCTACCACCTACCTACGTGTATACATGCTTTTATATGTGTAAGCATGTAAAACGCATATTCTTAGATGCATATTTTTGGATTCTGTCTTACGGATCTGAAAGCAATCCATGTTTACGCACCTGTGTAAATGGCTTCTTTAGAAAACAATGCAGCTGTGTTCAGATCCGTAATTAACCACTTCCTGCCCAGCCAGTAGTATAATGATGGTGGAGTGGGAACGCTGAAATCCTGGGTGGATATCATATGACCCGTTGCGCACCTCCTACGGGCCACGCTGTGGTGTGAACTGTCACCCAATGTGTCCACTTGACACAGGGTATGACAAATCAGTGTACCAGGCCACTTCTGGTACCATGTGATAGCATGACCAATCACAGCAGATCACATGAAAGTTGTACACATTGAATGGCTTTTCATCATAGCCATTCATTGTGTATTATTGTGTTGATCTCTGTAATTGATCACAGTGATCACATGGTACAGACAGGGCCAATTACAATGCATCTGTACCATGTGATAGCTGTGGCCAATCACAGCTTCACAATAGTACACACTGGATGCCATTTATAAAAAAGGATTGCTTAATTGCTTTTAATTGTTATAATTATTGTTATAAGCAATCAGAGAGTGTAAAAAAAAAAACCTTGGGGTCAGTTTGGAAGCTATTGATCTATACCCGCTCAACATATCTAACCTACTATGGTTGCCCCCCACAACTCGTGGCCCAATTAGTAACCCCATAACGGGACATTCTCTTAAGCTGTGGGACAAACTCCGAGGTCCCTTTAAATTACAATCCCCACACTCCCCACTTCTTTCTTTTCTAGACCATCCGAACTTCTACCCAGCCCAAGTCAGTCCGAACTCGTTTCAAATCTGGCACAGGGCAGGATTATGTCGCATACGCGATTTTGTCTCAGGATCAGGTATAAAGACGTTTGCCTCTCTACAAAACCTAACTGATATTCCCAACACAGAAATCTTTCGATTCTTACAGATATCCCATTTTATCCGAACGACGATTGGTACACATACGTCACTAGACGACTTATCTCTTTTTGAAGGAATTTGCAACTCTGACCCTCACGCCCCTGGTCTAATATCTCTTTTATATGCTCACCTGACCTCTCCCCCAAACAACCTCCCTCCATATACTGCACAGTGGTCTGCGGATTTTGCATTACACCTTGATACAGAGGACTGGTCTGACATTTGGTCCAATACGAAAATATCCTCTCAAAACATAATTGCACAAGAGGCAAATTATAAAGTACTTATGAGATGGTATCTGGTTCCTGCCAGGATTGCCAAATTTCTCCCAAATTACTCAGCCAATTGTTTCCGTGGCTGTAACGAGCAAGGAACCCACGCGCATATATGGTGGTCATGCTCTATAGCACAGGAATTTTGGGCTGCGATCTTTCAAATAGCCTCTACCTTATTTCAACATCCAATTGAACCAGATCCAGCTATAGCGTTGCTGAACCTAATCCCCTCGGACTTCACCAGATCTCAGACCCGCCTCCTTCTTCAGCTCACAACAGCAGCTAAACAGACGATAGCTAGGGCCTGGAAAACCCCGAAACTTTCCCTAGCTGAGGCCAAAAATAGGGTCACCCAGACTATGATCCATAGTAAAATAGAAGCCACGATACTTGATAGGATCCCTCAACATCTGAAAATTTGGAATCCCTGGACTGAACATTTTCTACCCCCAGACTTTGATAAGAACCTCCTTAACCCCTAATGACCCAATATCACAATAGATGGACCTGGTGGTGAGCCAGACTCTCGTGCGCTCCCCCCGACCCCCCTCCTCCCTCTCTCTAGCCTTCTCTAATCTTTCTCTATCTTCCCTATCCTTCTTTTCTTTCTGATTTCCCTCTCTTTACTCTCTCCTTCTTCTTGCGCTCTTTTTACAGGTAACTTTATTGAAGATTATATAAAGTCTACCAACTTTGAGCCTTTATATGTTCGCAGACTTACTATCCATATTTAAATGCTATCACCTTACTCTTGACATTAATCTTACTATTTTATTTTTTTTTTAATTTTTCTTGATATAAACCCTGTTTTGTCATCTAGACGTAACAGGAAACCGTTATATTTTGTTCTCACTCAACTCTGTGAAAAACTTGTCACTGGACCGTACCGTATAATTTATTCCTGAAAATTGTTATAACACAATCCCCACTAGGGTATTTATGTATAATGACAAATCCAACTATGTGACATATGTATTGCCTGTTAAACCTTATGTCTTACTCTCAATAAAAAAGTTTGAAAAGGAAAAAAAAAACCTTGATCACCTCCCCAGAGTAGTATTATGGTAACATTGTTCTGCTCTGATCACAGTATGTAAAAAAATCGTTAAGAAAATAAATTGTGGGGCGTGACCGGAAGCCGACCCTGTTGGCAGCCTAATCCCTCAGCTCTCTCAGCCCACAGCGAAAACGGCGTATTTTGGGTGATTTTGACTGCAAATACATGGGCAAATCCAGGACCACCAGATCCTCCAAGCCTAGAGGATCGTCCCTACCACCTCCAGGGGCTTCCACGGACCTCCGTTCCTATTTTACACAGCCTGGAATGTCCCAGGGAGACGAGGCCAATATGGCGCCGGACACTCCAGCCCGCACACCAAGGAGTCCCGCCCAGTCTCCACGATCGGATCATCCTGAGCAGCAGCTCTTGGAAGGACTTCAGCAGGCCATGGAGTACCCCCGAGCATCCATCACAGACATGGGAACGGTGAGTCCCCACCGCCAACCACACTCCCCCACTGAACAGACTCGGTCCGCCATGCCGCCCGCCTCCCCCCCGCACTACACTCAGTGCTCGGCGGCGTTCCCGAGACTCCTGAGAACGGCTCCGGAGCCGCTCTCTCAGACCCTAGAGCCAGTCTTCACTGATTCCTCGGACATCTCTCAGGACTTCCCCCCTCTGCCAACTCCTGCAGGTCTGCAGGCTGGCTCTCACCGATCCCCTGATGACCCCAATGAGAGATCATGGGCAGTGGATGCCGCTTCCCCACCTCCCAAAGCGCAAAGAATGTCTCGCTCCAGAGACCTTAGTGCATCCAGGCGGCCATCCCCCTCAATACCATCCTACGCACAGAAAGCAAGTGCCCCGCTCTCCCACCCAGCAGAGGACTCTAGTTCTAGACCCCCAATGCAGCAGCAACAGAGAGGGGCATACATAGACCCATGGGACCCCCCAGCAACTGGAGTGCAGATCAACCATGCAGCAGGTGCTTTAATCCTACACTCCCCGCCACGTGTATCATCCCCCCCTCGCCACTACTGCAGTCCTACAAGAGACTCATATGTACCCCCACATATGCCTCAACCATGGCATACATATCTGCAAGCCATGCCCACAAAAGAGGATTTCAGACAACTAATTGAGGACGTGAAATCCACATGTCGCACGGAAATACAAGTACTCCAAACAGGCCTTAAACATTTGACAGACAGAATGGAAATGGCTGAAGAAGAAATACAAGAAACGAAACTAGCGGTCCATAGAACACAACTACAGGGAGCAGACCACAGAGCAATGCTAAGAGATATGCAGAGACATATAGAAGACCTGGACAACAGGGGGCGCCGTAACAATATACGGGTTAGAGGCATCCTGGAACCAGAAAACGCAGAGGACCTGCAAACCATTTTGCAATCCATTTTCAACAATCTCATTGGGGAACCCCCCTCTAAACACATAGATATGGACAGAGCCCATCGGGCACTCAGACCCAAGGGAGCCACCCCCAAACCCAGAGACGTTATCTGCAGAATCAGCTCCTATCCCCTCAAAGAGGAAATCATGAGACAAGCACGTTTGGCACGCAAAATAACTTATATGGAAGCTCAGATTCAAATCTACCCGGATCTGTCCTGGATAACACTGCAAAAACGGAGGCTTCTTCAACCCCTACTACAGCAACTACAGAAAGAAGCCATTATCTACAGATGGGGCTTTCCCTTTAGCCTCACAGCGAAACATCAGGGTAAATCCGCTGTCCTACGATACCCAGAAGACCTTCGTACATTCTGTGACATTCTTGAAATACCAATCCCACAACTACCAGAATGGGACATAGTTGCTACACCCCCACCGCCACCTGCAACCTGGCAAAAGATCCCTGCTCCTAACCGACCTAGACATCCAGATTCCCAACGCAAATCCGCAAAGTATAAGGATCGCAGATCCACTACTACCACAACAACAAACAACACGGGGACTTGAGCATTTAGGCTCAGCAAATAGAACTGTCCTACTAATACCCTGTCTAAAAAGACCCTGGATTGTCCCATTTGAACACACCCTAACGCCCAACTTTAGTTCACCAGTGAGGGCTAAACTCAGACGAGCTTCGAGTAGACCGGCATAGAAGCCATCGTTTATCACCCCCCTCCCCTTATTTTTTGTTCCCTCTTATTTCAATTTTATTTTAGCTAGTTACTGGTACACAGTATTAGACTGTGTGCGGTCTGGAAAATATTGTTGACGGGATGCGGGCTCCTGGGTGGACCTCTTCAACCGCCCTAATGGGGGTGGGGGGGAGGCTCACGCGGAATTCCGCTCTAGTCTAGGCCTGTTGGCCTATCAAAGATGTTTGACGAGGTTGATGTTGTCTTATTTTTGTGCATTAACTGTTCGCCTCTTCTCTCCCCAGTCTTCTCTCTTCCTCTCTCTTTCTAACCACCTTCTTTGGTACATGACTAATTTCCTGGTCTCCTCCCGGAGAGTGCATTTCCTGACCCTGGGATCTCGAACCATGACAAGCCGCCATTAGGTAAGCGTACACCTGCACACACTGAACCGCCACCATGACTAAGGTACTTTCACTAAATGTACACGGATTGAACTCTAATAGGAAAAGACATCTGGCACTGAGGGAGTTTAGACAATCAGGAGCTGATATTATTATGGTCCAGGAGACCCATTTTGACAGGGAAGGCTCATTCGCGTTTGCATCCAAATATTACCCCCAAATATACATAGCTTCGGGTAGTCGTAAAAAGGCTGGAGTGGCCATACTTTTCAAGAAGGGAACTCCCTTCACATGCGTGTCTCAATACTGTGACCCTAACGGCCACTTCATTATTCTGAGAGGAACGTGGCAAACACAAGAAATAACGCTATGTGCTCTATATACCCCTAATACTAAGCAACACAGCTTTCTATCCAAGGTAATATCCCGAATATTTAGATCTACCCCTAAGGTGCTTGTTTTGGGAGGTGATTTTAATCTTGTACAGTCACCCACGGCGGACCGCCAGACGATAGCCCCCCACGCTCCAACGCCTAGGGTCCATAGAGACTCGAGACTATTCAGACAAATCACCAGACGATATGCGCTCTTTGATGCGTGGAGGGCTCTATGTCCTGGAGGCCGACAATACACATTTTACTCAGCTCCCCACTGCACACATACACGCATTGATTACTTTTTCCTTAATAATTTCACTCTAAAACTGATACGTAAAGCGCAAATACGACCTATCTCTTGGACAGACCATGCCCCTATTTTACTAACGCTAGACCTAGGCACCCCCGTCCGCAGACCCTACAACTGGAGACTGAATACATTCCTTCTCCAACACCAACCGGCCCTAGAGGAACTAAACTCTACACTTAAACTTTATTTCCTAGAAAATTCCAATCAGGAAGTTTCACTCCCTACTCTTTGGGAAGCCCACAAGGCGGTTCTTAGGGGTAAATGTATAGCGATCTCCTCAAAACTTAAAAAAGACACATTAGCTGCCAAAATAGAAGCAGAGAGCCAACTTAAAACACTTGAACATAGGCTCCAGACCAACCCCACGATAGAAAATCTAAGGAAAATAATTAAACTTCGTGCTACTCTTCGTGATCTAGCTATGGGACAAGTGGAGAAAGCCCTAACCAGGTTGAAACAAATGTTTTATGACAAGGGGAATAAGGCACACTCTCTGTTGGCTAACAAATTAAGGGAGAGATCCCATATGCAAACCCCGAATCAGATTAAAAACAAATTAGGTCAGTTACTATCGCATCCTGAAGAAATTGCAAACACATTTGCAGACTTTTATAAAGACCTCTACAACAACCCGGGCATACCTAGCAACCCTCCCTCTTCTGACCTGTCCCACTCGATGAAACAATACCTAGAGCAAAGTGGAATTCCCCATATACAATCATCAGATCTGCTAACACTTAATGCACAGATCACTGACGAGGAAATAGAACTCACTATTAAATCCCTACCGTCCCATAAAGCTCCGGGTCCAGACGGGTTCCCATACGAATACTATAAAGCATTTCTCCCTCTTATACTACCCCATCTTCGTAAATTGTTTAATGCTTTCCTCCAGGACACTCAAATTCCCTTAGAAATGCAGAAATCTTTCATCACCCTGATTCCCAAAACAGATAAAGACCCTTCCATTTGTGCAAATTATAGGCCTATTGAACTGTTAAATTCTGACTTAAAAATCTTCACCAAACTTCTGTCTAATCGCCTGAACACGATCCTGCCATCATTGATCCATAAAGATCAGGTAGGGTTTGTCCCATTGCGACAAGCAAGCGATAACACTAGAAAAGTGATAGATTTGGTGGAGGTGGCGAACAGGGACGGCGCCCCCTCTATGTTGCTCAGCTTAGACGCTGAAAAAGCTTTTGATCGGCTGGGGTGGCCGTTCCTGTTCGCCACGTTGAGCCACATGGGCTTCCGGGGCCCCTTTTTGCGGGCAATAAAACACTTATATTCAAATCCTTCCTCACAGGTCAGAACTCCTTTTGCACTCTCAACAACATTTTCAGTCTCGAACGGTACAAGACAGGGGTGCCCGCTGTCGCCCCTGTTGTTTGCACTATGTGTAGAACCCCTAGCGGCTTCTATCAGGAATCATTTAAACATACGGGGAGTCATGGTCAGAGATAGAGAATTTAAGATTTCCCTCTTTGCGGATGACATAATTCTCACCCTGACCCAACCCCATATCTCCCTCCCAAATTTACACGCTGAGCTGGACCAATTCCGAGCCATCTCGGGATATAAAATTAATGCCTCAAAGTCAGAAGCTCTACCCATCAACATCCCTGACGCTGACATCGCACTCTTAAAATCTACCTATAACTACAAATGGAAAACAACTGCCCTGAAATACCTAGGGACTTATATCACCCCTAAATTTAATACCCTGTACCAAGAAAACTTTCCCCCTCTTTTTGGCACTATTAGATCCCTATTAAATCAATGGAACAAACACCATATATCCCTACTAGGACGAATTGCATCTATTAAAATGACTATTCTCCCGAAGCTACTGTACCTTTTCCAAACACTCCCTATACCTATACCACTTAAGCAATTGAAAAAGCTCCAATCAGACTTACTTCACTTCGTATGGAACTATAAAAAGCACAGGATCTCCAAAACAGTGTTGATGGCATCACGCAGTGAGGGGGGTCTAGCCTTCCCCAATATCGTTAAATACTACCAAGCTACACAGCTGAGAGCGGTGGCATCATGGTTTACTCAAAAATCATATAATAAGTGGACAGAGATCGAGAAATTATGGCTAGCCCCGATACACCCGAACAACTTATTATGGAATGCAAATGCGGAAGTAGCTCCAGAACGCCTTCTGGGTCCCATGTCCATGTTAAAGAGGATTTGGCGTAAATTAGCTCAACCTCACAAATTAATTTCAGAAAGATTGACCCTGACATCTTTTGTCTGTAACCCCAAGGTGCCAGCCTCACGCATCAGATGTCACACCCTTGGTCCTCTAGGAGCCTGTTCCACTTTGGAAACATAATAGATCCCAGAACCCGTAGGCTCCTATCTTTTTCGGACCTGCAGGCCAAACACAAACTCCCAAAACAAGCTTTTTACGGATACCTACAAATACGACATTACGCGCTAGCTATAGCCCCGAATCTACAATTTTCACCTCCATCCCCGTTTGAAACTACCATCTTGGCAGGTAGCTCACAGAAAGGGCTAATATCAGAAATATATAAGATTTTGAATACCATCGATCTGGAAGAGCAGGGTAAACACCATTACATGCTCAGATGGGAGAAGATCCTTGGGGAAGAACTTCCATTAGCGCAGTGGCAGGCAATATGGAATCAGACAGCGAAGAGTTCAATGTGTACACTATATAAGGAAAACTCATATAAGGTTCTCTACTTCTGGTACATGACCCCAGATGTACTTCATACAATTTTCCCAGATAGCTCAGATAAATGCTGGCGATGTCAGGACGCTAAAGGCACTCTCATACATATATATTGGACCTGTCCAATATTAGCTCAATACTGGGAGATGGTTCGCCATCTCCTCTCCCGCCTCCTAGAAGTAGAAGTCCAAGCGACTCCAAAATTCTTTCTATTAGGTCTATCACCATTAAAAATTTGCAGACCATACAAGAAATTAGTAAAACATATACTCACAGCAGCACGCTGTCTTATAGCCTTAAACTGGAAACGTACCACTCCACCCTCAGCTGAAGATCTTTATTCTAGAATTAAAGATATAGAGTTGATGGAGAAAATGACAGCTAGAATTCAGGACAAGCTGGAGGCGCATAACAGGGTCTGGGAGCTATGGCACCACCGGGAGGACCCACCATGACCAGGTAACAACGCCAATTAGAAGGCTTATTTTCTTCTTCCCCTTCTTTCCTTTCTTTCCTCCTATCCTATTCAGTAACTGAATGAGCGTTTATATAAGCTTACCTGCATTACCATAGGAACTAATATCAGATAAACCATAAAAAAAAACAAAAAAAACACATGTGTAATACCACAAATGGATATACTGTACAATGTTTGTGAATGTCCATGTTCCTTTATATTGTATTACTATAATCTACAATAAAAATTGTTATTTGAAAAAAAAAAAAGAAAATAAATTGTAATTAAAAAAAGTTATATGATGATGCTGTACTGGACTGGTGTCAGTTTGTAAAAAAAAATCAAATTTTTTTCAATTTTTTAAAAAATGTACTTACTTTGCAAAAAGGGGTCATTTGGGGGGTATTTGTACTGTCCTGGCATTTTAGGGCTGTCAGTACGTCAGGATTGATCAATTTTCAAATATACTGTATCATAGTTTTTCTCTATAACTTTACTACAGACTAAATAATATACACTGATTGGGGGTTATTTTTACCAAAGAATTGTAGCAGATTATATTTTGGCCTTACCTTATAAAGAAATATTATTTATTTGCAAACTTTTATAACAGAAACAAAGAAAAAAAATTTTTTTTTTTTCAGAACATTATAGTCTTTTTTGTTTATTTAGCAGAAAATAAAAAACCCAGTGGTGATTAAATACCACCAAAGAAAACTCTGTCTCAAAAAATGATAAAAATGTAATTTGGGTACAGTGTTGCATGACAAAGTACTTGTCATCCAAAGTGTCTGAAAGCTAAAAATTGACCTGGGCAGGAGAGGAGTGAAAGTGTCTGGTATTGAGGTGGTTAATAAACACTTGTATATGCATTTTTTATGGCCCTATGAATGAAGCTAATCCAGTCGATTTAATCAAATAAATCAAATTTGTGTCAAAAAACAATAAATGTTTGATAAATTTGACCAGAATATGGAAACGATCATCTCTGCAAATGACGTGATCAATATGTACGTGGCTAAAATAAGCTACATTTTATTTTGGCTGTACAAAAAAAAAATCTGGCACAATTCTAGCTTCACAATGACATTAACCTTCACCCTATACTTTATTTCTTTTTATATATTTTTTGTACCTTCATACTTTAAGTTTAAAAAACACATTGACAGGGCAAAATAAATCATGTGCTCTCAGTGGAATTAGGCACATTGAATTATGGATTACATTTCTTTGTTTCTTCATATAAGCATTTTACAAAAAAAAGGCAAGCAGATTTTTATAAGTAAACACATTATATACCATACTTAACAAATAGGGAATAAAGGCTTGATAAACAAATGCGGCATAAGCAGTTTATATTAACAAACTCTTTTTTGCTATCTAACCTTAGCTACCAGTTCACTATTCCATAATAAGAGCCTTAATCTATGAACTATGAACTATGAACAAGATTAAAGTGATACTAAAGTCTCAATTTGTTTTGGTTTAAAAATAACAAACATGTTATATTTATCTGCTCTGTGCCGTGGTTTTGCACAGAGCAGCCCAGATCCTCCTCTTCTCGGGTCCCTTGCCAGCGCTTCTGGTCCCTCCCTCTTGCTGAGTGCCCCCACAGCAAGCAGCTTGCTGTGGGGGCACCTAAGCCAGGCTGCTGCTCTGTGTGTTCATTTAGACACGGAGCTGCGGCCCAGCCCTGCCCTCTCTCTCTCCTTATTGTCTCACTCACTTTGATTGACAGCAGAAGGAGCCACTGGCGCCCCGCTGATGTCTCAGCCAATGATGAGAAGGAGTCCTGGACAGCCGAGCCTCTGGTGCAACATCGCTGGATCGGAATGGGGCTCAGGTAAGTATTAGGGGGGCTTAGTGAGGCTGCTGCACACAGAAGGTTTTTTTATCCTAATTCATAGAATGCATTAAGATGAAAAACCTTCTGCCTTTACAACCACCGGCTGAGCCCGTTCAGTGTAATTGCTGCTTTTTGGTCCTCCATAAAGCAATTTGCCTCACCCCAGTTCTACAGTATACCAATCAAGACACAATTGAAAAAAAAACACAAAAGAAAATGTTCTATTTTTTGTATATGTATGCCATTCGTTGTACTCATAGTTATGATAGCAATGCTGTATACAGGGGTGGACTGACCCATCAGGCACAGACCGAGGGACCGGGGCCATTGGGGGCCTGGGCCCGGCCCTATGAGAGGCCACTTGAAGCGGCTGTAATAATACCAAAAATAATACTGCTAACAGCGCGCACCTGGGCTGTGGCTGTCTCTAATGCACTGGAAATGTCTCCCTGCTGCACATTTGGGAATGTCTCTCAGCTGCACATTACTTGTATAGCCCCCCAAATTTTACTTGCATCCCTGTTCTCTAAAAAGGAGGTTCTAGGGGGTGGTCCTAGGGGGTGGGTAGGGGAGTGACCAGGGGAGGGGGGTGAGTTCCACCACCTTTTCTCTGAGAAAAAAAGCCCTGGTTGTGGGTTTAGTAACACTTTAACTTTTAATGTTCATGCTACAAAAATCAAATGTAAATAATGAAATTAAAACAGTTTTTTTGTTCTGTATGAACAGTTAACAGAATTAAAAAAAATGAAAAAAATATTAGCCAAAGAGAGCAGAGAGAGAGATAAGGCTTCTGTTAGGGCTAAATAGGGATACCAAAGTGTTATATAATAATAAATATAAATATTTTTTAAAAAAGTAATTTTAATAAGATTTGTTTGTGCAACCTCTGTTTAAGAACAGATACATTGTAACTGGCTATTCTGATAGGACAGGTATGTTTATTTACATTTTAACAAGCACTAATGCTGAAACACATGTTCCTATTTATCACAGCTGAAACAGCCACTGACCGCAGCTCTGCTACAAGAACTGGGACCTCGGTGGTCATATTGACAGCAGGTCCCAAAAGTTACAGGGGTTGTAAAGTCAGAAGGTTTTTTATCTTAATGCATTCTATGCATTAAGATAAAAAGCCTTCTGTGTGCAGCAGCCCCCCTTAGCCCACCTAACACTTACTCGAGGTCCATCTCTATCCAACGATGTCAACGAGTCCCTCGGCCGTCCAGGACTCTCTCTGCTGATTGGATGAGACACGGCAGCGGCGCCACCTCTGCTGTCAATTAAAGTCAGTTAGCCAATCAGGAGTGAGAAGGGGTGGGCCTGAATTGCAGCTCTGTGTGTCTTTATGGACACACAGAGCTGCAGCTCGGCTCGGATGCCCCCATAGCAAGCTGCTTGCTGTGGGGGCACTCGGCAGGAGGGAGGGACCAGGAGCACAGAAGAGAGACCCAAGAAAGGGAGGATCCAGGCTGCCCTGTGCAAAACCATTGCACAGAGCAGGTAAGTATAGCACGTTTGTTATTAAAAAAAAAAAAGAGACTTTACAATCACTTAACATTTGAAAGTATGTCCAGTGGGGAAGAACTTTAGGCCCTTAACTTCTTTCTTTATACATTTAACCCACATAAAAGTGCCATGATCATTAATTGCAACTTTTGGTCTTTGTGTCATTTTTATTTTGGTATTTACGTAGTAATATTGTTGCTGTTTCATTTCTTTTTGTTTCAGTGTTGGAACAATAGAGAGATATATGATCTGTGTCAATGCATAAGGGCCTAATGCAAGTGAGGGGGTATGAACATGATATTTTCAACTCATTGAACAGACAATGGCATATAACATTTCTTTTTAAAACAGAGTACACTAAAGCCTAGTACACACGGTCAGAATATTGTTAAAAAAAAAAAACGCTTTCGAATCGATCGTACGATAATCTGATCATTAGTACACAGCATTCGCCCGAAATTATCCAAAGGGAGAAACACGAAAAAATGTTCTCGTTTGATAACAGATTGTACGAATTTTGTTTAATCAGTACAGTTTTTGTCTGAAAATACAATACAAATGCATTACATCACTTCAGAATTTTTATTCTCTCGTACAAGAATTTTCGTACTTTACTTTAGTAACCTATTCATTTTTGATATGAAGACTAGCATGCAAAAAATAAAACGGACAGACATTCATCCAATAATCTCATTGTGTGTACTAGGCTTAACTTGCTGCCCTTGAACGTTTAGATTCAAAAACCATTTCCAATGAAGAAAAACATTTTGTATAGAGTTTCACATGTGAAATAATATATATTTTATTTTAATTTAAGGAAGAGGTAAAACCTTTGCCAGGGCATTATTGCTATATGTATGTTTATTTGTGGAGCTCACCAAGGACACACAACAATAAAAACACTTTTCTTAGTAGACAGTCAGGTTTTTTTAATGTCTGTATTCCTGATTTTCTTACTGCTTGTTTTGTTTACTAGTACATGACATATGAAATCTTCCCAACAGGTATAAACACAACAAAAAAAATCTATTAGGAAAGACTATGCCTGTACCTAACACAGATTCTACACTGATCTTTAAAATAAAGAAATAAACATATTATGGTAACAGTTATAATAACAATATAATTCCACATTGTAGTTTGTTGGGCTTCTTTTGGAAACCATGAAGAAGAGTGCACAAATCCCTGAAACATGTTGGTTTCCTGCATTTTTTTTCAATTAATGTACTTAGTTTTTTCAAAGATCAATATATCAGAACCCAGGAAAGAACCTGCAGTGTCTGGTGGTCTCTTCTTGCTGAGCCACCTGGCATGCTGGGCAGCAGCCTGGACAATTTCTGGAACAGCCTTGTCTTGAGCCTTGTTTCTCTTGAACCTTTAATCCTTTGCCTCTCCCATGAACTTCCTATTTTAGCCATGCCTTTGAACTTTCTGTTTGCCAGATTATTGTGCTCTCTCCTGCCACTATCTCACTCTTTTCACTCCTGCTGCCATTCATATCCATGCTACCACTTGTTACCAACCTTTGGCTTACTCCACAACTACGCTTTTGCTTGATTATAACCTGCAACCACTTGTTACCAACCTTTGGCTTGCTACTGACTACACTTCTGCTTGACCCCTACCTGCTACATCTGCTACTGGACCCTGGCTTGCTCACCTCCTGGTGGGGTGATTGTGAGGACCGCAACCTGGTACTGGCAGGCAGAAAAACACATCTCCACCATCGGGAGCTCTGGTGAACACCGGTTAGTGCTTAGACTCTATGCCTTGGGTGAGTCAGTGTCATCCACCAGGTGACCTGCTTCTGCACTTATCCAGCTGGTCAGTAGGAGCTTCTCTACTGCTATAGCCACTGGTCTCCAAGCCTGGCCCCTAATTGTGACACAATGCCTATTCTGAGTTTATGCTCAATGAATAATAATAATACTAATAATCAAAAATAATGATGGGTGGATCTGCCCAGGTTCAATTTGCCAAATATTGGGAGACCACAAACTCAAAAGAGAATTCTATTGAGGTTTATGGTGGGTGAATCTTGTTTGGTAAATTCTGTCAATTTTTACGGACAATATGCAAATTACTGGTAAATAGCCATGGAAAGCAGGGCACTGCAAAGGGTAACATATACGGTACTAAGGCAAAAAACTAAAAAACAAACCCTACACTGAGAAGAGGGTGTTTTTATGCAGCTTTAAGGGCAATATTAAAAACACACACATACTTTAAATAACAAGTTTAGGAAATGACTTAAAGTTCTACTTAATGTTACAAGACAATATTATTTTCACAGACAATCTCATGTGTATTTGGCTGTGAATTTTTTTCTTTTACAATCATCTTGTAGGCAGGTGCAGTTAGCTACTTTGCTACTAGGTGGCTCTGTACTAGAATAGTGTCTGGTTACTGTAAGAAAGGTCATTAGGTGCTAGGCTCCTTTTAGGTAGAGCCTTCCTACAGTGATGTCAGGGATGAGGTAACACTCATATATAAGCCAGGTAGGGAGGGGCACAGTAAGTCCTGGGGCATGGGAACTAAACATCCCACATCTGTAAGGATGTAGCCAGCACACATAGACCCTGGACAATGCAGGAGGCCAGGTAGAGTGGACCTGTACTTAGGAAGAGCCATCTGTAGTCTTTCTCTCACTTATGGAGGTGGGGGCTGGTGTTGATTGCAAAAGGTCATTTAGACCAGGTCAGAAATTCCTGTGTGAGGATGCTTTCCTGGAGGATTCCCAGGAGAGATGTACCTATCACGAAGATGACTTCAGAGAGCAGTCCTGTGAGTATAAATGGCTCTGACCAGAGGATAAACTGTAAGGAAGTTGGCTGCTGAGGTGCTCCATATGCTTTCACTTACGACTACTGTGGACTATCCACTAAATGTGATTGACTGTGAAATGTCAAGTGAGTTTGGAATGTATGTCCTAGTAATGTGACTGTAATGCCATTTCCTGAATACCAGCAGTAAAGTGCAGCGAAACTACTTCTTGATTGGACATAGATCTCTGGCTGGGAATGTCATGTGGAGGGCTATGGAAAAGAGCAGAATAGCGGAGGCCTCAGCAGGAGAGACAGTTTTCTAACAGGGCTGAAGTGGGGGTAAGGACTTACAAGCTTGGCTTACAGACAGCAGCTGTGACTCGATCAGATTAGTTTCAGATTGAAAAAAAAACTTTTTTTGCAGGTAGCTCTAGCAGCAACACATGATTTTTCAATAAATAATAATGGGACTACTTTAGATGGTAAATAGAAATTTGCCTTTGTTGTACTTGATGTTGCTAATGAAAAACGGTCCTACCACTGGCCAATTTCTATCAAGTTTGCTTTGAAGGAGAAGTAAAACCAAAGCTTGTTTGGCTGTACTTCTCCTGTGGATCACAGGAGGCAGTTTGTTCTGCACTCCTGTGACCCGTTTTCAATAGAGCCAGATGCCTGGACCGGCACCCGGCTCAGCCTCCGAGTGAGTTCAGGGAGGCAGAGCAGAGAGCTGCTGACTGACAGTCACCAGCCTTGTGCTTAGGGAGCTCTGAGAACCGAACGATCTGTGGTGTTTGATCGCTCGATTCTCAGTATTAAAGCCGGTGGGGAACTAACAATCAGAATGTAAGTGCAGTTTCCTAACAGACCGGAATCTCTCCCTGTGCAGTTTGTCAGATTTTCGTATGCTTTCTCTACAACAACTTCCATTGCCCTGACACTCTGGCTGCTCTGTACCCCTCTTTTATTGTGAAGCTGCTGACTTATTCAACAGCCCCCCTATTGACCCTTCTAAGCCTGCTGGCCATAGTGTAAAGGCTAGGCAGTACATTATGGTTTAAAAAAATTTCCCAGGCAAATCTGCACAAAAATTCACTAGGATAACAAATACTGAACCAACAGAATATGCATCAGACTCATGGTAGTGGCAAACCCAAACCTTATCCCTAACCATTATCATACAATGCTGCTAAGATATCAGATTTTGTCTATAACCAAGAAGTTCCCTGTTTTTTGGTAGTTTTGTTTCTTTAAATGACAAGACTATCAGTAGTGGGATTTCCTCTTTGGAATTGACAGTGGTCATCTCGGTACATTGTTTAAACTGGGTTCTTAATTAGACAAGAACAGAGCTGTATAACAGAAGTGATGAATGAAAAAAGTGTCCCCATTTCCAATGCAGATTTTATCACCTCTCGGATGTCAGCTGATCGCCCTCGTTATTGGCAAGTGATAAGTGCCACTTTTGATCCCTTGACTAAGGAAATAGCTTCCTGCCTTCTGCTCAATGCAGACATACTTTCCAAATGTGACATTTTTGCACACCATATGCTTCAATGAAACTAGATAAATACAATTAGAACACATCAAGTGAGTACAATTTTTAGTATGGGTCACAAATGTTACTGCACATTTTCTTAATGATTTATGTTCAGCACTAGTTAATTTATTTAGTAATTTATTTTTTTTTGTAATTTCAAAGAAAATGCTGATATACTGTATACTGTGTGTTCTAAACTTAGATATTGCAGTTTTATCCTGTCACTATAATAAAAGATTTAGGACTTCAATCACCCTGTGAAAATGAAAGGCTCACCTCTTTGATGGGCGGTAAACAACACTTTGTTCTCTTCTGCAGCTGTTACCAACATGTCTGGATGTGTTGGATAGTGTGCAGCCACTGTGGCTCCCCTAGCTGGCTGCTACATCATCCGTGTATCCTGTAAATGTGTAGCAGCTGACAGGAGGAACAACAGCACCCAGCAAGGGATCAAGTATCCAATGCTCCCAAATTGTCAGACAGCAACTCTGCCTGGGCTAGGGGGCAAGGGGGTATCCCCCCCGGGGCAGTAAAAATAATATTTGTTGGCCTTATGGCCCTGAGTGGAGATTCTTCACCATTCAGGTTCAGAGATGTCATGTAAACAAATGTAGAGAGCTGCAAAAGAAATCATTGCAAAACTGTGAAATGCATTGCGCTTATTTGTGAAGACAAGCTGAAAGATAAGGATTATTCCTGATGATGGCACGCTATGTTATTTAGCATTTAGGTGAATTCAAATAAATAAATACAGAGCGGCAGTCTCAGTTCTTTAAGATAACACTAGCTTCCCAACCCCCATTTTGACCAACATGCAGGCAAGGGTTAATTTATTGTCCTTTTAAAGTATGTTTCTGAACTAAGTCCTCCAGGAAATAAGGTTATTTTAATTCCTTACTGGAAGGCCCTTGTAAATCTGTGGGGTTGAACTAAGAGAGGGAGGGCAGATAGGAGTGGAACTACCAGGATATGGACATGTAGATGTGAGGCTAAGGCCTAGGTGTTTGTCTTCTAACCTCAGGGTGAGCTTCACTAGTACTGGGTTGGTATGGCTGTGGTAAACCACTGATTTTGGGAAAGGACTTGGAAATTGTTTATTGCAAAAGATCTTTTTCTATCTGTGAAGATGTAACACTGTTCTTCAATAAATTAATTGAACTGAGCTTCTGGCTGAAGTATGGTGGCCTGTTATCTTTGGAAGTGTAAGTGGGACAGCAAACAGGCCACAGTTCTGGATTGGAGCATCCCACATAGGATACATAAAGTGGTGTACAGGATCCGGTTTGGGACTAAAGTAGTGCAATCCTGGTCAGGTTGGGACTGGTGGTGGTTAGGGGTCACCCTATTGTCAGTAAGAAGCAGACCCCCCCATGCAGCACATGGTAAGTGACATGGCCTCCCATGTCACATGGGCCCAGGTGTTCAGCTGGACTATCTGAGCCCTAACCTGGAACCATGGAGGAGATGCAGGACTTTGAGCAGTGACTGTTCCCAACTGTCTGTGTTTTGTTGCTTTTGGTGACCAAGAGAATAGTGAGTGAAGGGTTTCCAAGCCACCATTCATACACATATAGCAGAAAGGCATCCTGCAAGGGCTATGGGCTGAGTTTGGGTGGACAAGTGAAGCCCTAGACAGCCCTGTTCAATAACAGGCCCCCTAGACTTGTGTACAGTGATACAGTTGCCGGAGCACCTGTCTACAAACAATGACTGTTGTGCTCCAGGGTGCCTTTAGCCCATACCACGAATGGGCAAGCTGGTGTGTTTGCCTCCCAGGCCAAAATTTCCCAGTCCTCCCCTGTATTCAACTTCATAATTCACAGGGTGCTTTGGGCTCACATCTTTAACATAGCACATCAACATGATCACTTTGAAGAAGAATTCCAACCATTTCATTCAGCTTCTGGGAGCTAAGAAACGTTATGAATCTCTACAGTCATAGCTTACATAGGGCTATAGACTCCCCATAAGAAAGTACTGCTTGGTCTGGGGGCTGTCACATGGAGGAATCACATACTCCTTTTTACCTGAAAGTATATTATTTCCTTCCTGCTCCCATTGCTGAACACTATAGAAGTGGAGCCAAAGAAATGTATAAAGAGAGCAGAAGCTGGGGAGGAGTGGAGATTAAAGTGAACTTGTCCCTTTGCTCTGAATGGGCAATGGACTGGTATTGTTATTAGTCTTCATGCAGATTTCCCTTTCCCTCTTTGCTGCCCTCTGCTGATTTTACAATCTAAAGTAAGGCACAGTTCAATCTCTGCTTGATAAAGGCTACAGTACAATTTTGCAGGTAATACTTCAGGAATGTTTTAAGGGCCCTTTCTTTGGAATAAAATGTTGCAAGTTACAATTCTTCCTATAATATGAACAAAGTGGAACATTTAACTATTTGTCATAGTCATTTTACATTTTTGCCTGCCAGCTGTTACATAATTTTGTTAGTTTATTAAATGTTACTGTATTAAAACAGAAATAAAAATGTTTCTTTTAGTAGAGTAGAGGAAGGCTAGAATTATTCCGGTAAGCTTTTTATTGCTGTCTGTGCCACTGTTGCAGTTTTTTCCCTGGTTCAATTAATTCGACTCCCACACACATGCTCTTTGCTGTTTTTTATGCTAGTGAATCTTAGTGATGTATCATTATGATTATTGTACTGATGCCTTAGAAGAAAACAAATGTATATGTCCTGTTCTGCAGACGTATGGATAAAACACAGTGATGAATTTAAAGGTACCCAAAAACGTGAGAAAACATCTGACTGTTCAGCTAGGTTGCTTGATGATCACAGGTTCGTAGGACCCTACCCACTTGCTGTTGGGGATAACTTTGATCGGGTAGGTTAGGAAATGTCTCCTGATTGAATATTGTTCTCCTTGAGGGAGTAGCACGGGTCATCTTCACCCTCTCCCCTCCAATTATGGATCCACCAGCTCCTGTTGCCTGAGAGCCATTGGATCATGTACAAACGTCCAACTGTGCTTAATGGTTATAGGTGGCCATAGCCCCCATTCAAACATCAAAATGGAGTTCTTGGCATTCTTCTCCAATGCTGAAAATGTTTTTTGTTAGTTTTAGATTGAGCGACAAGTGTCAAGACATGTGTTGGGTTTTTACTGATATCTGTGGCTGTGTTGGAGAAATATTGCCTTACATATTGTCACAGTAAGGGGCATGTAAGATTAGTGATTTTGTAGCAGCAATTCTTCTTCACTACAAAATACTAATGCCAAAGAACAACAGAGATTTGAAGCTGTCATTTAAATCAGTAAAGTCACCAGCAATTTTTTGTTAAGAGGCGATTTGTTGCAGCTACAGATTAAATGAGTGCTCCCTAATTAGGTTGGCGTGTTCTGCTACAAATCATCCTTCAGCAATTTGTAGCTAAGCCATAGAGGTGAATGCAGAGTGATTGTCGCTAGAAACTTGTCACTGACATGAAATGCTGCACACATAATCACTGAGCTACAAGTCACTGTAAAACTAGCAAGTTAAAATCCCATAGAAGTGATGATTTCCCTAGCAAGTAATGAAAAAATAAAATAAAATAAAGAGGGTCACTGTGAATAAATTGCCGGTCTGGCATAGCCCAGATAACAGTTTCACTAGACAGGAAGGGAAAAGGAAAAATATATATATATATATATATATATATATATATATATATATATATATATATATATATATATATATATATTTTTTAGCTGAGTAGAGAAAGGCTGGAACCCCAAGTTGTTTTTTATTTGTAAGCCACAAAACACCAGCCGTTTTGAAGTTTCCACAATGCAAGTGTATTTCTTTATAAAGAGTACAGAATAAAACCACACAGATGCTAAACATTTCAGCTAATCCTGGCCTAAGTCTTGCTTTTTATTCCGGCCTGTGACCTTGTTGCACATTTTTCCTCATTGTCTCATTAAACTATTGTCAATGTAATATTTGACCATCACTGCAAGTAAAGAAAAAAACTCATAAACTACATATGTGTCAGATCAGCAAAGTATGGTTCCAACCAGTGGTAACTGACAGTTGATTGAAAATATAGAATTGTCATGGGTCACTTTTATTTTTTTTATTTATATTTTACAACAAATGTTTAATCAAAGCAAAATTCATAGACTCCTTTTTTAAGTGTAACTGTGCTTCAGTGAAACTTTTAGTTGGGCTTGTTTTATATAAAGGATATATAGCCTTGGGCAGCACCTCTGTTCATTCTCTCTGCATAGCCTAGGCTGTCAGAAAGCTGCCCACATGCTAAAGCTGCAGACTTTCTTCCCTCCATATCAGTCAGAACAGCATCATAGTGTACATTAGCAGCTACAGCTGCCTGAAGTCACGCTCACTGCCTGGGACAGCAACAGGAAAGTAGTGATTGACAGCAGTACCGCCCAGGAAAAGAGAATGGCCAGTCAGGAGATTTCCAGGTGAAGAAGCATCTTATTAAGTATAAGACGTTGTGAGACTGCAAATCCCAAAGGAGAGCTGAGCTGGGAGAAAAACTGAGAATCTGGGACTGGGAATTTCACATGGAGAGAAGCAGAGAGCAGTGCTGTAAAGAGCACCAACTTGTTATTCCCCTCTGAAAGATACAGCACCACATTATTTGACATTTAGTTTGGAGGCTTTTCCTCTATTACTCTTGGGATTACAATAACACTTTGTTAGGAGTGCTCCGATGTCATCTTGGGCCCCAACGCTAGCTGACAAACTACTGACCAGTAGAAAGAGTTAAAGTGGAACATAGACTTTTAGTCTCTGAGTGAGTATAACCAATATTTAGAGCTCTCTTATGGTTCAGGACCTAGGTGGTGTGAATTTTACCCCCTTGAGCTGGGATTTGGGCTCCCAGAGAGGTTGTGTTTAGTAATACTCAGTTAACAAATTGAAATTAGTGTCTTGCCCAAACAAATATTTAGCCTTGGGGTGTCACACTGCTGAAAGGATCGTTTTCATCAGGAATCAGGGAACCCAAATATCCAGTGGCTCCTTTGGGGGTAAGCACTACATATAACTAAAAGGCAAAACTTTTTTTAATATGGATACAGTGGTGAGAGTTCAGAACCACTGTAAAGTTTTTATTGCTGTCCCCATTTGGGAGATTCATTCTTTCTAATTGTGTTGATTACTAGTGTCACTGGCAATGAAAGTGATAAGAAATTCAAAATTTTGAGTTGCCACCATAAGGACTAGAGGGGAAATCTTCCAATAGGGATACATGTAAGAAGGCCCCTTGGCACCCACATTGTTAAGCCAATTCCCAAAAGGGCCCACTATTCAGCTTTGCAGGAGAGGTAAGCTGAGGCTTCCACTACACTCCTCTGGCTCTACACACATTTGTTCCACATTACATTGGCACCAGGACTGAGCAGGAGTCAAAGTGTACACTTTGCTCATGAGGCCTCGACCAATCACTAGTTCCATATTATTCTTTAGGTGGTCCCAACAAACACCCAGGGGCCCAGACAGCGGACACATGGACCTCAGGGAACTCTCCTGGCCACTGGCACTGACGGACCCTCCATCACTAAATCCCCAATCACTCCAAACCTGAACTGACGTCTAAATATGTTTTACCACACTCTCAAGGTATTGGCAAAGCTTTACCATTCCAAAAGGATTATAAAATACAGTCCAGCGTATCTCACAGAAGCATCACTCACTCAACTAAATTCCTGGATGGTGAACGGTTGTTACCAAGCTAAGCTTCAATGCATATGCTGATTGTCATCACTGAGTGCACCAATGAGACATTTCTTAGTTTTATGCTTTTTACTGAACAATTAAAATGGTTTGCAGAGTAGATCGCAAATTAGGCTTTTACAAATTACAGCCCAAAAAAAAAGAATGAATTAGGTCTGAAAATATGACAGAATTTACCAAAAACATGGTTAAAATCTTAAATATCTGTTTCCATTTATTGAGTGTTATAGAAGAGGGGCTGCAGTGTTCATGTCATACAGAAGTGACTGTACTGATTACATCTGCTCTCATTTCCTGGAGCACAGCCCAAGAAGCATGCAAACATTTTTTCAAAATTTCTGAATACAAAAAATATTACACTTTATGCCCACCCATTGGCAGGTTCCACTTGTGGTAATCTTTAGATAAAACCCTGTATCCTTATCTATGGGGCTCCTGCCTTCCAAGAAAAGGGTATAATAGACTTTGACTTCTGTCCAAATTTTAATTTATCCCCACAATTTTCCACTGCTAAGGTCTTGTCCCCACCATTCAGCAGTTCAATGTCAGTGCCTTTGCTTGCCACTGAAAAGTTCCAGCACTGAACTGAATGTTGTGAGGGTGGAACTTAGTACCAGGATGCAGTAGGGCTTGAAGCCAACTTGAATGGAGGTTGAGATACAGAGGCTCCCAGAAACAGAGAGATTGCTGTGAAGAATATGACAGGTACATGTAGGTAGTACTGTAACATTTCACTGAATGATGTCATCAATTCATTAGTTACCCTTTTCCATTTTAATGAAAAGGCATATCTTGCAACCCCATAAATGCTTGCTGCCCTAGGTCAGAATTTATGTGATTTTTTTCTCAAATCTTTTTCTTGGCAGGCACTTCTCGTTTCAACACAGTAGAAAAAAATTCAGAGCAACACAAAAAAAGTTTTATTTTCTTAGTGCTCCCTGCTGACTGGTTGATTAATAATTATCCATTGTACAAAATTCTCTCATACACCCTGAGTCTTTTCACACTACAAATTTCCAATTTATTTTTTGCTCTTTTTGGCTCTGTTCCATTTACTTTCAGCAAACGAATCCATGGGATTTAGGTACAGGAGTCATGTTGTCCTTTTGATTTGCAAAACTGCAGGCCTCATATGCTTGGTAAAAGTTAATCCTGTTGTATGCCATCTGTTCAAGAAAGAATGGTCATAATGTAAATGAACAGCTCCACGCCATTAAATATACGTATGTTACCACTTAAAGATCAAAATATTTTAATTGTACAAACTGCAGTTTAAGAGTTTATCATTAAAGTGATATTGAACTCTTCATTTTCTTCAAAAGAAGAGGGCCACACTCACCTTGCCACCAAATGATTGTTCTTGTTCTTTAAAAATGTCCTTTTCCATTTCCTCTAGCTGGTCCCCAAGCCTCCGCTCTCCACCTATTTGCAGGTGCCTCCATTAGCTAACTGCATGCTAAGGAGACACCCGTGCAGGTGTACATTCATCTTTGCCCTTTTCTGAGCTGTGTACATCCACAGACTCACACAGCGCCTGGCAGGCTACACCCCTGCTCCCTCCTCCTCCCTAATCCTAGCAATTTAAATGACAGTTGGAATAAAGTAACTCCATTGTGCTTGCGTGGATGCCCTATGGCCAAACAAAGAACATGCCAGTGGAAAATCTTTAGGAGAGAATTATGTAGGGTGTATAATACCGATACATTTTTTTTGGACAACTATACTAATTGTATTTAAAAATTATGTTTATTTCTCAAAGATATTTTTTTAAATAATTGCTTGAAGTATTACTTTAAATACGTCTCTTTTAGACTATCGGCACATTTTTTGCAAATAAAATGAAACATTTTGAAAAATGTTTATTTTTTAATTTTTTTTGTACAAACAGTATGTGTTATATAGCATATATGTAGACAGGTTCTGGCTACATTACATATACATATAAGGGACATCTTCAAAATGAACCGCAGACTATTTAGTTCACTTTTAATGTTCGGGCTATGGGCTGTTACATTACTTCCTGTCTATAGAGGTGGAGGTGTTCTTCCTGTTATAGAGCACTTGGAACTTGTAGTCTTTCTGCCCACTCCCCCTGTATTCTGGAGCCCCTTTCGAACTATGAATCCCAGAGGAGCTGAACAAATAGGGGATTATGGGTAAGCCTAAAAAGTCAACTGCTTCTGGCGGGCTTGCTGGCCCAGGTACTCTAAATAAAACAGTTGGGTGCTGCTGTTCTGCATACACAGTGGTCCATTCTGTGTTAGCAGCAAACCACACATGCAAAGGTGCAGCTTCATGGCAGATTACCATTACAGCTGTTTTTGACAGACCATAGACTATCACAGTTCTCTTAATCATCACTCATCCCAGCTGTCAGTATTCCAGCAGCAGGTTACACGATCATTGCCTCTTCAGCTGAGGGGTGTAAGACTCGCCTATCTCATCCTGCAGTGCTAAAAGTTATATCTGAATTGGGATTGGTAAGAGGGCAGATGCCCATCCATTACTTACGCTGTTGAATAAGGACAGTGCTAGCAGACACCTATATCCATATACATATCTATCCACGCCAGTTGAGGAAACCTCACCTGTCACTTCTTTAAACTGTTTGCAGACCTGGCTCTGTCATTCATCATCACGCTTCAACCTTAAAGGGCCCCAACTTGCTAGCAGAAGATCTTAACTACAACTTTTTGACCACAAACATTCACTACTCATTTAAAGGGGTGTTCATCGTTTCTATCTAGATCAGTGGTTCTCAACTCCGGTCCTCAGGACCCACTAACAGGCCAGGTTTGCAAGATAACTGAAATACATCACAGGTGATATCATTTGCTGCTCAGTGATTGCAGTATTCTAGTCTGCATCTCCCCAAGGTAATACTTAAAATCTGGCCTGTTAGTGGGTCCCGAGGACGGGGGTTGAGAACCACTGATCTAGATACATATGTAAAGGTCATTCATGTGGTTCCTTTACTTTGTGCCAGTGACTTCTGGGGAGTTGTTTTTTTTCCTAGGCTTCAACCAGTGCTGCACCCTTAGTCACCATTGACATCTACTGGGTAATTACAGTTTGCTGGTATTACTCAATTGCTGTTATCTGGTTTACGTTACCTTTACTTGTTCTTAATTGAATGTGCACATGGTTGAAAACAAATTTTAACCCCCTGAGTATCAATTTGTGCTACTTTGAGTTACTCAATACAATTGTGGTTACTGAAATTTGCGTCTATTGCCCCTTTACTCTGTGCTGGGTATTACGGGGGATAGTGTATATGTGTGTGTGTGTATATATATATATATATATATATATCACAAGGATAGTATGCAGTGTTTTACAGAGTATATTCACATCAGTCCTTGTTCCCTGAAGGAGTATACAATCTAATGACCAACCTAAAACATCCAAAATGTTTGGTTTTTGCCCAGATCTGCTGAAGATCTGGCTACCTAAGCCCTGTCAGTTGGCTCTAACTTGCAGTCTATGGGAACTTGTATTGTCTTCACAGCTGTCACAAGTCTTTTATATCTATGGAACATATAATTACTATAATAAACAATATTTCTTAGAGGTTAGCATTACAATTTAATTGTTTTTAGAGCAGACATATTATTATGACACATCATGTATGGTTTTATCTTAAGCACCAGCCTGGAAGAACTTTTTAATGACTCATGCAGATTGGTACAGTGCAGATTTATAGAGTACTGTAATGCTGGTAAAATAAATGGACCACAGATGGTGTAGAAGTGGGACAGCATGTAAAGGGGTTTACTGCCAAATCACTCAATTCTGATGATCTGATTGTTGCGTATTGCCAGCTGATGACTGATCAGGCATGAAGCTTGTTTGTTTCTTATTTTTTAATCACTCTTAAAAATTATTGATTTAAAAAAATTGAAGTGTATACTAATTATAAAACAATAAACCTGAACTCTAGGAAAACAGCTAAATACACAGATGAAATACCTATACAAGAACTGGTTTACCCGAAAAAAATATTTGTATTTTTGTCCACTCAGCCCTGATATATACACAGCTCTGTGATAAAAGAGGAGACCTAAAAGACTAAAACCATGTCCGTTTTTTTGCTGTCTGTGTCTAGTTTGTGAGATTTTTTTTCACCTACTGCCTCAAAGACACAACAAAAAGTGAGAAGAAATTCCTATAAAGTGAAGGGAAATTCAACTCTTATGCAGTTGATGGTGGAACAGGTGTCCCCATTGGAAGATTTACCCTCACCTCGCATTCTGGTGACAACTAGAGTGTAAATTTACCTAGCAGTGGCACTGACATTAATAAAAAATGTGTCAGGGGTTCTAATCTTTCTCTATTCTATCCAAAGCTACACACTTTTATACACATATATACATATACCTTAACTGGTTAAGGACTAGCCGCCGCAGTTGTACTGCGGCAATGTGGCTGCTTCCAGCGAATCGCCATCATTGTACGTCGGCTTGTACGCGATGATTTGTGGGTGCGTGCGCGCCCACTGGCCAATGGGGGAGCCAATCAGCAGGTGGGGCGGACTCAATGTCCATTATCCATAAACAAGGCAAATCTCCGTTCTGACAAGGGAGATCATACAGATCCTGTCTTTCTGCTACGCAGGAAGACGGATCTGTGTGTTTCCCCCATCACACAGTCTCCCATACAGTTAGTAAACACATTTAACCCCTTGATTGCCCCTGATGTTAACCCCTTCCCTGCCAGTGTCATTAGTACAATAACAGTGCATATTTTTAGCACTGATAACTGTAATAATGTCACTGGTTCCCAAAAAAGTGTCAAAAATGTCAGTTAGGTGTCCGATTTGTCCTGCTAAAAATAACTGATCGCCGCCATTACTAGTAAAAAATAAATAAATAATAAAAATACCATAAATCTATCCCCTATTTTGTAGACGTGATAACTTTTGCGCAAACAAATCAATTTTTGTTTTTTTACCAAAAGTATGCAGAAGAATACATATTGGCCTAAACTGATGATAAACTATGTTTATTATATGCTTATTTTAAGGGGAATCTCTTTTACTCTTGATATTCATGCTGCCGTTGTAGGGTAATGAGTAGTTTTTATCCCCTCTGTGTAAATCTTTCTCTTTGGCAGTAAGCTACATGCTTGGAGTGCTTTGTGCCTAGACAGTCCAGATAATGTTTAAGATTGCCAGACTCAGATTGAGTTTTGTACAAATAGTTAATGAAACAAATGATGCCTGTCTATTTTGTTAGCTATTTTTAAAGAAAATTGGTTATTCCTCCAGCTAGCCTCAAAAATGTAGACAAGGCACAGCTGTAAGGTCATCAACAATTTCATGGTTGGAAATATGGTGGCACCCAAAAACACACACAGTGCATTGTTGAATGTGCTAGGAGAAGCAAGCCTTGTCAGCTTTTTACAAAAATTGAAATTTGCAATTGCAGACACCAGAATTTTTGGGGAACCCTCCAGCAATTGTACATAAAGGCATTGGCTCTAGGCAGCTCCCTAGGTGTGAAGGTTGTGGATAATGACAGGTATTCTTTAATACCTTGGGGTGGGTATTGAGGAGCACCTAATACAACATTTTTATATCATTCAAAAGTCTTTTTGAAATATTTATTGGTTAAGGGAATAAAGCACAGCCAATACATGTCGGGGGAAAGGCCTCTTTCTCAGGGCTTGAGCAGTGGATGTTATTAGAATCACACTAAGATGGAATAGAAAACCTATGTTAAGGCATGATAAAGACTGTCAAATATTAACAGCACTAAGAACTGCCAGCTGGAAGTTTCTTAAAAGGAATCCGCCAAGAAGAAAACTAGATAATGACACTTTTTTTGCCAAGTTTGTCAGTGTTCAGATTAATGGTAAAATGTGCAAAACACACATTATGAATAATACCACAGGAGATGGTGGAACATGCCTAGGTGGGCAAGAAGTACAAAACATCTCTAGTGAATAAGAGCAGAATTGGGTATTGTCGGGAGATCTCACAGTTAGATAATCCAAAACATATAAAAAGCCAGGGCTGCCTTAGCCCACCAGTTGTCACCTATGGCTAAAATATTACTACTGGTTGGACTGACCCTTTAAATCTATTATGAAGTGTACCTTAGTGCCTGTGTCAATGTTTTGGGCTTCTGTGGGTGTCATCAGATTAAAATATGCCTGAAATCGTTCATAATTCATTGACAGGTGATAGGCTAATTCACAAACCTAAGACACCAGCATACAGAGCTTTATTAAAAAATTGACAGTTATTTTCAGTCAATGATATTTGAAAGTTTGGCCACTCACAGAAGCCCCAGTGAGAGCACACTTGGCTAAAGGATGCATCTAAAAACCTGAGTAAAAGGTGAGTAATGTTACTTTTTTCTTCTATATTTCAGTTTTTTCTTTAAAACACTGTTTCTTATTGGAGGGGCGGGGCTGCTTAAAGGATAGGTTAACCTTTAGTAACATGTTACATCCATATTCAGGGTGTAACATATTACTAAAGCACCTGCCCGCATCCCAACCCGATGCCCCATTGTGACAGCAGGCAGGGAATCCTCTCCCACACCCGCTGTCACAATTTAAAAACAGTGCAGTTGTGTGGGACTCTGCCCACACAGCCGCATCATTGATTCACAGAGTTCTGTGAATGAATGTATTACAAGTCCCATCATACACTGTGAAGGATGGATTGTAATTCTCAATGAACTGTCAGGGTGCTGGAGAGCACTCTTGTAGGTCAATGATTATTGATGGACTTCAGTAACTATCTGTCTGTATGGGAGGTATGGTCAGACAACTGTACTGAGAGTCTGCAAGAGCCTGATATTGCACCTGCAATCATGGGTGTCCGCAGAACTTTTTTCAGGGGGGGGGGGTATCATTTTAAGGTCACCCATGCTCCACCCCTTTTTGACAATGTCATTTTCACGGTCAGAGACTGCAGACATACTACAGGAGATGGTCAGAGACTGCAGACATAGTACAGATACACCCAGATACTTTACATCCCCCATACACACAGATTACACCCAGATACATTACACCCCCATACACCCAGATACATTACACCCCTCCATACACACAGATTCATTACACCCCCATATACATAGATACATTACATCCCAATACATTACACAACCATACACACAGATTACACCCATATACATTACACCCCCATACACCCAGATACATTACACCCCCATACACTCAGATACATTACACCCAGATACATTACACCTCCATACACCCAGATACATTACACCCCATACACACAGATACATTACACCCCATACACACAGATTACACCCAGATACATTACACCTCCATACACACGGATGCAGTACACCCCCATACACACAGATACATTACACCCCCATATACACAGATACATTATACCCCCATATACACAGATACATTGCATCCCAATACATTACACCCCATACACACAGATTACGCCCAGATACATTACACCCCCATACACTTAGATACATTACACCCCCATACATGGAGAACTCCCCTTCAAATCAATTTGTATATTGCAAGCTTCAGTTGACATTAGAGGGAATTAAATGGATTACTAACCCCAGAAAAGGCAGATGGAAGGCTCCAACAACAGCTGCACATGCCAAGCAGCTCAGATGAGACTGGGGCCCCATGTGGAAGGTGTTCTTGGGGCCCCTATCTAGAAGGGAGCATGGGACCTCTCACACATGTCCAGGCAGAGCACACACAGCCGGCAGTCGGAAGAGAAAGAGGGGAGGGGAGATAAATCATTAGTGATCTGGCCGGGCTGATCATTAGCAGACGCTATCCGCTCCAGGCAGTAGGTGAAAAGTAACAGGCAAGCTGGGGGAGAGCTTTCCTCTGGCCACACAGCCTCCCCCAGCTCAGGGGCTGCAAACATCATCACTTCATGACACACACTCCAAGTTGTGTATGTGACTCCCGGTCCTGGGACATGCAGCGCGGTGCCCCGACTGATGTGCACACATGCCTATAGGTAGCGCCAGCCCTGCTGGGGGGGGGCACTTGCCCCCCCCATGTGGACGCCCATGTCTGCGAATTTTCTGATCAAGGCTACAATGTTCTGCAGGCTCCTAAGAAAATAAATAATAGATGCAAATTTGTTTACCTGCAAAAAATATGTGCATTTATTATTTTTATTTTTTTAAAGTGAATTTACCCTTTAAGGCTGAGTTCACACTAGTGTGAATTGGATGCGGGTTTCCCCACATCCAATTTGCATGACAGGAGATTGTAACCGGCTCTCTATGGAGCCGGTTCACATATCACCGTGGTTGCTTTGGAGCGGTTTGCACAGGGGTCCTGTGCGTCTTTGGCTCAGTTTCAGGGCCGAATCCAGGCAAAAATTTGGCCCTGATTTATCCCTGAAACGGAGAACAGGGAGGCACTGAACCCCTGCTGTGAGCCGCCTTCGGCAGCAGTGTGAACCTAGCCTAAAGCACTGTAAAGTTCAGGGGGTATAGCACCTTGGGATTACTTGCAAAGCCGTTTGTTTTAAACATAAATTTCCTTATTTTTCTTTAAAGTAAAATAAAACAGAGTTTCCAGCAGCAAAATGAAACTTCAGAAAACACAACACAAAAGTCCACTTATCTTCAGCACAAACACAATATCAGATATGCAAAGTTCATGTAAGGGTTATACCCCAAAGTTAGCAGTATCCAGCTTCAGATGTCTGTCAGCTTCCAGCACATGTGCAGCACTCAGACAGGTCTCCTCTCAACTCCTACTCCACCACCAGGGCCGCCATCAGGGGGGAAAAGCCGTTACAACTGTAAGGGGCCTCAGGGCCTGCCCGAGCCAGAAGAAGACAGGACGGGTGAAGGGGATCCGTGCTGTGCAGTATAGAAACAATCTCACAGTTTCTGCAGTTCTCGTGTCATTGATTTTAGACATTGAGCTCTTTACTGCCACCTCTGGCTACTATCTGCATGTGCACCCCTCGTGTGACAGTGATCTGCCTGTACTATGCTTCTCAGAAACATGTCAGCTTTGTAAAAACGAGCTGGGACCAGGTAGGAAGTTACAAGTAGGGGCTGTGAAGGAAAGGGAGGGGGGCTGTTTGTGTACAGGGAGGGGCCAGAGGCTTGTGTGTGTACAGATTTGTGTATGTGGGGCTGCCATATATACAGGTGTGTGTGTGTGGGTTGGGGGGGTGGCTAACATATATACAGGTGTGTGTGGGGGGGCTGACATATATACAGGTGTGTGTGGGGGGGCTGACATATATACAGGTGTGAGGGGGACTGATATATATACAGGTTTGGGGGGCGGACAAATATACAGGGGTGTGGGGGGGCTGCCATATATACAGGTGTGTGTGTGGGTGGCTGACATATATACAGGTGTGTGGGGGACTGACATATATACAGGTTTGGGGGGGCAGACAAATATACAGGGGTGTGGGGGGCTGCCATATATACAGGTGTGTGTGTGTGTATGGGGGGGCTGACATATATACAGGTGTGTGCGTGGGGGGCAGACATATATACAGGTTTGAGGGGGACTGACATATATACAGGTTGGGGGGGCGGACAAATATACAGGGGTGTGGGGGGCTGCCATATATACAGGTGTGTGTGTGGGTGGCTGACATATATACAGGTGTGTGAGGGACTGACATATATACAGGTTTGGGGGGGCAGACAAATATACAGGGGTGTGGGGGGGCTGCCATATATACAGGTGTGTGTGTGTGTATGGGGGGGCTGACATATATACAGGTGTGTGTGTGGGGGGCAGACATATATACAGGTTTGAGGGGGGCTGACATATATACAGGTTTTGGGGGGCGGACAAATATACATATGTGAGGGACTGACATATATATATAGGTTGGGGGGGGCGGACAAATATACAGGTATTTGGGGGGCTGACATATATAGAGGTGTGTGTGAGGGGGGCTGCCATATATACAGGTGTGTGTGTGTTGGGGCTGACATATATACAGGTGTGTGGGGGGCTGACATATATACAGGTGTGAGGGGGACTGACATATATACAGGTTTGGGGGGGCGGACAAATATACAGGGGTGTGGGGGGGCTGCCATATATACAGGTGTGTGTGTGGGTGGCTGACATATATACAGGTGTGAGGGGACTGACATATATACAGGTTTGGGGGGGCAGACAAATATACAGAGGTGTGGGGGGCTGCCATATATACAGGTGTGTGTGTGTGTTTGGGGGGGCTGACATATATACAGGTGTGAGGGGACTGACATATATACAGGTTTGGGGGGGCAGACAAATATACAGGGGTGTGGGGGGCTGCCATATATACAGGTGTGTGTGTGTGTGTATGGGGGGCTGACATATATACAGGTGTGTGTGTGGGGGGCAGACATATATACAGGTTTGAGGGGGGCTGACATATATACAGGTTTTGGGGGGCGGACAAATATACAGGGGTGAGGGACTGACATATATATATATAGGTTGGGGGGGCGGACAAATATACAGGTATTTGGGGGGCTGACATATATAGAGGTGTGTGTGAGGGGGGCTGACATATATACAGGTGTGTGTGTGTGTGTTGGGGCTGACATATATACAGGTGTGAGGGGGCTGACAAATGTACAGGTTTGGGGGGCTGACAAATATACAGGTGTGGGGGGGCTGACATATATACAGGATTGAGGGGGGGGCTGAGTTTGTACAGGTGAGGTGGCCGGTGTGCGGATTCGGTAGGGCAAGTCCTGGGGAATGTTGGTGGTCAGGCTGGGGGGGGGAGGGCGGGGAGCCCAGGTCTAAAGCTGTGTAAGGAGCCCAAACATTTCTGATAGCTGCCCTGTCCACCACACCCAGCACTAGGTGATTCCTGTCTTTTGTACTGCTTCCTGGAGGCTGCTTAACCCTGTAAGGGTGGGAGTCTCTGTAGTCAGGGGTGGAGGTTCTTTTCCCACCCGAATATCATGCTGTACCTTCAAAATTCCGGGTCCCACATAAGTCGTTACAAATGCAGAGAGAACTGCGAGTCAATCTTTCCTTATGCTTGACTATCCCAGAATTCCTTACCTATCATGGGTGAGATGCCCTGATTACACCAAACATTTCCCTTAAGGGGACTACAACCCAAATATCATTGCTACATAGCACCCGTCCAGAACGCTTCCTTGGCATCCTGTAAATCATGTAGCGAGGATGAAGATAGATAGTCTAGTTACATTTCTTGGAGAACATTCTACTTGATGAGAAAAAGTACTGCCCTCTTAAAGCGGAGGTCCACCCCAAAATAAAAAATTACATTAACTTTCTCAAAAAAAAAATATAAAAAAAATTAGAAAAAAAATTTTTTTACTTACCAGAAACCCCTGTTGCTAGGCAGTCTTCCTAATCGTGCTTTTCCTATTCCGCGGCGCTTCCTCCTCTTCAGCGAGCTGCCCCGTTGTCTTCTGGGACAGGTGTGTGTCCCAGAAAACAACAGGGCCATTCACAAAGCGCAGCGCAACTCGCGCATGCGCAGTAGGAAACGGGTAGTGAAGCCGCAAGGCTCCACTGCCTGTTTCCCTTCGTTAAGATGGCGGCACCAGCACCCGATCCGATGGACCGATTAGCCTCAAGGGGCCGACATCGCGGCCTCCCTGGACAGGTAAGTGTCCTTATTAAAAGTCAGCAGCTACAATGTTAGTAGCTGCTGACTTTAAAAAAAAAATTGCAGCTGGAACACCGCTTTAAGAAAAAGACTAGGCTTACATGAACTCTGGTAAAGAGAAAGATCAACCAGTTAACTCTGATCCTCCCCTTTGGAGATCTCATGACTGATGCATAGACTTTTTGTGTGAGTGCTGGAGGGAACCTTAAACAACATTATCTATTGGGAAAAATGATTACTGTAGCTTTAACCTAGCTTCACTCTAAAGGGTTTTTATCATGAACTTAAAAAAAAAAAAACACTAGGAGTAAGTGACCTTTTCCCTAGTGTATGATTTAAAATGAAAGAATGATTGTGGTTGCAAACCATTTTGGTATATTTTTATATAATTAATATGTCTTTCTGAGTAGCTGAGCATCAAGTGAAATACGTTGGTTAAATGGCTGATATTCCCTGCAATGCAAATCTCTGGAAAAACTGATTTGTCACCATTGTTGTGGAAATGTTATACCAGCTTATCTAATTGCAGAATGATTTGCACTTTTTGTAATCAGGACCAGTGGCGTAGCGTGGGGGGTGCAGGGGGTGCCGTGGCCCCAGGCTCGATATTTAGGGGGGGGGGCCAGTATGTGTCACTGGCTGCCTCCTCCTAATTTCTAATTCTGTGTCCCCGGGCTCCGGCCGCCATGTTAAGTGTCCGGCGCCCCGTGATTGGGTGTATGGGGGTCATGTGAGGCGTAGGGCTGGCCTGTCCTCAATCGCTCCTGAAGTCCCGCCTCCACACATGACCCCCCATACCCCCAATCACAGGGCGCTGGACACTGAACATGGCAGCAGCCAGAGCGCAGGGGGGAGAAGAATGTGAGCCGCCGCTGTCTTCTCCTCCTCCGGATTGATGCAGCCAGGATAAGAAGGTGAGTGAGAGTCTTATTACTGGCTGGGGGGGGGGGCGAGAGAGACTCTAGGCAGGACAGTAGAGTATAGTATGGAGGTCAGTGTAGTGGTCACTATGGGGGGCAGTGTAGTGGACAGTATAGTGTAGTATAGTGGTTAGTGTAGTATAGTATAGTGGACAGTATAGTGGTTAGTGTAGTATAGTATAGTGGTCAGTATAGTGTAGTTTAGTATGGAGGTCAGTGTAGTGTAGTATGGTGGTTACTGTAGTGGACAGTATAGTATAGTGGTCAGTATAGTGGTTAGTGTAGTATAGTATAGTGGTTAGTATAGTGGTCAATATAGTGTAGTTTAGTATGGAGGTCAGTGTGGTGTAGTGGACAGTGTAGTTTAGTATGGTGGACAGTGTAGTATGGTGGACAGTGTAGTATGGTGGTCAGTGTAGTATAGTGGACAGTGTAGTATAGTGGGCAGTGTAGTATAGTGGTCAGTGTAGTATAGTGGTCAGTGTAGTATGATGGTCAGTGTAGTATGGTGGTCAGTGTAGTATAGTGGACAGTGTAGTGTAGTTTAGTATGGAGGTCAGTGTAGTGTAGTGGACAGTGTAGTGTAGTGGTCAGTGTAGTATAGTGGTCAGTGTAGTATGGTGGTCAGTGTAGTATAGTGGACAGTGTAGTATAGTGGTCAGTGTAGTGTAGTTTAGTATGGAGGTCAGTGTAGTGTAGTGGTCAGTGTAGTATGGAGGTCAATGTAGTGTAGTGGTCAGTGTAGTATGGTGGTCAGTGTAGTATAGTGGTCAGTGTAGTATAGTGGTCAGTGTAGTATAGTGGACAGTGTAGTGTAGTTTAGTATGGAGGTCAGTGTAGTATAGTGGTCAGTGTAGTATAGTGGTCAGTGTTGTATAGTGGACAGTGTAGTATAGTGGACAGTGTAGTATAGTGGACAGTGTAGTATAGTGGTCAGTGTAGTATGGTGGACAGTGTAATATGGTGGTCAGTGTAGTATGGTGGTCAGTGTAGTATGGTGGACAGTGTAGTATGGTGGTCAGTGTAGTATGGTGGTCAGTGTAGTATAGTGGTCAGTGTAGTATAGTGGTCAGTGTAGTATAGTGGTCAGTGTAGTATAGTGGACAGTGTAGTATAGTGGTCAGTGTAGTATGGTGGTCAGTGTAGTGTAGTATAGTGGACAGTGTAGTATGGTGGTCAGTATAGTGTAGTATAGTGGACAGTGTAGTAGTTAGTGTAGTGGACAGTATAGTGTAGTGGACAGTATAGTATAGTGCACAGTATAATGTAGTATGGTGGTCAGTGTAGTATGGTGGTCAGTGTAGTATAGTGGTCAGTGTAGTATAGTGGACAGTGTAGTATGGTGGTCAGTGTAGTGTAGTATGGTGGTCAGTGTAGTGTAGTATAGTGGACAGTGTAGTATGGTGGTCAGTATAGTGTAGTATAGTGGACAGTGTAGTGGTTAGTGTAGTGGACGGTGTAGTATAGTGGACAGTATAGTGTAGTATAGTGGACAGTGTAGTATGGTGGTCAGTGTAGTGTAGTATAGTGGTCAGTGTAGTATAGTGGACAGTGTAGTATGGTGGTCAGTGTAGTGTAATGTAGTGGTCAGTGTAGTGTAGTGGTTAGTGTAGTGGACAGTATAGTATAGTGGACAGTGTAGTATAGTGGTCAGTGTAGTGTAGTATAGTGGACAGTGTAGTATGGTGGTCAGTGTAGTGTAGTATAGTGGTCAGTGTAGTATGGTGGTCAGTGTAGTATAGTGGTCAGTGTAGTATAGTGGTCAGTGTAGTATGGTGGTCAGTATAGTGTAGTATAGTGGACAGTGTAGTATGGTGGTCAGTATAGTGTAGTATAGTGGACAGTGTAGTATAGTGGACAGTGTAGTATGGTGGTCAGTATAGTGTAGTATAGTGGACAGTGTAGTATAGTGGACAGTGTAGTATAGTGGACAGTGTAGTATGGTGGTCAGTGTAGTATGGTGGTCAGTGTAGTATAGTGGACAGTGTAGTATAGTGGACAGTGTAATATAGTGGTCAGTGTAGTATAGTGGACAGTGTAGTATGGTGGACAGTGTAGTGTAGTGGTCAGTGTAGTATAGTGGTCAGTGTAGTATAGTGGACAGTGTAGTATAGTGGTCAGTGTAGTGTAGTATAGTGGACAGTGTAGTATGGTGGTCAGTATGGTGGTCAGTGTAGTGTAGTATAGTGGACAGTGTAGTATGGTGGTCAGTATAGTGTAGTATAGTGGACAGTGTAGTATAGTGGTCAGTGTAGTGTAGTATAGTGGACAGTGTAGTATGGTGGTCAGTATGGTGGTCAGTGTAGTGTAGTATAGTGGACAGTGTAGTATGGTGGTCAGTATAGTGTAGTATAGTGGTCAGTGTAGTATGGTGGTCAAGTGTAGTGTAGTATAGTGGTCAGTGTAATGTAGTATAGTGGACAGTGTAGTATAGTGGACAGTGTAGTGTAGTATAGTGGTCAGTACAGTGGACAGTGTAGTATGGTGGTTAGTATAGTGGACAGTGTAGTGGTCAGTGTAGTGGTAAGTGTAATATAGTGGTCAGTATAGTGGTCAGTATAGTATAGTGGTCAGTGTAGTGGACAATGTAGTGTAGTGGTCAGTATAGGAATCAGGTAGGTCAGTACTATTGTATTTGAAGGGACTCAGGGATAGCTAAAAGTCCGCAGGTTAGGGGGGGGGGGCGCAAATTACTTGCCTTGCCCCGGGTGCTGACAACCCACGCTACGCCACTGATCAGGACTCAGCTAAGCTTGTGGCTCATTCTTTCTCAGGCATTCAATTAAAAGAGAGGTAAAGGTTTACAAAAAACATACATACGCACCTAGATAGCTACAGCATCGATCTGATGCTGCAGCTGTCCCCCGCTGGCTCTATACTGAGAACTGAGTTATCAGTGAGTGAAAGGGGAATTTGTGCTTTATAGACATGTGCACTGCCAAAAAAATTGTTTATTTTCGTTTCATTCGTTTTTTGTTTTTTTCGGAAATGTGTACGTTTGAAAATTTGGAAATTGGAAAATTGGAAAATTCGTAAATTTAGAAATTCAAAAATTCGGAATTCTAAAATTCGGAATTCTAAAATTCGGAAACTTGGAAATTTGAAAAGTCGGAAATTCTAAAATTCTAATATCTGAAAATTAGAAAGAACGAAAATCCAAAAATTTGAAATAATAACTAATAATAACTAACTGTTAAATTATGGGTATTGGAATTTTCTTTCAAATTTGGTTGTTAGTGAACGTAACGAATACGAATTTATCTGAAGTTACGAATTATTTGAAATAAAGAATGTCACATCTAAACAAATGGAACAAAACTAAATAATAATAAATAATAATAATACATTTTTATTATTATTATTGTTATTTGTTATTATAACTTCACTACGTTCCATTCGTTTAGCTATGGCATTCAATATTACGATTAATTCGTAACCTCGGATAAATCCATATTCGTTACCTTCACTAACACTAATTTCACTAATTACGTTCACTAATTTCAAAGGAAATTCCAATACCTATAATTTAATAGTTAGTAATAGTTAAGTTATTATTAGTTAGTTATTATTTTAGATTTTCGGGTTTTTGAATTTTCATTCTTATTTTTGGATTTTATTTTTTGAATAAGAGCATCGGCTGTCCATAACTCTCTCACTTGATTGTCAGAAAGTCAAAGTCAGAAATCAAAGTCAATGAGCCAATAAAGAGAGAGACGGTGGAGCCAAGCCAAGGCTCCATGTCTGAATGAACACAGAGAGCAAGCTGCTTGCTGTGGGGGGCAACCGGCAGGAGGGAGGGGCCAGTAGCACTGGCGGGGGACCCAAGAAGAGGAGGATCTAGGCTACTCTGTGCAAAACCACTGCACAGAGCAGGTATGTATAACATTTTTGTTATTTTTAAATAACAAACAATGAACACAAGACTTTAATATCACTTTAAGTGCACTTGCTTGGATTTTTTTATAGTTATTTTAAGCTTAAAAAATGATATTTCTGAGACAAATAGAAGGTGCATACTATAAAAGTATAACTAGAGGCAAAACCTTTTTTTTTTATTTGGGTAGAGTGGTCAGGGGGTAGAACCAGTGTCAGGTTTATTATTGCTCAAAGAAAGATGGCCCTTGACTCAGATCCTTAACATTTGATGAGGAATCACTATTCATGACTAAATGGCCTGACTTCAGCAGCTCCTCCAAACAATTGTAAAAAAGGACTGCAAAAGACAGCCAACATGTTTTGGGGGCCAGAAATTCTCCTTCATCATGGCTCGGACAATGCAGCAAAAGATGTCTATTGGACTTAAAGCAAAAACTCCTGGTTATAACTAAATAAAAGGCACAAATCCACATCAATTTTATCCTGTCAGATATATATATAAAATGATTTAAAAAATTTTAGAACATAAAACACAAATATACAAATTAAAACCATGCTCAGACTTCAAAAAATACAGTAAAACATCAAATGTGTCAGGAGGGATGGCAGCGTTTACTGATGTAGTGTTCAATATATCTTATTTCCATACAGTTGTTTTAATTTGTACTTGCTGGAGCCAGTATATGGATTTTATCTGAGTAGAGTTGGATTGATTGTGGACCTAATGAGACCCATTAATAATAAAATAAGCGCTGGGAAATACTTTATTAATGAAAAATTGACATTCTCATTCTCTTACTACTGAATGATTTTTAAGAAATTAGAAGTAATGGCTTTAGTACATGATAAAGTAGAATTACTGCTGCGGAGAAAACCTGTCAGGTTGAAGAATATGCTATTAGAGGGAAGAAAAAAATGTCATTAAAAATATATACTGTATGTAATATCTGCAGACATGATGTAAATTATTGTAGCTAAAGAAGGACTCTAGTTAAATATAAGAAATAGCCCAGCTAAAAAATAAAAAAACTCCCCTCGTCCTACCCAAGTACTTCTCAGCCAGCTAGATGCCACCAGTCTTCTGGGTTAAATGATGGCCAGCATCATTGCACCTACTTCCTCTAAGTCTAGGCCATCATGGAGCCACCCCCCGGGGGGCACGCCCTCACTCCTAGCCTCAGAGTATTACTATACTGAACAGTGCTCATATGTCATTACATGAGTGCTGTTTTGCTGTGGAGGAAGCACAGCCAAATGTCTTTGCCAGAGAGGAGAAAAGGAGCCTGTAATATCAACGGTCTGGCCAGAAGACCCTGAGAAAAAAGGTGTACATATAATAATAAAAAAAGTAGATTGCGCCACCAATTAACACATTCTCTGTTTTCTTCTATCTGGATTTGAAGTACTCTAAATAAATAACATTGGTGCCACAATCTCTGCTATTGATTTTAGAATAATGGACCTGTGAGCTGGTCAATATTGAGGTGCACTGATCTATTGCAGTGATATTCACCTGTTGTGTACCCATATACATATTGTTTTTTAAGATAGGAGTGGGGGGCATATCAAAGGCTGGAGTTCTGATTTATAGAACATCTCTCGGTAAGCACCAAAGTGCTGATGAAGAAATACAGTGGGGACAGAAAGTACTCAGACCCCCTTAAATTTTTCACTCCTTGTTATATTGCAGCCATTTGCTAAAATCATTTAAGTTCATTTTTTTCCTTTTCCTGTACACACAGCACCCCATATTGACATAAAAACACAGTTGTTGACATTTTTGCAGATTTATTAAAAAAGAAAAACTGAAATATCACATGGTCCTAAATGTTCACCCCTTTGCTCAGTATTTAGTAGAAGCACCCTTTTTATCTAATACAGCCATGAGTCTTTTTGGGAAAGATGCAACAAGTTTTTCACACCTGGATTTGGGGATCCTCTGCCATTCCTCCTTGCAGATCCTCTCCAGTTCTGTCAGGTTGGATGGTAAACGTTGGTGGACAGCCATTTTTAAGTCTCTCCAGAGATGCTCAATTGGGTTTAAGTCAGGGCTCTGGCTGGGCAATTCAAGAACAGTCACGGAGTTGTTGTGAAGCCACTCATTCGTTATTTTAGCTGTGTGCTTAGGGTCAATGTCTTGTTGGGAGGTAAACCTTCGGCCCAGTCTGAGGTCCTGAGCACTCTGGAGAAGGTTTTCATCCAGGATATGCCTGTACTTGGCCGCATTCATCTTTCCCTCCATTGCAACCAGTCGTCCTGTCCCTGCAGCTGAAAAACACCCCCACAGCATGATACTGCCACCACCATGCTTCACTGTTGGGACTGTATTGGACAGATGATAAGCAGTGCCTGGTTTTCTCCACACATACCGCTTAGAATTAAGGCCAAAAAGTTCTATCTTGGTCTCATCAGACCAAAGAATCTTATTTCTCACCATCTTGGAGTCCTTCAGGTGTTTTTTAGCAAACTCCATGCGGGCTTTCATGTGTCTTGCACTTTGGAGAGGCTTCCATTGGGTCACTCTGCAATAAAGCCCCGACTGGTGGAGGGCTGCAGTAATGGTTGACCTTCTACAACTTTCTCCCATCTCCCGACTGCATCTCTGGAGCTCAGCCACAGTGATCTTTGGGTTCTTCTTTACCTCTCTCACCAAGGCTCTTCTCCCCCGATAGCTCAGTTTGGCTGGACGGCCAGCTCTAGGAAGGGTTCTGGTCATCCCAAACGTCTTCCATTTAAGGATTATGGAGGCCGCTGTGCTTTTAGGAACCTTAAGTGCAGCAGTAATTTTTTTGTAACCTTGGCAAGATCTGTGCCTTGCCACAATTCTGTCTCTGAGCTCTTCAGGCAGTTCCTTTGACCTCATGATTCTCATTTGCTCTGACATGCACTATGAGCTGTAAGGTCTTATATAGACAGGTGTGTGGCTTTCCTAATCAAGTTCAATCAGTATAATCAAACACAGCTGGACTCAAATGAAGGTGTAGAACCATCTCAAGGATGATCAGAAGAAATGGACAGCACCTGAGTTAAATATATGAGTGTCACAGCAAAGGGTCTGAATACTTAGGACCATGTGATATTTCAGTTTTTCTTTTTTAATAAATCTGCAAAAATGTCAACAATGCTGTGTTTTTCTGTCAATATGGGGTGCTGTGTGTACATTAATGAGGAAAAAAATGAACTTAAATGATTTTAGCAAATGACTGCAATATAACAAAGAGTGAAAAATTTAAGGGGGTCTAAATACTTTCCGTCCCCATTGTATTGTGATGGCCAAGTTTGTATTGATCCATTATTGATTGCCAGATTGGTGTATGTTTATGCATGTTAGCTCTTACCTGGTGTTATAAGTAATACAAATGCATGAACTTAAGTGCTGGGTAGAATTGCTAATATTGTTTACATATTGTCAATTATAATTTGGGCTACAGGAGGGAAGGGAATTCCACTAGTATTCTATGGACTGTTTATATATACAATTTCCTAAAAGGAAAAAAAAAAAGATTTTTGATAATTTGAGCATATTTTTCACTACTTAATTATTTTTGTTTCATCTGTTTTAAAATGTACGCACCTCACTGGTTTATTTAGGTGCTTAATATGTGGAATATGGCAAGCATTATTTTTTTAATTTTGTACTTTGATGAAAAATCTTCCCATGGATGGAAATGATTTTGAACTCATCTGTAGAGAAAATTAAAATATCAAAAAACTGACTGGGCATTGCTAAACAGAATGTTGGGATAGGTTTTGGTATTTTCATCCTTCTCAGGGAAATATTTGATCAACAATGGCCACAATAACAGACTGCAAAATCTTCCACCTTTTGGATCTCTGCTAAATTACCTAATATGCTGTCAACTTATCAAAATTCTGTATCTGTCCCCTACTGCCCAAAAGCTTTTGGACTGATGATCCACTGCCTGCATTGCTCCCATACTTCCTAAGATATTATAGTGTATAGTAGTAATATGGTTTGTAAATTTATTCACCATATATTTTTCTCCCTTCCACCCTAATGGACTATAGGTTTATTCCCCCAATGTCTATTTCTCTAATACCTGATAGACTATAGGTTATATGTTTTATCATCATAAGTCTCTACCTTATACCCTAATATACTATAGGTTGCATCTTCATCTATATGAGAATGTTGTACTGATGGTAACTATAAATTATGTTTCTGAGTAATGTCAAAAACCTAATTATCATGGGCCAGATGGCTCCAGCAGAACCTTGTTAGACCATGTGAATTTGTAGTGACTGATTGCTCTGATAGATTACAGTGCCTTGCAAAAGTATTCACCCCCCTTGGCTTTTTACCTATTTTGTTACATTACTTCAGAAGTCAAATAAGTAGTGAAATGATGTCCACCTGTGTGCAATCTATGTGTCACATGATCTGTCATTACATATAAACACCTTTTTGAAAGGCCCCAGAGGCTGCAACACCTAAGCAAGAGGCACCACTAACCAAACACTGCCATGAAGACCAAGGAACTCTCCAAACAAGTAAGGGACAATGTTGTTGAAAAGTACAAGTCAGGGTTAGGTTATAAAAAAAATCCAAATCTTTGATGATCCTTAGGAGCACCATCAAATCTATCATAACCAAATGGAAAGAGCATGACACAACAGCAAACCTGCCAAGAGACAGCCGCACACCAAAACTCATGGACCAGGCAAGGAGGGCATTAATCAGAGAGGCAGCACAGAGACATAATGTAACCCTGGAGGAGCTGCAGAGTTCCACAGCAGAGACTGCAGTATCTGTACATAGGAAAACAATAAGCCGTACACTCCATAGTTGGGCTTTATGACAGAGTGGCCAGAAGAAAGCCATTACTTTCAGCAAGAAACAAAATGGCACATTTCGAGTTTACGAAAAGGCATGTGGGAGACTCCCAAAATGGATTTGGGGATCCTCTGCCATTCCTCCTTGCAGATGCTCTCCAGTTCTGTCAGGTTGGATTGTAAACGTTGGTGGACAGCCATTTTTAGGTCTCTCCAGAGATGCTCAATTGGGTTTAAGTCAGGGCTCTGGCTGGGCCATTCAGAACAGTCACGGAGTTGTTGTGAAGCCACTCCTTCGTTATTGTAGCTGTGTGCTTAGGGTCATTGTCTTGTTGGAAGGTAAACCTTCGGCCCAGTCTGAGGTCCTGAGCACTCTGGAGAAGGTTTTCGTCCAGGATAACCCTGTACTTGGCTGCATTCATCTTTCCCTCAATTGCAACCAGTCGTCCTGTCCCTGCAGCTGAAAAACAACACCCCCACAGCATGATGCTGCCTCCACCATGCTTTGTTGGGACTGTGACATTTTAGTTCTAGTTGGAGCCAATTGGGACAAGTCACAGACTTTATTGGTGACTCTACTGAGATTCTTTGATATAGTTCCAGTAACCTAGGAGACACATTTCTCTTGTACATCATATAACATATACAGTATTTACAATGCAACAAAGCGACTGGGACCCCCTTAGAATTATTTTTGCAACGGCCTTGGAACTCAAAAGGTATCACCAAGAATGTCCCTAAGGCCTTAGTCACACTTGTGAATGGGAACATTACCGATTACATGTGGGAGACCCAGCGGGGTTTCCCAGCGATCAGCTGTAGGCAGCAACCCCATTGAAAGCAATGGGAGGCTGACAGCTGACACAGCTATCATGGTAACTCTCATGTAGCGATTGCTTTAGACCCTGCATGTGCACACTGAAATATTCTGTTTCGGAATTTCGTTTTTGTCCGAAAATTACATTTATTTACTTACTCCCGAAATTCGTTTTTATTTATTTTGTTTCGTAAAAAAATGCATTCGTCCGAAAATCCGAAATAATTAAGGTTGAATCTGTCATTGAAGGCTTATGGTGTCTGTCGAATGTTCTAAGAAGATTCAACGGAGCAGCTAAACTGTACGACACCGCAATCGTACATTTCCGGTCGAATGTTCCGCCTACAAGCTATAGTAGAATTCTAATGTTGTATGACACTAGTAATAATTATATTTATTAATTATTATTAATAGTTATTATTATTAATAGTCAACCAACATTAGAATTCTTCTATAGCCTATGGGCGGAGCATTTGACCATAAATGTCCAATCGCGGCGACTGCTTCGTTGAATCTTCATGTCAAATCTTTTCTCTCTATGTCGAATGATCTTGGACTAATAGAGTTAGGTTAGGCACATGTGACCTTTTTTGCTATTGTCTCTATAATGTCAAATCTTTTCTCTCTATGTCGAATCTTTTCTCTCTATGTAAAATAATCTTGAACTAATAGAGCTAAGGTTAGGCACATTCGACCACAGCTTCGATGGACACAGATCGCTATTGTCAGCGTCATGTCGAATCTCCTATCTATATTGAACTGTTGTCGCAACGAAAAGGAAAATAAAGCATTTGTTTATGTCGGATCTTTCGGTTTTCGGATTCTGTACGTTCATTATTGTTTGTTAAAACGATAACGAAAATACCCGAAATTCGGACGAAAATGCATTCGGACGAAAACGATTGCACATGTCTACCCTGCAATGTACTTGATGATATCATGGGACCTGTGACTGTCAGAGCATAGCGGAGAAGAGGCTGTGGGGACCATTTTAGCCTACAGGGGTAAAAACTGTTTTTCCTCGTTTCCTAGATCTAAACATGCATCGAATCGATGCTGCAGCCATCTAGGGGAGTATGTATGTTTATTTTTTTTAAATTCCCACGCTTGTCTGTTAACTTTGTATAGTTGGTTATTTGAAGTATGTTTTTTTAACACTCCCACACTTTCACCATAAGACTTAATGGTAAGATATTTAAAAGAGAACTTAATGTAGAGTGGAGTTTCTAATGCTAATAAAGGATTGAGCCCATTAAATAAATATCTCAGACTAGAATATGGATAGGAAGAAGAGTTATGATAATTCCAACTGGAAAATGGTGTAGATTGGATGCCAAAAAGTATAGATGGGGATTTGGGAATGATAGACAACCTAGTCCTAAATCCTCAGGATATTAGAGTGTTAATATAGTTATTCTAGGTTGATCCCTTCTCTGAATTAAGTCCTGAAATATAGACAAAAATTTGTGTAAATATTGTTATTGGGATCCATATGGGAGAGTTGTGTAATATAAACAACAATTTCAGCATCCAAGCCACTTCAAATTAATCCTACTAGACATGTGCAAATTCATTTTTTAACGAATCTCGACAAATTTGTTAATTCGGAAATATCTGAATTAACGAAAACCCACTTGAGGAATTTTTCCGAATATTTGTAAATCTGAATATTTGTAAATTTGTACATTCGTAAATTCGTACATTTGCACATTCGTAAATTCATAAATTCACACATTCGTAAATTCGTAAATTAGTAAATTAGTAAATCGGTAAATTTCTAAATTCGTAAATTCAGAAATCTGAAATAATAATTAACTAATAATAACTTAACTATTACTAATTATTAAATTATAGGTATTGTAATTTCCTTTCAAATTTGGCTGTTAGTGAACATAACAAATACAAATTTATCCGAAGTTACGAATTATCCAAAATAACGAATGCCGTATCCAAACAAATGGAACATAATGAATTAATAATAATAAATAACAATAATAATAATAAAATTGTATTTATTTTTAAGAATTTACGAATATACGAATTTACTAATTGCAATCATAACGAATGACCCAAAAAATGAAAAAAAAAAAACGAATAAAACGAAAATGAATGTATTTTTTGGCAGTGCACATGTCTAAATCCTACCTCTAACAGATAAAAGGAAGTTTACACCAATTTTGACCTAAATGTCTGCAGCAAACGGAGATATTAAGCTCTATATATTGATTAATAGAGTAAACATGGATCAAAATTCAGACAGTTCAGCAGGGACTGGCAGGACTTCAATCCAATGGGTAGGCTGGGTATACAGAAGTCGATGTACTGATCAACTTCTGTACAACCAGCATGTTGGATTTTTCCAGTTCCAACAGTGCTGGTCAGTGTATTCTGATGGTGGGGAAGTCTGCCTGCTGTCAGACCACAAAGGCTCAGCAGGGAGGATTTTCCCCAACTACATAGAGTAAGTGGATGAGGGAATCAAAAAGATTTTTTTTCATAACTGCCCATAAATAGTGCCACTGCACACTGTCAAAAGCCTGGGCTATATCAAGAGCCAACAGGGCTCTATTACCAGGATTATTCATGGGGACTTGGATAATATGAAAGGTCCTTCTAATATTATGGGATATGGATTTGGAGGGCTTAAACCAGTTTGATAGGGAGGCACTATCGTGGAGATGCCTCTATTGAATATAAAAACAAGCACTTTCCCAAATATTTTTACATCCATTGTTAACAGGGATATGGAATGATATGAGTCCAGTAAATGAGGATTTTTTTTTTGGTAACTATTATGGCCTCAAACATAGATTCTGGGAGAAAGCCAGTTTTTCATGCATCTCTCAAGGTATGAAGTATATGCAGAAAAATAACCTTTCTCAAATTTTTATATACCGCTACAGGAATGCTGTCTGCCCCTGGAATTTGAATTTGGAAAAGTGCCTTCTCAAGTTCTTCTGTAGTCATAGCAGAATCCAAAATTAAATTTGCTTCTGTAGCCAGTTGAGACAGATAAATCTGTCAAAGCAAGTTATCCGGTTGAGCATGAATATATCTAACCTAAGAGGTATACCATGATTGAAAAAGTTGTATAAACACTGATATCTGTGTGCATATTATTAGTAAGGTCCTTAATTACGCGTATGTATGTTTTTGCAGTTTGGGCTTTAGCAATATATGAAGAAGTCTCCTTACCTATTCTTCCTCTTTTTTCATCCGTTTTTTAATTATTATTTTTTTTTAATGGGCTTTGGTAGATACAAACTCTTGTACAGTTACAAACTGTGGTAACTGTAATCTAGCTTCAGCTATTGAGACCTGTTCTAAGATCATATTCAATAAATCTAGCGGATGACTTACAACGACTTATACTTTTAATAAAAAAGCCTCTTATATACAGTATGCTTTCAAAGCATCCTACACATTAAACATAGTAGATGAAGATATAGTTCATGCCTTAAACACTTTCACCTTCCAAACCAACCCCTATCCCATTGGAGGTAGGTTCCCCCTTCCTCGTGGGAATCGTATATCCATTCAAAATCGGTTCGCCCCACTTCAGAATCCTGGACCTCGGAGAGGGGGGGGTTTTTACAGGACCCCAAGGGGGACAGGGAGGGGGGCTCCTTTGGTCCCTCCCAATCCGGGGGGAGGGTTGAGTGTGGCGCCTCCCCTGGCCACCCTCGACAGAAAAAGAAAAATAACAGAGGAAGGAGAGGAGGCAGGGGAACTCAAAAGAGTAAAACCCCATTAGGAGCAGGAATCTATAACCTTAGTGGCTCGCCTCTTAATGAGGATGAGATTAGGGTTTTAGATAGAGGTCTTAAATACGCCCCCAACCGCTATTTAAATAAATTTCAGACATACATTAGTCTGCAAAAATTCATCAGAAATCTAAATGTAAAGAAATACCATCTTTCTAATACTACTGTCTGGACTGAATCTAATGCTGCTAAAACATTGGGTAAACATTCCACCCTCCGTAATAAGTCAGTTTTTAATCCCCCCAATCTGGACACTAAGCATGTTGATGTTTTTAGAAACATGATTGCTAAGGATCTTGAATCACTTAAGATCCGGAAAGTGAACGATCCAGTATATATCAAGAAGGGTGTTCAATCACTAATAGAACGGAAGGATTTAGTGTTACGTCAGGCGGATAAGGGAGGAGGTTTGGTGGTACTCAGCAAGGCATATTATAATAACCAAATGGAGAACCTGTTAAGTGATTACAACATGTACATTAAACTTATGAAGGATCCCATGTTTGAGTTTAAGGAGGAATTTCATTCATTGATAGAAAGAGGGAAGCATATTGGAGTACTGAATGCCAAAGAAGCATCATATTTGGATCCATCTGCATGCCGCACTCCAATAATATACTTTTTGCCAAAAATACATAAGAGCAGTACCAACCCACCTGGCTGACCAATAGTCAATGGGATTGACTCAGTCTCGTCGAGAGTGGGTCAATACATTGACTTTTTTCTGCAACCCATGGTTTCTAAAACCCAATCCTTTTTAAAAGATACCAAACATATCATTCAGATCATAGAAGCCTTACCTGATTTGTCTTCTTGTTTTTTAATAACAGCGGATGTTAGCTCACTGTACACAATTATCAGTCATGAGGACGCTTTGAAGTCTGTACAGTGGGCTTTCGGAACATCCGATCTTACGAGAAGACATAAGAGCTTCGTTCTCGATTGTTTGAATTTTTGTCTATTAAAAAATTACTTTTGGTACAACAGACAATTTTACCTCCAAACTAGAGGCGTAGCCATGGGGGCCCGGTTCGCTCCCAGTGTTGCCAATTTATTTATGGCACACTGGGAGGAAAATGCCATCTACAAAAATACGCCCCCGGAACTTGTCTGTTACCAAAGATATATTGATGACATTATTATGATTTGGACGGGGGATAGGACCAATCTTGATTTGTTTATGCAGAAATTGGATAGGAATACCAGGAACATAGTCCTGTCTTGGAACATCAGAAAGGAACGGATTGTCTAGATTTGGATATTTTTATGGAGGGGAATCGATTTAAGCTGATGAATCATTTCAAGCCAACCGATCGCAATGCGTTCATCCCCCTAGGAAGCTGTCACCACTCTCAGTGGTTGTGCAACATCCCGAAGGGACAATTCGTGCGCATTAGGCGAAATTGTTCACTAGAGAGTGATTACACCTCACAATCACAGGTTCTGTCGGCCCGCTTTATTCAAAAGGGGTATGACAGGACCAGTATTGATAGAGATATTGAAAGTGTCCTGATGCTTGATAGAAACATGTTGGTGTCTAATTGCCCTAAAATTCAACAGGATACATCAGGGAATATTAAAATGGTTCTTGATTTCAATGTTCAGTATAAACAATTTGAAAGAGTGGTTTGTAAACATTGGCCTATTCTCATGCGGGATAAGGTGCTTGGTCCAGCTCTTCCTCAGTTTCCCCAGTTTGTCTATAAAAAGGCCCCTTCTTTGAGAGATAAGTTGGCCCCTGGGGTTATTGATCCACCAGTCCTGTTTGAGAATAGGATATTTAATATACTGAAGGGATTCTATGCCTGTGGACACTGTCCACCATGTAAACAGGCTAAAGGTAATATTAAAAAACGTAAGTAGTTTGTTGCCACAGCAACCAAGAAAGTTTACAAAATAAAGGATTTCATCACATGTTCTACTACAGGGGTAGTGTACATGATGGAGTGTGAATGTGTAGGGAGAACATCTAGACCTTTACATATTAGAATAGGAGAACATGTGAATAATATTAAAAAAGGTTTGGTCACTCACAACGTTTCCAAGCATTTTCGATTATTCCATGCTCGAAGCCCCGCCAAATTAAAATTCTGGGGGGTTGAAAAGGTGACCCTCCATTGGAGGGGGGGAACTTTATTCGACAATTGAGCTGCCGTGAGTCGTTTTGGGTTTACGAGACCCAAGTGGGGGTACCCATGGGACTCAATGTCGAATTTGACTTGAATTGTTTCATTTCCGATCGATAAACAATTCGCATGGTGTATCATCTCAGATCGTTAATTACGTGCATGGTATATTTTCCCTCTGGAATATCGATATGTATATTTGTATTTTGTTTATCTCATACATTGAGATTTGGAATAGATGTTATGCTCATAGTATGGCTGTCAGGTGGCTGCAGTGATGTTGTTTTTTATATAGTATATGGGGAATTTTCCATATGCTGCTTATTGAATTTTATTTTTATTTTAACCTTTTGATTTGAAATCCCCCTCTTCCTTCTTAGCCTATTATATGCAGGTGTGGTGATCGGTATAAGCATTTTTTAGTTTGTGGTCCGGTAGCAGCCATACAAACAGTGGCATATAGTTATGATGCTTAAATTTCACAAAGCAGGCTGTGTGAGGGTTACTGCCATGTTGAGCTGATCACCATAGCAATGGCTTGAGGAGGAGGCTTGGTTATGACGGGCAGAGTTCTATAGTTGTTTGTGTTCCAGCTTCTGCTGGTAACATGAGTGTAAGGTCACATGACCATAGTTTTATGCTAATAGGTGTTTTACTTCCTGATTGTATGGTCACATGACCGGGCGTCATGATGTAGATGCCTTGGTTGCTATAGTGACCTATAAGCTTGGGCAGGAAGTAATCCCCTTGACCCCATAGTGGCCGGAGCTGATTGGATGGTGCCCGTGGGAGGTTTTTTATCACATAGGAAACAGTTATTGGGGCTCTATATATATAGATCTGATGTCTTGGACTCCACTACCGCTGATGAAGTCCGGATGTGGACGATACGCGTGCGGGAGTTCCTTGGACATCACTGCAGCCACCATTACTACTTGATGTTATCCTTTGATGCCATTTTACCTTTATCCCAGCACTAGGGTGTAGTGCTCTGTATGTGAGTACTTGACTTTTAATAAATGTGATCTTCTTAGCCACACAGTGTGCACTATGTACTCTTATTTTTATTGCATGTGAACATGATCATCAATTACTGAGTGTTGCCTTTATATCGTGTGACCATCTGCCCATGCAAGTCTCCATCTTTATCCACTGAGAGTGGTAAATGCTGTTTTGACCCATCTGTTAGCTCAGGGGTCCATATGCTGAGGTGAGCGGTTTGGCTAGCTGGTGGTGGAATCACGGATGTATAGCACTGCATTAGACCACTACAGAGGAGACCTTTTCTCTATCAACTTTTGGATTTAAATTTAAAGGGACTTTTATTAGTAATATTTGAACTTCTGGGTATAGTGCTGCACTGCTTTATTCATCTCACCTTCCAAACCAAGCATGGTTCAATATAGTTAACCAAAAAGTATTTAGGCGCCATAAAATGTTCACATTCTTATTTTGTGCCTCTACAGAATAGAAACTAATAAAGTAGAACTCTTGACTGGTTCAGCAGGATTTGGCTGAGCTTCGAACCGTGTATGGGCAGGCTGAATGTACCAAGTTGATTAATCAATCAACTTGGGTAAAACCAGTCTTCCGGATTTATTTGTGATTATAGCTAGTGGCTGCTATAGCTGCTAGCAATAATTGCTGTCTTCTCCAGGCGGGGATGGCTTCCCCGCACCCCCTGCTGAGAGAATACAATATCTCGGGAGAGTTCCCTGTCCGCACTGTCTGAGTTGATGGGGGAATCATGCAAACCACAGGTTCCAGGAAGGAAATTCGCACCATCTATGGCCTGCCTTAGTAAGATGTGGGAGTAATGTGGTAGTGCCCAGGGATAAGTCAATGCAGGACAGCGTTTTGCATGATTTAGAAAAACAAGGATATTGTCAATCAGAGGGATGAGACAGCCTCCAGGTTCCCTGCAGGTCCAATTCCTGGCAATTAAGGCAAAAGGAGTTGTTGCAGATGTCCACTGTAAAAGTGGATTAGGATAGCCATCCGTCAATAGACGTCCTTCCCTTTGCAGGCTGGCCACGCCCCCCTGAAGGGTGCTCTCTGTGATCACCCGAGTCTACGAGACTCGGGTGATCACAGATCAGAGTAAGGGGTCGATCCCAACCCCTTACCACTTGATCAGCTGTCAGCCAATGACAGCTGATCACGTGATGTAAACAGAAGATCGGTAATCATTTTCTTTTTCTTCTCACGCTGATAGCGTGAGGACTAAAAAAAGCCGATCATCGGCTTCTGTTGAAGGGACATAGGTCCCGAAGAGGAAGAGGCGAAGCCGCCTAATATATGTGCCCACCAGTACCGCCTGCCAGTGCTACGAATCAGTGCCCACAGTGCCCACCAATCAGTGCCCACCAATTAGTGCCCACCAGTACATAAGTGCCAGCAAGAAGTGCCACCTATCAATGCCCATGAGTGTCACCTATCAATGCCCACCAGTGGTGCCAATAGGTACCTCATCAGTGCCACCAAGCAGTGCTGCCTATCATTGTCACCTACCAGTGCCCATCACTGCCACCTCGCAGTGCCCATCACTGCCACCCATCAGTGCCCATCAGTTCCAGCTATCAGTGCCACCTATTGGTGTCCTTCAGTGCCACCTATCAATGCCCTTCAGTGCTGCCCATCAGTGCCACCCATCAGTGCCACCTCTCAGTGCCCGCCAATGCCACCTCTCAGTGCCCACCAGTGCCACCTCATCAGTGCCCACCAGTGCCACCTATTAGTGCCCATCAGTGCCACCTTATCAGTGCCCATAAGTGTTGCCTTATCAGTGCCCATCAATGCAGCCTATCGGTGCCCATCAGTGCAGCCTATCGGTGCCCATCAGTGTAGCCTCATCAGCCTACACCAATGAAGGAGAAAAATTACCTGTTTGCTAAATTTATTAACAAAATATAAAACGGTTTTGTATTTTAAAAAAAAAATTGGTCTTTTTTAATTTGTTTAACAAAAAATAAAAAACCCAGAGGTGAACAAATACCAGCAAAAGAAAACTCTATTTGTGGGAAATAAATGATAAAAATTTCATTTGGGTTCAGTGTTGTATGACCGCACAATTGTCATTCAAAGAGTAACAGCACTAAAAGCTGAAAAAGCTGGGCAGGAGGGGGGTTTAGGTGCCCAGTAAGCAAGTGATTAAATATATAATCATCTACAGTACATAATATTATCCAAATATTCAGAGAATCTTTTGAAAGCACTGTGTTTACGAGACAAGACTGAAATGCAAAATTGAATGCTCATGACCCTTTGGCCCTCAGATGACACTGCATTTAAAAAAAGCATAATTCTGTGATGGACATCACTGCATGGGTTTAGGAATACTTACAAAAATCACTGTCTGTGAACACAGTTCACCATGCCATCCAAAATTGCAAATTATCGGTCTATCATGCAAAGAAGCCATATCGGAACCTGTTACCAGTCCAGTCTTCCCTGGGCCAAAGCTCATTTAAAACGGTCCGTTGCAAAGTGGAAAATTGTTCCATTATCATACCAATCAAAATTTTCATTCTTTTTGGCGTCCATGGGTGCCATGTTCTCCGGACTAAAGAGGAGAGTAAACTTTTGGCTTGTCATCAGCTCTCAGTTTAAAAGCCTACATCTCCGATGGTATGGGGTGCATTAGTGTGTATAGAATAGGCAACTTCTGGAAAGGCACCACCAATGCTAAAAGATATATCCAGGTTTTAGAGAAGCATATGCTCCCATCCAGTCAATGCCTTTTTCAGGGAAGGCCTTCCATATTTAGGCAGGGCAATGCTAAACCGCATACTGCATCTATGACAACAGCCTGGCTTCATAGTAGAAGAGTCCAGGTGCTTAACTGACCTGCCTGCAGTCCCGATCTTTTACCAATTGAAAATATTTGCAGCAACTTGAAACAAAAAAGACCACAAAGAAGACCCAGGACTGTTGTGCAGTTAGAATCCTAAATCAGGCAAGAATGGGACAACATTCTCTCAAAACTCAAGCAACCGGTCTCCTCAGTTCCCAGAAGTTTACAGAGTGTTGTTAAAAGAAGAGCGGATGCTACACTGTGGTAAACATGGCCCTGTCTCAACTTTTTTGAGATGTGTTGCTGCAAATAGTTAAAAAAATTACCTTATTTTTTTCTTAAAATGGTACATTTTCTCAGTTTAAACATTTGATATGTTTTCTATTTTCTATTGTGAAAAATATGGGTTTATGAGATTTGCAAATCTCATTCTATATGTATGTAGATTTTACACAGAGTCCCAATGTTTTTGGAATTGGGGTTGTATTGCGTTTACTTGGACAATGTAATATTTTGCAGTATGGCCCTGATCCAGCATCTATTTACTGTATATATATATATATATATATATATATATATATATATATATATATATATATATATGTATAGCTATACAGTATATATATATATATATATATATATATATATATATATATATATATATATACAGAGAGACACACACACACACACAGACATATAGTATATATGTAGTACAGACAAAGAGAGATAAATTGCACTATACTGTACATACAGTACAATGCACATGTGTATATACAGTATATATCATAAAATATAAATTTGCTACTGACAAACAATCAGTGACAATAGGCGTTATCATCATAGCCCAGTTTGAGGGAATGAGAAAAGCTTGCTTTCCCTGTAATTTTGTAACCAAAACCAGCACACATTCAATTTACTGCTGTCACTGTAATCCTCTTGTGTACTTGCAAGAAATGATATGTGGGATTGCCTGACTCCGGAGGACATGGAATATAATAGTCATCTCTCTGGCTGTGATCAGGTAGAAGTATAATAAAATGCACTCTCTTACTCTCCAGCAAAACTGAAATATCTCATTACAAGACAGCCTTGGGATACTAATTGCTATTTTACTACTAGACTTTTTCTCTCTATTTACCCTTTGTTTTCCACTTTTCCTCTTTTTTTTCAACTGATCCGTATTTGACAATGTACTTCAACATGGATTTAAACCATAAACTAAAGCAAATTTCATTCTTTGCTGCATCTCTGCCCTACCGATGAACTACAGTTGTTTTGCAGCCAATTCCAGTCTACATGTATGTACTCCAGCAATAGCTGCATGCCATTTCTCAGGGTTCGTTCCCTAATAATGCCAACATAATGTGTGTTGAAAAGACAACTCCTAGCCTTCATTGTGAGAGCATGTTACAGGGTGACAACACAGAACCACAACTGGGATAGAGGGACAGAGCGCTGTCACATGTAACAGAAAGTGTTTGAACAAGCACATTCATTGAAGTACATATTGTTTTTGATACACAGTGCTCTAATAAATGACATGCCATCCAGCTAGCATTTACGCTATATCTACTTTAAAAGTATTTTTGCAATCAAGCAGCAAAAATATATTTATGTTCAATCTAGGCAGAGGGAGGGCAATCCATCTGAGCCATTCAGAGCTTTGTTGGCTTGCAATGTTTTTTTGGTTTAACACAGTGAACCCTACTTTCAGGAGGGGAGAGTACAAAGAAGACCACTGCTATGAAGCCTAACTCTAAGTTCATTTACCTATAAATAGTTAATTCAGGCCAAAAATATTAGGCCTGAACATTTAAATTGAAGTACCACACTACTGCAAAAAGGTCCAGATAAGACTTGCAATGTGCAATTCAGGGGTCCAAAATTGCCCTCTTCATCGCAGCTTGAAATTGAAACCAACATAAATGGACTAGGAGTGAACTGGACCTTTAATGGTATTTTTTCCGATGTGAGCACAGGTCTTGTCAGCAACTGCTTTGGCCACAACACACTGCGTACTCTTTTGATTGTTCCACTTAACCTCCAAAACTAAAAAAGAAAAAACCTTTCAATACTTTCACTTTTTAAAAAACTGAAGCACTTTCATAAGTCAATAAGTGACTACTGCGGCTACTGTGCATGAAGTGAATAACAACAAAACATACTGTATAATCTGCAGTGATTATATCATTAAACCCCCCTATATATATTAAACATTAAAGTGCAAATATTTGTTTTAAATTAATGAAGTGCAAAAACAAATATGCAAACGCAAACCCATTGGCCACCAATATGAGGAATGTTCTTTCCACTAGCCATCAATTAAGGAACATTTTTTTCCATAATCACTAATATACTGGGCATTCTTTTCACTAACCACTTACAGTATCTCACAAAAGTGTATACACCCCTCACATTTTTGCAAATATTTTATTATATATTTTCATGTGACAACACTGAAGAAATTACACTTTGCTACAATGTAAAGTAGTGAGTGTACAGCTTGTATAACAGTGTAAATTTGCTGTCCCCTCAAAATAACTCAACACACAGCCATTAATGTCTAAACCGCTGGCAACAAAAGTGAGTACGCCCCTAAATGAAAACGTCCAAATTGGGCCCAATCAGCCATTTTTCCTCCCCGGTGTCATGTGACTTGTTAGTGTTACAAGGTCTCAGGTGTGAATGGGGAGTAGTTGTGTTAAATTTGGCGTTATCGCTCTCATTCTCTCATACTGGTCACTGGAAGTTCAACATGGCAGCTCATGGCAAAGATCTGAAAAAAATAATTGTTGCTTTACATAAACATGGTCTAGGCTCTAAGAAGATTGCCAAGACCCTGAAACTGAGCTGCAGCATGGTGGCCAAGACCATACAGTGGTTTAACAGGACAGGTTCCACTCAGAACAGGCCTCGCCATGGTCGACCAAAGAAGTTGAGTGCACGCGCTCAACGTCATATCCAGAGGTTGTCTTTGGGAAATAGATGTATGAGTGCTGCCAGCATTGCTGCAGAGGTTGAAGGGGTGGGGGGTCAGCCTGTCAGTGCTCAGACCATTCGCCACACACTGCATCAAATTGGTCTGCATGGCTGTCATCCCAGAAAGAAGCCTCTTCTAAAGATGATGCACAAGAAAGCCTGCAAACAGTTTGCTAAAGACAAGCAGACTAAGGATATGCTTTACTGGAACCATGTTGTGTGGTCTGATGAGACCAAGATAAATGTATTTGGTTAAGATGGTGTCAAGGGCGTGTCGGCAACCAGGTGAGGAGTACAAAGACAAGTTTGTCTTGCCTACAGTCAAGCATGGTTGTGGGAGTGTCATGGTCTGGGGCTGCATGAGTGCTGCCAGCACTGGGGAGCTACAGTTCATTGAGGGAACCATGAATGCCAAAATGTACTGTGACATACTGAAGCAGAGCACGATCCCCTCCCTTTGAAGACTGGGCAGCAGGGCAGTATTGCAACATGATCCCAAATACACCTCCAAGAGGACCACTGCCTTGCTAAAGAAGCTGAGGGTAAAGGTGAAGGACTGACCAAACATGTCTCTAGACCTAAAACCTATTAAGTATCTGTGGGACATCCTCAAATGGAAGGTGGAGGAGCACAAGGTCTCTAAAATCCACCAGCTCCATGATGTCATCGTGGAGGAGTGAAAGAGGACTCCAGTTGCATCCTGTGAACCTCTGGTGAACTCCATGCCCAAGAGGGTTAAGGCAGTGCTAGAAAATAATGGTGGCAACACAAAATATTGACACTTTGGGCCCAATTTGGACATTTTCTCTTGGGGTGTACTCACTTTAGTTGCCAGCGGTTTAGACATTAATGGCTGTGTGTTGAGTTATTTTGAGGGGACAGCAAATTTACACTGTTGTACAAGCTGTACACTCACTACTTTACATTGTAGCAAAGTGTCATTTCTTCAGTGTTGTCACATGAAAAGATATAATAAAATATTTACAAAAATGTGAGGGGTGGACTCTCTTTTGTGAGATACTATATGTAAGGAGCATTCTTCCCACTGATTACTAAAGTAATGGGACCCTTCTCCAAAATACCACAAATTTAAAGGGACCCTTCTCCCACTGAAGGTGTCTCTCTCCACTGACCATTTATGTAAGGGAGGATTTCACTGACTGCTGATGTAAGGTGGCACAACTCAACTGACTTGCTGTTCATGTCAATGTGCCATGAGCTTGAGGCCGGGTTCACACCTATGCGAATTGGATGCAGGGAAACCCGCATCTATGGAGCGGTTCACATATCTCCGTTGCGGCTGTGGAGTGCACTGCACAGAAACGCTGTGCATCTTTCCGTTTCCCGTTTCAGGGCCGAATTCAGGCATAGAATCGGCCCTGATTTGTCCCTGAAACAGGGAACAGGGACACACAGCACTCCTGTGCGATCCGCAGCGGGTTACAGTGTAAACGCGGCCTAAGATACATCAGTTGTAAGCAGGTGTTTCCTGAGACCTGAAAGTTATTTTAAGGGTTCCTCTATATCAGTGATGGCGAACCTTGGCACCCCAGATGTTTTGGAACTATATTTCCCATGATGCTCATGCACTCTGCAGTATAGTTGAGCATTATGGGAAATGCAGATCCAAAACATCTGGGGTCCCAAGGTTCGCCATCACTGCTTTATGTTATCTGATGTGAGAGGTGGAGGCACTTCTGTGAGGTAGAAGTCTCAATGCACGTGTTGTCAGTCATGATAGGTGTACTGGTAGAGGGGATTTCTGGAGCAGAGTTAGGAGGAAGACCAAAGAAAAGGTCTAAGGCAGTTCCACGGGGTCTGGTGTGTTTCCCATATTTTGGCATGATGTCAGTAGGGATGAGCAGAACACCCCCCGGTTTACACCATAACATGCGAACAGGCAAACAATTTGTGTGAACATGTGAACACTGTTAAAGTCTATGGGACACGAACATGAAAAATCAAAAGTGCTAATTTTAAAGGCTTATATGCAAATTATTGCCATATTGCCAAAAGTGTATGGGGACCTAGGTACTGCCCCAGGGCACATGTATCAAAGCAAAAAAAGTTTCAAAAACAACAGTTTTTTCAAGAGCAGTGATTTTAATAATGCTTAAAGTGAAACAATAAAAAATAAATATTCCTTTAAATATCATGTCTGGGGGGTCCCCTTTGTCTGCCTGTAAAGTAGCGCATCTGTGTGATGTGTTTTACAGTCCCGCAGCAAAATGACATTTCTAAAGGATAAAATGTAATGTAAACTTGCTCATGGCTGTAATGTATTGCCGGCTCTCAGTAAAAATCAAGGAAAAAAATGGCGTGGGTTCCCCCCAGCACATACCAGGCCCTTTGGGTCTGGTATGGATATTTAGGGGAACTCCATGCCAAAATAAAAAAAAAAACTGGTGTGGGGGTCCCCCCAAAATTCACACCAGGCCCTTATCTGAGCATACCTGCCTCTAGCTAATGTTTTCTCAATGATAACACTATAAACGGCCGTCGTGTAAGCAGCTTTATATAGTGTTGGGCATGGACTTAGCCCCCTGAGCCATGATTGGCTAAAGGCCCCCTGCCTTTGGCCAATCATGTCTCTCACAGCAGAGCACGCTGTGATTGTCCAAAGCATGCAGGTCAGGTGCATGCTTTGGCCAATCATCAGACATCAATGCACTGCAATCTCACAGTACATGATGGGGCGTTCCCGCGGCGCTCAAATTTGCAGCGAATGCCCCATAATGTTCGGTATTCGCCGAACAGACGAACCCCCGATGTGCGAGTTGAACATCAGGCTCATCCCTAGATGTCAGTGATAAAGAGGACAAAAAAACAAGCAATATGTAGCACTAAAAGGTGGACTGGTTTCTGAGATGCGTAGCTTGAATTTCTTAAGAAAACTGATAATAAAAGTTCATAACTTTTCTTCAGCCATGGGGAAATGGGCCAAAAGCATCAATCTGGGAGATCGTGGATCACTTTAAATAAAGTTCTTGTGTGAAGTTAAACTATATACCATCTGCAGCATCCACACCAGCAATCTTGGGACAAGATCCAGCCTCAAATAGTAAACAGAAAAGCAGAGCACAGAACAGTTTCAGTAAAATCAAACACTTTAATAATGAAAAATAGGCATCCACTTACATGTAAAACAGGGTAATCCAGCCTCAGTGTACATAGAGAGTAGAGTTCTGTTTACTACTGGAAGAGGATCTGTTGGAGTCAGAGGTAGCAGTCCAGAAGAGCAGAGCTCATGGCTTGCGCTTCTTCACATTGCCATTGCCAGGCCATGCCCCCGTTGTTTGCTGGTGTCATTTGTTTCCCTGTATGCACAGCCTGTAGTAGTCAAAATCTTCACATTCCTGTGTCAGCAGTTTCTGTTTATGTTCAAACATTAAGCATGGCACTGCACAGGTTTATGCGTGACCTCTGTCTGTAGTCTGAGAACAGACATTTCCTGTGAAGAAACAACATATTCCAGAATCCCTTGGTCTCTCAGTCTAGTGCCCTGCAGATGACAGCTAAACATTTATTAGATCTGATAAAGACACAAAGGCAGAGAGCAATTAACAGAGAGATCATCATGCAGTGCTTCATTACATTTGTGATGCAACACAGAGGAAATGCGGGGGCATGGATTGGATACTGTGTGACCTGAAACAAGAAATTGGCTATCCCTTTAACAAATAGGGACAAGTTAGTGAATGAATACGTGGACATAGGTGAATTGAATAGCCTTGAGACTACAAGCTGCAGTCATAACATGTGAAATCATCAATACAAATTAAGGCAAACAGATCACAAAGGGAAAATAACTACATTAATACCTGGGGAGGAAGGAAAAATTTACTTTAAAAGGTGCCACTATAGTCCCAAATTGAAAAAAAGAGAAACTGCTCATATATGTATGTATGTATGTATGTATACAATTTTCATTTATTTAACAAATATAAAATTACATATTAAAACAATGAAATGTACAAGTGCTGTCTAAATGTATCTCCCCCATGTGTATGAATCACAAGGCTACGCAGAGACCCCTATGTGGATTGGCCTACAAGTCAATCTCAAGTAAAATACAGCAGGTGTGGAAATCCTACACATGGATGTGGAGGCCAACTCCAGAGTCGCTGTGATAGCACCGATAGATCGCCTACGCGTTTTGCCAAAGGCTTCTTCATGGTTTCCTGTTGGTACTGGGAGATATATCATAATTAGCACCTAGTTACAAAAATTATTTTACAGATAAAAGATTAAAAGATACACTTTCTTTATTTTTATATATTACATATATACACACATACACATACATATACACACACACACACACACACATATATATATATATATATATATATATATATATATATATAAACAAAGAACATGTATCTAATGCTTACGCCTCAACTTACATGCCACAATCACGGTTAAAGTGATTGAAGTCCATCATTTGCATCCTCCCCTTCTTTTTTCAATTAGTCTTGGATGTGGTGGCACACATCTCTACATTTTTGCATACATTAATACCTAGTTAAAACAATAAAAACATTTGAAAGTGCACAATGCCTTTAAAAAAAAGACAAAAAAAGTAAACACTGCAATGCGCTGCATCACAGTTCATGTGTGTTATGCATATCATATAAATGTGAAAAAACTTTTCACGCTATTCCTGTGTATAAACCACCTATTACTCAACTCTATTTACTATAAGAAGCAGTTAGCACCATTATGCATCCAACCACCTGTACAAAATACAATAAATATATATATATAGTCACAAAAAAGTGCAGCGCTCTCTTTCAATAAAAGGCATTCAAATCATAGTGCATAAATAAATATCTGAAAACAGTGTAAAAATCATCATCTATATATAATACATTTTTGTGAGTCCATCTTTATTTATATATATAGTCCATCAATAAATGATTCAGTGTCTGTGAAAAAAAGTGCAGTCTTATACACCAGAAACTCTTCAGTAATTGTCTCTGATCACCACAGTGCTCTTCACCCCACCTATGGGTGTCTTCTCACCTGCTTACAGGAAGCATGATGCAGTCCGTTAGCCTGAACCTTTGAGGAAGTCAATTCGACGCTACACGTGAGGTTGGCGGTGATGTAATCACGCTGGGACTTGGTGGAGCTGTGTATGCAGAGGATTGTATTGTGAAATGCTCGTTTTTTACTTCTGAAATATAAGTGGATTTTTTAACGGAAATAAATACCTTTTATTAGTGATTTGAACTATGGTTCTTTCCTCTTGCCTCCTATATGATTGACACCACGCTGAATGCTGCTGAGAGCCATGGATTTGGAGTGTACATCTGTGACAGACCTAGCCGGGAGAGAGACTTTTGGAGGGGACTGAAACTGAATGCTAGCCTCTTGCCGATCGATTGTGGGCCCTGGCATTTGGGGGAACAGTGCTCTTTGTGAGCTGTATGCCTGGGGACCCTTGAGGTGGTATTACTGTGGATTCAGGTCCTGGTCCCCCAGGACACACAGACTCTGGGGACCCTGGATTTGCCATATTAGGAATAGTGGCTGATTCATAATGCTGGGACACATACTGTTAGGAGATGCTGATGTCAATTCCAGCCACCTGTCTGTCTGTTGCCTGCTAGAATGTGTATTGTAAATAAGTCTAGTATGGGATCTAAGAGTCATTAGATCCCCATTGTTGTTTGTTTTAATTAACTCTGCTATTGTGTGAAGAAGAGTCTGTGTTGATTTGTGATAATGTTGATTGGGTTTTCTGAGCTACAAGACGGCCAGTCTGGCCTAAAGGTCATGTCTGAGTCATCTAGGCTGTTTAAAGGGATTAGTTAATTAGCCCATGTTAATTAGGTTTCTGGTCACAGGTGTATGTTCAGAGTAATATGAGCATATTATGCACCATAGTATGCACCTCCTCTTTTACTGTATAAAAGAGCCTGTATTTTTCAATTAAAGAGATTCCTGGTTGAACTTACATACAGCCTGCCTGGTGTTTGTTCTGAGCTACACAACTGGATTAGAACGGCACATGTTCTAGTCCCAGAGCATCGGATGACCGAACCATCAGATGTTGCGATCTGCAATCTGATTCTATAGCTGCAGAGGAGTGTCGGGAGAGTGGAATTGAGCGAGCAAGGGGCTCGTTACAACATCCAGTGGGAGCAGTGGCACTTATAACACTGCAAAGGACATATAGACCTCCTTTAATTAGTGAGGTCTATTAAAGCAGGTGAGAAGACACCCATAGGTGGGGTGAAGGGCACAGTCATGCATATCATGTCACACGTCCCGAGGTTGTTAACAGGACCCAAATCTACCATTGTCAGAAATGAGTTTACGGTAAGTGAATTACGAATGACGTCAAAACTCCTGACCTGCATGCATTTTCCATATCATAGTAACTTGAAAAGTATTTTAAACCAATAGAACACCATGACACCATAACAGCTAGTATTTTCAGAACTGGAATTCCCTCAGTAGTGCTTTCCTGACTAGACATACATTTTAAGATTATTTTTTATGGGACACAAGCATCAAATTATTGGATGATGTTGTACATGATATGGCTTAAAGTAATTAATTGCTTTTGATTATTGAATGAATTTGACCAGTAACCCTGATTTTTTCTAAGATACACTTGGGAGCCTTCTTAGACAGGCAATTTTTATTCAATCCATGACAACCCTATATTCCACCACTGTATAACTCAAGGCTCATAAAACAAAGAGGCAGTGTTATATGGATTGGTATGAAATATGGATGAATATGTCTGTTTTGATTGATTCAATGAGAAGAGTGACTTTAAAAACCACCAGGCACACAACAATGATATTAATAGTAGTTTTTTTATGAAATCTTGACAGTTTCCTCAAATTAAACACAAAGCTGATTTTGGCTTACATTGAAAATGGTGAAACTCTTATAATAACTCACTTCTGAATACCATACCATAAAAAGCAAATGGATCAAATGTTTAAAAAATCTGAGCAGCTTCAAGAGCTTTGGCAGCCAAGGAGTGTATTTCTGAACAGGTAAGAAGGACCCAGATAAGCATATCTGAAAAAAAAAAAAAAAGGAGACAGTGTGTGGTCACTTATCTTTCTTCGTTCTGCCCTCACTACACGTGGCTGAGGTATAATTAGACAGACAGCTAACTCTCCTCACTTAACAACTCATTGAGGCAGGCGCAAGGCCCTTTTTTCAACTTTTATTGCAGGGAAGTTAGAGTAAAACTACAAATAAAAGAAATGACATTCAATCAGTATACACAATTTACAACATATACAGTCCTAACACACTAGTCTAACTAGGGAAAGGGGTTATAAACATACTAGCGATGTTTCAGTTAGGCTGACATTAGAATTGCAGATGAATAGGTGTGGAGTCCTCTGGAGAAGATGCATGGATAAAAATGGCTACTGGGGGCTGTCTCTCAGACCTCATGGTATAGTCGAGAAAACCACAATAAGTGTAGCGCTATTGAAATGAAAACACGTCCAGTATAAAGAACGTTAAACCAATGGTTCCAAATGTAAATAGTAGGAAAGAGTCAATCGTATATAAATAAGTAGGGAGTCTTCAGGAACTAAACACATCAAGCAGAGATATATGACATCTGAAAATGTAGACAGACACACCACCACCGAAAATGAAGAGGCTTACCAGATGGAGTGGACCCAAAGGGGCATATGCCGAGTTGGGTCGGATAGGGCTTAGGTGGTGGGTGGCTAAAGATTGCCCGGAAAGGCGATGGTTGTGGATTGACCCACATGTTGCTGTATCCTTCAAAATGATGCCAGAACCTGGAGGGGCGAAGTATGTGGAACGAACCCCGCGTTGTTATATCCCTCGGGACGATGTTTAGGAGCCAAACAATGATGGTAACAAATGGAAAAAAGGAAGGAATGGCCACATAGTGTGAATCCGTATAGAAAATGAAATTTATTAGAATAAAAAGATATACACTCACATGTAGATCCGTGTAAAAACAGCGCTGTATAAAGAAGTGGCGACAGGGGAGGACCCCCAGACTTCCACTGCCCTAGATCCAGAAGTACAAATGACATTGTGGTAAATACAGCTTCAGGCACAGATGAAGCATGCATGCCAATTCTAATACAGGGCAGACATACTGTAGACCACAAATTATTCTGGTTTTCATGTTAGATCCTTTGCATATTAGCAGCCTTCCCAACTTCAAAAACTGGCACAAAATTTGTTAATGAGTTATATTTAAAGGGCCATGTGCTTCTAAAATTTCGTATCAGAAATGTCTTGTTTCCCCCCCTTCCTGACCAAGCCCTTTTTTGCAATACGGCACTGCGTCACTTTAACTGACAATTGCGTGGTCATGCGACATTGTACCCAAACAAAATTGATGTCCTTTTTTCCCCACAAATAGAGCTTTTTTTTGGTGGTATTTGATCACCTCTGGAGTTTTTATTTTTTGCGCTATAAACAAAAAGTAGCGACAATTTTGAAAAAAAACTATATTTTTTACTTTTTGCTATAATAAATATCCCCAAAAAATATATAAAAAAACAAATTTCCTTCTCAGTTTAGCCCAATATGTATTCTTCTACTTATTTTTAGTAAAAAAAAATCACAATAAGCGTATATTGATTGGTTTGCGCAAAAAGTTATCACGTCTACAAAATAGGGGATAGATTTATGCATTTTTATTATTAATTTTGTTTTTATTAGTAATGGGGGTGATCTGCAATTTTTATCGTGACTACGACAAAAAAATGCACTAATTACTGTGTAAATGTCACTGGCAGGGAAGGGGTTAAACACTAGAGGGCGATCAAGCGGTTAAGTGTGTTCCCTTAGTGTGTTCTAACTGTAGGGGGGATGAGCAGTAGATTCCTGTCATGTTGCTAGGCAGAACAGGGAAATGCCTTGTTTACATAGGCATCTCCCTGTTCTGCCTCTCCGTGCAATGATCGCGGGCCACCAGCGGACATCGGGCCGCGGAACCCGTGGGCGCGCTCCAGCATTGCACGGCGGGTTCCCGCTAGTAGCCGATGATGGAGTGACATACGGGTATGTGGTTTTGCACACCCGTGCCATTCTGCCGGCGTATATTAGCATGAGCCAGTCGGCAAGTGGTTAAATGAGAGTTCTCTTTAAAGATGTTCCTCCCATAGACTTTCTTAAGTAGTTAAACTGCACCCAAATTTGTACCATTTGCATGGCAGATCCATTCTAGAACTTTGAGTGCATATCAGCATTTAATATACTCTTACATATAGTAAGAAGATGGGTTGTTTTTCCCCTTAAAGTGAACCTGTAGTGGTGATGCCTAAAAATGATCACTTAATTACAGGAATCTCCTGGTGCTTGCATGTAGTTTTAGTCTTTTTTGTGGAACACTCAGAAAGCTACAAACCTTAGAAAGTCTTGTTAAACACATACTGACTTTAGCTAGGATATTGGCAACTTGCCCATTTCCCACCTTCCCTGCTCCCCAGAAAATTCTGTTCGTAAGTGAAGACACCCAGTGTGAGCACCAGTAGAGAGAAATGGGAGGTGAGAATGGTAGGACAATGTTCTAGCCTTCAAGCCAAAGTTAGTATTTGGATAACAGAGTGGCATAGACTTCAGCACACCTTGGGCACTCTTGAAAGAAGATAAAGCTTTCTGAAGGCATGTAAGGTGAGAATGGTAGGACAATGTTCTAGCCTTCAAGCCAAAGTTAGTATTTGGATAACAGAGTGGCATAGACTTCAGCACACCTTGGGCACTCTTGAAAGAAGATAAAGCTTTCTGAAGGCATGTAAGGTTCTTGCAGAGGGGTCGTGTCATACAATTACTGTACACCATTACAGGTTCACTAAAGAACAGGGTTGTTAGGCCTCCTCTTTGATGTAAATTCTAACAAATAAAAATTAAGAGAATGATAAACATGCTAATATTCCCTTCTCATGTGCCAGCATCTATATTTTATAGGAAACCTCTTGACACTTGATTACAGTAAACTGTTCAACATGTCAATTGATGGAGCTCTGGCATCTTCTCTCCACTGTATTTTCTTCTCATTAGAATCACCAATCTGGTAACCTGCTACCATGTATGTTACACTATATGTAAAGAAAGAAAAGTAGATGCCAGGCAAATATATCATTACAGCTCTCCTATCTCCGTGTATGCTCCCTTGCAACAGCACTTCAATTAAATGTTGCTTTCGAGTAACTTAAACTTTGTCTTGCATGGAGTGGAAGACATATTATCTGTATATATTGTGTTTCAGACAACAACACTAATCAAATCCACAGCTTCACAATGAAAAGGGAAGTGTTGAGTTACAGGGATAAGAAAAGCTGTATCTTTTACTAGTTGACTGTGACATCTCATGTAGTCACACCTCTCATATCATTTGGAATCTGAGGTTTTATAATGACCACAATGTAATTTATAATTATAATTTCTATTCTCCAAACATGTAAACATAGTTTCATCTTCATAAACTGTTCCAGCAGTTTCAAACGCATTCCTCATTTCCCCTAAACATGTAGCCTAAGCAGATAAAACGGCACTGTTACTGAAATTCAGATATTGACTTTTTTTCCAGTTAACATCTAAGCATTCATTTCCACCTCTAACAGCTCCTCTGGCCTCTGACATATGCGGAATGCAGTGATACATGACTGCTAAGGAAGATATGGCTGTGACCTGCAGGCTATTTTTGACAGGTTGCTTTTTCTTGCAGTGGGAGAGGGAAGATGGTGATACACAAAAGGGGAATAAATGGGTTTCCAAAGGCAGATGAAAACAGAGTTACTGCTTGCTAACTATGCACTAGTAAGTTAAGAAGTAAATAGTCCATGTTTAAAGCAAATGGTAAACTTCACTAAACTCCAGTTTGCTAATATACATACATATATATATATATATATATATATATATATATATATATATATATATATATATATATATATATATATATATATATATATATATATAGTATCTTACAAAAGTGAGTAGACCCCTCACATTTTTGTAAATATTTTATTCTATCTTTTCATGTGACACCACTGAAGAAATGACACTTTGCTGCAATGTAAAGTAGTGATTGTACAGCTTGTATAACAGTGTAAATTTGCTGTCCCCTCAAAATAACCCAACACAAAGCCATTAACCACTTGCCGACCAGCTGCTGCAGTTTTACTGTGGCAGAATGGCACAGCTGGGTGAAACGACTTTATGTAACATCGCTTCACCCTGTGGCAACTAGGGGCGCGTGCGTGCCCGCAGCTTGCCCGCAGCTTGCCCGCAGCTTGCCCCCAGACCTGATGCAAATGCCTGACGGTCGCAATCGCCACCGGGCTCCCGTGATCGCTGCTGACACACCGAGAACCTGAATCTGTGTGTGTAAACACACAGTTTCCCGTTCTCGGAGGGGGAAGAGACTGATCGTCTGTTCATACAAAGTATGAACAACGATCTGTCATCTCCCCTAGACAGTCCCATCCCCCCTTCAGTTAGAACACAGAGAGGGAACACAATTAACCAGTTGATCGCCCCCTAGTGGTTAACCCCTTCCCTGCCAGTGACATTTTTACAGTAATCAGTGCATTTTTATAGCACTGATCGCTGTATAAATGCCAATGGTCCCAAAAATGTGTCATGTGTCCGATGAGTCCGCCATAATGACGCAGTCCCAATAAAAATCACAGATAGCCGCCAATACTAGTAAAAAAAAAAAAATAATAAAAATGCCATAAAACTATCCCCTATTTTGTAGATGCTATAACTTTTGCGCAAACCAATCAATATACTCTTATTGTGATTTTTTTTACCAAAAATACATATCGGCCTAAACTGAGGAAAAAAATTGTTTTTTTATATGTTTTTGGGGGATATTTATTATAGCAAAAAGTTTTTTCAAAATTGTCGCTCTTTTTTGTTTATAGCGCAAAAAATAAAACTGCAGAGGTGATCAAATACCACCAAAAGAAAGCTCTATTTGTGGGAAAAAAAGGACGTCAACTTTGTTTGGGGGCAACGTCGCACGACCGTGCAATTGTCATTTAAAGCGAGGCACTGCCGAATCGCAAAAAATGCTCTGGTCAGGAAGGGGGTAAAATCTTTCGGGGCTGAAGAGGTTAATGTCTAAATCACTGGCAACAAAAGCGAGTACACCCCTAAGTGAAAATGTCCAAACTGGGCCCAAAGTGTCAATATTTTGTGTGGCCACCATTATTTTCCAGCACTGCCTTAACCCTCTTGGGATGGAGTTCACCAGAGCTTCACAGGTTGCCACTGGAGTCTCTTCTACTCCTCCATAATGACATCACAAAGCTGGTGGATATTAAAGACCTTGTGCTCCTCCATCTTCCATTTTAGGATCATGTTGGAATACTGCTCTGCGGGCCAGTCTGCTTCAGTATGTCACAATACATGTTGGCATTCATGGTTCCCTCAATGAACTGTAGCTCCCTAGTGCCGGCAGCACTCATGCAGCCCCAGACCATGACACTCCCACCACCATGCTTGACTGTAGGCAAGACACACTTGTCTTTGTACTCCTCACCTGGTTGCTGCCACACGTGCTTGACACCATCTGAACCAAATAAGTTTATCTTGGTCTCATCAGACCACAGGACATGGTTCCAGTAATCCATGTCCTTAGTCCGCTTGTCTTCAGCAAACTGTTTGCAGGCATTCTTGTGCATTATCTTTAGAAGAGGCTTCCTTCTGGGACGACAGCCATGCAGACCAATTTGATGCAGTGTGCGGCGTATGGTTTGAGCACGCACAGGCTGACCCCCCACCCCTTCAACCAATGCAGCAATGCTGGCAGCACCCATACATCTGTTTCCTAAAGACAACCTCTGGATGTGATGCTGAGCATGTGCACTCAACTTCTTTGGTCCACCAAGGCGAGGCCTGTTCTGAGGGGAACGTGTCTGTATGGTCTTGGCCACCATGCTGCAGCTCAGTTTCAGGGTCCTGGCAATCTTCTTATAGCCTAGGCCACCTTTATGTAGAGCAACAATTCTTTTTTTCAGATCCTCAGAGAGTTCTTTGCCATCAGGTGCCATGTTGAACTTCCAGTGACCAATATGAGAGAACAATAACACCAAATTTAACACACCTGCTCCCCATTCACACCTGAGACCTTGTAACACTAATGAGTCACATGACCCCGGGGAGGGAAAATGGCTAATTGGGCCCAATTTGGACATTTTCACTTAGAGGTGTACTCACTTTTGTTGCCAGCGGTTTAGACATTATTGGCTGTGTGTTGAGTTGTTTTGAGGGGACAGCAAATTTACACTGTTATACAAGCTGTACACTCACTACTTTACATTGTAGCAAAGTGTAATTTCTTCAGGGTTGTCACATGAATAGATATAATAAAATATTTACAAAAATGTGAGGGGTGTACTCACTTTTGTGAGATACTGTACACACAGTATATAGACACTATATTACCAAAAGTATTGGGAAACCTGCCTTCACACACACATGAACTTTAATGGCATCCTAGTCTTAGTCCGTAGGGTTCTATATTCGGTTGGCCCACCCTCTGCAGCTATAACAGCTTCAACTCTTCTGTGAAGGCTGTCCACAAGGTTTAGGAGTGTGTCTATGTGAATGTTTTACCATTCTTCCAGAAGCTCATTTGTGAGATCAGGCACTGATGTTGGATGAGAAGGCCTAGCTTGCAGTCTCTGATCTAATGTATCCCAAAGGTGTTCTATTGGGTTGAGGTCAGGACTCTGTGCAGGCCAGTCAAGTTCCTCTACCCAAAACTCGCTCATCCATATCTTTATGGAACTTGCTTTGGGCACTGGTGCGCAGTCATGTTGGGACAGGAAGGGGCCAGCCCAAAACTGTTCCCACAAAGTTGGGAGCATGAAATTGTCCAAAATGTCTTGGTATGCTGACACCTTAAGAGTTCCCTTCCCAGAAAATAAAGGGCCAAGCCCAACCCCTGAAAAACAACCAACACCATAATCCCCCCTCCACCAAAAGATTTGGAGGGGTGGCCCAATACTTTTGGCAATATAGTGTGGATGAGCGATTTTGGGGTGCAGGGACTTGACAGGCAAAGGATATAAATCCACTTTGTGAACCACCAATGCCTTTGAAAAACCTAGCTATTATCTTTTAAAAGTAATACCAACATCATCACTGTGCGGTACATAGCCTTTGCAGAGAGCAGAGTTGTGGGAGGGGCCCAACAGGTCCACATCCTACAAGCTGCCTGCAAAAAACTACAGGAGGGAGGTAGAGACAAGACCAGTCACCCTGCACAAGGAGGGAGAGAGCAGCAGTGACCGCTCTTTATTACAGAAAGTTCACGCACAGAGGCAAAGTTTTACACTGCATTATTGCAGAGATCTTTAAGGAATATACAAAGCAAACCAAGATTCAAGAAAAAAAATACATGATTCTTGTATGTAGACACTATTTGCTTATACCAGGGTTCAGTTTTAATGTTGAATCTTCTCCTGTCCCAGCCCCTTCGGCCAGTCTTAGGCTTCTTTCAGATAGGTGGAAGTGCTCGCTGCAGTCTGAAAAGTGAACCTGTTTATACCAGCCACTAGGGATGGGCTATCTGTTTGCGTCGAACATGAGTTCGACCCGAACATTGGCTGTTCGCCCGTTCGCCGAACAGCGAACAATTTGGGGTGTTCGTGGCAAATTTGAAAAGCCGCGGAACACCTTTTAAAAGTCTATGGGAGAAATCTAAAGTGCTAATTTTAAAGGTTAATCTGCAAAGTTATTGTCATAAAAAGTAATTGGGGACCCGGGTCCTGCCCCAGGGGACATGTATCAATGCAAAAAATTTTTTAGAAACAGACGTGGGAGGTGTCTATAGTATGCCTGTAAAGTAGCGCATGTTTCCTGTGTTTATAACAGTCCGATAGCAAAATGACATTTCTAAAGGAAAGAAAGTCATTTAAAAGTACTAGCGCTAGTGCTGGCTATTAATGAAAAGTTGTTGAAAGTCATTGAAAAAAAAAAAAAAAATGCAGGGGTCCCCCAAAATTCCATTACCAGGCCCTTCAGGTCTGGTATGGATATTAAGGGGGACTCCACGCCAAAATTTAAAAAAAATGGCGTGGGGTTCCCCTCTGATGCAATGGGAATCCTGCATCAGAGGGGGGCAGGGTCACCCGTACACATCACTGGGAAACCCCGGCGTTTCCCCTTGTCAGAGGGGTACGGGGTCACGTGACGGGTGACTCCGCCCTCAGCTACATAAGAGCTGTCAAGCTGGCACCGCATGATTGCCAGGGTGTCTCCGGTGGAGGCAGGATCCTGTGTGTGTTCCTTGATGGAGTTGCTGGAGATCATCCATCGCTGGAGATCGAGAATTGGATTACATCGCTGGAGTAGGAGCATGGATTTATTGGATTACATCACTGGAATCTCTTTTTTATTTTTTTATTTTTAATAAAGGACTTGTCCCAAGCCATCTCCTGTGTTTTTCTTTTTACATTTTTACACTTTCTTTTTGTGAAATGGTAGGGGTACAATGTACCCCTTACCAATTCACATGGGGGGGTGGGATCTGGGTGTTCCCTTTGTTAAAGGGGGCTTCCAGATTCTGATAAGCCCCCTGCCCTCAGACCCCCACAACCACAGGGCAAGGGTTGTGGGGATGAGGCCCTTGTCCCCATCAACACGGGAACATCCTCCCCATGTTGAGGGCATGTGGCCTGGTATGGTTCAGGGGGGCACTCTCTTGTCCCTCCCTCTTTTCCTGTGGCCTGCCAGGTTGTGTGCTCGGATAAGGGTCTGGTGTGGATTTTTGGGGGAACCCCATGCCATTTTTTTTAATTATGGCGCGGAGTTCCCCTTAATATCCATACCAGACCTGAAGGGCCTGGTAATAGAATTTTGGGGGCCCCCCACACATTTTTTTTAATTGTTCAATTACTTTCAATGACTTTTATGTGTTTCGTCGGGACCGACAATTCATTAATAGCCGGCCCGGCACTAGCGCTAGTACTTTTAAATGACTTTTTTTTTCCTTTAGAAATGTCATTTTGCTCTCGGACTGTTATAAACATGGGAAACATGCACTACTTTATAGGCATACTATAGACACCCCCCAGGTACAAAATTTAAAGGAATATTTCAGCTTTATTGTTTCACTTTAACCATTATTAAAATCACTGCTCCCGAAAAAACGGCTGTTTTTAAAACTTTTTTTTGCATTGATACATATCCCCTGGGGCAGGACCCGGGTCCCCAAACACTTTTTATGACAATAACTTGCACATCAACCTTTAAAATGAGCACTTTTAATTTTTCATGTTCGTGTCCCATAGACTTTAACGGTGTTCGCGTGTTCGAACAAATTTTTTGCCTGTTCGCATGTTCTGGATGTGAACCGAATAGGTGGGTGTTCGGCTATCCCTACCAGCCACCAGTGTGAAGGAGCCCTATTAGTCACCTGTCCTGGATCCAGCAAGATATCACCTGTCTTTCTGAGACATTTGTTAAAATCTTACGAACCAGACCTTCCAATGCATTGTGCACTCTCTATTTATTCTGAAGGAAATTATTTTAAATTCTGTAGCTCTTAGCTTAAATAAAACAAATAATGATAGTGAGAGAGGACATAAAGATTTATTGAAAAGACTTCATTTTGATCTCATATTGATTGGTCACATTTGTTCATTTGTGTCAAGTTGAGTTGAATTAATTAGACTCGCTCACAAAGAAGTTTTTTTTCCTTAAATACAGGTACCCACATCCTAAATATCATAGAAATAAATTGGATCACGTGGGGCATCAGGATTTTATTGGTACTGTCATTACGACATTAAAAAAAAGATTTTTATTAAAACAGTCAATTTTATTACATACAACTTGGACACTAGGATATAGAGCCCAGATTTATTGTGTTGGCCAAGGTTCTGAATCCATACAAGGATGATAATTGGACCACAGTGTGGAACTAAAGAGAGGATACTTACCTTCAATACACTCCCTTACTAGCCTCAGCATCTTGGTTTTGGCTATCTTCATTGGTCAGCATGAGATGACATCCTTCCTACGCATGTGCAGGAGCTAGGCATCCTAGCACACAGGATCGCCCTTTCAGCTGTAAGCTAAGTTGTGCATGGGCAGCTCTGTTTACAGTGCAAGGATTCCTGTGAGCAGACAGATATATATGTTTTATTGCAGAAAAGACATTGCATTTCTCTTCTGCAGTAAAATGCCTGCCTGCTCACAGTCCATCAAATGTAACTTTAGTTCCTGAAAAAAATATGGGGTGGTTTTGGATCTCCCCTATTTATTATAAATAGGTATTATCTTGTCTATTCCTATAGTTAGCTAGTCTATCAAAACTCTGATAATATTAATGGTGATGATACAATAACAATGTTAGCTATAAAAATAATATTGAATGCTTAAATAATTAAAGATTTCATTTATTTATAAATAATGTAGAAATGTTAACATAAAACACTAAAAAAACACAATCATAGATGATACTTTACATATGGTCATCCTCAATGTTCTGTAGGTTGGCTGGGCTCCAGGAGAACAGAGGAAGAACTCTAGCTGGCCATTACCTTTTAAAGTGCACTCAGACACCACCCACACAAACACTCTCTGCTTGCTTGTATAGTCCTCTGTCCAATAAAACCCTATAAGAGGCTGTCCTTCATATTTACCATATTTACCAGGAAGTATATTCTTCCCCTGACCATCTTCCAGGAAGCATGCTGTGGTCTCCACTAGGGGCAGCATTAGTCCACGAATCACTGCTTTTGACCAGGGTCATCTTCCAGTAAGAGCTGGCCTTTTATGTTGCTGTAACTCAGGAAATCAGTCATTTTAATTTGCAGCTCCCGAGGAGGTCCTAGCTGATGCTCCTCTACCCCCATACATCACATCAGGAGGCCTATACAAGAACATCCTGTTAGGATATGAATTCCCATTTATGACTCCTTGTTGACTCCTTGAACACCCTGCTGGGTAAACTTGCTGTACTGGCATTCCAAGACAACAATTTCCAACATAGGTCAAATGGCTGTATCAACCAGGCAGTAAAACTCCAGAAATATATGATATTAAACCATGTTGCCTTCCAACAGTTCTACTTTAAAAAAGAGAGAAGTGTGGTGGATTTGGTCACTTTAGATCCAATGGGTCTTATGCCTTGATTCTCTTCATTAGAAATTCTTGAAGGTATTTTTTTTAACACACACGTGTATTTTATTGTATAGCCTTGCATATACGGTAGCAATTTATATTTATTTACAATATTTGTTACATTTAGGTTCTTTGTTCCATCTACATGTGACTTGAAAGTTCGTATCCAATGGCATACAAACTCTCTGTAAGATTAGTAAAAAAAACGTTTTGATCTCAGCACTAATTAGCATCAACAAAAAATATTGAGTGCAGGTGCTACACAAAACTTCAAAAAGAAACTTGTTACAAAAATTATTTTAAATTCTGTAGTGCTTAGCATAAATACAACAAGCAATTAATTTCCACAATGCCTTCCACAATTGTGAGATAATTATAATACACATATAAAAAATGTGTTTTTTTACAACACAATGCAAAAGACCATGTAAACGCACACTTTACAAATTTTCTCCCTCTTGACGGTTACTGCACCCCCAATGTTGGGGTCACGCCGACATTGGTGTAGCAATGGCTAATTACTGGCCCCCTTCCTTCACCTGCCTGTGTGAGTCTTCTGGGCTCAACAAATCTGGGCTTTGTATCCTAGTGTTCAACTTTTCTTTTAGTCTGGTCTATTTTTTTATCTGATTGTGTGACTTTTTACTTACTAAAATGTTCCTCTTACCATTAATGCACATGAATACAGGGAAATTTCCCCTCCTTTTTTTCAGGTGACAGAGGTTTCACAAGGGAAAAATCTCCAACAGCAACACAGACACAAATAAAAATATTTTCTAGCTCCTAGCCCTCTCTCACGGTGTCCTTCATTTTTTTCTTATTCTTTTCAACTCCTTTAACAACTCTTGCAATGTGCATACACCAGGAGAACCTTCACAATTAAAGACCTGCTCTTTTTAGAGACACCCTCACTTTCTACCTACTTAGCAGGTCATTAGTAATTTCCCCTGGTCCTCATCAGATGGTTTATGCATTCCAAACCAATACATAATCTTACTTTTTTTTTACTTTACATAAAAGTTCTGTCAATTTACACAATATTTGCTTGGTAATAGCTTTCACTGTAAACCTCTTCATTGTATTGCATATTTTACTTTAAACTGTGAAACTGTAATAATAACAAATTCTTCAAAAAAGTTTTTCTTTTGGAGGTGTAGGAAAAGCTAGAACCCATGTTGGCTTTTCATTAGTGTCTGTGTTGCAAGTGCAGATTTTCTCTCACTTCCTATCTGGTGAAACCATTACCACCAAGTACAATAAGTGATGGGAAATTAGAGGTACCTGCGAAAGCAGAACATAAGTGGGTTAATCTTCAACTTTAATTTCCAAAGCTTACAGTGCATTCGGAAAGTATTCACAGCGCTTAACCTTTTTCCACATTTTGTTACGTTACAGCCTTATTCCAAAATGGATTTAATTCATTATTGTCCTCAAAATTCTACAAACAATACCCCATAATGACAACGTGAAACAAGTTTGTTTGAAATCTTTGTAAATGTATAAAAATAAAAAAAAGCACATGTACTGTACATAAGTAATCACAGCCTTTACTCAATACTTTCGTTTTGTGGGAGTGCCAGAAAATTTAGATGATGGTAAAAGAACGGGGGGGGGGGGGGGGGATACCTACATCCTATCAAAATGGAAAATTTGGTGGTTGAGTCTGTTGGACTTTAATGGTACTGTAATGATAAAGATACACGATTATATGAAAAAAAAAATACATTTTATTAATTTAATGTAGACATATTAAAACATATGTGTTTCTGAATTTATATCTCTATCTGTTCAATCAAAAGGAGAGGGGTAAAGCTGAAAGGAATGGCAATATCAGTTCACCCTTTACATTGACATGCTCGATGTGTTTTGCGGGTATTCAGCGCTTCTTCAGGAGCTTTGTATTGTATAATGTAAACAGAGACAATATATAAAACTACAGAGAAGAAAAAGAGGCATCAGATTATTCATAATATAAACAGTAAAACATCACATTAGATAATCAAAAGTAAATGGCAGAATATGGCATCCCCTCCCTAGAGTGATCTTAACCCTTACCGAAGGCAGCAACACAGGCTGCAAAAAGAGTGGGTCTGCCCCAGTGGACACGGGAGCCCCCCCCCCCCCCCCCCGCAGACAAGAGGGGGAAAGCAGCTGGAGGTCTGTTATAAAGTAAAGATATTATGAGTCTAGCCTGAAGCTGTTCTTCATGGCAACAATAGCCAAAAGGACCTTCTGATAAATAGATAGTCAGCCGTTATACCAAAATGTGTCAGGAGGCGATCGGTAGTTACTCTAATGGAGGACAATCCTAGTGGACAGCCATAGATGTTCAAATAGTATAGGGCTTCATAATTAGCCCAAAGTTGCTCTAACACTGTATGATTTCAGCAGACGTCAAAAGGTTGCTCAGGTAGCCTATCCAGCAATTACTATAAAAAAGGAAGACAGAAATAAAGATATATCTTAAACCTAAAATATAGTAAATAATAATAATCTATAGGAGTATATAAAGGAATAAAGCATAGGTAAAGCAAAATTTCAATTCTACCTTAAATTCCCTCCCATTGCCAGGAAATAATGGCAGATGGAGGCAGTAATAACAGCCGCAGAGTGATCTCTCAGGTGTGTCAAGTCCAATGGACAGGTTGGTTAGGCTGGGTAGAGCATTAATTGTGCCGTGCCATACAAATCTGTTGATTTAATATATACAGCAGCAGTGAGTAAGGATAGCAGCATGGCCAATAGGATATACATAATTAGTGCTCAGCTGGCTCACCTTGTAATTTAATGCTCAAACAGACCTGCACCAGGCATTCAATAGGTATCCATTAGGTCCACAGCAATGTTCCTTTAAAAGAAGACCACACACATACACATTGTGCATCGTGCTCAAAATCTCTCGAACAGTAACAAATGTGGCAATGTGACATGTTTACTCTACTCACCAATCATCTTGGAAAAATTCAGGGGGACACAGAGACACACTCAGCCATGAGCCATAAACCAGATGAAAAAGTCACCGCCACAGATGGCGGTGCAGCATATCGCCGGTCAGACAATGAGAGCGAAGGCAGCGAGCCTGCCACCACGCTCTACCTGTGGAGCCGCACGTCTGCCCGGACAGGCCAAAACATGGGCCACATCCCAGGAGACCACCCCAGAAATGGGCACACTCCCTGGCGACCATATTGGATAAAGGCAGGTGTGGAAAAAGTGAAGCGCTGTGAATACTTTCCGGATGCACTTTACATCAGTAACTACTATTTATTCACATTTGATCTACTAGTGTTGTGGGGCTGGCTGACTCCGATCAAGTGAAATTATTAACAGATATTTTTACTACCTCAGCTGTTGAAAGCCATTCAGTTTCAGAATCTGTGCAAGATGATTTTTGATTACACTACAAAGGCTGTGAATCTGTTGATACTCTGAGACAATTCATTGCAGCAATATTAGGTGAATGACAGCAATCACCAACTGTTATAGAATGCCAAAAACGTTCATACTGATTACAGCCTAAGCAACCCATGTGACATGTCATATTCAACTCTTTTAACAAAGGCTGTGATCAATCTTAAAGTGGAGTTCCACCCCCCCCCCCCAAAAAAAATAGTAATGTGCTTAAAAAAAAAAAAAACATTTGGAGAAAAGTTTTTTTTTACTCACCTCTAAATGGCTGTTGCTAGGGGGTCCCTCGTAGTCTGCCTCCTTCAGTGCCTGGGCTGGTGACATCACTTCCCTCAGCGCAGGAAGGGAGATTGCCTTTCCACCCTCTCTCTTGTCAATCATCTGGGACACGTGGCCGATCCCAGATGATTATGGAGCCAGTGACGGCGCGTGGCGCAGCTCGCGCATGCGCAGTGGGTGCCCGGCTGTGATCGGCTTCGATCCCCCGCATCGCTGGACCCTAGGACAGGTAAGTGTCCGATTAAAAGTCAGCAGCTGCAGTATTTGTAGCTGCTGACTTTTAATTTTTTTTTTTAAATGGGAACCCCACTTCAAGAGCAGGGCATTTTTTCAGCTGGAACTTGGAGGAGCTCAGTTCCACCACCTCTGCTTTTTGCCTAACACTAACACTTGTAAACACAGAAGTCCAGCTTCTGTGTTTATAGGTGACAGCTTGTTGCCCAACGGCTCCCACAGATCTGATCTCCTGAGCGGCTCCCACTGAGTGCAGGATAGGGACAAGGGAGATGCAGGTGCCCAGGGTGCAGTGCAGATGCCGACTCCACTCCACTCCATGCGGAGCCACCTACAGTGTGCAGGGAGGTACTAGAGCTGGCTGGGTGCTACAGCTTTATACAGCAACAAAAGTAAGACATGTGGAAGGTGGTGGAGCTTTTAAGAAGGGGGTGAAGATGGAGGCAGTGAAGGGGGAGGTTGCAAGGAGAAGTCAGAACTGAAGAGGGGTGAAAGCGAAATGTAAATGGGGGATGCAGAGGTAAGTGGCTGTGAAAGAAGGCTGTATGTACCCCCAAACTCTGCACTCTCTGTTTTAACCCCCTCAAACCCTGCACTCTGTATGTAATGCACTCCTGGTATTTAATGCCCCTTGAGACCCTCCCACTGTTAGTGAAATTTGACTACACCCTCTAATTAATGAGAAAGGGGAGGGGGCTTTGGGGGGTCGTGGTTGAGTTCCTGCACCTATTTTCAGAGAAAAAAAAGCCCTGCTTAGGAGAGTAGTGGAAACTAATGTGGCTTCAGGCTTGATTTTACAATCCTTTCTAATGAAAAGAATGATGTGGAAACCATAAGATAAAAGAACTCAGTTTTACTTTACGTAATAGAATTAAATGTAAAAATGACTCTCTTTAGTTTTTCACACTGCTTTCCTTTGCAGCTACTTCCTTTCAAAAGACGTATACTTGTGTTGTATGCTACCAGGGCACAGTTATCATGCTTATGATAAAATCAATTAAAAAGTCGATTCACAATGTTCTTATTCATTGTGATAACTGGGAGTTTCAATAGGTATCTATTGAGGAAGGCAGGAAAAGGAGCCATTTGATGTAACGATAAAATAATCAATTTTGAGGAAATAAAGCTTTCACTGGTAAATGTTAATTTCAAAGGGAAAAGTTAGGGCTACACATCTTTATAACATTAATGTTTGCACACTAAACATTTTGGAAGCAAATTATAGTGAGATAAAAATGATCAAAAGATTAATAACTTAACATAGTATTAAAACCCCAGTGTTTTTTTTTTTTTTTTAGCTTAACAGATTCAGCACAATAAAAGAAGCATTCCCCAGTAAACTGTTGAAATTCTTACCCCACCTTACAATTTACAACTTTCAATGCTGCTTACTCTTAATTTCTTGGGGTTGCTTCCCTGAATTTCCAATCCTTACAGGAAAGAGTAAACAATGTACAGTGCAGTCTAGAGTCAGGTTGTTAGATTGGAGGTAGGAGTGAGAATCAGGGCAGTGCCTTGCCATCCTAGGCTGCAGGGCAATGGGATAAATTTACTAAAACTGGTGCACACAGAATCTGGTGCAGCTGTGCATAGTAACCAATAATAATAGCTGTTTCTTTTTAGGGAGCAATTTCTTTTTTTTTTTCATATTTTGCCCCAGCAGCCCCCTGGGAGACCCCCATCACATGTTTTACGAAGCTGCAGGAGCCCATTCACAGAGCAGAGCTTCACGTGTCTTGAGTAACAAGCAGATGGACTGCACTCCTGTGATCCACAGGAGAAGTACAGCCAAACAAGCTTTGGCTGTACTTCTCCTTTAATATTACTTTAACTTTCCCTCTTCTTTTTCTAACCTCTGTTGCTCCTTGCCTGTTGTGTTCACTCACCTACCAAGCAGATCTAGCATCATTCTGCAGTGATCCACTGTTCAACTGTCTGTGCCTTTTTCCCCACACCACTATCTTAGTCCTACATAGCTGACTTCCTCTACCAGGTTCAGATAGCTTGGTACCCAATGACATGTAATGCTCTGCTCTGTGAATGGGCTCCTGCAGTTTCCTGATATATATGACGGGGGTCTACCAGGGGGTTGCTGAGGCAAAATATGGAAAACAAGAAATAGGTCTCTTTAGAAAAATACAGCTATTATTATGGAGGGGGGAGTGGAGGGAGAGGTTAAAATGACAATTGTTTTTAATGAAAGTGGCAAAAAAAAAGGCGAAAGATAAAAATGTTTTTTTTATTTTGGGAAAATTTTTATTTATTGTAATGCGCATATGTATCCCAAAATTGAGGGTTTAAATTTGAAACATTGGCATTGCAATGGAACTAAAAACTTTTCAGGGTTTTCATATGAAATTTGTCTAGCCTATATTGACACTATCGAATACCCTGACAAATTATTTTTTTCTAAGTTTTCAAAAGAGTTCCAATGCAATTCTGCTGGTGTATGGCCAGCTTTAGTGAACTGAGTCTAGAATGTACTATTAGAAAAGGCATATTGCTTGCTTTATAGTAATAACTACTTTGAAATTATATAGAAAACAACGGCAAGGAGAGGTTATCTTAGCTACAGTGAGTCTTCAGACTCCTCTTTACGTTTCCTGCACATGTTTCCCCTATAATTAAATTTCTGAATTTAGCCACAAACATCCAGTGGTACCCGCAAACCGCAAACAGAATAAAAATGACATAATTCGTGAATTTTGAAGCTGGCATCAAAACCCCAAAGAATGGCAGGTGAATGAGGTGTTCCAAGCTCTGAGAGGCTCAGTTAAACTGGGTCTGCAATATGAAATTACAGGCCTACACACACCATCATTGTGTTAAGAGAAGCTTTTCATTACCCTTGCTGTTAGCTGGCATCATCCAGCGTTAGACTCAGTTTGGCCAAAAAAGTTAGTTGTATGCAACACTGGAGGCTTTCATAGTGTATGACCTCACATTTGTAAAAATAGAATGACCCCAGGTAAAATGGACCTCGTTCCCCCCTCTCCCACCACCCCTTTACCCCCAATCACTCCTTTCAGTCCAGTCCTAAAATTACACAAATATATGTTAGTTTTGGATAAATAGATAGGAGATGTGTACTTTGTTTGGTGATGATAGTGAACAACTGAATTGGATCACAGTGGTGTTCCCGTTATGTAGCCCCAAAGTTGGCCAATTTCATCCGATTCCTGCTGAACTGTCAGAAATTCAAGCTGGGGGTGGCCCTGTTAGCTCTTATAGACTAAAGTTAGGGAGCATACTACACAGAGGACCCTTGTATAGGCAGCGTTGCTTCGACATATATTTGCAAATGTTGTGCAACTACAATGGTGTAAACTAACACAATGCATTTATTTGTTTATTTATTTGCTGGCTAGCTTGAAAGTGTGCTGGGCAATGATTGTATTGTTTGTTTGTGTAAATCCCTTCCATTAACTACTTGACCTCTGGAAGATTTACACCCCTTCATGACCAGGCCATTTTTTGCAATACAGCACTGCGTCACTGACAATTAAGCGGTCATGCAATTCTGTATCCAAATTAAATTTATGTATTTTTTCCCCACAAATAGAGCTTAATTTTGCTGGTATTTGATCACCACTGCATTTTTTTTTTGCGCTATAAACAAAAAAAATTGACTATTTTGAAAAAAAGTAATATTTTTTACTTTCTGCTATAAAACATATCCAAAAAATGTTTAAAAAAAATCTAATTACGTCATAAATTTAGGTGCTAAAATATGCACTGTCACTGTACTAATGACACTGGCTGGGAAGGGGTTAAACATCTAGGGCAATCAAAGGGTAGCTGTGTGCCTAGCCAATTTTTTTGTGTGTGTACAATGTGGTGCTTTCACTAGGGGTAGAGATGGATTCTAGTCCTTGCTTTGCATGAATACAGAATCCATCCCTTCCTCCCTGTCAGGACGGATATATCTGCCTTGTTTACATAAGCAGATCCACGTTCTGTGTGGTTTACCGATGATCGGTGGGTTCAGGAGGACATTGAGTTCCCGGAACCCTCAGATCAGCTTCTGCTGTGAATAATCACAGCAGAAGCAGCCCACCGGCGTGTGTGTCCCCTGCAGGTGGAAGTGCAGGATCACATATATATATATATAGATCTATATATATAAATATATATTTGTGATGCTGCGCAGAGAAGCCGCCCTGTAGCAGTAAAACTATAGGGCGGTCAGCGAGTGGTTAAAAAGCTAGTTATAAATTTAGAGTGGTTATAAATTGGAACAGTTATCAATTGGAGTTAATTAGAACATTGTAGCAGTTATAAATTGGAGCTATTTATAATTTGGAGTTATTTATAAATTGGAGTGGTTATATACTGGAGTAGGTGAAAATTGGAATGGTTATAATTTGGAGGTAGTTATAAATTGGAATGGTGATAAATTGGAATTAGTTAAAAAATTGTAGTGATTATAAATTGGAGCTAGTTATAAAGTAGATTGGTTATAAATTGAAGCTAGTTATGAAATTGTAGTGATTATAAATTGGAGCTAGTTATAAAGTGTTTTTTTATAAATTGGAGCAGTTATAAATTGGAGCTTGTTATAAACTGAAGCAAGTTACAATTTGAAGTGGATATAAATTGGAGCTAATTATAATTTGGAGCTATTTATAAATTTGAGTGATTATATATTGGAGTATTTTTAAATTGGAGAAGTTATAATGAGGAGTGGTTAAAATTTGTAGCTAGTTATAAATTGGAATGGTTATAAATTGGAGCTAGTTACATCATTGGAGTGGTTATAAATTAGAGCAGTTTTAAATTGGAGCTAATTATACATTGAAGCAAGTTACAACTTGAAGTGGTTATAAATTGGAGCTAGTTATAATTTAGAGCTCTGTATAACTTGTAATGGTTAAATACTGGAGTAGTTATAAACTGGTGAGGTTTTAATTTGGAGCAGTAATAATTTGAAGCTAGTGATTAATTGAAATAGTTTTATTGTAAAGCAGTTATAAATTAGAGCTAGTTATACATTGGAGCTGTTATAAATTAGAGCTAGTTATAAAACTGTAGCGGTTATAAATTGGAGCTGGTTAACAACTGAAAGGTTTATAAATTGCAGTGGTTATAAATTAGAGCAGTTATAAATTGGAGCTAGTTATAAATTGAAGCAAGTTACAAATTGGAGTAGTTATAAATTGAAGCTAGTTATAATTGGAGCTATAAATTGGAGTGGTTATATGATTGAGTAGTTATAAATTGGAGTGATTATGATTTGGAGTGGTTTAATTTCGAGCTAGTTATAAATTGGATTGGTTTTAAATTTGGGCTAGTTATAAACTAGAATGATTATAAGCTGGAGTGGTTTATTGTTAGAGCTAGTTATAAACTGGAGCATATAACAATCAGCTCAACAAAACTCATTTGAAAAATTGAAAGTTGTCAGCTGAACGGTGACCAAACCCTATCAGAGATGCAATCACCATTCAGGTATTCAGGCAGCCTTTAGTTACCAGCTTTACCAAATTCTATTCCAACTGTTGTGTATGCAGCTAAAATCCCGAGCTCCCAATCGGTAAGCTGCAGAGAACAGGAGCTGAGGTTATTGCACCTGCTGGCACAGCTTCTTGTGCTCTGGCTCTGCCTCAAGTCCGGCAGCGCAGCTGTTTTCAATTATGCATTAAGGTCTTTCAGATATAGAGAAGAGATAAGTTACTTAACAACCTGCTATGTGCCAGCACATGGGATATTGGTATATTTATATGGGCAAATGCAGTTTATACACTTACAGCCAACACTTACAATTACAGCCATGATATAATAATTAAGGCAGAGGATCCCATATCTATTTAAATGTTCTAGCATTGTCATACAAAGACACATTTTCTGTTTATTTTCCAATTCCAATCTTTAAATAGAAAATTGTCTGAAAATTTAACAAAGTACTGTTGCTTGTTTTCATTTTTAGTTTAGTTAGACATGGATGAGCGAGTTTGGGGTGGAGGAACTTGACTGGCCTCAACCCAATAGAACACCTTTGGGATGAATTAGAATGGAGACTGCGAGCCAGGTCTTCTCGTCCACATCAGTGCCTGACCTCACAAATGCGCTTCTAGAAGAATGGTCAAACATTCCCATAGACACACTCCTAAACCTTGTGGACAGCCTTCCTAGAAGAATTGAAGCTGTTATAGGTGCAAAGGGTGGGTCAACTCAATGTTGAACCCTATGGACTAAGACTGGGATGCCATTAAAGTGATTGTAAAGTTTAGTTTAAAAACAAAACAACAAAAAAAACATGTTATACTTACCTGCTCTGCTGCAGTGGATTTGCACAGGGCAGTCTGGGTCCTCCTCTTCTCTGGTCCCTCTTTGCTGCTCCTGGCTCCTCCCTCCTGTCAATTGCCCCCACAGCAAGCAGCTTGCTATGGGGGCACCCGACCCCAGCCGCAGCTCCGTGTGTCCATTTAGACATGGAGCTGCCATTTGGGCCCACCCTCTCTTTCTCCCAATTTGCTAACTGACTTTGATTGACAGCTGCAGAAGCCAATGGCACCGCTGCTGTGTCTCAGCCATCAGGAGGGAGAGTCAGGGACAGCTGAGGGACTTGTGGACATCGCTGGACAGAGAGAGGGCTCAGGTAAGTATTAGGGGGTGCTGGGGCAGCTGATACATACAGAATACTTTTTATCTTAATGCATAATATGCATTAGGAAAAAAAAGGTCTGCCTTTTCAACTCCTTTAAAGTTCATGTGCGTGTAAAGGCAGGTGTCCCAATATTTTTGGTAATATAGTGTATATTGGCAGACGTCTGTGCTGTAAACACTGCAAAGGAGTTACCCTGGCTTTACAGGCTGTTTAAATCTTCTTTGCTTGTAGTATTGCTGGGGATGGAATAGCTGTAACCTGTACAAAGGGGCATCTTTGATACGGCAGCATGCAGTAACCCATAGTAACCAACCAGACTTCAGTTTAAAAAAAAAGGCAAATTCTGATTAGATATAAGTTACCACCAATACTGCAATTTTACATCCCCTTGAAGTATATTACAGCTGGAAAAGTCAACAACCCCTTAAAACATAGTTGTGTCCCCCTTAAAGCTGAACTCTAGGATAAGCAAATCTTGTCTAAATGCAAAAGTCAAGTGTATTCTTAGATCTTGGTGTGCTTTGGGTATTTCTTCCAGATCTGTTCAGTAATACAGTGTGAATGTTTTCCTCTGTGCAGGAGCTTTCTGTTATAAACACCGGTCACTGCTGCTCCCTCTCTTTGTTCAGGGTCTATCCCTCCCCCTCCTGTAGTTTTTTGCCGGTATACTGTAGTGGGTGGAGCTCCTCCCATAGTTCTCTTTGCACAAGCTATGCACAGCACACTGATGATGTCACTGCTACTTTTACAAGGTAATATCTGGGTTTACAAATGTTATGGGTGAGCACAAAGTAGATTTATATCCTTTGTGGCTACTAAGAAATATATTTAAATTTATGGTTTTTTTGCTCAGAATTCAGCTTTAAAGTGAACATGTCACCAATGGACGTTGGTAACAATGGGAAGCTGTACTCCTGATTGATTATTGAAGGTCTAAGGAAAGAAAACAAAATGATAACATGATAACACAGCTAACTTGTATATCTGTCATACAACATATATTTAATATGATTGTGGTTTGTAAACGTATCCTTTCATTTAAAATATTTAGTTACTACCATAGGCTTCTCTTTTCCTATTTATACTTTTATCAGACGTTGGCAGTGAAACACAGAATTATTTCAGAAATTATTTCTGATACAAGTGCTGAAGGCCAAAAAAAGCAATGCATTAGTGACATCTGGTGGCTACTTTGGAATCTGCACCTTACAATTATTAACACATTTTATAATAACACGCTGTGATAATAGGACTGACTACTGATAGTGAACTGTATATTATTTACTTTATTTTATTGTACTCATTTGTATTCTTCTTCCACAATGCTTTATAGAGAACACTGAATTATTCACATAAGTTCCTGCTCCTGAACAAGCTCAAAATCGAATGTCCCTATCATAGTTGCAGATAAGCAGTAAGGCCAGTTTTTATGAAATAATCTTTTTACTGGGATGACACATAGAAATAAAGGCAAATAAATATTATAAGTGTTTTTTTTGTTCTAGAGAATTAATCCAGATTCAGGAGGAAATATACCTCTCTTTTTCTTACAACCCTCTGAACTTGATTGTGTAAACATTGAATGCTGTAACAATTACACCTTTCTCAAATTAGCTCGTTAATATTTATAGGTGAAACACATGTAGTGCACCCCCTGGGAGCCACAAATATAGCCTGCACAGCCAGGCACACCGAATCTTCACAGACACACTTGGGTCAGAGAACAGTCCTGACTTTGGTTTTATTTGTTTTAATGTGGGTAATAACTTGGATAGGGATGGGAGGTTATGGGATGCCTATTTGACTTCAGCAATAACTTCAGGGACAATTCTTCCTATATACAGTCGCTTTATACAGCTCCTCTTCTTCCTCCAGCACTCACTTGCTTGCAGCACCTAGCTGGAACACTGTGAATACCTGACAGTCACTCAGTCAGATGAAGCAACGGCCCATTACAGTCAAGAAAGTACCCACAGGAGCAATGCAAGCTGGACACTGAAATTCTGCTACACAACTAAGGGGCCTCTGATTCTTGACAGTGTCCAGCTTGCATTACCCCTGTGGCTACTGATCCCAGCACCACCTCTCCAGGCACTGCAAACCCACCTGGCTGCAGCTGTCCCCTTCACTAGCCCTCCAGGTTCACTTCTCCCCACTCACCAGCCCACCCGGCTGACTCTCAGGAGATCTCCCAGACATGCTGACCTGCTCCTGCTCTCCTCTCTTCTTCGCTTTAGTGCCTCCAGGAAGAGTTTTCTCTGTGTGTTTTGGCAAGAAACTTCCAGCATCCAAGCCCCTGGCCCGAGGTCACCCTCCTCCCAGACTACGGGGCAACCTCAATGGCCACTGACAGTCTCCTCAGCACTCCATCTCCATCTTCCACCCGACTGCCCCTCCTGGCATAACTCATGCCTATTTATGAGGTGGTCTGCCCCCTGCAAGCTCTTTACTGGGGATTGGCTGAGGTCCTCATGGATATTCCAAGCAGCCCCTCCCAACCCCCACCCACTATATCTAGGACCTTCTCCAATGTCCCGGAGAACAGGGGGAGCTACCAGTGAATCTGCTAGAATGAGTCATCCAGCCCCGAACTAAAGTAACCCTGACCCAGATTACACAGCTCAGGCTTAAGGTCCATACACACGATCAGAAAATCAGAAAGTAAAATTTCATCCGATGAACGATATGCCGATTTTTGGATCGTTAGTACTGTGCTTTCGACAGCCGATTACGAATTCTCGGATGACAAAAACTGGATGTGCAGGCTATAAAATTTTTGTTATATGTGAACACAACATCTGATTTTCGTTTAACCACCTCAATAGAGTGCACTTACACCCGCTTCCTGTCCAGACCAATTTTCAGCTTTCAGCGCTCTCACAGTTTGAATGACAATTACTCAGTCATGCAACACTGTACCCATGTGAAAATTGCATCCTTTTTTTCACACAAATAGAGCTTTCTTTTGGTGGTACTTATTCACTAGTGGGTTTTTTATTTCTTGTGCTATAAATAAAAAAAGACCGTAAATTTTGTGAAAAAAATGCCTTTTTCTTTGTTTCTGTCATAAAATTTTGCTAATTAGTAATTTTTCTTCATAAATTTTGGCCAAAATTTATACTGCTACATAACATTGGTAAAAATAACCCAAATTAGTGTATATTATTTGGTCTTTGTGAACGTTATAGCGTCTACAATCTATGGTGCCAATCACTGATCACATCTGATCAGGCCTTCAGTACATCAGGTGAATCTCATTTCTTGAGACACTAACAAGTCAGGAAAGTACAAATACCCCCCAAATGACCCCTTTTTAGAAAGTAGACATTCCAAGGTATTAAGTAAGTAGCATGGTGAGTTTTGTTAAGTTGTAATTTTTTTCCCACAATTCTTTGCAAAATTAAGATTTTTTTTTTTAACAAAATTGTCAAATTATCGGGTTATTTCTCACACACAGCATATGCATACAACAAATTACACCCCAAACAATACATTCTGCTAATCTTCCTGAGTAAGGACGATACCACATGTGTGAGACTTTTACACAGCCTGGCCACATACAAAGGCCCAACATTGAAGTAGCACCTTCAGGCGTTCTACGAGCATAAATGACACATCTCATTTCTCAACCACCTATTACACTTTTGAAGGCCCTGGAGCACCAGGACAATGAAATTGCCCACAAAATGACCCCATTTTGGAAAGCAAACACCCCAACACATGGGGTGTTTTTCTGCACACATTTTCAAATGCATGCATAAGCCACAGAGCCTCGTCAAGGCACCCTGGTATCTGTGGTACCTAACACTAATTTCTAAGTGTCCACACAGTGGAGGCACATGCATCATCACGTCCACTGTTTCTTAATTATCCATTTTACTACTATAAAACGGCTACCTCTCATCTTTACTCTATTATCTTATCAACCTTTTATAGCACAGTGATATCCCATTTATTTATTATAGACTCTATGACAGTCACCACTTATCCACCATTTGGACTCACCATGAAGTTGGGCTATCTGTGTCACGGGGGGGGGGCTCTATGTGTGCGCCCTGTTGCCGTGCGGCTCAATAATTGCCTCAGCTCCCGGGACCGACTAACCTGCTGGCCCTGGCCCCCTACGCACTATACTTTAGAGCATTGATTCATTGGTAAGTATTTAGGACTGACATATTTGCCTTTTCCTGTTCGATTTAGTGCCAATGAGTTTAATTATATTTATTCTTTATAAATACTCTTGAACTTTTGCCACTGATGAGTGTTTATACACAAAACGTGTCGGTCAATTTAGGATGCAGATACACACCTGCACTAGCAATTACTTCAGCTTACCATGTACATCAACTATGCATATACCATTCTATTTTACTTACTTCTATTGCAATGTGCCGTCATTATGATGTCTGTATATATATATATATATATGAATCTACAGAATCTATTTACCAATTTTTCCACATTATTACATGTTGCCAAGTTGATATATTTTCATGTATCCTTGATGTTTATCATACATGTAGATGCATGTGTTTACACACATGATCAATACTTTTTACTTGTCTTGTACCATTGATACGTATTATTACTTCTTTGCATGTTATTGAATATGTTTTTCTATCAATTCACCTCCACAATGTCATTAGTTTAATTTAAAGTCCCAAATTTCTTTTCCATGTAACACACTATACTGAGACTACATTGACACACTATCCTCACACACTATACTAATACTACACTAACACTCTACAGTCAGTGTCACAATAAGTGAACACACTAACTCACTAGTAGCAAACTGACCCCTGATCTCCACTCCAACACAATGCAAAAGCTTCCTATAGGAAGTTACCTTTTTTAGTGTAGGGTGGGACTATGAGCACTGAGCTGTAAATGGAGAAAGTCATCATCCTTTTGTCCAATCAGGGCTCTGACAGTGCTCCGGTGCCCTAATTTGTGAAGGTTTGCACCTGACCAACGGTCATCCAATTAGGGCCTTAGAATGCACTGTGAAGTGCACAGTGTATTGTGGGGAGCTCGGCGGGCGATCATCCCACCGAGCGACCCGCAAATTTGGGTGAGGAGCGTGAACATCCCACAGAGCTACCCCCAAATTTGGGCAAACAGGCAATGTTCGGGCCAAACTTTTGCTCGGCTCGAACTGTTTGCCCAACACTAACAATGAGTGTGGCCATATGGTCTGGTTTAAAGTACACTGGCAAACCCAAAGGCTCTTGCAGGGCATACAGTGAAAAACAACACACAGTAAACACATTTGACATGAAATATTTATAGAACCTTATTGGATACTGATTTTTCTGCTGACTTCTGTGGCACGTATTTAAGACACATCAGCTTTAGGGCTCAGGATACTGCGCAAAGTGCAAGGGTCTGGAGTATGTGGTGCACAAAGTGCAGGGGTCTGGAGTATGTGGTGCATAAAGTGCAGGGATGCATAACACACAGAGTGCAGGGGTCAGTACAGACCACCTCCTCAGTATACATCCCTAAAACAGACCACCTCCTCTCCTCAATACAGGCCGCCTTCTTAGTACAGACCCTCAGTACAGATCACCTCCTCAGTACAGGCCACCAGAACAGACAACCTCCTCAGTACAGACCTCCAGTGCAGACCATCTCCTCAGTACAGAACCGCTCCTCAGCACAGACCACCTCCTCAGTACAGACCATCTCCTCAGTACAGACCATCTCCTCAGTAGAGATCACCTCCTTAGTGCAGACCACCTCCTCGGAATGGGTCCTCAAGACAGACCCCCAGACCACTCCATAATACAGACCATACTCCAACACAGCCCCTTCTCCCTTAAACTCACTCACCAGTTGCTGAAGATCTTACAGTATGTGTAGGGACAGTGAGATGTGTATGTGACAGGAATAGAGTAATATCCTTCTGCTTTTGCATATAAAAAAGCCACAGATGGGATTTGCACATGAAGGAGCCATGTAGAAGAGCATCCCAGAGAGAGCTGGAAAAAGTCTTGTTCATCGTTAACATGTCTCCCAGGCTCCTCTCATATACATTTAGGGATCTCTGATCCAGGGTACAGTTTGGGTCTTGGTCCTCTCCCCTAGGTCCTTGACTGTTGGGAGGTATGCTTTAACCACTTGCCGACTGGGCCATAGTCGAATGACATCTACAGTGTGGTTGGATAATCCTGGGAGGGCGTACTATAACGTCCTCCTAGTATCGCGCTCCAGGAATGTCTGTGACCATTGGGTCTCCCAGACTCAGTGTGCCACGGATCGGGGTAAAGGGCCAATGACAGCGGCCCTTTACCACGTGATCACTCTGTCCAATGACGGAGTGATCACTTGTAAACAAACCAGCACATGTCCAGTTCGGCTCCTCTCCTCACGCCGAACGGTACAGCTTGTAAGGAGAGGAGGGGGCCGGTACTGTGGATCTCTGCAGCTCCACCAGAGTTACCATGGACCTCTTGGCTGCTTCTCTGATTAATGCTTTCCTTGCCTGGCTTGTCAGTTTAGATGGACGACCATGTCTTGGTAGGTTTGCAGTTGTGCCATACTCTTTCCATTTTCGAATGATGGATTGAACAGTGCTCCGTGAAATGTTCAAAGCTTGGGATATTTTTTTAAACCCTAACCCTGCTTTAAGCTTCTTCACAACTTTATCCCTGACCTGTCTGGTGTGTTCCTTGGCCTTCTTGATGCTGTTTGTTCACTAAGGTTCTCTAACAAGCCTCTGAGGGCTTCACAGAACAGCTGTATTTATACTGAGATTAAATTACACACAGGTGGACTCTATTTACTAATTAGGTGAATTATGAAGGCAATTGGTTCCACTAGATTTTAGTTAGGGGTATCAGAGTAAAGGGGGCTGAATACAAATGCACGCCACACTTTTCTGATATTTATTTGTAAAAAAATTTGAAAACCATTTATCATTTTGCATCCAGTTCACATTTATGTGCCACTTTGTGTTGGTCTATCACATAAAATCCCAATAAAATACATGTACGTTTTTGGTTGTAACATGACAAAATGTGGAACATTTCAAGAGGTATGAATACTTTTTCAAGGCAATGTAGGTCAAAACATATATATTTTATAAGAAAATTTCAATTTTATTATAACAAATTGTAGTGTATTATAGTCAATGTGTTTAATGGGCACAACTGCTTCATCAGGACCCCTAACATCTTATATCAATGATGTATAAAAAAGGAAGAGGGTTGGGACTTTGAATAAGGCATGTGCGACATGGCTAGAAAATTAGTCAACTGTTAAGAAAACATGTATTTATTCTCTTAAAACAATGAGTAGCATGACATATTGCAGTAAATACATACATGAGATGATAAACATATCAGTAACATGTTGAAACCATATATCCATATAAATAACAACATAGCATATTGCATTGTATGTTTTTTTTAAATATATAGATTTAGGTATGGAGGTGTATGGTTCTATACGCCTCATTTAAAGTCCCAAACAAAACCCCCCATCTAGTTTATATCAATGATGATCAAGAAAGAGAAGTTTACTCTTAAAAAATAAATAAAATACATGTCTGAAATGTATGTCTGAATGGAATTGTATACATATATTTTCTGTTGTTTTCTGTGATGTTTTGTCACATTTCAGACATGTATTTATTTTATTTTTTAAAGTAAAGTTCTTTTTCTTGGTTAACATTGAGGGAAGGCATTAGAAGTCCTTATGATGTGGTTGTGCCTGTGAAACGCATTGACCATAACATGCTAGGAGCATTGTACATTAGGACACCTGTTGACATTTTAATTTTGACATACCCATGACTGTTTTTTAAATTTTACATGATGATGACTTTGTTATATTAATTATGACATGTTCTTATGAAAGACTCTTCTACAGTATTTTTCATTATGGGTGAGTTGTGTTAGTTTATGATGACAGCATAATCACTTCATTATATAAGGCCCCTTTGTACTTTATTTTGTCAAAAAAAAAAGTTTTATTAAGCATAGTGAAAAAAGAGACATACAAATATAAAGTGCAACAGGCACTATTCATAAGGTGAATGCACTGACATATTGAATGTAAAACATTGAAGGTCAGAATAACAGGGAGTACCTGAATAGAATATAACAGAATATAATACACACTTGGAGGGGAAATCGAGTAGCCTAGTGCAGGCTAACATAACCGGGAGTGTTCCCGGGGGGGGAGTATGAGAAAAAGGGACATGAGTGTGACGAAAATATAAGCGTAGGATAGTTTTGCCTTAACTAGATGTGGTGTGATCTGTAGATGTAGTTTAATTCTGGGTTATTAGAAATATAGTATTCTATGTCAGTCATGCACATATGTTCTGTCATTAGCATTTGAAAAGGACAGAGATTTTTTCTAGGATCAATGTGACACCTAGATGCCAATAAAAGTTCCCATTAGAGTAAACATAGATTGCCAGCTTCCTGAGGCTCAAAGAAATCTGCTAGTCATCTTGGCCACACGGATCTGCAGGGGGCATTCACAAGGCTCCGGACAGTCTGTAAGCTTTGATTAATATCAAGAGATCTAAGGAACCATTTTTATCTCTCATAAAAGCTAAAATATTAACGACAGAGAGATGAAAATAATTCCTTTTGATCGTACACCTGATGGGTTACGTGTACATGTAACTCGGTATGTTTAGCAGGTGTGGAATCCTAGAGAACCAAACAAAACCGTTATATGGCGCCTGATTGCGGCAGGCAGGCAGTGATTGGTACTGTTGCGATCGGCATGATGCGCTGGTATCGGAAATCCTATCCATGACCCAGCAATCGGCGCCATTCTGGGCCAATTTGACTCTGGTCATTTCAGAACACAAAACATTTGTGGGCTGAGACAGGAACACCCCCCCAGGGTTGATTGGCCAAGGGCTAAAGTCCAGCCCGCATCCATATTTCAATAAACTGGGTAGCCTGAGATATGGACATTGTTCTTCCACGAAGCCAGTTCAAAACTGGGGAGTTCCCACATGTTCCAGTATGCTTCTACTAACGGAAAGATTTACTTGGTAAAGTTTATTTCTGTTTTTATCCCTTTTTATTTTCATAGCAAATTACCAATTCGTGTGTCTTTCTGCATTTTTTGTATCTTTTTTAGTAACTCCTTTTTCTTTGTATATCTTATATGCACTGCCCACTTTCGGGATATTAAATGATAAAATTAATAAGTGACTTCTGTGTACTAAGCTAGGACTCATATCTCTGGAGAGGTTGTTGTATTTTAGTGCCTAAGTACTCGGTTTAAGTTATGTGCCAATCGGTATGCAATTGCACTGTGTGTTGGCAGATTGCATGCAGATTGTAAGCTAACAGATCTTCCAGACAGAGATCTGTGTGTGTGGTGGCTCAGCAGACCAGTCTGCGGACAAACTGTTGGGTGGTGGCAGGCTATCGTTTATTGTGTGTCTGGTGTGAGGGTGTGGGGACAGTGGGAAGAGTGATTAACACCGGGGTTCAAGCTTGCAGGATAGCTGGAGGAATCCTAGAAGTGTGTAGTAATTGCTAGATTGCTCCCCAAACCCTTAGAGTGCACCAGATTGTATGTAAGATTTGTATCTGCCTGTGTGTGGTCAGCTAGCTGGATTGGAGTGGAGTCTCCCTCTAGTGGTGGCCAAAGGTAGTGCAGGCTGTGAAAGTACCACAGCCAGTCTTACATGCGCAGTATAAGTTCCCCCTTATTCCCCTAGTTCCTCATATACCCCAGTCACGGAACGCACGTCGCGGTTGGTTAGTAGCCGTTGGGGTGTGAATTCGTGACAGATTGGCGGCAGCGAGCGGGATTTGCTTAGTACATTAGTACATGGTTTATTCATTTAACCTGTGTACTAAAGGTTGGAAGCTTGTTAGAAGCAACTGACCTACAGAAGCTCACTCAGTGCATAATTTTTGTTTTGTAGAAGACATACTTGGCTATTTGCTCCCCACCCCCTTTTTTTTTTCTTTTCTATCTTTTATTTGGGCAAAAAACTTGGAGATGGTAACCCACGAGATGATATGCTGGTACAAGAGGCAATCCGAAGAGACCGCGATTGACCTCTGTGAGCTAAGAGGCATCAGTACAGTCAGCAAGACGAGGACCCAACTTTTATGTGCGTTGATAGAGGATGACCATGAACAGTTCACCATGGCATCTAAACCCAGAGACTGTGCCATTCCAGATGACTGTGTGAGACAGCATGATTCTGTTCTCAAACCCTCTCAGCGGAAGAAATCACTACAGCAGATGAAGCAAAGAGGGGGAGAGCACAAACTGAACAGTACCCAAATCCAGCCTGGAAATGCAACATCACCTCCATCTGCATCAAGAACTACAAGAGCCAGACCTACATCTGTGGAAACCTTGAAGTGTTTTGTCTGTAACCAAGGTGGACATTACTCAAGCCTTTGTCCAAAGAGGAGGAGGCCTAGCCCACCAGCAAGTGTGAAAAGTGCTCCCCCTACTGTGTTGCTTGTTGGGGAAAATGTAGGAGACCGAGCGGATAACCTGCAGCCAGTTACCGCAAGTAACAGCGTTACAGTCGGACTCCGAGGTATGGGATCAGAGGATGTCCTAGCTCTTCCAGGATTGAGGTGCTGTGAGGATGTGATCCCAGGGGAAGCCATGTTTGTCACCGGAGGTGGAGGAGCCATCTCTGCTGTGCCTATGGCTTGTGTTTCGTTGAACCTGGACTCTGAAAGCCAAATGAAAGAAGTGGGCAGAGCAGATCCCACGTATGTAGGAGGCCATGCGGATAGCCTGCAGCTGGTTACCGCAGGTAACAGTGTTACAGTTGGACTCCAAGCTATGGGATCAGAGGATGTCCTAGCTCTTCCAGGATTGAGGAGCTGTGAGGATGTGATCCCAGGGGAAGCCATGGTTGTCACAGGAGGTGGAGGAGCCATCCCTGCCGTGCCTATGGCTTGTGTTTCGTTGAACCAGGAATCTGAAAGCCAAGTGAAAGAAGTGGGCAGAGCAGATCCCACAAATGTAGGAGGCCATGCGGATAGCCTGCAGCTGGTTACCGCAGGTAACAGTGTTACAGTTGGACTCCAAGCTATGGGATCCATGGATGTCCTAGCTCTTCCAGGATTGAGGAGCTGTGAGGATGTGATCCCAGGGGAAGCCATGGTTGTCACAGGAGGCGGAGGAGCCATCCCTGCCATGCCTATGGCTTGTGTTTCGTTGAACCAGGAATCTGAAAGCCAGGTGAAAGAAGTGGGCAGAGCAGATCCCACAAATGTAGGAGGCCGTGTGGATACCCTGCAGCTGGTTACCGCAGGTAATAATGTTTCAGTCGGACTCCGAGATACGGGATCCACGGATGTCCTAGCTCTTTCAGGATCGAGGAGCCATGAGGATGTGGTCCCAAAGAAAGCCACAGTTATCACAGGGGTTGGAGGAGTCATCCCTGTGTTACCAACAGCTTGTGTTGCTTTGCTCAGAGGATCAAAAAGCAAAGTGAGAGAAGTAGGCATAGCAGATGCCAGTAATGTACTATTGGGTACTGACCGGGTGCAGTTGGTAGCCCGCTATGAGCCAAATTCATCCCCCCTGAAACCTGCATCTCCACCTGAAGCCCCGGATTCACGTAAAGTACTGTTGGGTGACTCAGTGCACGTTGGGAACTCTGGGGAGGGTCAGGGGACTAGTGACTGTGTGCCAGGTCCAGGCCCTAATGGGTTTCTGGAGCCAAGGCCCAGAGAGGAAACTAAAGTCAGAATGAACTCTGAAATTGATAATGTTTTGTGTGATGTAAAAAGTCATGATCTGTGCTGTGCAGACATTCCCTCTGTTGCAGTGGTGACTCCCGGGGCCCACCGGGCTGCCCCGAACTGGTTATTGCCCACTGCTACAGAGGGACTGTCTGTGAAAGGGCCCAATCCAACTGGGTCGGACCCTTGTGAACTTGGTCAAGCAGGCCTGAGGTCCCCTCACACTGTTGTCTCCCTGGCGTCTGTGGCAGATCACTCTGAGTCCCCTGAGGCTGTTAAAATTGACATCAGCCTGGAGGAGTACAGAGGTCTGGCTGATGGACTGCCAGTTGGGGATGGCGGGATGAGGGTGTATGGGGAACAGGACTGTGACTCTGTAACCACATCTAAAGAAAAGGAATGTTTTGAAGTACCTGCTGAAAAGGCAAATTGTGTTTCAGTAGATCCTGGTACGGACAAGCAAGGTGTGCTTGTAACCTTATGTGAGGCAAAGTCTTCTGTAGTCTGCTCCTCTGCCATCACAGCTACCAGTACTTCCATTGTGGATTCTGGGCTGTGCATCACAGAGGAAAGACCACAGGGTGAGGGGGCAAATCTGATCCAATCTGACTCTACTCCCTTGGCAGTTGCAGCTGACAGCACTGAGTTCTTAGGGGATGATACAGTTGTTGCCAGCCCAGAAGAACTCAGGTGTTGTGCCAACAGATGCTCTGCTGAGGATGGAGTAGGAGTATGGGATGTGGGTCAAAGGACAACCTCCGGTGGAATTCAGTCTTCTGTGATCTTCTCCTCTGTCACCACAGTTGCGAGTACTGCTATTGCGGATTCGTTGCTGTGTGTCACAGAGGGAATGTTACAGGGTGACAGGGAAAATCTGGCCCCATCAGGGCCTACCATCTCAGCAGCTGCAGCTGACAACACCAAGTACTTTCTGGCTGATAAGTCTGATGTTGGCCCGGAGGAACTGAGGTGTTGTGCGGGCAGGCCTTCTGCTGAGGAGGACAGAGTAGGAAAGTGTGACACGGGTCAAAGGATGACCCCTGGCAGAATAAAGTGTTTTGTGGCTTTATCCTCTGTCCCCACAGCTATGAGTATCATGATTGAGGATTCATTGCTGTGCATAACAGGGGAAGAACCACAGGATTATGGGGGAAAACTGACCCCATCTGAATCTGCTCTCTCAGAGGCTGCAGCTGATGGCACTGAGTTCCTACAGGCTGATATGTTTGGTGTCAGCGTAGAGGAATTCAGGGGTTGTGCTGGCAGGTCTTCTGTTGAAGCAGAAAGAGAAAAAGTGTGGGAGACAGGCCAAAGGGTGGAGGCCCTGGTACCCAGGTCATGGAACCAGGCCCAGATCACCCAGGGATGGCCTTATGCCAGGCTCAAACATCTGGGTGTGGTAGCTCATAGAGTACCACCAGATGGCCAGGGCCAATGGCTGAGAATGCTGACAGCACACAATGACAAATTTGTCTGTACCCTTTCAGTAGGTAGTCAGTGGCCAGTGGATGAAGTGGATCCGCAGGGCAATCTGCTGGCCAATCCTGATCCAGACCCGTTAGGATCAGTCAGAGAGGGGTGTGGTCGCCCTCTCCTATCTGCAAAGGGACAGGCTGAAATGTCGGTGGTGCCAAGCTTCAGTTGGGGGAACCTTCACCTCCCATCTTAGGGAATCTTCCATGCAGACGCGTTAGCTGACCCGTTTAGGCTCAGCTGTGCGTCTACTGGAAGGGGGAGATGTGACGAAAATATAAGCGTAGGATAGTTTTGCCTTAACTAGATGTGGTGTGATCTGTAGATGTAGTTTAATTCTGGGTTATTAGAAATATAGTATTCTATGTCAGTCATGCACATATGTTCTGTCATTAGCATTTGAAAAGGACAGAGATTTTTTCTAGGATCAATGTGACACCTAGATGCCAATAAAAGCTCCCATTACAGTAAACATAGATTGCCAGCTTCCTGAGGCTCAAAGAAATCTGCTAGTCATCTTGGCCACACGGATCTTCACAAGGCTCCGGACAGTCTGTAAGCTTTGATTAATATCAAGAGATCTAAGGAACCATTTTTATCTCTCATAAAAGCTAAAATATTAACGACAGAGAGATGAAAATAATTCCTTTTGATCGTACACCTGATGGGTTACGTGTACATGTAACTCGGTATGTTTAGCAGGTGTGGAATCCTAGAGAACCAAACAAAACCGTTATATGGCGCCTGATTGCGGCAGGCAGGCAGTGATTGGTACTGTTGCGATCGGCATGATGCGCTGGTATCGGAAATCCTATCCATGACCCAGCAATCGGCGCCATTCTGGGCCAATTTGACTCTGGTCATTTCAGAACACAAAACATTTGTGGGCTGAGACAGGAACACCCCCCCAGGGTTGATTGGCCAAGGGCTAAAGTCCAGCCCGCATCCATATTTCAATAAACTGGGTAGCCTGAGATATGGACATTGTTCTTCCACGAAGCCAGTTCGAAACTGGGGAGTTCCCACATGTTCCAGTATGCTTCTACTAACGGAAAGATTTACTTGGTAAAGTTTATTTCTGTTTTTATCACTTTTTATTTTCATAGCAAATTACCAATTCGTGTGTCTTTCTGCATTTTTTGTATCTTTTTTAGTAACTCCTTTTTCTTTGTATATCTTATATGCACTGCCCACTTTCGGGATATTAAATGATAAAATTAATAAGTGACTTCTGTGTACTAAGCTAGGACTCATATCTCTGGAGAGGTTGTTGTATTTTAGTGCCTAAGTACTCGGTTTAAGTTATGTGCCAATCGGTATGCAATTGCACTGTGTGTTGGCAGATTGCATGCAGATTGTAAGCTAACAGATCTTCCAGACAGAGATCTGTGTGTGTGGTGGCTCAGCAGACCAGTCTGCGGACAAACTGTTGGGTGGTGGCAGGCTATCGTTTATTGTGTGTCTGGTGTGAGGGTGTGGGGACAGTGGGAAGAGTGATTAACACCGGGGTTCAAGCTTGCAGGATAGCTGGAGGAATCCTAGAAGTGTGTAGTAATTGCTAGATTGCTCCCCAAACCCTTAGAGTGCACCAGATTGTATGTAAGATTTGTATCTGCCTGTGTGTGGTCAGCTAGCTGGATTGGAGTGGAGTCTCCCTCTAGTGGTGGCCAAAGGTAGTGCAGGCTGTGAAAGTACCACAGCCAGTCTTACATGCGCAGTATAAGTTCCCCCTTATTCCCCTAGTTCCTCATATACCCCAGTCACGGAACGCACGTCGCGGTTGGTTAGTAGCCGTTGGGGTGTGAATTTGTGACAATGAGGATAAGTATACACAATATGTATTGTGGGGGAGGTTCCCGATTTTGGGTGGGGGGATCATTCCTCAGCAGTGCAGGTGGAGGAGTCTTCCAACCACCTGTCCCAGATTTTGTGGTATTTTTCCGGGCAGCCCCTGTGCAAGTACAGTACTTTTTTTTTAGGGGAGGGTAACATTAATGGCCCTAATCCACTGTTGGATAGTTGGGGCGACTCTTTGATCCAGGAGGCTATTTGCATTCTAGCCAGGAACAGAGATTATTGCAAAAATATATTTAGGTGTTTGATCCCCTCAGAGATGGAGAGGAGGCCCAGTAGACACAGGGACATAGAGTCAGGGGGGAACCCATGCGGTCATGGAGGAATTTGACTACCTGTGACCAGTATCTTTGGAGAGAGGGACAGGACCATAGTAGGTGATAAAATGTGCCCCTTGGATCTTCACACCTGGGACATGCTGGACTGTGCTCCGGCCTATATTTGAAGAGATGAGTTGGTGTTAAATAGGACCTATGGATGATATAGAGATGAGTGAGACGGTCAGACAACTAAGGTAACCCTGGAGGAGCTGCAGAGTTTCACAGCTGTGACTGGAGTATCTATACATAGGACCACAATAAGCCGTACGCTCCATAGAGTTGGGCTTTATGGCAGAGTGGCCAGAAGAAAGCCATTACTTTCAGCAAAAAACAAAATGGCACGTTTTGAGTTTGTGAAAAGGCATGTGAGAGACTGCCAAAATGTATGGAGGAAGGTGCTCTGGTCTGATGAGACTAAAATTGAACTTTTTGGCCATCAAAGAAAAGCTATGTCTGGCGCAAACCCAACACTTCACATCACCCAAAGAACACCATCCCCACAGTGAAACATGGCGATGGCAGCATCATGCTGTGGGGATTGTTTTTTAGCAGTCGGGACTGGGAAACTGGTCAGGGTTGAGGGAAAGATGGATGATGCTAAATACAGGGATATTCTTGACTTGAGCAAAACCTGTACCACTCTGTGTGTGATTTGAGGCTAGGACAGAGGTTTACCTTCCAGCAGGACAATGACCCCAAACACACTGCTAAAGCAACGCTTGAGTGGTTTAAGAGGAAACATGTAAATGTATTGGAATGGCCTAATCAATGCCCAGACCTCAATCCAATAGAAAATCTGTGGTCAGACTTAAAGATTGCTGTTCATAAGCGCAAACCATCCAACTCGAAGGAGCTGGAACAGTTTTGCAAGGAGGAATGGGCAAAAATCCCAGTGGTAAGATGTGGCAAGCTCATAGAGACTTATCCAAAGCGACTTGGAGCTGTGATAGCCGCAAAAGGTGGCTCTACAAAGTATTGACTTTAGGGGGGTGAATAGTTATGCACATTGACTTTTTCTGTTATTTTGTCCTATTTGTTGTTTGCTTCACAATAATAATAATAAAAAAAAAAAAACGTCTTCAAAGTTGTGGGCATGTTCTGTAAATTACCGTATATACTTGAGTATAAGCCAAGTTTTTCAGCCCATTTTTTTGGCTGAAAAAACCCGCCTCGGCTTATACTCGAGTGAGTGAAAAAATGTCTGAGATGGAGGAGAAAAAGGGGCAGGGCCGTGCCGCTGGGTGACGCTCGTGAATTGGCCCGGCGCCCCTGTAAGTTTCCCCTTCCTCCCATGCTGTGTCAGATCACCGCGCAGTGCCGTGCAGTGCCGTGCATGTCCCTCCTCCTCTTGTGATAGACGGCACAGTGATCCAATGCTAGGAATCATTGTGCCGTGTGTCATAGGAGGTGGGACATCGTTACCGTGGCTGCACAGTGATCTGACACAGTCTGGAACAATAATCTGGAACAGATAACAACTCGGGCAAGTGCGGATTGCCCCACAGAGGCGTGTCTGCCCCTTTGTACTTTCCTAATGTGGGTTAAGGTGTAATAATTAATTCTGAACCTAGATGTCCCCATAATTCTGTAGATAGTCGTGGATTGACCTTTTATGAGTATTTCCACCCAGAGGGTACTAGGCAACCAGCCTGTCACACTAAAGTAGATGCCTTAGGTGGGCAATGAATATGGATTTGTGTCAGCCATGTACTATGGAATCATATTGATTGTTATTTACCAAGTTTCTGCACAGTAAATGAGAGTTAAAGGAAGGTGCTTTATTCCAGTGGATTGCTCCTGTCTCCTGCCCAGGTGGCCCAGATGCATTGTACAGGCTCCCATTGACATGAACAGCTGTGCGTTGCTGTTTTATTTAAGTATACGTTGGTAGTGTACAGGCATATGCAAAAAAATAGAAAACTACTTGGTCAATGATGTCACCTAGGAGACACCACCTCTTAGTTTATTTTAGCGTCAGGGATTGAGAGAGGTTAATGGGTGGGAGTCAAGTGAGGAGTTCAGACATGTTGGCGGGTGGTGTTTTTTCAATATTGATGATGTTGTGCACTCCATCGGAACTATAACTGGAGGGATTATTGATGCCCCTGATACCTTACTGTTGGCGATCTTCATTGTTTTTTTGACCTGTCTCCTGGACCCATATGGATGTCCCTTTGAAACAGTCACTTTAGAAAACAATCTCTCTATATAGATCTTGGTGGAGAATTTATTTATCCACATACACATACTGCCCCCTGACTTAGAAGTCTTACTGCTGTCTTGCACATTTTTGCGTATCGGCTATAAATGTCCCTTGTGCTCATCTCTGCTCGCTTGGGTGTTTGATGTAGGGTGGAGACATTTTTTAATGGCTAATTGCTTAATATCACCAATCTTAAATGACCTATTTTATCAGTCCCCTGAAGAAGACGATTGAAGTTGAAACAGGTTTGGGCAATATTCACTAACTATGGACTCTGAGGGTCCCCTGTAGTGGATCGATGGGTTTCTTTATGACTATCACGTGACATTTGATTTTATATTTGTGTGTCTTATACAATGGAACCTTTTGGCTCTTCTTTTAATTTTTGTGCAATAAAATGGATGTATTTTATCTTTTAAATGATTTTTTGTGGTGCCTTGAAAGTCCCATAAATTTTTGAAGTTACCACTGCTAAACCACTGCTAAATATGATATGTTACCGCTGTGATTACCACTGCTAAATATGATCGCTTTCTCCTTATAGTTATGGCTGTTTTGTTCCCCTCGCCCCCCTTTCCTGGCCACCCAGGCTGCAAGCTCAGATAAGGGTCTGGTATGGTTTTTGGTAGGGAATGAGGTACATTTTCTTGTTATTTGATTTGTATTTACCCAGGAATCTTTTGGCGAATGGATTCACATAAAATGGACTATTAACACAAGTGCATGCTCATCTCAAGGATTGGGATTGTATGGCTTTTTAAAAATTGCAATATTGCTTGTTTGTTTCTTCGCTAGTGTAGGTTTATTGACATAGACATTGGGCTATGTCAATATCAGCTTTATCAGTGCAGCCCCAACAGTTCCCATAAGGGCTGCCTATCAGCTATCAGTGGCTATCAGTGCTGCCAATCAGTGCCCATTAGTGCTGCAAATCAGTGCCTCCTCATCAGTGTCACCTATCAGTGCTGCCTACACCTGCCCATATTTGCCACCTACCAGTGCCTATCACTGCCACCTATCAGTGCCCATCAGTGCCTCCTATTAGTGCCCATTAGGGATGAGCCCGATGTTCGAGTCGAACGTAAGTTTGACTCGAACATCGGGTGTTCGCCTGTTCGCCGAATAGCAAACAATTTGGGGTGTTTGCGGCAAATTCGAAAGCTGCGGAACACCCTTTAAAAGTCTATGGGAGAAATCAAAAGTGCTAATTTTAAAAGCTTATATGCATGGTATTGTCATAAAAAGTGTTTGGGGACCTGGGTCCTGCCCCAGGGGACATGTATCGTATTCTGATAAGCTCCCCGCCCGCAAACCCCCACAACCACCGGGCAAGGGTTGTGGGGATGAGGCCCTTGTCCCCATCAACACGGGGACAAGGTGCTTTGGGGGCTACCCCAAAGCACCCTCCTCATGTTGAGGACATGTGGCCTGGTATGGTTCAGAAGGGGGGGTGCTCTCTCGTCCCCCCCTCTTTTCCTGCGGCCTGCCAGGTTGCATGCTCGGATAATGGTCTGGTATGGATTTTTGGGGGGGACCCCACACCATTTTTTTTTAAATTTTGGCACGGGGTTCCCCTTAAAATCCATACCAGACCTGAAGGGTCTGGTATGGATTTTGAGGGGGATCCCCACGCCATTTTTTAAAAAATTTTGGCGCAGGGTTCCCCTTAATGTCCATACCAGACCTGAAGGGCCTGGTATGAAATTTTGGGGGACCCCCACACATTTTTTTTTTTAATTTTGGTTTTGGGTTCCCCTTAATATTCATACCAGACCCAAAGGGCCTGGTAATGGACTGTGTGGAATCCCATGCCGTTTTTTTCAATGACTTTTATCTGTATTGCCGGGACCAACAATTCATTATAGCTGCGCCCGCGAGTACTTTTTTTCCTTTAGAAATGTCATTTTGTACAGGGACTGTTGTAAACACAGGAAACATGCGCCACTTTACAGGCATTCTATAGACACCCCCCAAGTACGAAATTTAAAGGAATATTTCACTTTTATTTTTTCACTTTAAGCATTATTAAAATCACTGCTCCCGAAAAAACATCCGTTTTTAAAACTTTTTTTCCATTGATACAGGTCCCCTGGGGCAGGACCCGGGTCCCCAAACACTTTTTATGACAATAACTTGCATATAAGCCTTTAAAATTATCACTTTTGATTATTCATGTTCGTGTCCCATAGACTTTAATGGTGTTTGCGTGTTCGAACAAATTTTTTGCCTGTTGGCATGTTCTGCTGCGAACCGAACCAGGGGGTGTTCGGCTCATCCCTAGTGCCCATCAGTGCCGCCGATCAGTGCCGCCTATCAGTGTCCATCAGTGCCACCTAAGTGCAGCCTCATCAGTGCCTCCTCATCAGTGCCTACCGGTGCTGCCTCATAAGCGCCCAACAGTGCAGCCTTTCAGTGCCCATCAGTGCATCCTATTAATGCCTATTTGTGGAGCCTCATCAGCACACATCAGTGAAGGAGAAAAATTACCTGTTTGCTAAATTTTATAACAAACTATGAAAAAACGTTTTTGTTTTTGTTTACATTTAGGTCTTTTTTTGTTTATTTAGCAAAAAAATAAAAACCCAGTGGTGATTAAATAACACCAAAAGAAAGCTCTATTTGTGTGAAAAAAATGATAAAAATTTAATGAGTACAGTGTAGCATGACTACGCAATTTGTCTTTCAGCGCTGAAAGCTGAAAATTGGCCTTGGCAGGAAGGGGGTAAAAGTGCCCTGTAAGCAAGTGGTTAAAGGAGGTCTAAGTGACTTGTAAAGACACGATATTACTGACTAAATCACAGTGGTAGAACTATATTTAGACAATATGTTAACTTGGTCACTTGGAAATGATGATTTGTCATTTGTATGCACTCTGCACTTTAATCATTAATAGGCCAGCCCACTCAAAACTGATATTTCTGTTTTTTGGGTGGATGCTAAAGAGTTAAACCACCTGATGCTTTCTTATATATGTTGAAAAACATATTGGTGTTGTGTCTGATCTTGATTCCATGGCTCTGTACAATCCTACTGCCAGTATGAGGTGTTTACCATTTCCAATTTGATCTTTTATTTATTCTATCTTATGGAGAATACAACAGGAGGTGCTGGGTTCTGCAAAGATAGGTAAAAACACCAACAGCTTCCACAGTAACTACAAAAAAGTTGGAGTTTATGGCAGGGAGACTTCACTGTTAGCATTTCCAAGATACATAAGAAACCAGGGTCTGACTCACATCACCAGGCAGCACCAATAATTAAAACATCACATTTGGGAGGACTGATCCTGTAACCATGTTATATGATCATAAGCTAGAAAACAAAATCAGAGTCACTTTTTGAGGGCAGCATGTTGTCTGCATTGTATGCAGGTATCCAACCAGTTAAGAGCCTTGAGAGAGAGAAGTAATATTTGTATGTTATTTTAGCTATATAGTGCCCTCCTTGTGTTTTAATTCATTTGTCCATGAGTCTCAAGAGTTCGATGTATCAAAATAAACTGGGTACCATGGGCTGGCAGGCTTAAGGGGAACCCACTGCTAGTGTGCTGTATATAGCTTCTCCGACTGTCTTTTACTTGTTCCGACTGTGTAAAGTACTGCTCCTAATGCCATCAAGTCAGCAGAACCATGTAGTCCTGGACTGCTGTGAAAGCTTGGCAACAATGCTCAGCTCTTTTCTGCTACAGATAATGACAGGTATAGTAGGGAAGGAAGAGCCAAAGTTGTACATGTTGGTTGAGCACAGGGAGGGATAAAAGAGAGAAATAGCTTTCCAGATGGGATCACAGACTTGTCACAGGTTGCCTTGCTAGGGAGAGCAACAGATTTTAACATGGCTTGACAGACAAAATGTTATGGTACTTTTGAAAGGAGACGTAGGATGTCAAGAGAAAGAAAGAACCTGACAAATAAGATCATACAACAAGAGTAAAGCACTACGTAAAAGCAGAAAGTGAATTAATTTATTTTTAAATAGGGCCAGCACTCAGGTAAATCCCATAACTTTTCTTATGATTACTGGTAAAGTTCCTACTACATGTCAATGTTAAATTCAATCATTTCTTGCTTACCTATATAATAAAAAGAACACCAAACATCAAAAAGCTGTCCCCTCTTTATGTAACAATAAAAAGATGCCTGTTATTGGTAAGACAGAAGGGAAAAAAGGCCTTCTATGTAAAATAAAAGTTCACGTATGTTCAGATTTTTTTTTTTCATTTCATTTTTTTGCTCTTATACATTTAGCACCACATTGTGTATAGAAATGTCTATGTGCCTCCATGCCTGACTCAGCAGTACTTCTGCAAATATCATCATCCCCCTATCTCCATCTCAGGAATACTGTCTACTCAAAGCATCACTAAATCTAAGAAAGAAAATGTGATATAGTGCTACGTTCGGGGAATTTCTCCTCTTCCTCCTCTCCCTTGTTGCCTATTCTTTTTCTCCTTATTATTTCTCTATCTCTTTTGTCCATGATTCCCTCTACCTCATGGTGGCCCGCATTGTGTTTGATCTGTGAAACCAAATTTCTAATGATATAACCAGGCTACTACACAGCAGTCAGATGAAAATGGTTTTCTATACTTCATTGAATGACCAATGTTGGGATCGTTCAGACCAAGTTTGTAAATCTTAGATAACTCTCCATCGAATATTAGGACGAACCACCATTATTCTGTTTTAGAATTATACTTATGCTTCTTGTTGTTATACTCTTTTTCAATAAAATTATTGATCAAGAGAAAATGTAATTTATTGCAGAATATGTTCTTCAAGTACAGATAATTCCTGTCAACCTAGCCAGAAATGCTGTGTCCTTGTCACTTCCTGTAATTGGCACAAACAACAAATGAAAATATATTTAACTACTTCCCACCTGGCTACTGCACATATACGGCCTGGTGGGCGTTTCCTCCTTCTGAGTGGATGTTCAGGAATGTCCCTCAAAAGGAGAGGGATCGTGCGCACACGTGCACGCGTAGCGGCGCAATCTCGATGCGCTTGTGTCACCCGGACACGGCGCATCTCCGTGTCCAATCACAGCCATCACGTGATGTAAATAGAGAGCCGGTTGCTAGGCGATCAGCTCTCCTCACTCAGAAGTTGTCAGTTAGGAGAGGAGAGCTTATCGCTGCAGCCGGTTGGTGATTAGTGAGTATGAGCTGTTTTTTACAGCTTTTTTCACACTGATCACAGGCCCAATGTCCCCACACATGTCCCCACACAATGTAAACACACAAGTCCCCAAAATACTGTCCCCAAAACACATCCCCACACACATGTCCCCACACAGTAAAAACACCTGTCCCCCACATATGTAACGGTAAAATCACATGTCCCAATTATCACATCTGTCTGTGATCACCTGTGCACATCTGTACATGATCATCTGCGTACATCTGTCTGTGATCACACAAACCAATTATTATACACTTAACAGGATTTTTTTTTACCAAAGACATGTAGCAGAATACATCTTGGCTTAAATTTATGACAGCAAACAATAAGTGTAGCGCTAAAAGTGAAAATAGAAGTGATAAATGTCTATATGTATCCAAAACGTCCCAGTCATGTAGGCTGGGTGGGTGCAATAAGAAACAGTGATTATATTAGGTAAATGAACCTCATAAAAATGTGATATTAAGAAACATACACAAAAGGGAACCAAGAGAAATGTCCACAACTATAGTGTCCAATAGTGAGGGGACTTGCTCCTCAATCTTCAACCGAAATAGAAATTATACCAATGGGCAGGATGAAAATTCAGGCAGAAGAATGGATAATCTTACCGGATCTGTTGGACGCACCTACCATACGGCAGTGCATCTATAAGGCTTTGGGATACTGGATCCCCAGTAGTAACGCCAAACTGGATGATTTGCTGTAGGCCTTAGGCTCCAATCGGCACGGGGTTAGGTTTAGGTTAAAAATAGAGGTTCCCAAGGCTTGAACAGCCTCCGAACAGGTCCAGCAGTGAAGATGGTCTAAAGGTGGTCATCAAAACTCCAGCATAGGGAAACAAGAAAAAAAAGGGGCTCCACATGGCGTAGGTCAACCAAGGTAGGTTTATTTGAAGATAAAATACCGTATAAAAAAGTGATCACAAAAGTAAATAAAATGGCAGTGTGGGAAGCAGGAGGTTCTGGCCCAACGCGTTTCGACTAACAAGTCTTCCACATTACAAAATTTGATTTTATTGGATTTCTTTTAAAATAGAAAAAAGAAAATATTGTTTATTTTCCAAATTTCCTCTTTTTTCGCTTATATCGCAAAAAATAAAAAACGGAATTGTGAATAAATACCACCAAAAGAAAGCTCTATTTGTGGGAACAAAATGATAAAAATTTCATTTGGGTACAGTGTAGCATGACCGCGCAATTGTCATTGAAAATGCGGGAGCTCTGAAAGCTGAAAATTGGTCTGGGAAGGAAGGGGGCGAAAGTGCCCAGTATTGAAGTGGTTAAGGTTGAAATTTCTGCGCAGCCTTCAGTCTATCATAAACTGTACAAGTGCTCCAACCAATATTCTAATAAATGAAATGTTGCTGCAATACACCAATCATGTGTTCCCATATCGAATGTAAAATCTATATGTAAAGTGCTACATTGAAATTCTTTCACACTTCTAAAAATTATAATATTACATAAAGTGAGTGTAATACTAATATTTCACTCCAATGAGAGAGGTGATAAATACGGTACAGCTTTGCATGGTAGCCAATCAGCTTCTAACTTCAGCTTGTTCAATTAAGCTTTGACAAAAAAACCTGGAAGCGGATTGGTTTCTATGCAGAACCGCACCAGATTTTGCACTCTCCAGTTTTAGTAAATCAACCCCAATGTTTGTGTTCCATATACCACAATATGTTTAATGTACAGTATCTCACAAAAGTGAGTACACCCTTCACATTTTTGTAAATATTTTATTATATCTTTTCATGTGACAACACTGAAGCAATGACACATTTATACAATGTAAAGTAGTGAATGTGCAGCTTGTATAACAGTGTACATTTGTTGTAAAATAACTCAACATACAGCCATTAATGTCTAAACCGCTGGCAACAAAAGTGAGTACACCCCAAAGTGAAAATGTCCATTTAGGTCCAAAGTGTCAATATTTTGTGTGGCCACCATTATTTTCCAGCACTGCCTAAACCCTCTTGGGCATGGAGTTCACCAGAGCATCACAGGTTGCCACTGGTGTCCTTTTCCACTCCTCCATAATGACATCACAGAGCTGGTGGATGTTAGAGACCTTGCACACTTCCACCTTCCGTTTGAGGATGCCCCACAGATGCTCAGTAGGGTTAAGGTCTGGAGACATGCTTGGCCAGTCAATCACCTTTAACCTCAGCTTTTTAGCAAGTCAGTGGTTGTCTTGGAGGTGTGTTTGGGATTGTTATCATGTTGGAATACTGCCCTGTGGCCCAGTCTCTGAAGGGAGGGAATCGTGCTCTGCTTCAGTATGTCACAGTACATGTTGGCATTCATGGTTTCCTCAATGAACTGTAGCTCCCCAGTGCCGGCAGCACTCATGCAGCCCCAGACCATGACACTCCCACCACCATGCTTGACTGTAGGCAAGACACACTTGTCTTTGTACTCCTCACCTGGTTGCTGCCACATAAGCTTGACACCATCTGAACCAAATAAGTTTATCTTGGTCTCATCAGACCACAGGACATGGTTCCTGTAATCCATGTCCTTAGTCTGGTTGTCTTCAGCAAACTGTTTGCGGCCTTTCTTGTGCATCATCTTTAGAAGAGACGTTTTATTTCTATGAGGACAGCCATGCAGACCAATTTGATGCAGTGTGCGGCGTATGGTCTGAGCCCTGACAGGCTGACCCCCCACCCCTTCAACCTCTGCAGCAATGCTGGCAGCACTCATACGTCTATTTCCCAAAGACAACCTCTGGATATGACCCTGAGCACATGCACTTCTTTGGTTGACCATGATGAGGCCTGTTCTGAGTGGAAAAGTCCTTTTAAACCACTGTATGGTCTTGGCCTCCGTGCTGTAGCTCAGTTTCAGGGTCTTGGCAATCTTCTTATAGCCTAGGCCACCTTTATGTAGAGCAAAAATTCTTTTTTCAGATCCTCTGAGAGTTCTTTGCCATGAGGTGCCATGTTGAACTTCCAGTGACCAGTATGAGAGAGTGAGAGCGATAACACCAAATTTAACACACCTGCTCCCCATTCACACCTGAGACCTTATAACACTAACGAGTCACATGACACCAGGGAGGGAAAATGGCTAATTGGGCCCAATGTGGACATTTTCACTTAGGGGTGTACTCACTTTTGTTGCCAGCGGTTTAGACATTAATAGCTGAGTGTTGAGGTATTTTGAGGGGACAGCAAATTTACACTGTTATACAAGCTGCACACTCACTACTTTACATTGTAGCAAAGTCTCATTTTTTCAGTATTGTTTCTTTAAAAAGATATAATAAAATATTTACAAAAATGTGAGGGGTGTACTCACGTTTGTGAGATACTGTAGATCCAAAAAGACTACTGTGACTCCAAGTACCTGCTAGCTACCCACTCCCAGATGACCCCTAACTTTTTTGGGAATGAAAACTGGAGCTGGGACTGGAATTTATGCCTCACCAGCTACAAAACATTGTTAAACTTTTTCACGTGTCCTCAGTTAGCTCTAATTGTGTGTACACACGGGCGGACTTTTCGACCAGACTGGTCCGAGGGACTTTCCGACTGACTTTCGAACAGTCTGCCTACACACGATCACATCAAAGTCCGACGAATTTGTACGTGATGACGTATGACTGGACTAACATAAGGAAGTTGATAGCAGGTAGCCAATAGCTGCCCTAGCGTGGGTTTTCGTCCGTCGGACTAGCATACAGACGAGCGGATTTTTCGACCGGACTCAAGTCCGTCGGACAAATTTGAAACATGTTCCAAATCTAAAGTCCGTCAGATTTTTGACCGAAAAAGTCCGCCGCAGGTCCGATGGAGCCCACACACGGTCCGATTGTCCGCCGGATTCAGTCCGTCGGACCAGTCCGGTCGAAATGTCCACCCGTGTGTACACGGCATAAGACCCAAGAATCATGTTACAAATTTAAGGTACAAAACGCCTTCATGATTGGCTAGGATTTTCCCAGGTGCTGGCAGTAATTGTTGGAGGGGTTGTGCACAGGAGGGTACCTTTATGCACTAATGGTGGCATTGCCCCAAGATTCAAAAATGGAGGGACATCTTGCCTGGATCCAAAGAACTATGATTAAGCCTATACACTTTACTTCTCTTTACTACCTGTTTCACGCTACCCCCACCTCTTGTAAGTCCTACAAAAGATATTATTACCCCACACCTTTTGAATGTGGCCAACAGCCTCATACCAAAATTTTGGAAGCAAGTCCATTGCCCCACCTTACAGGACTGGAGGCAAAAGGTTGACAGGGTCATAGAGGGACGGGTCTACACTGTTAAAAAAAACCTTAAGAAATGTCATGACATCTGGTCTGGCTGGATGTACTATTCTATAAAACTGGATAGCCCAGACCTCACTGACACCTGACCGCTGTATCATTTATCGGCTTCCGCTAGTGACTTTTGATGACAACAAATTTTTAAGGCTACTTGACGATACATACCCAGTACGGTACTTAGTGGCGTACCACCTGACTATATATATATATATATATATATATATATATATATATATATATATATATGTATATATATATATATATATACTGTGCCTTGAAAAAGTATTCATACCCCTTGAAAATTTCCACATTTTGTCATGTTACAACCAAAAACGTAAATATATTTTATTGGGATTTTATATGATAGAAGAACACAAAGTGGCACATAAATGTGAAGTGGAAGAAAAATGATAAATGGTTTTCAAATTTTTTTACAAATAAATATCTGAAAAGTGTGGCGTGCATTTGTATTCAGCTCCCATGAGTCAATACTTTGTAGAACCACCCTTCACTGCAATTACAGCTGCAAGTCTTTTTGGGTATGTCTCTACCAGCTTTGCACATCTAGAGAGTTCTTTGCAAAATAGCTCAAGCTCTGTCAGATTAAAAGGAGAGCATCTGTGAACAGTACTTTTCAAGTCTTGCCACAAATTCTCAATTGGATTTAAGTCTGGACTTTGACTGGGCCATTCTAACACATGAATATGCTTTGATCTAAACTATTCAATTGTAGCTCTGGCTGTATGTTTAGGGTCGTTGTCCTGCTGGAAGGTGAACCTCAACCCCAGTCTCAGGTCTTTTGGAGACTCTAATAACCCGTACACACGGTCGGATTTTCCGATCGGAGCGTGTTGTCGGACATTCCGACCGTGTGTGTGCTCCATCGGACATTTCCATCGGATTTTCCGACACACAAAGTTTGAGAGCAGGCTATAAAATTTTCCGACAACAAAATCCGATCGCGTCAATTCCGACCGTGTGTGGCCATTTCCGACGCACAAAGTGCCACGCATGCTCAGAAGAAATTCCGAGACGGAACAGCTCGGTCTGGTAAAATTAGCGTTCGCAATGGATACAGCACTTTTGTCATGGTGCAATGTAAAAAATGGTTTAATACAGTTTACTCTCTTCTTCTTTATAATGTGAGAAGAATGAAGTAGTTTGGCTGCTCATATTCACACAGACTTCTCACAAATTTCTTTCTTTATTATTTATCGGGACTCCCTCAATATATTTGGATTTGTCACATCTGACAAAATTATTTTTGGGTTGTTTTCTTTCTTTTTTTCAATTCTTTAACATCAAAATTGGTGGCCTGAGGAGTCTATATCTAAGGGAGTGCAGTCTGGTCTCGAAGTCCCAGATATCATGAAAGCAGCAGATGACATCTGTGTCCCCAGGCTGTGGTACTACAAGAGGCTGCATCTTTTGCCAGACCAGACTGGACCCAGGGTCATCACTTTCTGGTCTTCTTTCCACGCTTCCTTCCCAGCTGTGGCTCTGGTGTTGGAGATGTGGCAGGAGGAGGAGTAGGACCTGGAGGAGGAGGAGGAGTAGGACCTGGAGGAGGAGGAGGAGGACTAGTAGGACCTGGAGGAGGAGGAGGACCATGTGTGAGGTTACAAATGTGGGTAGCAGATGTTATTTGGCCCCTCAACCCCTTATTGAGATCTTCCAACATTAAGGACTCACACAGGAGTTGTTGGCCCTCCTCCATCTGCAGCATTTTGCAGGCAGTTATGCAAGCAAAGTCCTCCTCCACAGTGTGGGGGCTTCTCAGGGCCTCTGTAGCCTTCCAAAAGAGGCCTATGGCAGCCTCCTCCAGGGTACTCCTCTTCCTGCCACTTTGTCTTTGCGGGTGTAGGGGAGGGACCTGGATATCAGGCAGCCTGCTTGGCCCGGCCACCTCCTGGCTGAGACTTCCCTGTGTATGAAAAAGGGACATGGTTTAAGTTTTTGCTTCATCAATCACAATCATAACTTAGTACTCCAAACTAACAACCTATTTAACATCATTGATTGGACAACCAGAAATATTTATAGGAATGCTATACCTGGCTCAAGCTGGGCTCCTCCACATGTTGCTGCCTGAAAGGCCCAGGTTGGTCATCAGAAGCCTCAGCTGGGGTGGAAGGAAGCATGGAAGGAAGACTGGAGAGTGCTGGCCTGGGTTCAGTCTGACCTGCCAGAAAATGCAGCCTGTCATAGTACCACAGTCTGGGGACATAGATGTCATCTGCAGCTCCGGATCTCTGGGAATCCTGGACCTTCTTGTGCTCCCATAGATAAGTGCTCCTCAGGTTACCAATTAGGATCTTCCAATAGGTGATGTCTGCCGTGGGGACCACCGTCTTCACAAATTCCAGCAATTGATCCAGTGCTGCCTTTCTCTTTGTTTGGTTCTTATAATGTGGGTGGTTTATCTGCCACAGACAAGGCAGCTCCCTGAACATATCAATGAAGCTTGCCATAAAGTCGTTATCTTTCAAGATATCCATTTTCACTGCAAGACACAACACAAGACAAACCATAATGTCAGCCTAAAGTCTTCTAAACTTGTACAAATACAGGCCTCAGTCTAGAAGCAGTATAGGCCCAATGTTAAATCTTACCTTCGTTATCATGATCGGCACCTCCGTTAATCCTTCCTCCGCTCACAGATCGTACGTACTACGCACGCGTGTTACGCTTTATACACACTGCGCATGCGTGTAACTCCGCCCGCCCCTGACATTCTTTCTAGTCTATTCCCCGCTCCTTTTCGTTTGGCGCAGTGGGGGAAGAGCACATGGCGGAGACACAGCAGGTGTGTGCTAACTATAGCAACGAGGAGGAGGAGGAGACAAGCCCGAAGCCTGAAATGTCTGGATCCAGAAGGAGATGATTTAAGGCCTCAAATATGTCCTTTGGGGAGATGTTGGAGATGGTCGACATCCTGAAGAGGGCCGACTATGATGGAAAGTATGGACCTTACCCCAACCCCAATGTCCGAAAGGCCAAGATAATGGCGAAAGTGGTCAAGAGTCTGCACCGGAATTTCAGGGTACGACGATCCAAAGATCAGCTCAGGAAGCGGTGGTTGGACCTGAAATTAAGAGAACACGAGCAGTACAGAAAGATCCGGAGAGTGCTGCAAAAAAGTAAATAGTTGTCCTGTGTTCCTATTCTTTTTGTGTTTATTACGTTCGTGCTGCTCCATGTGCTTTTAGGAACTGTTGTACAGTTTAAAAGGGCAACTTTAATGTTCATGGGCACATTATTCGTTCGTATCAAACATTTTTATTTCGGCCTATAAAACACCATTGTTTTGGCCATATGCATTTGACCACATTTTTTAGGGCCTACTTGTCTGAAAATAATTTGGTTGTGTAGATGGGTTTGTTACTAGAATGAAATGCAAACTAGATTCTGTGTAAGGAGAGGACACTCAGCAGCTGTTTACACATCTGGACGTAGAGCACTAGTGTGGGACACAAGAACACCATTTTTATTAGGGGGCCCACACCAGTGTATACTATAGGGGGGTCTCCATCTGTGAAGCTTGTACAAGACAGGTAAGTATTCAAGCTTGACAAAGGACACTCAAAATTCTACATCTTGGAACTCTGCCAAAATAGACAATTGTACCCCACTTCTAAGCAATGTTTCATATTTATAGTTCTGCCATCAAATATCTGTGTGCTAAGTATACCCTTTTTTTTTCACATAGGAGAGAAAAGACTCGGAGGACACCCCTCATCCGAGGAAACCAGAGACCCCCCACCTCTGGAAGAAGGGGAAATACCCCAAACACAAGAAGGGCAGGAGGAGGAAGAAGACATGGTGGAACTAGTCACCAGAACAGGTGAGTGCCTGCGACCACAGGCTCAGGTAAGAGATGGATGCCGGCATATTTATAATACCTGCTTTTTTTTTGGATTCTCTCTTTTTAGGTGATCGTGATGTTGTGGATCCAGATCCTTTCACCTCGGAAAGTGCTCAGATCCTGATTGGGGAGATCATGGGGTGTAATGTTGCATTGGAAAACATCACGAAAAACATCAATGATGTTATTAAAAAAATAACAACATCATTGATGTTTTGGGGAGAGTTTAAAACCCTTCCAAGGCCCTTTCTTTTATGGTGTGCTATAATGTTAAAATTTTTTTGCAAATTGTAGAAAAGCCAAATTTTGAAGAGGCACACAGTGTGTCAACATGTGCTATCTGCTATCACGGGAGATCAATGGATGCGTTTTGGGGGTGCAACCCCTTCCTCAATAATAAAGTAGCTGAGAGGAAGGGGTTACTCCCCCAAAACACGCCCCTTGATCCCCCGTGATGGCAGCTAGCACATGTTGACATTCGTAAATTGGTGTGCATCTTCAAAATTTGGCTTTTCCTGGGGTGACTTCACCCCATCTGAACGCAATATCAAACACAGTTCCAAAATACTCAAGTCTGATATTGCCTTCAAGTTCTACCTAATGTGAACTTTGTAAGTTCAAGATTTGTGTCTTTCTTGTTGCTTTTAAACATGACTGTTTTATCTTATATGGACATTTCTACTTTTTCTAATGCCACCCCAAAAATTGTTATACAACAAACATGTTGGTTTGTTTTAAAAACCTTGTCAAAATGCACATGTGTTTGTGTAGGTATTAAAAAGATTGTTAATCAAGATTGTGTGGATAATTGTCTCAACGCTACAACACTTTTGTGGTGCTCTAATTGCTGCTTTCTGTGACAATGGGTGTTATTTCATAAGGGCAAATCCACTTTGCACTACAAGTGCAGTTTCAAGTGCACTTGTAGTGCAAAGTGTCTTTGCCTTTAGTAAATAACACCCAACAGTGCTTTGTATAAGGTTACCCAATCACGCCATTTTCAGGACTCACCACATTTCTGTCAGGGTCAGCTAAAACAAACACAAGCAGTAAATGTAATAAGAAATAAGATTTCCTTTTTTTTTTTATTTGATAAAGGTTTCACACATTGTCTGGCATATTGATAGCCCCCCTACCCGCAAAGAACTCAAGGTATCTTAGCCAGACATCACGGGCACCCAGGGAGGGCAAGCCAGGACGGTCACTTTCAAGCGCCGTCAGGGTTGGTTCAGTTTGAATTCCGGCCTCAGGCCCAACTGAGCCAGCATAGTTTGCAGAATGTTTGTGTAAAAAGTTGTGTAGAACACAGCATGTCAGGATAATGTGATTCAGTTTGTACTCCGCCATATGTATGGGTGTAAGAAATAGGCAGAACCGGCTGGCCATGATTCCAAAGGTGTTCTCCACCACTCTTCTGGCTCTGGCCAGTCGGTAATTAAAAACCCTCTGGTCCGGCGCGAGGGTTCTCATAGGGAATGGCCGCATAAGATGGTCCCCCAGCGCAAAAGCTTCATCTGCAATGAAGACGAATGGGAGTCCTTCCACATTGTCTTCTGGAGGTGGCAAGTCCAAGCTGCCATTCTGGAGACGCCTGTAAAACTCCGTCTGGGTGATGACTCCACCATCGGACATCCGGCCATTCTTCCCCACGTCCACATACAGGAACTCGTAATTAGCCGACACCACCGCCAACATCACAATACTATTGAACCCCTTATAATTTTAATAGTACGACCCCGAGTTGGGTGGTGGGATGATGTGGACGTGTTTCCCATCAATTGCCCCTCCGCAGTTAGGAAAGTCCCACTGCTGTGCAAAGTGGGAGGCCACAGTCTGCCATTCCTGTGGCGTGGAAGAAAACTGTTGAGGAAAACCAAAAAAAATTAGTCATTTTGCACATAAACAAGGAAAGCTGATTAGACACTAACATTCTTGGCCAACATCAAGATAACATTTATTAATGGGAATTTTTAAACACCAAAGTATAAGGTACACCTATCATATCCCCCCCCCCTCTCCTTGGCCCTTTCTAACATTATAGGGGGGCTCTTGGACAGGTAACCCTTTCCACTTCATTGAGATATGAATGCCTAAATAATGGGTATTACTTTGAACAGCCCCTCCTTAGTTAAACTATTGATAGCCCACTGGACAGGTAAGAAGTGTCATAATACAAAGATATAAATACACACTGTACACATTTGAGCACATTTGGACATTCTGCTATTACCTATCAAGATAATAATAGGATAAAAAAACTTTAAACAGTACCATTTGAAAGTATTCAGGCAGGCCCTTGCACTACATGCTTTGGGTAATTCATCTATACATCTGACCACAAAAGAGATGGGTATAGTGTGTATGGGTTTGGCAAAGTCAGCAGATAGATGATTGAGGATAGATAGAGAATTGGTATCAGCTGACTTAGCAGTTGGGGGGAGGGAGGGTTCCAAATGATTTGTGGACCCCCAAAAAAAGCCTCTGGCACTCTGCCTGAATTTAAAGCACAAATCACATTTCTAAACATTTTAGGGGGTGTTTGGGGTAAAGCACTACTATGGAGCTGATAAAATACATTGTTAAGTGACTACATGAGATAAATATAGGGGCAGGAGAGCATGCCGGGGGGGTAAGCGAAGGCAAATATGTATGAAGGACAAAAAAAAATAATTACATAAAAATCCAGCATGAATGAGGACAAAGGGGACATTCACAGCATATTACAATCATGGTAATTAGGGAATGAGGAAAGAAATACAATATATTATCAAACATTAAATACAATAAAATATGATATTAAAGGATAAAAATCTTACCTTAATCTACTCCTTCTGCAGGACCTGCATGATGGCAGAACAGGTCTCTGGGATAATGATCCCCAGAGCCTGGGGGGAGATGCCTGTCGAGAACTTGAGGTCCTGCAGGCTTCTTCCCGTCGCCAAGTACCGCAGGGTGGTGATGAGCCTCTGCTCCGGAGTGATGGCTTGCCTCATGCAGGTATCCTGCCTGCTAATATAAGGGGTCAGCAAAGCCAACAAATGGTGAAATACGGGGTCCGTCATCCGGAGAAAGTTCCTGAAATCATCAGGATTATTCTCACGGATCTCACGGAGCAAAGGCATATGACAGAACTGGTCACACTGAAGCAACCAATTCTTGGTCCATGAACTCCTCCCCACCCTGTTCATGGACTGGACTTGTGTCAAGGTCAGGACCCCAACACCAAGCCCCCGCACAGCACGAACTCTACGAGGAGTACGTATACGCAACATGGCTAGAAAACGGTCGGCTGCTCAGAACGAAGTAACAGAACACACTGAAGAACAGCAAGGCCTGTGAAGAGTGACCTGAAAAACAGTAACGAACAAACAAGAACACAATGACTAATCAAAGTCACGCGTAACTTGCTTGCACGCACTGAAGAGCAGATACAAACCCACAAGCACAAACTGAACAGCAGAAAACGATCTGAAAACAACGAGTCTGAAAAAGCGCGAATCGTCTCTCACCAAACTTTTACTAACATGAGATTAGCAAAAGGAGCCCAAAGGGTGCCGCGCTTGGTTCTGAACTGGCCTTTTCTAGCCTCGTCGTACGTGGTTGACGTCACCGCGTTCTTGGCGATCGGAAATTCCGACAACTTTGTGCGACCGTGTGTATGGAAAAAAGTTTGAGCCAACATCCGTCGGAAAAAATCCTAGGATTTTGTTGTCGGAATGTCTGATCAATGTCTGACCGTGTGTACGGGGCATAACAGGTTTTCTTCTAAGATTGCCCTGTATTTGGCTCCATCCTTCTTCCTGTCAACTCTGACCAGCTTCCCTGTTCCTGCCAGTGGTATTATTTTCGGGGGGGTGGCACAACCAACACAACTACCCCAGACAAAGACACAGACATGGCCAGCGGCGATCACCCTGCAGCACCACCCCCGGAGGGAGCCACAGCCAGCAGCGATCACCTTACCCAGTGGAGACATGGAGGAGACACGGAGGCAGGAAGAAGGAGGAGCTGAGCCGTTCCATTGAGGACACAGGCATTCTCTTTTCTGGCCGGTTGGAACCCAGAAGTGTGTCCTGAAACACGATTGGCCAGGGAGTCATAAGACTCCCTGGCCAATAGGTGTTTCCTGATTGGCAGGGAGGAGAATGTTGCAGAATAGCGAATATTCATTTGCTAGTGTCACACAACTGGGTGGGATCAGGGCACACTCTCTGCGCCCCGAGCCCACCCTATTTTGAAGCCTATTAGAGCCTTTGGTTCTAATCAGGTGCTTCAAAATACACACTCCCCACCTATCCCTGCAATTATAAGTCATGTGTCCGGCATCCTGAAAGGGGCTGGGCATATGGATAGGGAGGAATGCGGTGGTGTTGGGGGAGGTGCCCATGCACCCACGATGCACGGGCTGTCACTGGTCCCTGCTAAAGAAAATCATCCCAACAACATGATGCTGCCACCATCATGTTTAATGGTGGGGATGATGTGTTCAGGGAGATATGTAGTGTTAGTTTTTGCTTTTAGACCAAAAGGTTCAATTTTGGTCTCATCTAACCAGAGAACCTTCTTTCACATGTTTCTCCCACATAGCTTCTCGCAAACTGCAAACGGGACTTCTTATGGCTTTCTTTCAACAATTGCTTTCTTCTTTCCACTCTTCCATAAAGGCCAGATTTATGGAATGCATGACTAATAGTTGTCCTGTGGACAGATTCTCCCACCTGAGCTGTGGATCTCTGCAGCTCCTCCAGAGTTACCATGGGCCTCTTGGCTGCTTCTTTGATTAATGCTATCCTTGCCCGGCCTGTCAGTGGACGACCATGTCTTGGTAGGTTTGCAGTTGTGCCATACTCTTTCCATTTTCGGATGATGGATTGAACAGTGCCCTGTAAGATGTTTGGAATCCTTTTTTTATAGCCTAACCCTGCTTTAAACTTCTCCACAACTTTATCCCTGACTGTCTGGTTTGTTCCTTGGCCTTCATGGTGCTGTTTGTTCAATAAGGTTTTCCAACAAACCTCTGAGGGCTTCACATAACATCTGTATTTATGCTGAGATTAAATTACACACAGGTGAATGCTATTTACTAATTAGGTGACTTCCGAAGGCAATTGGTTCAACTAGATTTTAGTTAGGGGTATCATAGTAAAGGGGGCTGAATATAAATGCATGCCACACTTTTCAGATATTTATTTGTAAAAAAAATTGAAAACCATTTATTTTTTTCCTCCCACTTCACAATTATGTGCCACTTTGTGTTGGTCTACCACATAAAATTCCAATAAAATACACTTACATTTTTGGTTGTAACATGACAAAATGTGGAAAATGTTAAGGGGTATGAATACTTTTTCAAGGCACTGTAGACCTTCAGTCTTTTAAATATTATTCATACTGCCTCCATGGTCTTACTTTTTTATGGAGCAAGTTCATCCCCATGATAACAGTTGTTTTTTTCCCTAATTCTCCCCATTATGGTTACTGCCATACACTATATTTTTCTGCTCATCTGTGTCCAGAACTCAACTCTATGCTTTGTTACCAGGCATAAATTGTTTTTTACTCTGTTTTACATATTGTATTATGTTGTACCTCGACTGCCCTAATAGTGCCTACTGGTTTTGTACAGAGACATCATTTCTACATGACTATTGCGTCCCCATACAATAAATTGCATGCCTCTTACTGTTGTTCATAGCTGGGGATTGCTGGTGAATTGGAGATTGGATTTATGAACATCCTTCCATTGTATTGAAAAGTCTTACTTCAATAAAAAGAGATTATACAAGAAAAAAGCAGCAAAAAAAAACTTAGATTCAAAAAAGTCCAATGTGTGTGAGGGGGTGCCACCACCACTATGTTACTGCAATTCAATCCAATAGTCCATAAAATACAAAAATGAATCTGATATGAATTACAGGGTAATTCCACATGCATCGATGTGATTACTTTCAGTGAGAAACCACCACCATTCACTCTCCACGCTCAGCTTGATTTTGGACCTTATAAAGGTCTCAGTGCACTATCCCCTTTACGGATGAATCCATGATACCAAAAAAAACTCCAATTATTCCTTATAGATATCTCCAGGCTCTCTCCAATACCAGGTAGGTCCAGCAAGCTCTCCACCACCACAAGTACTCCTTGCTGCAGTGGTTCTGTTATATCCTGCTGCGGTCAATCAAATGTAGTGAGGAGGAAGCAGGGGGCAGTACTAAGTCCATAGACACACACTACTCCATAGACACACGCTGCTGGAGAGCAAGTGTGCCCTCATAGCAAGCTGCTTACTAATTTTATGTTAAGGTTTGGATGCATTTTTTTTATGTCACATCCACACTGTCTATCATAAATTCCACCCACTTATTGTCATGATTTTTTTTGCTCATATGGATAATAGAGAAACAAAGGAGGGTTGCAGAATGTCCATCCCTGTATTGTTTTCTAGTGCTCATAGAATGAGCATGAGATCTTGTGCCTCCCGACTTTCTAGAGCAGACTAGGACAAATTGCAGCTCCAGGGCAACATCTGGCCCTTTGGCTGTCCCTATCTGGTCCTTGATGCCTCCAGTGTCAGCATGCCTCTCTGAACCTGTCAGCTTCCTTACTGAGGATGTCAATGTGGAGAGCTACAAGAACTGGAAGGAGAGAGCCTGAGGAGCTGATCTGTACAGCAGGGAGGTTCAGTTCTGGTGGGGGAGCATTGACTAGCAGACATCCCGACTCTGTCCCGCCACTCTGCTACTTGGCCAACTTCCTGTGTTAGCGCCTGAACACTGAAAACCCCCTTAAGCCATGCACCTGTCACAGTGATTTTCACAGGGCATTTGACAGGCAGTGAGGAGGTGTTATATCACCTCCCAAACACCTGATTAAACCCTATAATGCCACACTACTTGCATTGCATGTGGTTGCAGCGTGGCCCTACTGAACTCAATGGGCAGTTTCAGAAACAGTTCTGCTTGTCAAACTCTGAAGCCCAAGTAAAAATGCTCCGGCCACGGCATGTAAACAGCCCCATCCGGGTGTTATTTTACAGTTTGGGTGGGCAGCCAGGGAGTGGTAAAACTGCAGTTCAGTCACCAGTTTTTATAATCCCCTTACCACCATGTGCTTTTTTTCTATTTGTTTATGTACTTACTGACCTTCCCAGGTTCAAAATTAATATTGAGCAGCTGTTCCAGTTGACCTTGCTTGAGACAAAATTCTTAAATGCTTCATAGTGAGAACAGCCCTTGTTCTTTATGCAGCTGGCAGTGCAAATCAGTGGAGACTTGTGCACAGACTCAGGTACTTCCTGAAAAATTCCCAGCTAATCATGGGGCATCTGGGAGGTATAATATATCCTTCACATACAGTATCTAACTAAGGTATTTCATGGCTTCAAAGAGAATAGGGTTTTAAGGTAGGTCAATAAGCTGTGAAGCTATGTCATGATAAGTAATTCTACTACTTTAATCCATTCATAGCAGAGAATGTTAGCACAGTGGGAGCTGCAGAAATGTTTGTGTTAATTATATGTCTGTGCTGAATATATAAGAGTACAAAGAGTTTAAAGTTTTGAAACAGGTGAGCGGAAAGAAAAAAGTAGGTCAGTCAAGCAGATCTAATCTGATGTCTGATTCTAGGTTACAGTGATTTTATATTTAATTGGCACAATGTCTACTCTGTAACTGGTCTAGTTTTGACATTTTAAGAACTGGCCTTGCTTGACATTTTAGTGATTAGTGTGAATGTGTCTTGTAATTTGTCATATCAGAGCCTGACTGACTCAGAGCAAAATGGATCTCAATCACATTGTGCAGGGTCAGGTTATGTCATATGGTAGTAACCTTAACAGCCTTCATATTATATACTGGAAACTACATATGATGTTTTGTGATACAAAGGCAGCATATGGCTCATTGCATTTATGCTGCTCTGAGAGCTTCCTTTGCTGTCGAGAGAGATACAAGGAGCATACGGAGAGAAGGCAGGGTCGTTTTAGGTTATTGTGCCAACTGATACTACTTGTCACACTGAAAAATCTCTGAGAAAAGTTACAGTCACTTTAGAATCTTGCCAGTGCACAAACAGCTTGAATATCATACCTGCTGTTTAAAGTATTATTATGGCCAGGCTATGGATGATCAAGTATTTGCGTATTTTTAACATGCAATAAATTCATTTTAAAGCCTAAGTTAAAAAAAAAAACAGCACAAGGGACATTACTTACTAACACTGTGATGAGTCAATTGCGTTGCTCTTTCCTGGTTTAGTTTAAATCTTCCCCTTCCAATAAACCCAACTCCCCGCCACTGCATTCTTCCATAGTGGAGAGGGTTAATAGAGCTGAGGTAGTTGTTACAGGCAATCATTAAGAGTGCCAACTTTGCCTGCCCTTTCCACCCATTTCCTACATTCACATAGGCTGTACTATAGCTTTTATGAATATAAAACAATGGAGGGTGGGCAGATTGAATGGTCTGCTTCCTTCATTTAGAGATCATTTTTCATTTTTCAGAAGTGTTTAGACCCTTCAAAGTTTATTTTTTGCTCTCTGCGTTCCCTTTGGGAATTTTAATTTTCTGTTCTAAGGATTTTTGGCAAACTGCCTCAATCTTCCAGAGGTTTTTGGTGGCAATGGAGGGGTTAACATGGGCTATTTGAGAGGACGAACACTGCCGGACAAGGCCGCTCCAGACAACATTCGGATGTCGAAATGCATTGAGCAGAGTCTATGTACAGTGACATCATTACATGCAGAGGAGGAACGCAACAGGAAGAAGCTCTAGAGCAGTCGCTTTGCACCATCTATACAGTAGTTGTTTGAGAGATTTAACCTTTAGTACTGTGAAAGCACTTATGTTTTGTAAGTGTTCACCTTCTTTTATGGTTTTAATTAATAAAGGACTATGACTTCCCCTACTTTGCCCCATATGTTCTCTGAGGGTTTGTATATAAGAATTCCAGAGTGGAATTTTGGCCTAGATATTTGCTGTATAAAAACAATGCCTTCAAGACCAGCATACTGATTTAACTGGTCATCCACACTTAGTGAGTTTGGGTTTCCACCCGGTGGTGGTGGAAGAGTTTGGTGTCATTTTGAGGAGACAATAATGTGGGTTTATAAAAAGCCATGGATGTACTGTGTTAAGGACTGGTTGTGAGCACTTGCTGATTTTCATTCTGGGAGAGAAAAATACTTTAGAAATTGCATTGCACAATTTTGCACTGTTATTGTAACATGCAACTAATATTTTTTTTAAAGGAAACAGGACTGATTTTTATATTGTTTTTTATACTAAGCACTGTTTCTTATTTTATATATACAGTATATATACAGTATCTCACAAAAGTGAGTACACTCCTCACATTTTTGTAAATATTTTATTATATCTTTTCATGTAACAACACTGAAGAAATTACACTTTGCTACAAAGTAAAGTAGTGAGTGTACAGCTTGTATTATGCCCCATACACACGATCAGAAATTCCGTCAGAAAAAACTTGGATGTTTTTTCCGACGGAATTCCGCTCAAGCTTGCCTTGCATACACACGGTCACACAAAAGTTCTCTGAACTTTCGACTGTCAAGAACGCGGTGACGTACAACACTACGATGAGCCGAGAAAATTAAGTTCAATGCTTCCGAGCATGCATCAAATTGTTTCTGAGCATGCGTGATTTTTGCGCGTCCGAATTGCATACAGACTAACGCAGTTTTGGATAGGAACTTTTTCCGACTGAAAAATAGAGAACCTGCTCCCAATCTTTTGCTGGCTGGAATTCTGCCAGCAAAAGTCCGATGGAGCATACACACGGTCGGAATTTCTGACCAAAAGCTCACATCCGACTTTTGCTGGCAGAATTTCTGATCGTGTGTATGCGGCATAACAGTGTAAATTTGCTGTCCCTTCAAAATAACTCAACACCCAGCCATTAATGTCTAAACCGCTGGCAACAAAAGCAAGTACACCCCTAAGTGAAAATGTCCAAATTGGGCCCAAAGTGTCAATATTTTGTGTGGCCACCATTATATGCCAGCACTACCTTAACCCTCTTGGGCATGGAGTTCACCAGAGCTTCACAGGTTAGGTTGCCACTGGAGTCCTCTTCCACTCCTCCATGATGACATCACGGAGCTGGTGGATGTTAGAGACCTTGAGCTCCTCCACCTTCCGTTTGAGGATGCCCCACAGATGCTCAATAGGGTTTAGGTCTGGAGACATGCTTGGCCAGTCTATCACCTTTACCCTCAGCTTCTTTAGCAAGGCAGTGGTCATCTTGGAGGTGTGTTTGGAGTCTTTATCACGTTGGAATACTGTCCTGTGGCCCAGTCTCTGAAGGGAGGGGATCATGCTCTGCTTCAGTATGTCACAGTATGGTTCTCTCAATGAACTGTAGCTCCCTCATGCAGCCTCAGACCATGACACTTCCACCCCCATGCTTGACTGTAGGCAAGACCTCTCATCAGACCACAGGATATGGTTCCAGTAATCCATGTCCTTAGTCTGGTTGTCCTCAGCAAACTGTTTGCGGGCTTTCTTGTGCATCATCTTTAAAAGAGGCTTCCTTCTCGGAAGACAGCCATGCAGACCAATTTGATGTAGTGTGCGGTGTATGGTCTGAGCACTGACAAGCTGACCCCCCACCCCTTTAACCTCTGCAGCAATGCTGGCAGCACTCATACGTCTATTTCCCAAAGACAACCTCTGGTTATGGCGCTGAGCACGTGCACTCAACTTCTTTGGTCGACCATGGCGAGGCCTGTTCTGAGTGGAACCTGTCCTGTTAAATCGCTGTATGGTCTTGGCCACTGTGTTGCAGCTCAGTTTCAGGGTCTTGGCAATCTTCTTATAGCCTAGGCCATCTTTATGAAGAGCAACAATTCTTTTTTTTAGATCCTCAGAGAGTTCTTTGCCATGAGGTGCCATGTTGAACTTCCAGTGACCAGTATGAGAGAGTGAGAGCGATAACACCAAATTTAACACACCTGCTCCCCATTCACACCTGAGACCTTGTAACACTAATGAGTCACATGACACCGGGGAGGGAAAATGGCTAATCTGGCCCAATTTGGACATTTTTACTTAGGGGTGTACTCACTTTTGTTGCCAGCAGTTTAGACATTAATGGCTGGGTGTTGAGTTATTTTGAGGGGACAGCAGACTTACACTGTTATACAAGCTGTACACTCACTTTACATTGTAGCAAAGCGTAATTTCTTCAGTGTTGTCACATGAAAAGATATAATAAAATATTTACAAAAATGTGAGGGGTGTACTCACTTTTGTGAGGTACTGTATATATATATATATATATATATATATATATATATATATATATATATACTGTACATATATACACTGAGAATGGGGTGATTAAACTTAAGCGATAGATGCTTTTACAATGAGTTGCGCCAGTCCAAAACTGTATTTTTAGGTCATGGCAGCCCATTTTTATTTAAAAGCAAGTCAAAGTTCATACAGGTAAGTCTTTACATGCAGGGGGTTCTCACCATCACTGCAAAAACATAACATTCAGCCTCCTTGCTCTTTTGTGGCAGCTTTACTGTTTCAAGTACCTCTGCAGGGTCTTCCTGACCATCAAACACCTTTTGGTCTTTCTGACCATCAAACACATCCCAGTGTTTATGCACAGATGCTGTATCCTAGCTCTGCATCTTTTCTCACAACTCCCTAGCTGCCCTTGTCCCTCCTGGACCCTCTCTCGGGCTTTGGCCTTAGTCTGTCCGAACCTGGACAGCATAGTGCACCAGCACTTCATGGTCCTGAGCTCTAATTCTGGCTCCAATATGAAGCCAGCACACACCTGAGCCATTGGTGTGCCTGCTTCTCCCAGAATCTGGCGTAAACCACCATTTCACTGAGTAACACCCTGCTACAGTATATATCAACCCGACAGAACACCTTTGGGATGAATTAGAGCAGAAACTGTGAGCCAGGCCTTCTCATCCACATCAGTGCCTGATCTCATAAATGCACTTCTGGAGGAATGGTCAAACATTCCCATAGACACACTTCTAAACCTTGTGGACAGCCTTCCCAGAAGAGTTGAAGCTGTTATATCTGCAAAGGGTGGGCCAACTCAACACTGAACCCTATAGATAAGACTGGGATGGCATTAAAGTTCATGTGCGTGTAAAGGCAAGCGTCTCAATACTTTTGGCAATATTGTGTATAGTGTGACAAACAGCCCCTATCAGTGGTCGATGGGGTGTATCTGCCACATAGAGTTTTGAGGTTCTTAAGGTAAGTAGGTGGCAGTGAGTGGTCTGTAGCAGGATGCAGGGGGTTAAGCACTGGCTACCAGAATCAATTTGTTGAAAGCATGAACAGTGCCAGGCTGAGATAGAGGCTGAAAAATTCCAGTGTTTCAGTGCCCCATGGCAGGTGACGTGGGCTTACCAAAGGCACAGTGTCTAAGTACCATTCAGTCTACACTAGAGCACCCCCGCCAACAGATAATGGCTGGAAACCTTAGTGGCCCCCATTTTCCTTATGAGGTCAGTTGACCAAGAAGTGAGGTTTTATAAATATGTTGGTTATTTTATCGCTTGATAATTTTTTTCATCAAATTTTTAATTTAAATACAGAAATAAGTGGGGATTTTTTTAAATTTTACCACATGAAATGGATATATAACTATTGAGAAACCTTCTAATAAAGCAGTATTTTTCCTCTTCATTATTTTATCTACTGCTCCAATGGAACTATTCGATACCCATTAGACATGTCATAAAACCTAAAGAGTATATAAATGAAAAATGTTTTTTTATTTTCATTTTAAAATATGGAAACATTAAAACCTTATTATATACACAATGTATATTATATATTATAAATTATAAACTTATGTTCCACTAGGGGAGATCTTCCTTCACTTTCTGTCCTGTGTGATAGAGACGTAGCAGTAAAGGAGAGGAGATCTCTCCAAAATGAACGAAATTCCCTTCTCAGACAGTTATCACAGGTGTTAGAGTATTTCCCCTCATCTCTTATTCTGATGACAACTCAAAATGTTTATATTTTCTTTTATTTTCTGCCTCTTTGACAGTGGTCACCAGGAGAAACAGTGAGGGTGAATCTCCCAAGTAGAAACACAGACCGCAGTAAAATATTGACAAAGGGTCTAACCTTTACACCACCTATCCAAAACTAAGAAAACAATGTTGCCTTTTCTTACACTTTAACCGCCTCAATGCCAGTCTGTTGTACTGGCCATTTTTCTGTTTTCAGTGAGTGGTGTTATAGTTTGACTGATAATTACCCCCCAAGGTGATCTAATATTTTGCCACAATCATTAGTGACCAGTGATGCTTTAAACCCCCCACCCCCCTCCAGAACAATCAAACAATCATTTGCAGTCAGTGGTACTATAAACCCTCCACCCATAATTTGTGGTCAGTGGCACTTTAATCCCCCCCAACAAACCCACAGTTATTGGTCACTGGCCGTTACCTACCCCCAAAACCACCCCTTGTCTATCATTAATGGTTAGTGGCACTTTAAATCTGCCCCATACCAATCCCACAATTATTGGTGGTCAGTTGTTCATTTAATGCCCCGTACACACGGTCGGACTTTGTTCGGACATTCCGACAACAAAATCCTAGGATTTTTTTCGACGGATGTTGGCTCAAACTTGTCTTGCATACACACGGTCACACAAAGTTGTCGGAAAATTCGATCGTTCTAAACGCGGTGACGTAAACAACGTACGTCGGGACTATAAACGGGGCAGTGGCCAATAGCTTTCATCTCTTTATTTATTCTGAGCATGCGTGGCACTTTGTCCGTCGGATTTGTGTACACACGATCGGAATTTCCGACAACGGATTTTGTTGTCGGAAAATTTTATATCCTGCTCTCAAACTTTGTGTGTCGGAAAATCCGATGGAAAATGTGTGATGGAGCCTACACACGGTCAGAATTTCCGACAACAAGGTCCTATCACACATTTTCCATCGGAAAATCCGACCGTGTGTACGGGGCATAACATCCTCTCCCCACCTTAAATCGCAAGCCTTCTTCTCTCTTCTCTTCTCCTTCCATCAGGCTGTGATGCGCCTTCCTCCCCTTTCTATGCCTGTGCAAAGATGTGAAGGGATCTCAAATGTAAGCTCAGACAGTGTTTACATTTGCCACTACAGTGATCATAAGGCACTTTGATTGGTTATGTGTATTTTACCTGTGATCTCATTGTCTCATGGCATCGCAACCAGGCGCAATGTACATGTGCCTGGACATGCATGCATTTTGAGGACATTTTCAAACGTCCACTCAGAAGTGCAATGTCCTTCACTGGCTAAAAAATGCAAAATGTGAACACACAGACACTGGTTATCTTCAAAGTAATTTATGTAAATTTGCAGTGTTTCCAACAAGTCAGAGTAATCAATGAGTACCTCCTATAAAGAAGCTAAGCTTATATTGTAAAGTTTATATAACAAAATACAGTATGTATAACACTTACAGTATATACTATACCACAGAACTTCTTGTACACCTGTATAACCCTTTATTTTCTTTTATGTACCCTTCTCCTCATCAAATTTGTGAATAAAATGAATTTTGCCAAAAAAAAAAAAATGATAATACATGTTGTGCTTTACTGAATTAATCCTGTGCATGTATCATTTTGAGAGACACATTAACCATTTCAGCCCCGGAAAGGATTTAGCCCCTTCCTGACCAGAGCACTTTTTACAATTTGGCACTGCGTCGCTTTAACTGCTAATTACGTGGCCATGCAATGCTGTACCCAAACAAAATTTGCATCCTTTTCTTCCCACAAATAGAGCTTTCTTTTGATGGTATTTGATCACCTCTGCCGTTTTTATTTTTTGCGCTATAAACGGAAAAAGACCGAAAATTTTGAAATAAAATGATATTTTCTACTTTTTGTTATAAAAAAAATCCAATAAACTCAATTTTAGTCATACATTTAGGCCAAAATGTATTCGGCCACATGTCTTTGGTAAAAAAAAATGTCAATAAGTGTATATTTATTGGTTTGCGCAAAAGTTATAGCGCCTACAAACTAGGGTACATTTTCTGGAATTTACACAGCCTTTAATTTATGACTGCCTATGTCATTTCTTGAGGTGCTAAAATGGCAGGGCAGTACAACCCCCCCCCAAATGACCCCATTTTGGAAAGTAGACACCCCATGGAAATTGCTGAGAGGCATGTTGCCCATTAAATATTATTTTTTTTTTGCCCCAAGTGATTGAATAACAACGAAAAAAAAAAAATTAACAAAAAGTTGTCACTAAATGATATATTGCTCACACAGGCCATGGTCATATGTGGAATTGCACCCCAAAATACATTCAGCTGCTTTTCCTGAGTACGGAGATACCACATGTGTGGGGCTTTTTGGGAGCCTAGCCGCGTACGGGGCCCCGAAAACCAATCACCGCCTTCAGGATTTCTAAGGGCGTAAATTTTTGATTTCACTCCTCACTACTTATCACAGTTTTGAACCACCATTAGAATACCTCCCTTCATCCACCCACTTCTAATGATGGGCATACATGCACCGTTTATAAATGCCGAAGCATGGGGGCATCCTCCCGCAAAAGGTAGAAGCAAATCACTCCTCTGCCCCTGCAGCCCCCATGCTTTGGCATATATCACCTCCGACAGCGCTGGAGTCACGGCTTTATATATCATGGGAGCAAACTCTGTTGCTGTCAAGATAAATAAATCCGGGCTGCAGCTGAATGGCGTACCTGAAGACAAAAAAATGGTTAACAATAAAACACAGTAAACAGTAAAGTATAAAAAATTGCATACCTGAAAAGCAAACATGATAAAACATAATAACAATAAAACATTGCAGAATAGAATACAGTAAAAAAGAGCAGAACAATAGAGACAGAATAGAGAGAGAGAGAAAAATAAAACGACAACTATTTTTTTTTAATTTTATATATTTTTTTGTGGTTTTTTTTTTACACTTTTTTTTGTAACTGTAACTTTTGTAACTGTAACCGGTTCCAGGTTCGGGTCTCTCAAAATGCGATGGCATCTTGGGAGACCCTGTGAAAGTGCGCCTAGTCTGTGCAATTCTGTACGATAATACTCAACTAGTGTATGGTAGCGTTCAAAACATTCACCAATGCAAAGACCAGGATTGTCAGGACAGGAGGGACAATAATAGCGGGTGTCACGCCTATATCCGTGCTTGCTGCAGACACGACACCTTTTTTGGGGGGTTCGTTGGGTAGGGGTACTCAGGAGGGCATAAAGAAAATGCCTCTCATGCAGCCGACTGCATTTGGTTGGGGATGTGAATGGGGGAAGTACGGGTGCTGCAGAAGTGGTGGGCATTATGGGCACGACGGGCCTGTGTTTGTCTTCTTCTTGGTGGCAGTGGGACACTACTTGTGCTTGCCACCTCACCAGCTTGAACTGCACTTATGGGACTCGCCACGTCACCAAGTGTTACAGTGCTGGTTTGACTATGACCGGGGTGTACTAGGCCGCTGGTGCTTGCCAGTTGACCAAAACGCTACCAAAAAAACTGTTAGTGATTGCAGGGATCAGGCCTGACTCTGCGAATGCTGCAGTTATGCGTTTAGTGTTTTGTAAGTGACAGTGATCGATCGATACTGTACTTGGGTGGGCTGGGCCGGGCGGTGCTAGCAGGTATCTGGGCTGATCCCGCTAACACTGCGTTTTTGGGAACCCTAAACTGCTGGGGACGCTAGTATAGATCTGATCGTATCAGATATTGATCGTTTAGATACTATACCACTAAGGGAGGTGTACGGTGCGTGTGTGGGTGTTATCGCTACTGGCACTAACCTGACGCTGCCTGGGGCTGGTGCTTGCCAGTTCACCAAAACGCTACCAAAAAAACTGTTAGCGATCGCAGGGATCAAGCCTGACTCTGCGAACGCTGCAGTTATGCGTTTAGTGTTTTGTAAGTGACGGTGATCGATTGATACTGCACTTGGGTGGGCTGGGGTGGGCCGGGCGGAGGGGCAAAACGCAGGTGCTAGCAGGTATCTGGGCTGGTCCCGCTAACACTGCGTTTTTTGGGAATCCTAAACTGCTGGGGACGCTAGTATAGATCTGATCGGATCAGATATTGATCCATTCAGATACTATACCACTAAGGGAGGTGTATGCTGCATGCGTGGGTGTTAGCGCTACTGCCACTAACCTGACGCTGCCTGGGGTGATGCAGACCCTATCTGACCCTAAAACCTAACTTATATCACCGCCGGGCGATCAGGGGGCTAAACCTTTGTTCGGTAATAAACGGCGGGTGCCCTGACACTATAAAAAAATAAACTAACTAACCAGCGTCACTTGTAAAAGTTATACGGTGATCACTGGTGAAAGGGTTAACTAGGAGGCAATCAAGGGGTTAAAACCTTTATTAGGTAGTATATGAGGGTCCCTGACGCTTTAAAATGCTGACGGCGAACCTATATATTTACCTCCCTAACTAGCGTCACCAGTGACACTAATACAGCGATCAGAAAAATGATCGCTTAGTGACACTGGCGACGGGGGGTGATCAAGGGGTTAAAACTTTATTGGAGGGGTTAGGGGGGTACCCTAGACCTAAAGGGGGCTAACACTAACTGCCCTACCACACTAACTGTCACAAACTGACACCAATGCAGTAATCAGAAAAAACAAAACAAAAACTGCTTGGTGTTAGTGTGCCATTGTGCCGACGTACATCGTCATGCGGCGGTCGGCAAGTGGTTAAGTGGTAATCATTTCTGGGAAGGAGCTGATGTGAATGGTTCAGTATTCTTTGTTAAGTGCTGCAGAACATATCAGCTCTATAATAATTAGTAAAATAATCTCTAATTTCAGTTTTAAGTAGATATCTACATGTTGAAAAATGTTAAATCTTCCTTTATCTCTCAAGTATTTCATTAATCTCTGCACCCGAGACCTAAATATCATCTGCATCTTGTATCCTCTAAGGGACTTCACAATTTCTGCTGTATTTCTATGTATTTTATTGCATCTAGACAGTGGCAGGTTACAACAGATGTGATGCGCTACTGCAGACTGCAAAATCTTGCGATGACAGTGAAATCTTGAGAGATGAATAATTTTATGCAACATTGTGTAAACATCAGTTTTGTGTCAGCCAAACCCGAATGATTCAAACTGAACACATGAATAAAATAAAAAAATAGGAGTACATGTTAAATCAAAACTATATTTAAAACAACCAGTAGATGTAGACATAAATATAGGTGAAGTTATTTGCAAACCTCAACTTATTCTTTAAAATATTAGCTTGGCTCTGTCCTTTTCCACCTCCTGAACCTCCCTGTTGGTTATCCATAACAATTAAAGATCAACAGGGAGGCTTAGGAGGTTGTAAGAGGCAGAACCAAACTCAGCTTTTACCGTTAAAGAGTAATTCCACTTTGGTTGAAAAAAACATATTCCCCTCTGAATGCACATTGTAACAAACTTTGTTGTAGAGTCCTAACGTTTGTTATTTCGAAGAAATAGCTAATTGTTTGTCTGTGTCCCAGGTGCTGAGTGAGTCTGTATGGGAGAATCTGTATGGGAGTGGTTTTGTAATTATCAATCAGCTGTTGCACCTGCAGGCCTCTAATGAGGAAACTTGCAAGGTCTGCATCACTTTAGATGTGATTTCCCTTTGAGAGTATTTCACCAAAAATGCCATTTTTGTTGCAGGGGATCCTTAAAATCAAATTTGAATCTTAGTGTAGACTTCTGGGAAGATCAGTGAGCCAATCCCACAAGCAGGAAATTACATGCCTCTAGGTAGCAATATTGCATTTTACAGAGAATTACAGCGCTCACAATTGTATATGCTATATTATTATTACTTTTTTATTTACTATTTTTTTCCCCATGAAATTGGAGTTACCCTTTAAAGTTGCCATTTGCAGATTATTAAGATGCAAATATCTTTGGATCCACTGGTCATACTTGTTGCGTGAGGTTTCAATGACGTTAACCTCTACTTATGAATTTGTTCACAATATGCCTAGTCTGAATTTCCCAGGTTTGTGAGGAGTTAACTTTAGGTACCTGTAGTTTATGATGGATGTATTTGTAAAGTACAGGCACAAATATCAAGGGTTTTCCAATAAGACACATTTTAGTCATAAATTGCTTATTTTCTGTAAAATAAATATGAAGATAAAAAAAGATCCAATATTTATCCTCTCTAGTTGTTATTCTATAATTTAAACAAAAGGGAATTACATAATTGGCAACAGACAAGCAGAATGCTGATGATATTTCTAGTTTCATCAAACCAAACTAAGCAGTTTTGCTTTTGTCATGCAATGCACAATGATCTCTAAGGAAATCAAAACAGGATTACGCTGTGTACGTTGCTGAACCACTGGATAGCTTTATTTTTTAGGCTGGTTACAGTAATAAACAAAACAACCTCATACCATTTTGGAAAAAAATGTTGTATTAATGTAATTGGTCCTATTTGGAAAGAAAAATTATGAATATGTGATATGATTTAAATTACATGTCACTGTATCCGGATTTAAGCTTACATTCTTATTCTGTTATTTACCTTTTCATGGGACCGTAGACGTCAGGCTAAAAAACTACAACCTGCAAACATGCATAATAGAATACAAAATCACACCACACAAATTAACTTGGATAAAAATAGGCCACGGCCTGGTTTATTGGTTTACAACAAATTATATATCACGTCATAAACTTTATTACTTAAATAATTTTTTTCAAACAAAAATCATCCAGAATTCACCAAAACTGAACCCAGCCACTAATGCCCTAGTCACACACGGTCGGACTTTCTGACGGAATATGTGCGATCGGAGCTTTTTGTCGGAAATTCCGACCGTGTGTAGGCTCCATCGGATTTTTTCCATCGGAATTTCCGGCACACAAAGTTTGAGAGCATGCTATAAAATTTTCCGACAACAAAATCCGATCCTTTAAATTCCGATCGTGTGTAGACAAATCCAACGGACAAAGTGCCACGCATGCTCAGAATAAATTAAGAGACGAAAGCTATTGCCCCGTTTATAGTCCGGAAGTACGTGTTTTACGTCACCGCATTCGGAACTATCGGATTTTCTGACAACTTTGTGCGACCGTGTGTATGCAAGACAAGTTTGAGCCAACATCCTTTGGAAAAAATTATGGATTTTGTTGTCGGAATGTCCGATCAATGTCCGATCGTGTGTACAGGGCATAAGACTCGGGTTGACCATCATCTCTTCTTTAAACATATTCTCACATATCCCAACCGGCAGGAGGGCTGTTTTTAAAATCAGCCCTCCTGTCACCACCTTCCCAAACCGCTGCCTTTTCGATGCATGTTTGCAGGTTGAGATTAACCACTTGAGCCCCGGACCATTATGCAAATAGAGCTTTCTTTTGATGGTATTTGATCACCTCTGCGGTTTTTATTTTTTGCGCTATAAACGGAAAAAGACCAAAAATTTTGAAAAAAAATGATATTTTCTACTTTTTGTTATAAAAAAAATCCAATAAACTAAATTTTAGTCATACATTTAGGCCAAAATGTATTCGGCCACATGTCTTTGGTAAAAAAAATGTCAATAAGCGTATATTTATTGGTTTACGCAAAAGTTATAGCGTCTACAAACTAGGGTACATTTTCTGTAATTTACACAGCTTTTAGTTTATGACTGCCTATGTCATTTCTTGAGGTGCTAAAATGGCAGGGCAGTACAAAACCCCCCCAAGTGACCCCATTTTGGAAAGTAGACACCCCAAGGAAATTGCTGAGAGGCATGTTGAACCCATTGAATATTTTTTTTTTTTGTCCCAAGTGATTGAATAATGACAAAAAAAAAAAAATAAATAAATATTTACAAAAAGTTGTCACTAAATGATATATTGCTCACACAGGCCATGGGCCTATGTGGAATTGCACCCCAAAATACATTCAGCTGCTTCTCCTGAGTATGGGGATACCACATGTGTGGGGCTTTTTGGGAGCCTAGCCGCGTACGGGGCCCCGAAAACCAATCACCACCTTCAGGATTTCTAAGGGTGTAAATTTTTGATTTTACTCCTCACTACCTATCACAGTTTCGGAGGCCATGGAATGCCCAGGTGGCACAAAACCCCCCAAAATGACCCCATTTTGGAAAGTAGACACCCCAAGCTATTTGCTGAGAGGCATATTGAGTCCATGGAATATTTTATATTTTGACACAAGTTGTGGGAAAGTGACACTTTTTTTTTTTTTTGCATAAAGTTGTCACTAAATGATATATTGCTCACACAGGCCATGGGCATATGTGGAATTGCACCCCAAAATACATTTAGCTGCTTCTCCTGAGTATGGGGATACCACATGTGTGGGACTTTTTGGGAGCCTAGCCGCGTACGGGACCCCGAAAACCAATCACCGCCTTCAGGATTTCTAAGGGTGAAAATTTTTGATTTCACTCTTCACTGCCTATCACAGTTTCGGAGGCCATGGAATGCCCAGGTGGCACAAAACCCCCCCAAATGACCCCATTTTGGAAAGTAGACACCCCAAGCTATTTGCTGAGAGGCATGGTGAGTATTTTGCAGCTCTCATTTGTTTTTGAAAATGAAGAAAGACAAGAAAAAACATTTTTTTTTTTCTTTTTTCAATTTTCAAAACTTTGTGACAAAAAGTGAGGTCTGCAAAATACTCACTATACCTCTCAGCAAATAGCTTGGGGTGTCTACTTTCCAAAATGGGGTCATTTGGGGGGGGTTTGTGCCACCTGGGCTTTCCATGGCCTCCGAAACTGTGATAGGCAGTGAAGAGTGAAATCAAAAATTCACGCCCTTAGAAAGCCTGAAGGCGGTGCTTGGTTTTCGGGGTCCCGTACGTGGCTAGGCTCCCAAAAAGTCTCACACATGTGGTATCCCCGTACTCAGGAGAAGCAGCAGAATGTATTTTGGGGTGTAATTTCACATATTCCCATGGCATGTTTGAGCAATATAACATTTAGTGACAACTTTGTGCAAAAAAAAAAAAAAAAAAAAAAAAAAAAAAATGTGTCTCTTTCCCGCAACTTGTGTCGCAATATAAAATATTCCATGGACTCGACATGCCTCTCAGCAAATAGCTTGGGGTGTCTACTTTCCAAAATGGGGTCATTTGGGGGGGTTTTGAACTGTCCTGGCATTTTATGCACAACATTTAGAAGCTTATGTCACACATCACCCACTCTTCTAACCACTTGAAGACAAAGCCCTTTCTGACACTTATTGTTTACATGAAAAAGTTTTTTTTTTTTTGCAAAAAAATTACTTTGAACCCCCAAACATTATATATTTTTTTAAAGCAAATGCCCTACAGATTAAAATGGTGGGTGTTTCATTTTTTTTTTTCACACAGTATTTGCGCAGCGATTTTTCAAACGCATTTTTTGGGGAAAAAACACACTTTTTTAAATTTTAATGCACTAAAACACACTATATTGCCCAAATGTTTGATGAAATAAAAAAGATGATCTTAGGCCGAGTACATGGATACCAAACATGACATGCTTTAAAATTGCGCACAAACGTGCAGTGGCAACAAAATAAATACATTTTTAAAAGCCTTTAAAAGCCTTTACAGGTTACCACTTTAGATCTACAGAGGAGGTCTACTGCAAAAATTACTGCCCTCGATCTGACCTTCGCGGTGATACCTCACATGCATAGTGCAATTGCTGTTTACGTTTGACGACAGACCGCCGATTGCGTTCGCCTTAGCGCGAGAGCAGGGGGCGACAGGGGTGCTTTTTTTTTTTTTTTTTTTTCTTTATTATTTTTCTGCTTTTTTTATCTTATTTTTAAACTGTTCCTTTCATATTTTTTTTTTTAATCATTTTTATTGTTATCTCAGGGAATGTAAATATCCCCTATGATAGCAATAGGTAGTGACAGGTACTCTTTTTTGAAAAAATTGGGGTCTATTAGACCCTAGATCTCTCCTCTGCCCTCAAAGCATCTGACCACACCAAGATCGGTGTGATAAAATGCTTCCCCAATTTCCCAATGGCGCTATTTACATCCGGCGAAATCTAAGTCATAAAATGCTCGTAGCTTCCGGTTTCTTAGGCCATAGAGATGTTTGGAGCCACTCTGGTCTCTGATCAGCTCTATGGTCAGCTGGCTGAATCACCGGCTGCATTCTCAGGTTCCCTGTTGAGACAGGAGAGCCAGAGAAAAACACGGAAGACGGTGGGGGGGGGGGCATTCCCTCCCACGGCTTGTAAAAGCAGTCTAGAGGCTAATTAGCCGCTAGGATTGCTTTTACATGAAAGCCGACCGCTGGCTGAAAAGAATGATACCAAGATGATACCTAAACCTGCAGGCATCATTCTGGTATAACCACTCAAAGTCGTGAATGGCGTACCTGAAGACAAAAAAATGGTTAACAATAAAGCACAGTAAACGGTAAAGTATAAAAAATTGCATACCTGAAAAAGCAAACATGATCAAACATAATAACAATAAAACATTGCAGAATAGAATACAGTAAAAAAGAGCAGAACAATAGAGAGAGAATAGAGAGAGAGAGAACAATAAAACGACAACTATTTTTTTTTATTTTATATATATATTTTTTTTTTGACACTTTTTTTGTAACTAACTTTTGTAACTGTAACCGGTTCCAGGTTCGGGTCTCTCAAAATGCGATGGCATCTTGGGAGACCCTGTGAAAGTGTGTCCTAGTCTGTGCAATGCTGTACCCTACGCTAATACTCAACTAGTGAATGGTAGCGTTCAAAACATTCACCAATGCAAAGACCAGGATTGTCAGGACAGGAGGGACAATAATAGCGGGTGTCACGCCTATATCCGCGCTTCCTGCAGACACAACATCTTTTTTGGGGGGGTTCGTTGGGTAGGGGTACTCGGGAGGACATAAAGAAAATGCCTCTCATGCAGCTGACTGCATTTGATTGGGGATGTGAATGGGGGAAGTACGGGTGCTGCAGAAGTGGTGGGTTCCCAATTAGGATTGGCGAATGCAGCAGGAAGGGCACTATGGACACGACGGGCCTGTGTTTGTCATCTTGGTGGCAGCGGGACACTACTTGTGCTTGCCACCTCGCCAGCTTGAACTGCACTTATGGGACTTGCCACGTCACCAAGTGTTGCTGCAGTGCTGGTTTGACTACGACCGGGGTGTACTAGGCCGCTGGTGCTTGCCAGTTCACCAAAACGCTACCAAAAAAACTGTTAGCGATCGCAGGGATCAAGGCCTGACTCTGCGAACGCTGCAGTTATGTGTTTAGTGTTTTGTAAGTGTCAGTGATCGATCGATACTGCACTTGGGTGGGCTGGGCTGGGCCGGGCGGAGGGGCAAAACACAGGTGCTAGCAGGTATCTGGGCTGATCCCGCTAACACTGCGTTTTTGGGAACCCTAAACTGCTGGGGACGCTAGTATAGATCTGATCGGATCAGATATTGATCCGTTCAGATACTATACCACTAAGGGAAGTGTATGCTGCGTGCGTGGGTGTTAGCGGTACTGGCGCTAACCTGACGCTGCCTGGGGCTGGTGCTTGCCAGTTCACCAAAACGCTACCAAAAAAACTGTTAGCGATCGCAAGGATCAGGCCTGACTCTGCGAACGCTGCAGTTATGCGTTTAGTGTTTTGTAAGTGACAGTGATCGATCGATACTGCACTTGGGTGGGCCGGGCGGAGGGGCAAAACGCAGGTGCTAGCGGGTATCTGGGCTGATCCCGCTAACACTGCGTTTTTGGGAACCCTAAACTGCTGGGGACGCTAGTATAGATCTGATCGGATCAGATATTGATCCGATCAGATACTATACCACTAAGGGAGGCGTATGCTGCGTGCGTGGGTGTTAGCGGTACTGGCGCTAATCTGACGCTGCCTGGGGTGACGCATATCACCGCCGGGCGATCAGGGGGCTAAACCTTTATTCGGTAATAAACGGCGGGTGCCCTGACACTATAAAAAATAAACGAACTAACCAGCGTCAACTGTAACGTTTATACGGTGATCAGTGGTGAAAGGGTTAACTAGGGGGCAATCAAGGGGTTAAAACATTTATTAGATAGTATATGGGGGTCCCTGACACTATAAAACGCTGACGGCGAACCTAAATATTTACGTCCCTAACTAGCGTCACCAGCGACACTAATACAGCGATCAGAAAAATGATCGCTTAGCAACACTGGTGACAGGGGGTGATCAAGGGGTTAAAACTTTATTAGGGGGGGTTAGGGGGGTACCCTAGACCTAAAGGGGGGTAATACTAACTGTCCCAACACTGTAACTGTCACAAACTGACACTATGCAGTAATCAGAAAAAAAAAAAAAAACCTGCTGGTGTCAGTTTGTGACAGGGGGGGGGGTGATTGGGGGGGGATCGGGGGGCGATCGGGGGGGGGATCGGGGTGTTTTGTATGCCTGGCATGTTCTACTGTGTGTGTAGTGTGTTGTGCACTTACATTGATGTCTTCTCCCCTCGGCGCTGGAACGGAATACCGAGCTGAGGGGAGATGACATCATTTCCTTTGCTGCTGTTTAGCATACAGCAGCAAAGGAATGTTCCCACTGGCCGGCGGCGATCGCGAGGGGGGGGCCACGAACGGATGGCCTCCCCCTCATCTCGGATCGCCGGGGAACAGAACGGGACCGCCTCGGGCGGCGGGGGGGGGTCCGATCGGACCCCCCACCCGCGGAAGGCAAATCACGTACATGTACGTGATTTTGCCTGCCCGTGCCGCTTTGCCGACGTAAATCGGCGTTAGGCGGTCCTTAAGTGGTTAAAGATGTTCAATCCTACCTCCGATAAATTTATGCCATCAAACCGATACATACCTTGAATGCCACCTTCCAAGTCAACATGACGAAATAAAATAAAATGTAAATATCTGCGCTATTCAATAGAAAAGCAGCCAGCAGAGTTTGTTGATCACCAAACATAAAGTCCAAAAAAATTTATAAGAGTGGCGCTTAAATGATGATGTTAAAATAGTGAGTCCGAGGTAAAGGGAGGAAATTTCCAGTCACCGGTAGAAGTGCATGGATGTGGAAGCACACAACACCACGTGGTAAAGTAATCTGCTTACCAGAAAGCAAAACAAGCTAGGCATGTAATTTAATCCACGGCTCATCCAGCATGTCGGGCTCCAGGATTGGAACAGCAATATCCAGATGACATTCACATCCGATATAACTTCTCCAGGGATTCACATCAATAGTACAGGCTCTCAGTGAACCGATCAGCCATGCTCAATGAAAGAAACATAAGCGACCAATAGTGAAGCCCGTAATACCAAAAAAATTATTTATTGTAGTAACTTACACTTAAAATTCAAGAATGCATGCATCAAGGAAACGATAGGCTGCAGACGAAATGAAAACCTAAATCCTGGACTAAGAATCTTATCATAGCTCTGTTAACTCTCTTGCAAACTTTTTCTAATGGCTTAAATGTAACTGATTCCAGCCATCTCAACCTGGGTATTATTTCCGAAAATACCAACACTGTGTTTGGAGAAACTAACTTCAAAAACCTAAAAGTATCCTTCATATTTGACATTAATTTAAATGTCTTCATTTTTCCAATATCATTTCCCCCCAAGTGAATTATAAGAATGTCAGGTGGGGGCAAAATAGCATAAAGTCTACCTAACTCATATACTAAATCGCTCCAAATCATTCCCCTTCTACCATACCAATTAATACAAACTGAGGTTGGACCCAATCCCAAATTTTCAGAATAAATTCTAGGAGCCGCTCTTTTTTGAGCCCAGAAGACAAAAGAATGTCCCACTATCCACACCGAGCGGTGATTACCTGAAACAAAGCAAGCAATTTATAAAGACGAATATACAATTTATAAGAGTCAGAACTCCACCTACCTATTCTCTTAATGCTATTAGGCTTTAAATCAATTTGAGCCGCCTCTGTGGTGGCTCCTATTCTAAAATAGGAGCGTAGCGCAGTGTCACTTCCGGTTCCCCGGACATCACTCACTGTGCTGTGGATGAGTGGCGCCTCTGTGATTCCGGCTAACTGTAAGTGCCAGCGCCGTGGGCCTCAGGCTCAGTCTTCACTCAGTCTCTCTCTCTCTACTCTGACATTGACAGCCGCGACCGCCCCTCCACTCCACACATACTTCCCTGTGCTTCTCTGCTCTCAGTCATTCTCCACTCAGTGCAGACTGGGCCCAGGCCAAGGCGGATGACTGAGTGATCACACGCCTGGACTGGAGCATCAGTGCCACTGCGACATCATGTCTAGCTGACTGCAAATACATCTGTAATGCTGAGCTGTATATCCTGATCTGTAATGCTGAGCTATATACCCTGATCTATAATGCTGAGCTATATACACTGATCTGTGAGGCTGAACTATATACCCTGATCTGTGAGGCTGAGCTATATACCCTGATCTGTGAGGCTGAGCTATATAGCCTGATCTGTGAGACTGAGCTATATACCCTGATCTGTGAGGCTGAGCTATATACCCTGATCTGTGAGGCTGAGCTATATACCCTGATCTGTGAGGCTGAGCTATATACCCTGATCTGTGAGGCTGAGCTATATACCCTGATTTGTAATGCTGAGCTATATAACCTCATCTGTAATGCTGAGCTGTTTACCCTGATCTGTGAGGCTGGGCTATATACCCTGATCTGTGAGGTTGAGGTATATACTCTGTCCTGTGATGCTGAGCTGTCTACTTTGTCCTGTGATTCTGAGCTGTATACTCCTGACACTTAGGGTGGAAGCAAGTGGGATGCAGGGGGAGAAGTGGGTGGATTCTATAAGAGGTGGGGCTTATGAGAAGTGGGAGGGGTCAAAAAGGAAGGGCAGGGTCTGGAGCCCAACCATCCTAAAACTTCACCAGCTGCCACTGCCCTAAGCCTGTGGCTTGGTGAGACATCTGTCTTTATAGTTAGTTAATATTCATGGGGAAGTAGTTCGGTCCTGAGTCAAGAAATTAAGAAAGTGTCTGATCTGAGTATAACAGAAGAATTCAGAGGTGGGAATCTTACAAGATTTTTTTTTTAAGCTTTCACATGATCTGACCCCTTGAATGTTTAACAGCTGGTAAGCTTACACTCCTAGGTCCACAGGCTTCCTGCCTTTCTCCAGAGTGAAGCCTTGAAACTTAAAGCAGCACTTGCCAGCACCCACCTCACGGTCTCCAATAAAAACCTTCCTATTCCAGGTTTTTGCTGTAGCAGAGGAAAAAAATTCCCCAAACCCTCCACATGGCCAGCTCTTGTATGCTAGTTTGGCACTTTAACTGCTTCCATACCAGTTGGCAGAACTAGCCCCCCTTCCTCTAGTTTATGGCCTGAGCAGTCACACAGTAACATTTTCCGACCTAATTTTTTTATAAACATTATTTACAATTTAAAACATTTTTATACTTTTAAGTTTTTTTCCTCCTAAGGCTATCCCTGCTCTGTCCAAATAAACAGAGGCAGGGAAAGCAGGGTATTAACTGCAATGTTTACAAGTGCTCATACAAAGTATGAACAGCGATTTGTCATCTCCCCTAGACAGTCCCATCCCCCCCTTCAGTTAGAACACAGAGAGAGAACACAGTTAAGTTCTTGATCGCCGCCTAGTGTTTAACTCCTTCCCAGCCAGTGACATTTTTACAGTAATCAGTGCATTTTTATAGCACTAATCGCTGTATAAGTGCCAATGGTCCCAAAAATGTGTCAAAAGTATGTGTCCGCCATAATGTCGCAGTCCCAATAAAAATCGCAGATTGCTGCCATTACTAGTAAAAAAAAATAAAAATGCTATATATCGATCCCCTATTTTGTAGATGCTATAACGTTTGCTCAAACCAATTACTATACGCTTATTGCGATTTTTATTACCAAAAATATGTAGAAGAATACATATCGGCCTAAGCTGAGAAAAAAATTAGCTTTTTTTTAAAAAAAAATGGGGATATTTATTATGGCAAAAAGTACAAAATATTGTGTTTTTTTCAAAATTGTCACTCTTTTTTTGTGTATAGCGCAAAAAATAAAAACAGCAGAGATGATCAAATACCACCAAAAGAAAGCTCTATTTGTGGGAATAAAAGGACATCAATTTTGTTTGAGTGCCGCACCACCACTCACTTGTCAGTTAAAGCGATGCAGTGCCAAATCGCAAAAAATGGCCAGGTCATTCAGCAGCCAAATCTTCCAGGGCTGAAGCGGTTAAAGAACACAACATACAGGGATATGGAAAATGATTATAGAATACTGACACATGTGCACCTACACAGGTTGAACTGGATGGACTATTGTCTTTATTCAATCTTACCTACTAAGAATCTATGAAATTTCTGAAGCATGGAGAATTTGTGAAGAAGGGTGGATGGGAATTAATTTGAGAAGTGTGGAGGGGGAAATTTGTGAAGAAGGGGGAGGCAAATGTGTGAAGCATGGAGGGGGGAATTTGTGAAGAAGGAGGGAGGGGAATTGTGAAGCGTGGAGGGGGGCATTTGTAAAGAAGGGGGAGAGGAATTTGTGAGGAAGGTAGGGGAATTTGTGAAGAGTGTGGGGAATTTGTAAAGAGGTGAAAGCTGTGAAGGGGGATTTGGAAAGAGTGGGGGGTTATAAAGTGTGTGTGTGCTGGGGTTTGTGCAGAGGTGACGTGAAGGTGGGGAGGGGATCTGTGGAGGTGAGAGCTGTGGAAAGTCGAGGGTATATTTATGAAAATCAGTAAATATTGAGAGCTGGGGGGGCAGGCTGTACATAGGTGAGCGCTGGAGGGGGGGGGGATTTTTGCAGGTGAGACCTTCGGGGGGAAATGGGAAAGGGGGTGGTTGTGCAGAGAAGCAATTTAGGGGATTACTGGGGTGTTGTGTAAGGTGAACTTTGGACAGGAGTACAGATGCATGCTCTGTGGACAGAGGAAGAGGAGGTGAGATGTGGACAGAAGAAGAAGAGGTGAACTGTGGACAGAGGAAGAAGAGGTGAGCTGTGGACAGAGGAAGAAAAGGTGGGATGTGGACAGAAAAAGAAGAGATGAACTGTGGACAGAGGAACAAGAGGTGATTTGTGGACAGAGGAAGAAGAGGTGATTTGTGGACAGAGGAAGAAGAGGTGAGCTGTGGACAGAGAAAGAAGAGGTGAGCTGTGGACAGGGGGAAGAGGAGGTGAAATGCGAACAGAAGAAGTAGAGGTGAGCTGTGGGCAAAGGAAGAAGAGGTGAGCTGTGGACAAGGGGAAGAGGAGGTGAAATGTGAACAGAAGAAGAAGAGGTGAGCTGTGGACAAGGGGAAGAGAAGGTGAAATGTGAACAGAAGAAGAAGAGGTGAGCTGTGGGCAAAGGAAGAAGAGGTGAGCTGTGGACAAGGGGAAGAGGAGGTGAGATGTGGACAGGGGTATAGAGGTGAGCTGTGAATGGGAGTCACAGAGGTGTGCAATAGTCGGTTACCTTGGGAAGAAATATGTAAGTATTTTCACTTGTGCTGATTTGTTTCTGTGCCTTGTGTAATACGGAAACCTCAGCACTGCACAGTATGCACTCCAGAGCCCTGTGTATTTTTCACTCCTGAGTGCTGTACTCTGTGCCTCTTTTGCCTTGTGCAAAGAGCAGAATATTTGATGTTGCTTTACTTATCTCTTCGAGGAACAGCATGGTTGGGGGCAGGAAGTTGGTTGGGGAGTGTGAGTTCCTGCACCTATTTTCTGAGAAAAAAAGGCCTATTTAAACAAAATGTAAAAGTCCACAATTAACTGAAAAAAAGTAGCTAAGCTGTAGACAATGGAAAAACCAGCTACCAATCAGTTATTGCAGACGTATATTGGTCCTTAAAAAGATTTTTGACTGTACAGATCTGTAATGTAAACACAACGGCTACAGCAGATTATCTGATTTTTCCTGGTTGCAGGAAAATAAATCAATTGATTCCCTCTCGCGGAGCTATTGTGTTCTCCCAGCAGGGGGTCATGCCTGCCAGGAGAACACAATGATTTTTGCTAGCACCTATAGCCGCTGGCAATAATCACATGCTAGAAATCCGACAGACTGGTTGTACTCAAGTTGATCGATGGATCGACTTGGGTACAATCAGCCTGCCTATATATGGATCAAGTCTCAGCTGGTCCCTGCTGAACCGGTCGAGATTCGAACCATCTTTGGCCAGCTTTAAATCTCATATCTCTTATGAGCTTTACCAAGATTATTTTCTTTGGAAACCATATTTTTTAAAATCACAAGCTTTATAGCTGTGATACTGATATAAAGGTCCTTGTTTAGGCACCTTGTGACAACACTGCTCTTTTCTCGAACAATCTGCTGCCTGTAAATCACCCCGTCACATGCTATCCCAAAAGAGACTGTAACCTTCTATGCTCATGCACATTGCCCAAGCATACTTCACTGTTATCACACTTTTTATCACACAAAAGGCCTGCAAAATATTGTTGCCAGCAAGAATTGAGAAATATGCCTAGTAACACTGTAGTGCATGTGGACAGGGACAGGCTAAAGGGCATCAGCAATATTAAGATTAACCGCTTCAGCCCCAGAAGATTTTACCCCCTTCCAGACCAGAGCACTTTTTGCGATACGGCACTGCGTCGTTTTAACTGACAATTGCGCGATCGTGCGACGTTGCACCCAAACAAAATTGACGTCTCTTTTTTCCCACAAATAGAGCTTTCTTTTGGTGGTATTTGATCACCTCTACGTCCTTTATTTTTTTGCACTATAAACAAAAATAGAGCGTCAATTTTGAAAAAAAAGCAAAATATTTTTTACTTTTTGCTATAATAAATATCCCCAAAAATATATAAAAAATTGTTTTTTTTCCTAAGTTTAGGCTGGTATGTATTCTTCTACATATTTAAAAAAAAAAAAAAATCGCAATAAGCGTATTTTGATTGGTTTGCTCAAAAGTTATAGCATCTACAAAATAGGGGATAGTTTTATGGCATTTTTATTATTAATTTTTTTTTTACTAGTAATTGCTGCGATCTGCAATTTTTATCGGGTCTGTGACATTATGGCAGACACGTCAGAAAATTTTGACACATTTTTGGGACCATTGGCATTTATACAACGATCAGTGCTATAAAAATGCATTGATTACTGTAAAAATGTCACTGACAGAGAAGGGGTTAACCACTAGGGGGCAATCAAGGGGTTAATGTGTTCCCTAGTGTGTGTTCTAACTGAAGGGGGGAGGGGACTGTGGAAGAGAGGAAGGAAGAGATAGATCGCTGTTCATACTCTGTATGAACAGCAATCTGTCACTTCTCCCCTCAGAGAACAGGAAACTGTGTGTTTACACAGACAGATCCCGGTTCTCCGTGTGCCCCAAACGATCGTGGGAGCCTGGCGGTGATTGCGACTGCCGGACACTAGCATCAGCTCCGTGGGCGAGCAGGGGGCGCACAAGCCCCTAGTGGCAACAGGCCGAAGCGATGTTACATAACGTCGTTTCGCCCAGCCGTGCCATTCTGCCGCAGTCCAACTGTGGCGCCTGGTCGGCAAGTGGTTAACAAAGGATGAAAAAAGTAAAAACTCTTCTCTCCCCCCACAACCGAGTTTTACAAGATGCACAGCATTTTTTTTATAAAATAGTAGTCAGTCAAACAGAAGCACAGGTAGGAAAGGACTATTATGCCCTGTACACACAGTCGGACATTGATTGGACATTCCGACAACAAAATCCATGGATTTTTTCCGATGGATGTTGGCTCGAACTTGTCTTGCATAAACACGGTCACACAAAGTTGTCGGAAAATCTGATCGCTCTGAACGTGGTGACGTAAAACACGTACATCGGGACTATAAACGTGGCAGTAGCCAATAGCTTTCGTTTCTTAATTTATTCTGAGCATGCGTGGCACTTTGTGTGTCGGATTTGTGTACACACGATCGGAATTTCCGACAACCTATTTTGTTGTTGGAAAATTTTATAGCAAGCTCTCAAACTTTGTGTGTCGGAAAATGTGTGATGGAGCCCACACACGGTCGGAATTTCCGACAGCAAGGTCCTATCACACATTTTCCATCGGAAAATACTATCGTGTGTACAGGGCATTATAATTTTTAGTAAAAACATTTCTTGTTATTGACTCTAATTTTTTTTTTCAATTTTCTGACAACCTACTAAAGTACAGGGTCAGATTTACTATTAGATGCTATAAGCTTGTGTCAGGTTAGGCTAACTCTAAAAGTTTTGTTGGAGACACAGGCCAATAGACAACTATGATGTTACAAAAAAATGTAACCTGGACTACTGTTATTGCTATAACTGAGGTCAATCCCTAAAAACAAAGTTGCCTTAAGCCAGGTACACATGTACCAAAAGTTGATCAGTTCAGCAGGTACAGTATCTCACAAAAGTGAGTACACCCCTCACATTTTTGTAAATATTTTATTATATCTTTTCATGTGACAACACTGAAGAAATTATACTTTGCTACAATGTAAAGTAGTGAGTGTACAGCTTGTATAACAGTGTAAATTTGCTGTCCCCTCAAAATAACTCAACACACAGCCATTAATGTCTAAACTGCTGGCAACAAAAGTGAGTACACCCCTAAGTGAAAATGTCCAAATTGGGCCCAAAGTGTCAATATTTTGTGTGGCCAATGTGTGTTTTCCCTCCCCGGTGTCATGTGAATCGTTAGTGTTACAGGGTCTCAGGTGTGAATGGGGAGCAGGTGTGTTCAATTCGATGTTATCACTCTCACTCTCCCATACTGATCACTGGAAGTTCAACATGGCACCTCATGGCAAAGAACTCTCTGAGGATCTGAAAAAAAGAATTTTTGCTCTACATAAAGATGGCCTAGACTATAAGAAGATTTCCAAGACCCTGAAACTGAGCTGCAGCATGGTGGCCAAGACCATACAGCGATTTAACAGGACAGGTTCCACTCAGAACAGGTCTCGTCGTGGAAGTTGATTGCACATGCTCAGCATCATATCCAGAGGTCGTCTTTGGGAAATAGACGTATGAGTGCTGCCAGCATTGCTGCTGAGGTTGAAGGGGTGGGGGGTCAGTCTGTCAGCTTCTCAGACCATACGCCACACACTACGTTAAATTGGTATGCCTGGCTGTAGTCCCAGAAGGAAGCCTCTTCTAAAGATGATGCACAAGAAAGCCCACAAACAGTTTGCTGAAGAAAAGCAGACTAAGGACATGGATTACTGGAACCATGTCCTGTGGTTTGATGATACCAAGATAAATTTATTTGGTTCAGATCGTGTCAAGCGTGTGTGGCAGCAACCAGGTGAGGAGTACAAAGACAAGTGTGTCTTACCTACAGTCAAGCATGGTGGTGGGAGTGTCATGGTCTGGGGCTGCATGAGTGCTGCCTGCACTGGGGAGCTACAGTTCATTGAGGGAACCATGAATGCCAACATGTACTGTGACATACTGAAGCAGAGCATGATCCCCTCCCTTCAGAGACTGGGCCGCAGGGCAATATTCCAACATGATAACAATCCCAAACACACCTCCAAGACAACCACTGCCTTGCTAAAAAAGCTGAGGGTAAAGGTGATGGACTAGCCAAGCATGTCTCCAGACCTAAACCCTATTGAGCATCTGTGGGGCATCCTCAAACAGAAGGTGGAGGAGTGCAAGGTCTCTAACATCCACCAGCTCCGTGATGTCGTCATGGAGGAGTGAAAGAGGACTCCAGTGGCAACCTGTGAAGCTCTGGTGAACTCCATGCCCAAGAGGGTTAAGGCAGCGCTGGAAAATAATGGTGGCCACACACAATATTGACTCTTTGGGCCCAATTTGGACATTTTGTCTTAGGGCTGTACTCACTTTTGTTGCCAGCGGTTTAGACATTAATGTTTGTGTTTTGAGTTATTTTGAGGGGACAGCAAATTTACACTGTTATACAAGCCGTACACTCACTACTTTACATTATAGTAAAGTGTCATTTCTTCAGTGTTGTCACATAAAAAGATATCATAAAATATTTACAAAAATGTGAGGGGTGTGCTCACTTTTGTGAGATACTAGGGTTGATTACTAAAACTGGAGAGTGCAAAATCTTGTGCAGTTCTGCACAGAAATCAATCCGCTTGCAGGTTTTATTGCCAAAGCTTAATTGAACAAGCTTAAGTTAGAAGCTGATTGGCTGCCATACACAGCTGCACCACCTTTTGCACTCTCCAGTTTTAGTAAATCTACCCCTATGTGTATGTGTACTCTTCTCTGTTCAACAGAAGCAAATCTGTCGGAATACAGAGACGCAGTGGGAGAGTTCCCTACATTAACATTGCTTGTGTTGATGTGGGGATCTGTCAGTTTTTTCATTCTGCTTGTAAGGAAAGAGAACTGTGTGTGTATACCCAACTTTAGTCGGTATCTGTGGATGGAAAATGGTATAAAGCACCATCAAAGTAATTTAGTTTGTTCCACAGATGTAGCTAAGCATATGTCAACTTGGTCTCCTTAGTGCCAGCTACATCCATCCTCCAATAGGGTATACTTGATCTATTAGGGATGCTATAGTTTTTCCACTATTCCAATACTGTAATATTGTATATCTTAGAGCAATCTTTGAAACCATTGACATCCAGTGCTTTACACAAATTAGTTAGTGCCAATTGTCTACACATGAAACTTTTTACCAATGCACTAAATTAGTGGTCACAATCAAATAGTGCCCATTAATGGTCAGTTTCAAATACTCTTTAGAGGAACAAAAAGCCTTAAAATGAAAAATTCTGCTGATGCTAGTCTCAGGAAAGGTCAGATCTTCTAAATTACTAAGTCTCCTTAGCAGTAAGTCCCCTATCTGTGCCAAAAAAGTGTCTGAGATAACCACAGACACTTTTCTCCTAATTGTTGTATGGGGTCTAAGATGGCTGTGGGGACAATACACTGTACTGTATATCAAATTAGGATTGAAGTGGAGTTTTTGCAGTCTGTACCTGGAGTTAGGGCAGTGCTTTAGAAAGGAAGATTATTAAGAGCATAGGAACATTTCAAATCTTTCTAAGAACCAGAGGCTGCTACGTTCCTGACAGTATCACACTGTTAGTAATACCATTATGGACCAAAATAAACTAGTGGACTTCTCATAGCATTAATGTATATCTAAAGCCCAGACTGTTTTGTTAGGTTTCTCAATTATCTTCTCTTTCCAAATCTGAAAACAAGTTCTCCCTTTAGACGTGCATAATGCAGATGTATCACAGCTTAAAGCGTTATTAAAGCCTTGTTTTAAAGAAAAAAATAAAAATCACAAACATGTTATACTTAACTGCTCTGTGCAGTGGTTTTGCACAGAGCAACCCGGATCCACCTCTTCTCGGGTTCCACGCTGGTGCTCCTGACTCCTCCCTCTTGCCGGGTGCCCCCACAGCAAGTTGCTTGCTGTAGGGGCACCCAAGCAGATATGCTCCTGAGCCATGGCTCTGTGTGTCCATTCACTCGGTCCTGCTCCCGCTCCATCTCCTGATTGGCTCACTGGCTGTGATTGACAGCCGGGAGCCAGTTGCTCAAACTGCTGCCAAAAGTCAATCAGGAGTGTGAGTCACCAGAGAGGCAAGGCTCTCTTGGACATCATTGGATCGAGAGAGGGCTCAGTTAAGTATAAGCGGGAGTGGGAGGGGCTACTGAACACAGAAGGTTTTTTGCTTCATGCATAGAATACATGAAGGTTAAAAGCCTTGTGCCTTTACAACCACTTTAAAGTAAAGAGATCTGAATCAATGCGCTTATTGCACAAATGTCACAATGTAACAGAATTACTAAATTGGCAGGAAAAAGAAATTGTTTCATAGAACAAGGTGGATGAATGAGTTTAAATGCCTTTTGTTTTTTAATGAAATAATTATGGCAATGTGTGATAATAACATCTACAATGTCGAACAGCTATATAACAAGTAACAAGTATATACCTCAGAAAATTGATAGCGTGATTATAAGAATGATTTTCAATTCGCTTTTGTTCAGCAAAATTTTGAAAACAAGTTATTTGGATGGCAAATTCTATTTTAAGTGATTTCATTTATGTGGAGTGGATCATATTGAGATATTTAGTAAGGATTTGTGTGTATTGTGATTTTTTTCTGTATCTGTTACTGGTAAACATACACTAAGTAGGTTTAACCACTTCAGCCCCAGAAGATTTGGCTGCTGAATGACCGGGCCATTTTTTGCAATTCGGCACTGCGTCGCTTTAACTGACAATTGCGCGGTTGTGCGACGTTGTACCCAAACAAAATTGATGTCTTTTTTTCCCCACAAATAGAGCTTTCTTATGGTGGTATTTGATCACCTCTGCAGTTTTTTTTTTTTGCGCTATAAACAAAAAAAGAGCGACAATTTTGAAAAAAAAAGGAATATTTTTTAATTTTTGCTATAAGAAATATCCCCCAAAAATATATAAAAAAATAATTTTTTTCCACAGTTTAGGCTGATATGTATTCTTCTACATATTTTTGGTAAAGAAAAAAAATCGCAATAAGCATATTGATTGGTTTGCGCAAAAGTTATAGCCTCTACAAAATAGGAGATAGTTTTATGGCATTTTTATTATAATTTTTTTTTATTAGTAATGGCGGCGATCTGCGATTTTTATCATGACTGCAAAAGTATGGCAGACACATCGGACACTTTTGACACTATTTTGGGACCATTGTCATTTATACAGCGATCAGTGTTATAAAAACGCACTTTTTCTGTATAAATGACACTGGCAGGGAAGGGGTTAACCACTAGGTGGCGATGAAGGGGTTAAGTGTGTCCTAGGGAGTGATTCTAACTGTGGGGGGAGGGGCTACCTAGGACATGACAGCAATCACTGCTCCCGATCACAGGGAGCTGTGATCTCTGTCATAACACAAGGCAGAATGGGGAAATGCCTTGTTTACATATGCATCTCCCCGTTCTTTCTCTCCACACTGCTATCGTGGGCCCGGAGCCAGCGGGCACGCTCCCGCAGCGGGTGCAGGCACCCGAAAGGCGGCGAGTTTAAAGGGACGTACCTGTATGCCCATTTGCCTGCTTGTGCCATTCTGCTGACGTACATCTGTGTGCGCCGGTCGACAAGCGGTTAAAGTGAGAGATTCAATGTTATGTTTAAAAAACTCAACTCCATCTTTAATTCCCCCTCCCCCAGTCTTCCCCCCCTTCTTAGCAATACCCAGCACCTAATTAATATTAAAAATGTCAGGCTGAAATCAGAGGAGGTGGGTTGAATGGTGCTTGTTGTCATTCTTTCTGGAAGATGAATGGTGGATACCTGTAGAGGAGAATATGGAACACAGCACTAGAATATGAAGAAAGTAAGTAGTATGTTTTTAAACTTTTTTTTGTTTTTTACATAATGGTGATGATGGGGGTAAAGAACCTGGGGTTGTTAAGCACAGAAGACAGAGTTGGGATTTAAAGCTTTGTTATTTAACAAAGGTATATTGCTAACATTTAAAAAATTAAAAAAGGCTATTATTGAAAAAAGTCCTGACTGTAAGTTTCTAAGAGGAAGGGATTGAAGTAAATTAGTATTTACTGTAAGTAGGTTGGTGGAATGAAAACCAGGTACATGTCTTATCAAAGATCCTCTAAAGATATTGCTAATTTTAATCAAAACAAGTTAAATCTCATTACTGTGTGTAAACATCTTTATTAGGTTGGATATACATGAATTGACCGGTTTAGCAGGGACCGTACAAATTTCGATCTATTTATAAGTTAGCTGGTTGTATACAAGTCAAACTATCAATCGACTTGTGTACAATAAGCCTGTCCATTTTTTACTGAACAATCAGTGCCACCGGCTCTAGCTGGCTTTAGCTGTTGGTGCTGATCAGTGTATTCTGATTGTGGGGAAGTCTCTCCACCGGCAGAATACAATAGCTCAGCGGGAAGGATTCCCCCATTCACGTTAAATGTGTGGATTGGGCAATCGGCTAATATTTTTTTGTTCAACCAGAATGAATCATGTATGTCCTGCCTTAGTAATCAAATTTGATTACACCATGTAATTACCAAAACAATTCTACGCTGATTATTCTACTTTTGTTCTATACCCCGCCACTCTGGGGTTTTCATTCCACAGTCAAGTTACCTAGATATATTACCACTTCCCTACTGGGCACTTTTACCCCCTTCCTGACCAAGCCAGTTTTCAGCTTTCAGAACTGTCACATGACAATTGTCATGCAACACTGTACTTAAACAACATTTTTATAATTTTTTTCACACAAATAGAGCTTTCTTTTGGTGGTATTTAATCACCACTAGGTTTTTTATTTTGAAAAAAAAAAAAAAGTTTGTTATAAAATTTTGCAAACAGCTAATTTTTCTCCTGCACTGATATGCGCTGATGGGGCTGCACTGATAGCCACTGATAGGCGGCACTGATGGGCATTGATGGGCACTGATAGGCTGCACTGATGAAGCAGCACTGGTTGGCACTAATGAGGCTGCACTGATAGGCGGCACTGATAGGTGGCACTGATGGGCACTGGTAGGCAGCACTGGTGGACACTTATTGGCAGCAATGATGGGCACAGATTGGCAGCACTGGTGGGCACTGTTGGGACTGCACTGATAATCAGGGCACTGATAATCAGTGCCCTGATTATTAGTGTACATGTCCCTTTTAGAGAAGTGTATCGGCTCCCTTCTCCTCTCCTCATGCTGTCAGCATGAGAAAAAGAGTGTCAATAACTGTTTTTTTATTTACATCCATGATCAGCTGTGATTGGACACCGCTGATCACATGGTAAAGAGCCGCTGATTGGCTCTTTACCTCAATCTGTGATCAGCAGTGTCCTCCGGACACTGTGATCACAGAGCTTGCCGCCTGCGCCCCGCAGTGGGCACGCAAAGGACGCACGGCAAACTCGATCATGGGAGGCTGTTATATATGCCTCCCTGGACTAGCCATCCACGTTGTAGCCGTTATTTGGCTATAGCGTGGTTGTCAAGTGGTTAAATGGTGGAATGAACTATCCCTATAGGGCCATGAGATACTTGCTTTCCCATCAGCCCTAAAATGTTTTTCTGGGCAAAAGAACAAAAAACATATTCAGTATATCTCCCTGCTAAAACAAACTAAAGACCATATTTTATAAAGATTTTTACCCACCTCTAAATGAACTGCACATTTAGGGTTCTGAGGATGCAATAGGCACAAATCGCCACAAAACTTAAACATAAGACATTTATTTAGATAAAAAAAAAATACACTTATTATTAAAGTCCATGGAGATTTGAAAATCACAGTCGCACGGCTAAAATAAAGATTCTTACCCTTGTATTAAAGCTTTGTGAATTCAAAGTTGAACTCAAAGAACATGTACTGACTGGAAGCACTTGGTACAGGACTTTTAGAAACAAAAAAAGCTCATGTGAAAGATGCCCACAAGCATAAAACAAGTTTACTGTATTTGTTTATCTTACAGATAAAAACTGATTGGACAGGCTGGATTTTTATGGATAATCAATATTTTGTCTCCTTCTTAAGCTGGCCACACACTTTAAAAATTTCAGTGGGATTCTGAAATCTGCTTTCTAAGGGGCACTGACGGTCCTATCAGACCCTCGATTGAACAAAGGAGCAGGGTGGAAAATTGTTAGTTGGACAACTTCAATATTTGGGATTTCCCCATAAAACAAAAGCTCAGCAGGAAGGATTATTCCATCCATGCATGGATGGAGGAAATCTGCAGGCTGAAGAAAAAACCTAGCAGTTTTTGATAAGCCAGTTCTAAGGATATGTAATCCTACTCCACCATCCTAAGCATAAATTCACACAAGCTGCCAATCCAAACATGCATGGTATTGGAAATATCTTTACTTTGAAAGTTTTTAGGTGGAGCTGATCATTTGTCCCTCCAAATCTGACCACCAGAAGATACTGTAACTGTAGCTAGCTTATGTCATGTATTTACCCGACCTTTGGTGCATATTCTCCAATGATATTGCTAAAGCAGGAGTCTAGCACAGGCATTTTAGGTGCACGGGCGCTTTAAGACAATTTCAAACCCAGTCACTGAAGTAATTTACTGCCATAGAGGTCCTTGTTTGGACACTTTCTATTTTAGGAAGACAACCCTTTGTTCTTGTCTCCAAATGTTAATTTCTACATCCTGTCAAAGGAGACTATGTTGTACAAGTTGACATGCTAATGTACATTGAACCGACATATCCTGTTGTCACCATCAGATCAGCAAAACTGAATTGCAACAAAGAATCAAAAAAATGTAAAACAGTATTTTGTTTAAAAAAAAAAAAGGAAATAGTTTGATACACAGTGCTTTAACAACTTAATATTAATCAGTTAAATTGTCAATAACATGACCATTGGTCCTAATTATAGAACTAATCTTCCACATAATGACTAAATGCAATTATTTTCAGATGTAGTCTTCTATGAGACTGTAAGGAAAATATATTCAATTCACTTCCTACCGTTTCTGCTACATGGAAATCAAAACGCTAGGCAGATTACTTTCACACTTATGGTATAATTAATGCACCACAAAGAATGTGAATTAATCATCCTTGCTCATGACATGCATTGGAACATATGTTAATTAATGTCATTCTATGCGGTCTGCCTGAGATAGCTGCCTGCTAAATATGTTTGTTTATAATAATATTTTAAGGTCATGTCTCCCTATAGGTAATATACAACCTTTATTGTGAAGGTGAAAATAATATACTGTATAAGGCTTATCTCAGGCATATGATCACATATAAATACAAATGAGAAATAATAATTAAACAAGGAAAAAAAAAATAATGGCTATGTCTGATAGAGTGCTTTATCTTCAGTTAAAATTATTCATGAAATATGAATACATTAATTTGAACCCAAGTTAATGCGTTCATGGAATCCTTTAAAATAGGTGTCCTAAAAATATTTTTTTGGCAGTTGACAGAAATAAAATCTCAAAGCTCGAAGGTAGCCAGTGTAGCAAAAAAAAAAAAAAAAAGCAATTCAACTCTATCCAGCTTCACTGTGCAATGAATTCTGGGAAAGGCTCTCTCATTGCCAAGTGTCTTGGCCTCAGTTCTACCCAGTACCACACAGTGTCATGGGAAATGATGAAGGTGTATAAATAAAGGACACATACAGTATCTCACAAAAGTGAGTACACCCCTCACATTTTTGTAAATATTTTATTATATCTTTTCATGTGACAACACTGAAGAAATGACACTTTGCTACAATGTAAAGTAGTGAGTGTACAGCTTGTATAACAGTGTAAATTTGCTGTCCCCTTAAAATAACTCAACACACAGCCATTGATTTATAAACCGCTGGCAACAAAAGAAAGTACACCCCTAAGTGAAAATGTCCAAATTGGGCCAAAAGTGTCAATATTTTGTGTGGCCACCATTATTTTCCAGCACTGGCTTAACCCCCTTGGGCATGGAGTTCACCGGAGCTTCACAGGTTGCCACTGGAGTCCTCTTCCACTCCTCCATGATGACATCACGGAGCTGGTGGATGTTAGAGACCTTGTGCTCCTCCACCTTAAGGATGCCCCACAGATGCTCAATAGGGTTTAGGTCTGGAGACATGTTTAGCCAGTCCATCACCTTTAGCCTCAACTTCTTTAGCAAGACAGTGGTGGTCTTGGAGGTGTTTGGGATTGTTATTTTGTTGCAATATTGCTCTGCGACCCAGTCACCGAAGGGAGGGGATCATGTTCTGCTTCAGTATGTCACAGTACATGTTGGCATTCATGGTTCCCTCAATGAACTGTAGCTCCCCAGTGCTGGCAGCACTCATGCAGCCCCAGACCATGACACTCCCACCAACGTGCTTGACTGTAGGCAAGACACGCTTGTCTTTGTACATCTCACCTGGCTGCCACCACACACACTTGACACCATCTGAACCAAATAACTTTATCTTGGTCTCATCAGACCACAGGACATGGTTCCATTAATCCATGTCCTTAGTCTGCTTGTCTTCAGCAAACTGTTTGCAGACTTTTTTTGCATCATCTTTAGAAGAGTCTTCCTTCTGAGATGACAGCCATGTAGACCAATTTGATGCAGTGTGTGGCATATGGTCTGAGCACTGACAGGCTGACCCCCCACCCCTTCAACCTCTGTAGTAATGATGGCAGCGCTCATATGTCTATTTCCCAAAGACAACCTCTGGATATGACGCTGAGCACGTGCACTCAACTTCTTTGTTCAACCATGGTGAGGCCTGTTCTGAGTGGAACCTGTCCTGTTAAACTGCTGTGTGGTCTTGGCCACTGTGCTGCAGCTCAGTTTCAGGGTCTTGGCAATCTTCTTATAGCCTAGGCCACCTTTATGTAATGCAACAATTCTTTTTTTCAGATCCTCAGAGAATTCTTTTCCATGAGGTGCCATGTTGAACTTCCAGTGACCAGTATGAGAGAGTAAGAACGATAGCACCAAATTTAACATACCTGCTCCCCATTCACACCTGAGACCTTGTAACACTAAAAAGTCACATAAAACCCGGGAGGCAAAATGGCTAATTGGGCCCAATTTGGACATATTCACTTAGGGGTGTACTCACTTTTGTTGCCAGCGGTTAAGACATTAACCACTTCAGCCCCAGAAGATTTTACCCCCTTCCTGACCAAGCCCTTTTTTGCGATACGGCACTGCGTCGCTTTAACTGACAATTGCGCGGTTGTGCGACATTGTACCCAAACAAAATTGAAGTCCTTTTTTCCCACAAATAGAGTTTTCTTTTGGTGGTATTGGATCACCTATGCAGTTTTTATTTTGCGATATAAACAAAAAAAGAGCAACAATTTTGAAAAAAAAGCAATATTTTTAACTATTTGCTATAATGAACATCCCCCAAAAATATATAAAAAAAAACAAATTTCTTCCTCAGTTTAGGCCAATATGTATTCTTCTACATTTTTTTTGGTAAAAAAAAATTACAATAAGCGTATATTGATTTGATTGCACAAAAGTTATCGCGTCTACAAAATAGGGGATAGATTTATGGCATTTTTATTATTATTTTTTTTATTAGTAATGGCGCAGATCTGCGATTTTTGTCGTGACTGTGACATTGTGGCAGACAGATCGGACACTTTTGACACTATTTTGGGACCATTGACAATTATACAGTGATCAGTGCTATAAAAATGCACTGATTACTGTGTAAATGTCACTGACAGGGAAGGGGTTAAACACTAGGGGGCGATCAATGGGTTAAGTGTGTTCCCTCAGTGTGTTCTAATTGTAGGGGGGATGGGCTCAGTAGAACATGACAGAGATCACTGCTCCCAATCACCGGGAGCAGTAGATCTCTGTCATGTTGCTAGGCAGAACAGGGAAATGCCTTGTTTACATAGACTTCTCCCCATTCTGCCTCTCCGTGCCACGATCACAGGCCACCGGTGGACATCGAGTCTGCAGGACCCGTGGGAGTGTGGCGTGCGTGCGTGCATCTGCTAGCCGCCGATGACGGAGTGACGTACGGGTACGTGGCTTTTGTGCACCCATGCCATTCTGCCGACGTATAATGGCATGAGCTGGTCGGCAAGCGGTTAATGTCTGTGTGTTATTTTGAGGGGACAGCAAATTTACACTGTTATACAAGCTGTACACTCACTACTGTACATTGTAGCAAAGTGTCATTTCTTCAGTGTTGTCACATGTAAAGATAGAATAAAATATCTACAAAAAATGTGAGGGGTGTACTCACTTTTGTAAGATACTGTAATTGACTGTAATACTTGTTAAGATTAATGTGCATTAACATTTTGATATGCCCCACTAAAGCATCTTTAAATGCAAGAACAGAAATGTAATACATCATAGCTTACCAGTCCTTAGATGTGGTGGCTGCATTAGTTTTCTTTTTCAGGTCTTTTTCCTCATTTGTATGTGATGGCACTTCCTGTCAGGATGACAGCGCTAGCTCACTGTAATGCATTTATGGTGGGGCAGAAATGTCATCCTAGATCAGAAAAAGAAAAGCACGCAAATGGTAAACAAGTAAATTAGATGCTGAATATGTAAAAAGAAACAGTCCATATAACCTTATCAGGGGCCCCTCAGAGCCCAAAGGAATCTCTGTAAATATGAAAGAATCCCAGAGAGCAAAGTAGCAACTTACATATTAGACGATAATATAGCACTTGTCATAATACTGCCTATCTACAAAAAAACTCTGTGGTTGTGAATCCAGTCCCAAGATCTCTAGTAACTTCGCTGGCCGGGTCATGTGGGGACACTGACAACCAGGAAACGAAGATGGTCTGTGGAACGCAGTGGCATTGCTACAGATATCGGGACTGGATTCACATGTTCCCCACAGAGTTTTTTTGCTGAGGAGCAGTGTTATGACAAGTGCTACACAATGGTCTAATATGTGAGTTGACACTTTTTTTATTTCACTAAGGTTTATATATCTTTTACTACACTGGCGCCCTCTGGTGTTCTGTCATCCTAGAAAGTACTGCAGAACACTTGCCCCTCTCCTCGGCATAACATATGGAAGGTGGTATGTAGTCTAGAGAGATTGCCAGGAACAATGCTAACTGATAAGAGTGTAGCACAGGAAGAGCACAGGAGGTTATCAGCTCAAAAAGGTGGCTGGCAGGATCAACCGACTTGTTTTTTTGCACTTATCAAAATTTTGTCTAATACAAAACACATAGCTCCTGAGACCCAGTCTGCATGGACAGTATGGCAACTTAATAGACTTTTCCCAGGAAGCTATGGAGGGGGGTAAAGGGAATTCCACTTAATATTGATTTCTCCTTTAGGATAGTATAACAAGTAAGAGATTAAAAGAAGTACCATGAGAGAGTATAACAGCCACTCTAGCAGATAGATGGGGTGTACGGGGAGGGGCAACCTCCCAAAAGGTCCATGGCTGCCACACCTTATCAAACTTCTTAGGGCAATTCCTATTAATATATGTCAATTTATACATAGGAAGAGCAGCATTAATAGACTTTTCCCAGGAAGCTACGGAGGGGGGTAACAGGAATTCCACTTAATAATGATTTCTCCTTTAGCATAGTATAACATGTAAGAGATTAATAGTTTAGTACATCTAGGCCTTTGGTCATCATCTTGGATACCTAGTAGTAGCAATTCAGGAGTAGCCGGAAGGGCCAGCTGGAGACGAACATTCATGAGTTCAACCACCTCTCGTAGAAACGAACTACCCCCGGACAGCTCCAGAACATATGAAGATATGTGTCTACATCTCTGACACAGCGGGTGCATTTCGGAGATCTCCGGGGATGTATTCTATGTAGTCTCTGAGGAGTGTAGTACACCGTGTGCAAAAATTGAATTTGAATGAATTTAGAAGAAATTAGTAGTTTAGTACTGTCCTTATGACATGCCTCCCAATCTTCTCTGTCAAGGTCAGGTAAGTCAGCCATCCACTGATCCCACAAGCGCTCCATCTTAGGAGAGTTAACACTAAGCAAATCAAAGTAAAGAGCAGATAAGGGTTTAGACCAGGGGTCTCAAACTGGCCTCTGCCTGAAAGAGTCATGCTTGTAACTGTCAGCCTTGCAATGCCTCATGGGACTTGTAGTTTTGCAACAGCTGGAGGGCTGCCAGTTTGAGACCCCTGGTTTAAACAATGAGTCTTGGGCCAGAAGTTCCTCAATAGGGTCCATAGCAAGGCTCGGTGAAACAGAAAACAGAGCTTGTATCGCATGACTCAACTGAAAGTAATGAAAGATCATCCAACCAGGCAATATAAATTTGGCCCTAAGCTCTGAAAAAGAAAGAAGTGTACCTGCTACGAATATGTCATGCAGAGTCTTAACCCCATATCTAACCCAGAGTGTCAGGAATGGAGTGAAGATGTGGAAGATTTGTGTTGCCTCACAATGGGTTAAAGGGAGACCATCTATTGGGTTTGTGAAATCTGCTCCTAGCTACTGCCCAGACGGAACCACCCTGTTTTAGTAACATAATCCTATCCATGGTGTTAGAAAGGCTTTATAGGTGTTCATTCTTTGACTTACATTGCTAAAGGTGTGACTTCTTGTCAAAACCCAGAGGTAGAGATGTTGAAAGGGAAAAAATGGTGTCATGGGCTCCCACCAACTGGTTTGCAACAGGTGTGAAAAACTGGAACAACCATCATTAAACAGGGGTGAGACTAAATTTGACTAGCTATTAATTCACATATTACATAAGATTTGTTCCTGGCTTGGTACAGCAATACAGGGACTTGGCTTTATTACTCCTCCTGGGCTAATTCAGACTGCCTGTATACTGTTTATACTGTAATTCAGGTTTTCCCTGCAGTTAAAAGGATGTTGACAGCACTCTTTGACATTCAAATTTTCAATGGATAGAAAAGCTAAAAATTACTGTAAGATTTATCGAAGAAGCCAAGTCTGAATTGTTACATTTTCTAGACGCAGATATAACTGATGTAGTAATCAAGAACTAACCATCTCTGTTCTTGAAGCAAGATAATAATTTTAAACTTTAGTGACAGCCTGTAAAATAGTTTTACCATGATGTATCAAATGTTTATAATCTTTTGGGCATGGTTGGAAGTTATTACTGCTTTTAATAAATTATGTAGACAGAGTTAAAATAAAAATCATCCTTAATATTTTCAGGAATGGATTAATTTGCCAGTGAGAAACATTTATTGTTAAATAAACATGGCAATGCTAAATTTCAAAAAGTCAACCAGTTTGAAGTCTGTATGTGCTGTGTTGCATTAAATCATTTTAAAAAATCACATTACCTCATACTGGTCATAGACATTATTAAATAAATGTACTTAGTATTTTTCTTTAATGACTACCTTACTGTACTTACCTTACTAAAAGGGAAAGCTTCATATATACAGTATTTTTATTTATGGCGTGCATGCTTTTCTAAATAATGTAGCTCCCTGTAGTTTAGGCAGGGTGCTCTTCACAAATTTACTTTTCAGGAGTAGTAATCCTGGGTAATTGATAGAGATCTATTGATTTCTCCCTAAGTTTGGGTTTGTTGCACTTTTCTCTTCTACTGCTAGGTGGCCAGGTACTTGGTGGTACTAGATATGGGAAGGGCAACCCAAGGTCAAGTTATGTGTATGTGGGGTGTCTCAGCCAATGGGCAGGGGTTTTCTTGAATCCCTTGGCCTGCTGGGAGAACCTATATATTCGGGTGGAGTCAGAATATCGGTGTTCTGTTCCACCTGGACAGCTGTCTGTGTGGACGTGTGTCATGTGCCCCGGGCTGCTAGGCCGGAGATTGGGCCTATCCCGGGGGCATCTGGCTGCTAGGCTGTGTGAGGGCCTATCCAGAAGTAAGAGAACAGCGCAGGGTTGGGATTGCATCTTACAGTCCAACCAGAAGTGACGGCTCAGCCGACAGGAAATTCTGTCAGTGGTCAGAGGTAGAAAGGAAGCTGTTGCAATAGTGATAGGTTTACTAAAGCGCTGAAGTGGAAAAACTAAATCAATTTATGTGTGAAGGGAGGAGGAGCCTGTGACGTTCTCAGCAGTATCAGCAGTGTCTGTGTGTGTACACTGGTGGTGAAGGAGGAGTTTTCAGCTCGTAGCTGAATGCAGCTGATTATTTATTTCTATGCGATCATTTCAAACGGGGACATGTGAGATCACTCTTATCTTATCATATCACACTGGCTTAATTCCTGCACAATGGTTTTGTTTCCCATTTTTGTTCATATCGTGGATTGCCGTTGAGGGCTGAGAATTTTACCATTCAGTACCGGCAGGGGAACGTTATCATTGAACTCGCTGCCATTCATCCAAGCTTGCTTTTTAAGGTCCCGGTTTCTCATTAAGAGGATCCCTGCTTGTTTCATAATAGTAGATTATTGATTTATTCATTTATATATATATATATATATATATATATATATATATATATATATATATATATATATATAAAAATATATTATATATATTTATATATATATATATATATATATATATATATATATATATATATATATATATATATATATATATATATATATATATATATATATTCACAGGAGGTTTGTTTATCTATTATACACATTCACCCGTATTTAATCTTGCAGTGTATTTTATGCTATTTATGAATTTTAAGCACCTAGTGTGATATTAATTGGTTAATAATAGCGCAATTATCTATTTTTATTTGTTGCCACAAAGGGACCAACCACCTTATTGCCAGAGACCACAGTGAGGGACTGAAGCATATACCGGAGCAGAATTCTCACCGAACGGGCACGGTGGAGAATCTGGAAACTTCAGGCGGTGATCAAGTCAGGGACCCAACCAGCGGAGGTGACGCTTGCAGAGCAGCCTTATGTGTCAAGCTAGGGACTGAGCCGGTCAGCGGGGTGAAGCTTGAGAAGTATCTGGAGTGCCAAGCTAGGGACCCAGCAGAGAAGTGTGAGTAACGCTTGAGGGAGATATCACCGCAATGATTGGAGAAGCTCAAGGGATTCAGAGTCAGTGAATCAGAGGGTCTAGTGCAGGGGCGGATCCAGGGGGGGCAACGGGGCAATTGCCCCCTCTGAGAATGTGCGTGACAGACAGTGCAGGCGGCTCCACAGGTGACAGTGCGGGCGGCTAGGTCGGTGAGTGGGTGGGTGAGAGAGAGGGGTAGCTGGGCGGCTCCGTGTGCGACTGTGAGTGGGCTGCTGGCCAATCAGGAAGCCGGTAGGCAGGGGAGCAGAGAGATGACATCATCTCTCACCACCCTGTGCCGGCCCTGCATCCCTGCAGTTCCGCCCTCACTGTGAAGGCAGCTGTGGGCAGCAGAGAGATTATATCATCTCTCTGCTGCCTGACTCTGGGACATAGCAAGAGACCACTTTAGCAGGAAAGTGACACGGCAGGTGACAATCCGCATCTGGTGACAGGTGACATGGCAAGTGACAATCTGCAACGTGTGGCAAGTGACAATCCGCAACGTGTGGCAGGTGACATGGCAAGTGACAATCCGCAATGTGTGGCAGGTGACGTGGCAAGTGACAATCCGCAACATGTGGCAGGTGATGTGGCAAGTGACAATCCACAACGTGTAGCAGGTGATGTGGCAAGTGACAATCCACAATGTATGGCAGGTGATGTGGCAAGTGACAATCCACAATGTGTGGCAGGTGACGTGGCAAGTGACAATTCACAACGTGTAGCAGATGATGTGGCAAGTGACAATCCACAATGTGTAGCCGTTGATGTGGCAAGTGACAATCCACAAAAAAACACAGCTATAACCCAGCGCTAATGGTAGACTACCTGGAGAGCTCCAAACAGGACATGTGGTATGTGACTTGTATATTTACCATGCCATGTATTAGGACATTTTGTATACATATAGCATAACTTATACAAAAGAGTGGAGGGAGGAAAAAAAGGACCACCCGTGCAGCTGGACCAACCGTAGCTGGTAGATACAGATCATAACAAAGGAAAACAAATAAAGCCCAGTGCTCAGGATATTTTAAAAAGTGACAATCCACAATGTGTGGCAGGTGACGTGGCAAGTGACAATCCACAACGTGTGGCAGGTGACGTGGCAAGTGACAATCCACAACATGTGGCAGGTGACGTGGCAAGTGACAATCCGCATCTGGTGACAGGTGATGTGGCAAGTGACAATCCGCATTTGGTGGCAGGTGACGTGGCAAGTGACAATTCGCAGCATGTGGCAGGTGATGTGGCAAGTGACAAACCTCATCTGGTAACAGGTGACATGGCAAGTGACAATTTACAACGTGTGGCAGGTGACGTGGCAAGTGACAATCCGCAACGTGTAGCAGGTGACATGGCAAGTGACAATCCACAACATGTAGCAGGTGACGTGGCAAGTGACAATCCGCATTTGGTGGCAGGTGATGTGGAAAGTGACACACTCAGGGCTCCCACTGATTCTGCATTATGGTGAGTTGAACTATTTCATTTTATATTACAATGTAAGAATAGAAATAATGCGCTCAAATCATAATTGAAGCACCAACACCAGCCGTTTCCCCGATAAATTGCCCGCAAAAAAGGGTATTTTCTGGCAGTGCCCCTCCCGAGACTAGACTCTGGATCCGCCCCTGGTCTAGTGAGAGACCAGGAGCTCAGTGTTGAAGAACTACAAGAGGCAGTTGTAGTGAAGCTGAAGGAACTGTTATGTTTGAGTTGGGAACTGCTAAAGACTGTTGCCATAGGATACAGCATTCCTGCATGTGCAAATGTGGCACCTTGCTGGGGCCTTTCCCTGCACGGCTGTCCTCCTATTGAAGTCTCGGAGTCTGCCAATTAAATTTACAGCTACTTAAGGGTGTCCAGGTCCTAACCCTCTTTCCCCCAAAAATAAAAAAATGACTATTAAGAGAAATAAAACCTCTTTTACATCCAAGAAGTGTCTGGCGCCCAATAACTTTGTTCACCTTGCACCCACTATGCCTCACAACCCAACCACATACAGAAGGATGTCAGCTATGTTTGGCTTGGGAAATTCTCATTAGGCTGGACAAGGCAGAGACCTTGCTACAGTAAAAAAAGCTGCAGATGTGTATTACCTTTCACAGAGTTTACGGTGATACCCTGACAATACCTTCAACTGCTGTTCTCTCAAAAAGCACAAGCTGAGATGCTGACAAAATCAAGTAATTCCCCAAACTAGTACAATTCTTGGCTGTGTTCACAAATGTCTGACACAGATTGGCCCCTACCTTACTTAGTCACTTCTCATTCTGGATGGGCACAAACGTAAAATGCTGTGGCCTGATTACTGAGAGAGAGAAGACTGAGGACATGTTTCCTCCTGCCTGCAGCAGACTTAAGGCATTATCTCAGCCTAGGCAAAAACACTGACTGGAGCTCAAGAAATTCTACTTTATGATAAATATGGGGCTTTTCTGGAAGAATATATTATTGCTGCATAGTGTAACATTTTTTTAAATGCTGTAGTCCAGGGGTAGGCAACCTTTTGAGCACAGTGTGCCGAAAAATGTTTTCAAAGAAATTGAGTGCGCCGATTTTATAACAAAAAAAATGTCAACTTCACACTCTCAATCACGAAATGGATTTTTTATAAAGTAAATGCTGTAAACTACTTTAGTAGTGAGAAATTAACATCCTGGACTCTCACACCTCAGATCAGCCCCAATTCATGAACCTTCACACCTCAGATCACCGCCCCCCCTGTAAATGTTTCACCACTGTACCCCCCTGCACATCTGCCCACCACTGTATCCCCCTGCACATCTGCCCACCACTGTACCCCCCTGCACATCTGCCCACCACTGTATCCCCTTGCTCTTCTGTACCACCACTGTAACCCCCAAGCTCATCTGCCCCATCAATGTACCCCCTTTTCTTATCTGCCCCACCACTGTACTTCCTGCACATCTGCTCCACCGCCATATCCCCATGCTCTTCTGTCTCACTACTGAATCATCCACTCATCTGTCTTAACACTGAACCCATCTGCTCATCTGCCCCACCACTGTAAACCACTTTCTCATCTGCCCCACCAATGTACCTCCTGCACATATATCTCACCTCTGTACCCCCATGCTCTTCTGCCCAACCTCTGTTCCCCCTGCTCTCTTGTCCCACCATTGTAACCCCCTGCTCATCTGTCCCACCAATACACCACCTTTCACATCTGCCCCACTGCTCTACCCCCCCCCCCGCTTTTCTGTCCCACCACTGAACCCCCTTCTCATCTGCCCCAAAACGAAACCTCCTTGCTCATCCGGGCCAACACTGAACCCCCCTGCTCATCTGGCCCAACACTGTACCCCCCTGCTCTTCTGTCCCACTGCTGAACCCTCTTCTCATCTCTTCCACCACTGTACCTCCCTGCAAATCTGCCCCACCACTGTACCCTCCTGCTCATCTGTGAAATGTGTGATATGCAGAGTGGTGAAAGGAAGCAGAGATGAGACACATCTACCTGTCCTGGCACACTCATCCTGCTGATCCACCTCTCGCATCCATCCCACGTGCTTGTGTGTGATGTATGTGATGTCACATACAAGCATCTGGAATGGATGAGTAATGATGAGCTCAGGTCAGGGGCATTTTCTGAAAGCAGTGGGCCTGTGTGCAGGATCATAAGTTGGCCCCCGCAGCTGAGAAAAAGTGTGGCGTTCTGCGCCTCAGCAAAAGATGGGTGTGATTTTCATTGCGCTAAATATTGGCTCTGTCTTAAAGGGAAACAGTGAGTGCAGTGGTTTAGTAGTACATGACGCAAAGGTTCAGGAATAATTTCAACAAAGTTCCCAGAAGCTCAACAGTAATTCCACAAACGTGATTGTGGTTTTCTCAATTACAGTGAAAACCCTTCTTTCTGAGATTGGTAGTCGCAACCAAGTGAGTCATCTTCCTCCAGGTGGTGTGCGGGAGGCTAGCAGGACTGTGATTGGCTTTAGCAGTGGCCAATGACAGTCCTCCTCCTCCTGGAAACAGGGACCGCCCCCCGTTACCAGAACTACACTCAATCTCTTCCCCATCAAAAAAGCTGAGGATCGCAGCTACAGCAAAGTTAGAGAACCAAACAATGTTTCCCATCTTTTACAATGTGTGGGGGCACAGTGCCTCCCCCTCAGTGCAGGTGCGGTGTGGGGAATTCTGAAATTGGAATGCATTAGTGTCTCAGTGACACTTCCCTGCACTGCTCTGCCGATGGGGAGGGAGTCGAGTGCTGGCAAAAGAGGCTTTGAGTGCCGCTTGCAGCATCAGTGCTGGGGGTTGCCTACCCCTGCTGTAGCCTGATTACTGAGAGAGAGAAGACTGGGGAAATGCTTCCTCCTGCCTGCAGTAGACATGTTATATGTTAGAAAAACAGACAAGCAGCGCCAATCTTAGTGTAGCAATACTGTAACATATTTAATCTAGTAGCAATGCACTCACTCGAAACAGGATAAAAGCAGGCACATCTTGGTGAATGTCAGATGGACATCAGGGATCCAAAACGATCATCCAGGCAGCCCTGTATTGTCTTGCTCGGCAGTGCCAGTGGTTTCCAGTGTCCCGGGCTAGAGCGTACAGGGCTCAGGAGGAAGCCGTCATTCAGGAAGTCCCTGGTCTCAGCAGGAGGAAGCTATTAGACCAGGGACTTCCTGAAAGATGGCTTCCTCCTGTGCCCTGTATGCTCTAGCCCGGGACACTGGAAACCACTGGGGTCACAGAGCAAGACAATACAGCGCTGCTTGGATGATCGTTTTGGATCCCTGATGTCCATCTGACATTCACCAAAATGTGCCTGCTTTTATCCTTTTTTGAGTGAGTGCATTGCAGTGGTGCTGCTTGTCTTTTATTCTTGTATTCTTCCCAGGGGTACTTCTACTCTTCAGCATCCTGCCCTCCCTGTGCCAGCTATACTCCATCTGGTAATCACCCAGGCTATGGACTTCCTTTAAAAACCCACTACCCCTATTATGAGTCATTCCTAACATCATTTAATTTATATATTGACTCTCTGCTGCTCATTGGTCAGAACTTTGGACTTTATGTTCAGGATCATGACATCATAATCATTCCATCATCACCACAGATGACACAGCTTTGCCCACTGTAAAACCTTAGCGCAACAATTATTGTGTTTTTTCCAATGTTATATGTTAGCATTTTATAAATACAAACTTTTATTGCTATTTCCTATGTAAACCCTAACAACGAACTTCTCTTATTTGGTCCCTTTTGGTTTGTAAAATATACCATTAAAAGCATTTTGTTTTACTTATTAAAAATTGATCCTGCCAGAAATTCATTGAGCTCCTGTGCATTCTGTCTTTACTGCACTGAAATCCAAAGGAATGTTATCAGCCCTGTAGTTCAAGTAAACTACAGAACACCTTTATGTCTCTGCATCTTCACAGAAGAGGGGAAGATGCTCTTTAGGTCATTGGACCGAGCTGATAACACTGCTTGGGATTTCAGTGCAGTTCACTGCAAAAGTGCTAGCATACTTTTTGACCTAGGGTGACAATGCTGCTCCTACATACTGTAGCTACCATATGGTAAAGAAGTGTTATCAGCTTTGGACAGGAAATGTATTACTATCTAGACATGTGCATTCATTTTTGTCCGAATGCATTTTTGTCCGAATTTCGGGTATTTTTGTTATCATTTTAACAAACGAAAACGAACGTGCAGAATTTGAAAACCGAAAGATCCGACATAAACAAATGCTTTGTTTTTCGTTTTCGTTGCGACAACAGTTCGATATAGATAGGAGATTCGACATGACACTGACAATAGCGATCTGTGTCCATCGAACCTGTGGTCGAATGTGCCTAACCTTAGCTCTATTAGTCCAAGATTATTCTACATAGAGAGAAAAGATTCGACATAGAGAGAAAAGATTTGACATTATAGAGACAATAGCAAAAAAGGGTCGAATGTGCCTAACCTAACTCTATTAGTCCAAGATTATTCGACATAGAGAGAAAAGATTCGACATGAAGATTCGACGAAGTAGTCGCTGCAAGCGGACATTTATGGTCAAATGCTCCGCCCATAGGCTATAGAAGAATTCTAATGTTGGTTGACTAGTAATAATAATTAATAAATATAATTATTACTAGTGTCATACAACATTAGAATTCTATAGCTTGTAGGCAGAACACTTGACTGTAAATGTACGATTGCGGTTTCGTACAGTTTAGTTGCTCCGTCGAATCTTCTTAGAACATTCGACAGACACCATAAGCCTTCAATGACAGATTCGACCTTAATTATTTTGGATTTTCGGACTAATGCTTTTTTTAAAGAAACAAAATAAATAAAAACGAATTTCAGGAGCAACTAAATAAATGTATTTTTCAGACAAAAACGAAATTCCGAAACAAAATATTTCAGTGTGCACATGTCTATTACTATCCAGATCATCACATGGAAATAAAGGAAAAAAGAACTGAAAAAAATGAATGCAGCCACCACATGTGGAGACTGGTAAGATGTAATATATTTCTTTTTTCTTGTGTGACCCTGCTATTAACAAACAAAATTCCAAGCCAGATTTCGGCAAAGAGTCTTTTTTTTTAATTTTCTTGATCCTAGGTCTGGAAATGAACTTCCTCCAGTAGAAAATAGACTTCTTAATGTTTGAGTCTAGCCATCCAATACATCACTCTGGCTGACAGTATAGCTTACATAGAGCCAAACACTAAAGAATTCTATTAGATCAGTAAAGTTAGGATTTCTTCTTGGTTCAGATCTATTTAACAATTAAATGTTGAAGTTAACTCTATACAAGAATTTTTTTCTCAGAGAATAGGTACAGGTACTCCCCCTTTCCAAGTCTCCCCTTGTCTCCTCCATGCACTGTTCCTTGGTTCCCCTCCCTACCCAACTCCCAGGACTGCCCATTTTAGAGATTATAGAAGCATGCAACATTTGTGGTAATAAGTAATTTGTATGGAACTTGTTAATGATAACAAGTAAATCAGTAAAATAGATCCCCTGCAGCCAGCAACAATAGATCCCCCCAGCAACAATGGACCACCTGCAACAAAATACCCCCCCAGCAACAATAGTCCCCCTGCAACAACATATGTCCCCACAGCCAGCATTGATAGTCCCCCCACACCCCAGCACCGGCAACAATAGATCCACCAGCAACAATGGACCACCTACAACAAAATATCCCTTCTCAGCAAAAATAGAGCCCCTGCAGCAACAACAGATCTCCCCACAGCCAACATTAATAGACCTTTCAGGAGCCAGCAACAATAGACCCCTCCCTTAACAGTAGATCCCTCCCAGCCACATAAGACCCACCCCAACTACAATAGATCCCCCGCCTGCAACAACAAACCTCCCCAGCAACAACAGACTACCCCTGCAAATATAAAACCCCTCCAGTGACAATAGATCCCCCAGCAGCCAGCATCAACAGACCCTGCAGCATACCCCAGCACCCCTTGCCATTACATACATTCAGTGCTGGAGGTGCCCGAACTGCGTTCCCCCGTGTTCCCACTGAATAAAGCTCTGACGGTATACAGAAACAACATTTAAATGTATCTGCAAGTGCCATGGCAAAGACATGAATGATTCATAAAACACTATCACAGAAAGGGCTGTAGTTATACCCTTTACGCATGTATTTTATATGACTATTCATTACCAGAATTTATTGTAGTTTTTTAGAGATATGTTGAGGTTGACATTTTATTCACTCTTAGTAACCAGGAAATAGGACTGTAATAAAACAGAGTATATTTCACTGCAGTTTTAATCCTTCTGTGCTCATTTTTAATTTGATCTCAATCCTTCTTTTCTACTAATTGCAGTTTCATTCATTCTTCCTTTGGTTTTCAATCCTTCTTCTTCAAGTTGTTTTTTCACTGGTTGTTGAACATATCTACTGGTCCATTTAAAAAAAAAGTCTATAGTGAGCAATTAGGCTTCATTCTTTGTTCTTTGAAAATGACACAAGGAATCTGGTTGTATAAATAGACCAGAAAAATATAAAGGAAAACACAATGTTAAGGCCTCTTTCACACGGACGATCCGTTCAGGTCCGCCTGTCAGTTTTTTAGGCGGACCTGAACGGACGCTATAGACCTCCATGGAGCGTCATATGTCAGCGGTGACATGTCCGCTGACATCCAACCCGCTCCAATCCGAAAAAGTGTGACGGAGGAAAAACCTACTTTTCCATCCGTCTGCGGATCGGATCGGGTGACAATGGACTCTACAGTCCATCTTTCTCCCATTCTCAATAGGGGGGAGCGGCGTTCTGACAGGATGTGCAGCTATGGACCTGACATCTGCCTGCTCAGCGGGGATCGACAGAGCGATCCCCCTCTGAGCAGAACGGGCTCAGTACACGGACACGTCCGTGTGAAAGAGCCCTAAGGCTTACATGGCTAAAGAGAAATAAAAGCATTGTGCTATAGCTTAAACTGTTTCTAAACCCAGGACCCTGCATTCAGTATATCTGGTCTCCCACAGTACACAGAACATGGAAATGCAATATTTTAATCAATATAAATGGCTAAATACCTTTTTTCATCAGTAGTTAGAGCAGTCTTGTGACTTCTATCAGTGTCTGGTTAAAGCTTGTAGGAGGAGTTTTCGTTCTCCCCTGATTGTCCTATGAGGCTGCAGGACCTCTGACCCTCTGTCTGGACAGCGCTGATTGGTCCTGTGCTGATCACATGCATGCTCCAAAAAAAAAAAAACAACTCCTCTAGCAATATTTACGGAATTAAGCATGTGCAGCTTGCCCATGGGGCTCTGTTCTATCAGCAGATAGATTGGGGACAGTAAAAGGAGGGGAGGATCAGAGAAGATAAGATCAAACAGTCTTTTTACACGATGCAGAGGATTATCCCCTTAGGTTCCGCAGTGAGTATAACAAGCATGCTTTACTGCATATACAGACCGATTTTACTGTTGTGGGTTTAGTAACAGTTTAAGTCTTGATTTAAAAAAAAAAAACTAAAACAGAACCTTACCTAATTAAATCATTTGCAAGCAGGACATTTTTTTTTTGTAGAACAGTCATGCTATGTCTCTTCTGCTATAAAAAAACTTCCTACCTTCCTGTATGTAAATCTTCCTTAGACTGCACACTGATCTGTGTATGCCTTGGTGTCATGATAAATTAACTCCCTTGCACATGGGCATGCAATGCAACCAAAACAGCCATGAAGCACCAGGAATTAGAGCAGGCGCAGATGTTGACACAAGTGAAGGAGCATCGCTAAAAGGGAAATGAGTATTGTGGCATTCAGTTCAATTTTGTAATGAAACTGTCATGAGCTAAGCATAGGGAATGCCATTACATTCTAAAGAAAATGCTAGTTGCCTGGCTGTGTCCGACCAAAGTACTTGTGAATCACAGACCCAGAACAAGTAGGGTGTGAATGGATGTCAAAACCGTGGATTTTTTTCTGATGGATGTTGACTCAAACTTGTCTTGCATACACACAGTCACACAAATGTTGACGGAAATTCCAAACATCAAGAACGTGGTGACGTACAACACGTACGACGGGACTATAAAAAGGAAGTTCAATAGCCAGTGCGCCACCCTTTGGGCTCCTTCTGCTAATCTCGTGTTTATCTTGTGTTAGTAGAAGTTTGGTGAGAGATGATACACGCTTTTCAGCCTTGTGCTTTTCAGTTCGTTTCTGCTTTTCAGTTTGTGCTTGTGGGTTCGTATCTGTTCTTCAGTGAGTGTTTTCAGTTCATTCCTGTCTTTCAGTGCGTTGTATTTAATAGTTTGCTTCTGTTTTTTAGTGCGTTCTTGTCCGCTCGTTTCTGATTTTCAGATCGTTCTTCTCAGGTCCTTTCTGATTTTCAGTGCGTTCTGTTAGTTCGTTCTGAGCAGCCGACTGTTTTCAAGCCATGTTGCGGGTACGTACTCGCCGTAGAGTTCGTGCTGTGCTTGGGCTTGGTGTTGGAGTTTTTGTTTTGACCCATGTCCAGTCCATGAACAGGGCGAGGAGGAGTTCATGGACGAAGAATTGGTTGCTCCAGCATGACCAATTCTCGCACATGCATTTGTTGCGGAAGATGACGGACCCCATTTTTCACCGTCTATTGGCTTTGCTGCCCCCTTATATTAAGAAGCAGGACACCTGCATGCGGCAAGCCATCACTCCCGAGCAGAGGCTCGTCGCCACCCTGCGGTACTTGCCAACGGGGAGAAGTCTCCAGGATATTAAGTTTACGACTGGGATCTCCCCCAGGCTCTGGGAATCATTATTCCAGAGACCTGTTCTGCCATAATTCAGGTCCTGCAGAAGGACTATATTAAGGTAAGTTTTATCCTTTAACATCACATTCTATGAATTTAATGTTTGCTAATGTATTGCATTTATTTAATCATTCCCTAATTACCATGATTGTAATATGCTGTGAATGTCCTCTTTGTCCTCATGCATGCTGGAAGCTTTTACTGCTCCTTTTTTGTCCTGCATGCATATTTGCCTTCACTAACCTCCCCAGCATGCTATCCTGGGCCCATACACAGCTAGCCTAGTCCCTTAACAATGTATTTTGTCAGCTCCGTTGTAGTGCTTGCTAAACACCCCCTAAAATGTGTCCAAATGTTATTTTTGTCCTTAGATTCTGGCAGAATGCAAGAGGCTTTTTTTTGTGGGCCCAAACTCATTTGGAACCCTCCCTCCCCCCAACCGCTAAGTCAGCTGATACCAATACTCTATCTGCTGACTTTTCCAAACCTATACACACTATACCTACCTCTTTTGTGTTCATATTTGTGGATGAATTCACCAAAGCATGTATTGCAAGGGCCTGCCTGAATACTTTCAAATGGTACTGTTTAACCACTTCAGCCCCGGATGGTTTTACCCCCTTCCTGACCAGAGCACTTTTTACAATTTGGCACTGCGCTGCTTTAACTGCTAATTGCGTGGTCATGCAATGTTTTACCCAAACAAAATTTGGGTCCTTTTTTTTCCCACAAATAGAGCTTTCTTTTGATGGTATTTGATCACCTCTGCGGTTTTTATTTTTTGCGCTATAAACAGAAAAAGACCGAAAATTTTGAAAAAAAATATATTTTCTACTTTTTGTTGTAAAAAAAATCCAATAAACTCAATTTTAGTCATACATTTAGGCCAAAATGTATTCAGCCACATGTCTTTGGTAAAAAAAGTCAATAAGCGTATATTTATTGGTTTGTACAAAAGTTATAGCGTCTACAAACTAGGGTACATTTTCAGGAATTTACACAGCTTTTAGTTTATGACTGCCTCATCTCATTTCTTAAGGTGCTAAAAAGGCAAGGCAGTACAACCCCCCCCCCCCAAATGACCCTATTTTGGAAAGTAGACACCCCAAGGAAATTGCTGAGAGGCATGTTGAGCCCATTGAATATTTCATTTTTTTTCCAAGTGATTGAATAATGACAAAAAAAAATATTTTACAAAAAGTTGTCACTAAATGATATATTGCTCACACATGCCATGGTTATATGTGGAATTGCACCCCAAAATACATTCTGCTGCTTTTCCCGAGTACGGGGATACCACATTTGTGGGACTTTTTGTGAGCCTAACCGCGTAGGGGGCCCCCGAAAACCAAGCACCGCCTTCAGGATTTCTAAGGGCGTAAATTTTTGATTTCACTCCTCACTACCTATCACAGTTTTGAAGGCCATAAAATGCTAAGATGGCACAAAACCACCCCAAATGACCCCATTTTGGAAAGCAGACACCCCAAGCTATTTGCTGAGAGGCATGGTGAGTATTTTGCAGCTCTCTTTTGTTTTTGAAAATGAAGAAAGAAAAGAAAAATGTATTTTTTTTACCTTTTTTCAATTTTCAAAACTTTGTGACAAAAAGCGAGGTCTGCAAAATGCTCACCATACCTCTCGGCATATAGCTTGGGGTGTCTACTTTCCAAAATGGGGTCATTTGGGGGGGTTTGTGCCATCTGAGCATTCCATGGCCTCTGAAACTGTGATAGGCAGTGAGGAGTGAAATCAAAAATTGACACCCTTAGAAACCCTGAAGGTGGTGCTTGGTTTTTGGGGTCCCATACGCGGCTAGGCTCCCAAGAAGTCCAACACATGTGGTATCCCTGTACTCAGGAGAAGCAACATAATATATTTTGGGGTGTAATTTCACACATGCCCATGGCATGTTTGAGCAATATATCATTTAGTGACAACTTTGTGCAAAAAAATGAAAAAAAAATGTGTCTTTTTCCCGCAACTTGTGTCACAATATAAAATATTCCATGGACTCGACATACCTTCGTGGTGAAACCTCACATGCATGGTGCAATTGCTGTTTACATTTGATGGCAGACCGATGCTTGCGTTCGTCTTTGCGCGAGAGCAGGGGGGGACAGGGGTGCTTTTTTTTTTTTCTCTATCTTATTTTTAAACTGTTCCTTTCATTTTTTATTATTATTTATATTGTTATCTCAGGGAATGTAAATATCCCCTATGATAGCAATAGGTAGTGACAGGTACTCTTTTTTGAAAAAATTGGGGTCTATTAGACCCTAGATCTCTCCTCTGCCCTCAAAGCATCTGACCACACCAAGATCGGTGTGATAAAATGCTTTCCCAATCTCCCAATGGTGCTGTGTACATCCGGCAAAATCTAAGTCATGAAATGCTCGTAGCTTCCCGTTTCTTGGGCCATAGAGATGATCGGAGCCATTCTGGTCTCTGATCAGCCCTATGGTCAGCTGGCCGAATCACCGGCTGCATTCTTGGGTTCCCTGTTGGGACAGGAGAGCCAGAGAAAACCATGGAAGAAGGTGGGGGGGCATTCCCTCCCACTGCTTGTAAAAGCAGTCTAGAGGCTAATTAGCCACTAGGATTGCTTTTACATGAAAGCCGACCACTGGCTGAAAAGAATGATACCAAGATAATACCTAAACCTGCAGGCATCATTCTGGTATAATCACTCAAAGTCCAGCAACATACCAGTATGTTGCTGGTCCTTGTTGGGCATATATTGTAATCTTTTTTTTCATGCAGCCTGTGGGCTCAATGAAAAAAAGAGATTGACCGGTGGGTAAGCCCACCATTAGAATACCTCCCTTCATCCACCCACTTCTAATGATGGGCATACATGCACCATTTATATATGCCAAAGCATGGGGGCATCCACCCCAAAAGTTAGGAGCAAATCGCTCCTGCTGCCCCCCATGCTTCGGCATATATGCTCTTTTTTTTAACTGTGGTGGTGAAATCACCCCCTGCAGTGCTGGAGTCATGGCTTTATATATCGTGGGAGCAAACGCTGTTGCTGTCAAGATAAATAAATCCGTGCTGCAACTGAATGGCGTACCTGCTAAGCAAATGATGGTTAACAATAAAACAAAGTAACATTACAGTATAACAGTAAGACATACCATACCTGCACAGCAAATACAAAAAAAAAAATTAAAAATAAAACATTTTTTAACGCAACCTGTGCCTAAAATATATATATGCCGAAGCATGGGGGCATCCACCCACAAAAGGTAGGAGCAAATCGCTCCTCCGCCCCTGCTGCCCCCATGCTTTGGCATATATGTTTTTTTTTTTAACTGTGGTGGTGAAATCACCTCCGACAGCGCTGGAGTCACGGCTTTATGTATCGTGGGAGCAAACGCTGTTGCTGTCAAGATAAATAAATCCGCGCTGCAGCTGAATGGCGTACCTGAAAACAAAAAAAAGATTAACAATAAAACACAGTAAACAGTAAAGTATAAAAAAATTACATACTTGAAAAGCAAACGTGATAAAACATAATAACAATAAAACATTGCAGAATAGAATACAGTAAAAAAGAGCAGAACAATAGAGAGAGAACATAGAGAGAGAGAACAATAAAATGACAACTATTTTTGTTTTTTTGTATTTTATATTTTTTTTGTGTATTTTTTTCTTTACTTTTTTTTTTTTACACTGTTATTTGTAACTGTAACTTTTGTAACTGTAACTGGTTCCAGGTTCGGGTCTCTCAAAATGCGAGAGACCCTGTGAAAGTGTGCCTAGTCTGTTCAATGCAGTAGCCTACGCTAAAACTAGTGTATGGTAGCGCTGAAAACATTCACCAATGCAAAGACCAGGATTGTCAGGACAGGAGGGACAATAATAGTGGGTGTCACGCCTATATCTGCGCTTTCTACAGACACAACATTTTCTTTGGGGGGCTCGTTGGGAAGGGGTACTCGGGAGGACATAAGGAAAATACCTCTCATGCAGCCGGCTTACTGCATTTGGTTGGGGAAGGTGAGGTGGAGCACCATCTGGAAACAGGAGGGCTCTGACGATCTCTTCCTGGAATTTAAGGAAGAATCCAGTCCATCCTAAAGCTCTGTATAGCACACGAGCATTCAGCAAAGTCAATTGAAATAAGTATGCAGACACTTTTTTATACCAGTGTCTAGCCTTACGGGCAACTAGGTACGGCACCAACAACTGGTCGCTGAGGTCCACCCCTCCCATATTTTGGTTATATTCGGGAGGTAAGAACGAAAACATTCTTATTATCCCTCCACTTCATAGCGAGCAAGTTATTACACTTCAAGCAGGCTCTCTCCCCCAGCCTAAGACGGGAATCTACAAGCCGCCGGGGAAAGCCCCGTACAAGTGGTACCCCTTTCCGAATAAGGGTGACACCAAGTCCCACACAATCTTGCCAGCGCTTCCTATGTACTCAGGGCAGTTTTTCGGCTCTCTGTGACTATCTCTTCCCTCGTAAACCATAAAACTACATGTATAGCCCGTGGCCCTGTCAGAGAGCTTATACATCTTGACCCCGTATCTGGCACGCTTGCTGGGAAGGTACTGTTTGAATGACAAGCGGCCAGAAAACTTAATCAGGGACTCATCAACGCAGACAACTTGATGGGGATTAAACAAGTCTGCAAAACGTTGGTTGAAGTGGTTTACGAGGGGCCAAATTTTGTAGAGCCGATCGTATCCAGGGTCTCCACAAGGACGACAGAATTGTGCACGAACCGCAAAATCTGCTCGTATCGTGCCCTGGTCATGGAAACAGAGAACATGGGCATATGGTGAATTGGGTCAGTGGACCAATATGACCGCAACTCACTCTTTTTGGTTATGCCCATGAGGAGGGATAGGCCCAAAAAGATCTTAAATTCGGAAACCGTAATTGGTTTCCAATCTCTGGCAAGGGAGGACTGGGGAATAGTGGCGATGTGTTGACCAGCGTACAAATTGCTTTGGTCCACAATAGATCTATAGAGATCTTCGGTGAAAAACAGCGAATAAAAATTTAAGTGACGTAAAATCAACTGTTTCCACCTGAATGCCGGGTTGGCCAGTGAATGGGGGAAGTACGGGTGCTGCAGAAGTGGTGGGTTCCCAATTAGGATTGGCGAATGCAGCAGGAAGGGCACTATGGGCACGACAGGCCTGTGTTTGTCTTCATGGTGGCAGTGGGACACTACTTGTGCTTGCCACCTCGCCAGCTTGAACTGCACTTATGGGACTCGCCACGTCACCAAGTGTTACTGCAGTGCTGGATGTACGACCAGGGTGTACTAGGCCGCTGGTGCTTGCCAGTTCACCAGAAGGAATAGCGGCGCTAGTACTTCTCTGCTCCATACGAGAGCCCTGCGGTTCTTGCACTTCAACAGCAGAAGAATATTGGGGTCTGGTACGCCTGACCTTGGCAGGGACCACAACTCCGTCGTCAGAGCTATCTGTCAGGGAGCCGCTGCTGTCTACAGGTTCGTACTCTGAGCCTGAATCTGACAGATGAGTGACTTCCTGTTCACTATCTGTCATGCTCAGAAACGTGTAGGCCTCTTCACTACTGTACCTTTGATTTGCCATTTTGGGCTCTAAATTTAGTGGTATAGTAGTGAGACTCACAGGTAAAAAAGCTCCTGACTGTTAGCGACTGTATCAAAATGCTACCAAAAAAACTTTTAGCGATCGGAGGGATCAGGCCTGACTCTGCGAACGCTGCAGTTATGTGTTTAGTGTTTTGTAAGTGACAGTGATCGATCGATACTGCACTTGGGTGGGCTGGGCGGAGGGGCAAAACGCAGGTGCTAGCAGGTATCTGGGCTGAGCCCACTAACACTGCGTTTTTGGGAGCCCTAAACTGCTGGGGACACTAGTATAGATCTGATCAGATCAGATATTGATCCGTTCAGATAATATACCACTAAGGGAGGTGTATGCTGCGTGCGTGGGTGTTAGCGGTACTGGCACTAACCTGACACTGCCTGGGGCGATGCAGACCCTATCTGATCCTAAAATCTAACTTATATTACCCACCGGGCGATCAGGGGGTTAAACCTTTATTAGGTAATAAACGGCGGGTGCCCTGACACTATAAAAAACAAACTAACTAACCAGCGTCACCCGTAACAGTTATACGGTGATCACTGGTGAAAGGGTTAACTAGGGGGCAATCAGGAGGTTAAAACCTTTACTAGGTAGTATACAGGGGTACCTGACGCTATAAAAACCTGACGGCAAAACGAAATACTCACCTGCCTAACTCAGATAAACGATCGCTTAATGACACGGGGGGTGATCAAGGGGTTAAAACTTTATTAGGGGTGGTTAGGGGGGTACCCTAGACTTAAAAGGGGCCTAACACTAACTGCCCTACCACTTATAACTGTCAGAAATGACACCAATGCAATAATCAGTAAAAAAAAACTGCTATTGGTGTCACTGTGACAGGGGGTGCAGGGGGGTGATTGAGGGGTGAAAAGTGTGCCTAGAGTGTTCTATTGTACGTGTAGTGTTTGGTGCACTTACTTGATGTCTTCTCTCCTCGGAAGCTGGAAAGAAAAAGCTTCACGAGGAGCGATGAAATCACTTCCTCTGCCGCTGTTTACATTATAGCAGCAGAGGAAGATTGTCATTTGCCAGGAGCGATCGTGAGGGGGTGGCCATGAATCAGTGGCCTCCCCCTCAGCTCGGATCGCTCCTGGCACTAATCCGACCGCCGCAGGCACCGGGGGGTCCGATCGGACCCCCCACCCGTGGGCAAGCAGGGACATACAGGTAAGCCCTTATGCCTGCCCGTGCCATTGTTCCAACGTACATCGGTGTGCGGCGGTCGGCAACTGGTTAAAGTTTTGTTCTCCTATTACCTTGATAGGTAATTGCAGACTGTAAAAATGTGCTTCAATTTGTCCAGTGTGTAGTCATATTTTTGTATTAGGACACTTCTTACGTGTCCAGTGGGCTGCCAATAGTGTAAGTAAAGAGGGGCTGGCCAAAGTAACATACATTATTTATGCATTCAGCTCTCAATGAAGTGGAGAGGGTTACCTGTCCAAAACATCTCGCCCACCCCCCACCCTAAAAATTTTACAATGGGCCATCAGAGGGGGTAATGAATCTGATAAGTGTACCTTATACTTTTGTCTTTAAATACTAATTTCAATAAATGTTATACTTATGTTGGCCAAGAATGTTTGTGTCTAATCTGCTTGCAATGTGATGTGCAAAAGTACTATTTTTTTTTTCTTGTTTGACTCCACAGTTTCCTTTAAAGCCACAGAAATGGCAGACTGTGGCCTCCCAGTTTGCCCAGCAGTGTGACTTTCCCAACTGCGGTGGGGCAATAGATGGGAAGCACGTCCACATCATCCTACCCCCCAACTCGGGGTCATACTATTATAATTATAAGGGGTATAATAGTATAGTGTTGTTGGCGGTGGTGTTGGCGACTTATGAGTTTCTGTATGTGGACGTGGGGAAAAATGGCCTGATGTCGGATGGTGTTGGTAGTTCGCCAAAACTATCTAGAGTACTTTGCGGGTAGGGGGGCCATTGATATGCAAGAGAATATCTAAACATGTTTAAAATAAAAAAAAATTATAAACTGAACTCATATTTCATTTGATTTACTGCTTGTGTTTCTTTTAGCTGACTCCAATGGCCTTTTATTTTTGTCCATTTTCTTCAATAGTGCAAACGTCACTTATTTGATACATGAGGTAACAATCTCTTCTTCAGCTAACTATTATTAGTTATTATTGTGCTATGGGTCGGCTACACACACATCTTGTTTTTGTTGCTAATGTATGTAATGCATTAATGATAAAAATAATCATCCTTTTCAACTCCATGAATTAATTGCTTGCAGTCCCACTGAAAGTGCACTTGTAGTGCAAAGAGGAGTTTCCTTTAGTAAATACCCCCATTGTCACTGTAACTATACCAACTTATTACAAAAACTGGTATTGGGCATTGAAAGAAGAAGCCACACATTGTTGAGTATAAAACATTTTACTCCAAGCACATTCACATGTGCATTATAAAAGGGTTTTTTAACAAACCAGCATCTTTGATGTATAACATGTATGTTGACAGTATATAGCCTTTTTTTGGCTAAATAGGCATGTTTAAAACCATAAAACATACACAATTCAGGAACTTACAAAGTTCAACTTTGATAAAGTGAAGGCAATATGAGACATTATTATGTAAAAACTGTATTGATTTTGCCTTTATCAGATGGGGTGATGTCACCCCTGTAAAAGCCAAATTTTGGGACTCAAAATGTAGATTTCCCTCCTGATCCCATGCCTAATGTCAACATGTGCTAGCTCCCATCATGGGGATCAATTGACATGTTTCGCGGGTGCAACCCGTTCCTCTCCTCTACTTAGTTGCGATGAAGAGGTCCCACAAAACGTGTACATTGATATCCTGTGATGGCAGATAGCACATGTTAACACACTGTGTGCATCTTCAAAATTTGGCTTTCAAATTACTTTAAAAACTTTTGCAAAAATAAAAAATACAACAAGCAACTTTTCAATTTTTGTTGGTTTTAGATTCCGCCTAAAACATCAAAGGTGTTGGTCATTTTTTTTGTACATCAGTGATATTTTGCTTGACCATCCCTAAATCCCGATTGCACACCATGATCTCACCAATGAGGATCTGTGCACTTGCACTGTTGAAATGAGTTTCTTCTTCCATAACATCCACATCACCTAAAAATAAAAAATACACCATGTATTATAAATATGCAGGCATACATCTATTACCTGAAGCTGTGGTCTCAGACACTGACCTGTTGTGGTCACTATTTCGCCCACTTCATGAACATCTCCCTCCACATCTTCTTCATGATGTGTGGGGATTTCCCCTTCTTCAGGATGTGTGGGATTCCTGGTGTCCTCAGATGTCCAGATTCTTTTCTCCCCTATGTGAATACAAAAAAGGTATACTTAGCACACAGATATTTGAGGCAAGAAATAGGAATATGAAACATTGCTTGGAAGTGTCGTACAATTGTCTGTTTTGGCAGAGTTCCAAGCTGAAAACATGTTTTTTTCCCTTTCTAAAGCTGGAATACTTAACTTTTTTGTTAAAGTTTCACACATGGAGAGACCCCTAGTAACCACTGGAGCACCCTTGTGGGACACGCTAAAAAGGGTGTTCTGGTGTCCCACACTAGTGCTCCTGCGTCCAGATATGCAAACAGCTGCTGAGTGTCCTCTCCTTACACTGAATCAAGTTTGCATTTCATTCTAGTTAACCACTTCACATCCGCGCTATGGCCGAATGACGGCCACAGCGCGGACCTGAATTCCCGGGAGGCCGTCATATGACGGCCTCCCCTGTGCACGCGCCCTGCGCGCTGTGATCACAGAGTCACTGAGACTTGGGTGATCACCGATCCAAGTAAGGGGCCGGTCCCGGCCCCTTACCATGTGATCAGCTGTCAGCCAATGACAGCTGATCACATGATGTAAACAAAAGATCGGTAATCATTTTTTTTTTTACTCATGCTGACAGCATGAGTAGAAAAAAAAGCCGATCACCGGCTCGGATGTGAGGGACATCGGTCCCGAAGTGGAAGAGGCACATGTGCCTCATCAGTGCCACCTAATAGTGCCACCTAACAGTGCCCACAAGTGCCACCTATCAATGCCCACAAGTGCAAGCTATCAATGCCCACCTGTAGTGCCAATCAGTGCCACCTAGCAGTGCTGCCCATCATTGTCACCCATCAGTGCCCATCACTGCCACCCATCAGTGGCCATCACTGCCGCCTATCAGTGCCCATCACTGCCGCCTCATCAGCGTACATCAATGAAGGAGAAAAATGACCTGTTTTACATTTTTTATAAAAAAATATATATATATTTTTTTTAAAATTCAATTTTTAACAAAAAGTAAAAACTGCACAGGTGATCAAATACCACCAAAAGAAAGCTCTATTTGTGGTGAAAAAATGATAAAAATTTAATTTAGGTACAGTGTTGTATGACCACGCAATTGTCATTCAAAGTGCGTCAGCGCTGAAAGCTGAAAATTGGTCTGGATAGGAGGGGGGTTTAAGTGCCCAGTAAGCAAGTGGTTAAAAATCCATCTAGACAACAATGTACTAAACTTCTTTTAATACAAATAGGCATGAACACATGTAGTTAACCTCCGTCTGCCAAAAAGATTGTATTAGTGGGCGAACAAACAATGTTTACTACGAACGAATACTGTGCCCACGAACCTGAAACTTGCCATTTTAAACTGTACAACAGTAAAGAAAAGCACATGAAGCAGCACTAAAGTAATAATAATAATAACAGGAACACACGACAAATACTTTGTCAGGGCTGGGCTCAGCCCTTCCTTCTCTGAGCTGGCCGCTCAGCTGTCGACTAATTGCCAGCTCCTTTCTCTCCACAGTGATTCAGCTGTTGATGATCTGCTCATCAGTCCTAGCTACTTAAAGCCGTCCAGCTCACTTCATCTCTGCCTTCGCCTTTGGTCAAATCTCAGAGAATTCTCCTACGTTCCTGTTGAAGACTTGCTCGGCTGACGTCCCTTCTGGCTCCTGATCCTGCTTGCTGTACTACTACATTGATCTCTGGCTCTTTGACATTGGTATTGGCTGACTACCAGATCTGGTTACTGAACTCTGGCTATGTATTGACGACGCTTACTGTTTACCTTTTTATTATTATTAAACATGTGTGATAAACTGTACTTCTGTCTCGGTCTGATTCATGGTTTCTGACATACTTACTTTTTTGCAGCACTTTCTTGATCCTTCTGTACTGATCTTGCTCCCTCAATTTCAGGTCTGACCAGCGTTTCTTCAATTGCTCCTTGGATCGTCGTACCCCAAAATTCCTAAGCAGACTTCTCACAACTTTAGTCATGATCTTGGCCCTTCTCACATTTGGGTTGCTGTATGGTCCATACTTCCCATCATAGTCGGCCCTCTTCAAGATGTCCACCATCTCCACCATCACTACAAAGGACATATTTGAGGCCTTATATCTTCTCCTGGATCAGGAGCTGCCTTCATCCGTGCTTTCCTCATCCTCCTCATTGCTGTTCTCTGCAGGCACCTGCTGTCTCTCTGCAATGTGCTCTCCCACTGCGCTGAAAGAGAAGGGGCGGGGAATACACTAGAAAGAAGGTCAGGGGCGGAGTTTCACGCATGTGCAGTGTATATAAAGCATAACACGCGTGTGTCGTATGTACAATCTGTGAGCGGAGGATGGAGCAGCGTAAGCGTCGATCGTGGAAATGAAGGTACAATTTTAACTTGGTGGCATCAGTGGTTAGTGGCCTATACTGCTTCTAGATTGAGGCCTATATTGGGACAAGATTAGGAGAGTTTAGCCTGACATCAGGGTTTGTCTTGTGTTGTGTCTTGCAGAGAATATGGATAAATTTACTGATCCAGATTTCTTGCCAAACTTTATTGATAAATACAGAGAGCTGCCCTGTCTGTGGCAAGTAAAAAAACAATATTATTCCAACAAACTAAAGAGGAAGGCAGCGCTGGAGCAACTGTTGGAGTTAGTGAAGCCGGTGCATCCCACGGCAGACATTGCCTATTTGAAGGCCAAAATTGGTGGCCTGAGGAGCACATATAATAGGGAGTGCAAAAAGGTCCAGGATTCCATGAGATCAGGAGCAGCAGCAGGTGGCATTTATGTCCCCAGGCTGTGGTACTACAACAGACTGCGGTTTTTGTCAGACCAGAGTGAACCCAGGCCATCGCTATCAACACTTCCTTCCACACTTCCTTCCACATCAGATGAGGCTTCAGATGTCCACCCTGGGCCTTCCACCAAGGAAGATGTGGAGGAGCCCAGCTTGAGCCAGGTATAGCATTGTTCAACATATTTCTTGTCAAAAATGTAATGATGTTAACTAGATGTTATTATTGATCACTAATTTCTGATTTAACAAAATGGTTTACATATCAATAGACAATAGTAGCCAAAAATGATTGAGACAAGAATGAAACATGCTGGGGTCAGAATGATAGTCTTTTCTATTTGTTAACATTCAATTTGCAACAGTCATGAGCTCAAAATTGTGTGTGATTGATGACAAAAAAACTAAAATTATATGCCCTTTTCATACACAGGAAAGTCTCAGCCAGGGGGAGGCCATGGAAAGTGGCAGCCAGGAGGAAGCCATGGAAAGTGGCAGCCAGGAGGTGGCCGTGCCCAGTAGCCTGACTGAATCCCAGGTTCCTCCCCTCTGCCTTCCAACAAAAGGGATCCAGGAAGGCGAGGAACATGGAGGAGTCAGCGACTACTTTGATTCGGCAGGCTACTGCGGTCCTCACAACCACCCCTAGTGTCCACGAGTCCTTTAGGTGTATGATGGGCAGTAAACTGGAAGGAATGGAGGAGGGCCAATGCCTCATCTGTGAGGAGGTCATACTTCAGGCCCTAAATAAGGCGGTGAGGGGCCAACGCACCAATAAAAGCAACATCTGTGAGTTGGACCATATTACTCCACCACCTCCAGCAACACCTCCAACACCACAGCCACCCAACCCACCACAGCAGCCTGGAAGGAAGCGAGGAAGGAAGTGTTGAGAGTGATGGCCTGGGTTCGGTGTGGTCTGGCAAAAGACGCGGGCTGTTGTAAGACCCCAGCCACGGGACATATATGTCATCTACTGCTGCTCCCGATCTCTCAGAGTCCTGGACGGTATTGTGCTCCCTATTGAGTGGACTCCTCAGGTTACCAATTTTGACAGTCAAATAATTGATGTCTACCCTGGGGTACAAAGGCTTCACCAATTCCAACTATTTCTCCAGCGTTGCCTTCCTTTTTATTTTTTTAGGACCCCTATGAAATTTTAAATTTTTGTTTTGACAAATACTTGGCTATGTGTTTTACTACAAAAAGGACAATTTGTTTGTGGGTAGGCAGGTACATTTCAAAAATACAATGTCAAATTAACAAGGGACACCAACCAACCTCTTTGAGGTAAAAAAAATACAAGATAATAATGGTGTTGTGGTAACTTGACACACAAAACAACAAAAAAATATTATGGAGATCTCTAGAAAAAAAAAAAAAAAAATATATATATATATATATATATATATATATATATATATATATATATTATTCTGGAGATCTTGATAAAAAAAAAAGGAGATCACTAGAAAAAATAAAAAAAAATGATTATTCTGGAGATCTTGAGAAAAAAAAACAAAAAAAACAAAGATTATTCAGGAGATCACGAGAAAGGATAAAAAAATCAGTTTGTCAGAACTCTGTGAATATCAGCAGCAAAGCAACTTCATTATTCTAGCATTATAAAGAAGAAGAGAATGCGCTGCATTGAAAGATGTAAAAAATTTGCAGCGTGACGAATGTGCTATCTCCATTACAAACGCTAGTTTTACAAGACCGAGTGCTTCTGTCTCGTACTTGATTCCGAGCATGTGTGGAATTTTGTGCGTCAGACTTGTGTACACACACTTGGACTTTCCGACAACAAGTTTTGTTGTCAGAAAATTTGAGAACCTGCTCTCAAACATTTGTGTGCGAAAATTCCGACAGCAAATGTTCAATGGAGCATACACACAGTCGGACTTTCCAACAACAAGCTCACATCGAACATTTCCCCTCGGAAATTCAGATTATGTGTACGCGGCATTAGAATTCCTTATCTCTGTGCTTTTTCCAGGAGAGCAATTTAAAAAGCCAAAGCATTAGCCTGATTGCCAGGAAACTAATACATTTCAAAGGAGAGTTCAGCAATGACAGCCTAATTAATTCTCCCATGATATGGTCCCTTTAAAATAGGATTAAAAACTGAAGTAAAAGACATCTGTATGCACATGACCAAGATTATATTATATTTCTAGGCTCTTCATATTATTACAGTTTTATAGCTTTCTATTGAAGAGTTCACTTAACAAGTGATCTAACACAGACACATGAACACTATTACAAATCTAATAAATTCTGAAGTAAGGCTAATCTAAGTATATAAGAACTTGAATAATGCAATTGTAATTCCATCATGAAATAATGATGGCACATGTGTTATTAGAATTTATTTTCAACACTGGACAAAGAAAATGATTCTAATGTAGGGAAATCAATAATAGATTCCACATCACACAGCATCCATTGATTGCTGTTCGTCAGTCTCTCTCTAGATGATTCTACTATTCATTCAGTTATATTAAGACAATGAGGGAGATTTACTAAAACTGGAGAGTGCAAAATCTGGTGCAGCTGTGCATGGTAGCCAATCGGCTTCTAATTTCAGCTTGTTCAATTGAGCTTTGACAATAAAACCTGGAAGCTGATTGGTTTCTATGCACAGCTGTACCAGATTTTGCACTCTCTAGTTTTAGTAAATCACCACCAATATGTTACTGCTGGGGGATTTGGTGTATTTATCATGAATGAAAAGTAGGCTGCTGTACATAAAGCTATCATCTGACTGCCACCTACCCTTGTAAATATAATTGGTGGTAACTTCATAGGGATGAAGTTTGAGTTTGGATCTAACATGGGTTTGAGGTGAACCCTGCTCATTTATGGGCCATGAAAGTTCTGAACTAATGTGGGACTTCACTGCCATAGTAACAAACTAGCCATAATGCACGTCCTGGCCTTTGGACTTAGGTCAGCTTGCTTACAAAGGTGTAGCCCCTTGTGCTACCAAGTGAATAAACTAATTACAAAAGTGGTAAATGAAACTGCTGCTAGACCTATAGTGTACACAGTGCACCTGAATAAATGTAAATATAAAAAGATCAGCGCAATTTCTGAATAATAAGTATAAATTATGAAATAAAGTAATCAAATCTAAGTGACGTTCCACAGCCTAAATATCACAACCAATAAAGTAAGTGATTGAACTACAGTCCAAAAAATTCTTCCAAGAGTGTATTAAACAGTCCTTCAAGTGAGACTTTTGTGCAAACAATCAATGTTCCAGCGACTTCACACAACTGCTTAGTGCTCAAAGAACTCTCACCTCTGTGAAATGGTAAATCAGCCTTCAGGATAACTGTGATAATGGCAAACTCCCACTTCCAGGCTCCCAGCTACCAGGTCTTGATAAGTCACTCAGGGTTCCGGATACTATGTGAGAATAAAATAAATGCCTCCCATGGCGTAAAGCGTTTAAACAACTAAAGATTTATTAAAAAGCCAAATGGAAGCTTACATAAATTGGATTAAAAACGTATATGAAATGAAACAATGCCATTACAGATGCCTTTCACGTCACTTCTGGTCCGCTCTTTACTTCTGGCCATGCCCTACCTGTTACATCATGTCACGTGACTTCATCAGGGGAACTGGATTGGATCTCAAGCGATCATATTTATATGCAGTAACAGGAAGTTGGTTGGCAGCCATTTTTTGAAGACAATGTCTCCAATAACAGTTTGGCCATTTTCTTGGTTAGATGAAATGAATTGCATAGAAAAAAGAGAGAGAAAAGTTAAAACAATTAAAACATTGTTACAAGAAAAATTATAATAAAGTATAAAAAAACTACAGCTGGAAATCTGCCATTATGGGGCCATTATGGGGCAAGCAAGGTCAGAGATTTCTTGCAAGATAAAACCTGCCTTGTCTCTTTCCGTTTGCTGTCTTTTCAATGCCCATTTAATGTCCTGACGATGGCGTGTTTCTACCAAACACATACCTGAAGTCTATATTTTCAATATATTGGGAATATTTAGGGAATACAGGAAGAGACAGGGTTGTATGAATGTGGAGTTGTGGTTTTGAAGTGTTTTTGACATTTTATTACACTTTTAGGACAATGCAGTGTGGTACTGTGAAAAAAGAAACTCACAAACTATACAATTTCTACAAAGTTGGGGGTTGAGATTTTTTAATGCAAATTTTCCTAGAACATTTAGGTTTATTATGGCTGCAACTTCCACCATTGAATTCAGGCCAATTACCACTGGATGGATAGAAGAGGCGTTGAAGCCAAAATTACCAAAAAAAAAAAGTTTTTTTTGTTCAAATTGTAATAAATCAGATTGGAGTACTGCTGCTGTATTTAAAGTGATTGTAAAGTTTTTTTTTTTTTTTTTAACTGGCTCCCGACCAGCCGCCACAGTTATACTGCAGCAGGTTGGCTCCCCTGGGCAAGCCATTGTAGCTGTGCGTCGGCTGCTTTAAGAGCACTAGGGGGCGCAATGACAGAGCCGATGCGCACGCCCGGCGGTCACGATCACCCACGATCACTCCTGAGAGGGACAGAACGGTGGTCTGTCAAGGTAAATATACAGATCTCCGTTATGTCAGGGGTGAGGAGACTAATCAGTTGTTCCTAATGCTTAGGAACAATAATCGGTCTCCTCCCCCAGGCAGTTCCATCCCCCCACAGTTAGAAACACTCCCTAGGTAACACATTTAACCCCTTGATCACCACCTAGTGTTAACTCCTTCCCTGCCAATGACATTTATACATTAATCAGTAGTTTTTTTTAGCCCTGATCTTTGTATAAATGTCAATGGTCCCAAAAAAAGTGTCCGATCTGTCCACCGTAATGTCGCAGTCCCGATAAAAATTTCAGATCGCCGCAATTACTAGTAAAAAAAAAAAAAATTGAAATAAAAATGCCATAACTATATCCCCTATTTTGTAGACGCTATAACTTTTGCGCAAACCAATAAATATACAATTATTGCGATTTTATTTACCAAAAATATGTATACGAATACACTGAGGAAGAAATTGAAAAAAAAAGTAAAAAATATTGGGGTTTTTTCAAAATTGTCGCATTTTTTTGTTTATAGTGCAAAAAATAAAAACCGCAGAGGTTACCAAATACCACTAAAAGAAAGCTCTATCTGTGGGGACCGCGCAAGTGTCAGTTAAAGTGGCGCAGTGCCATATTGCAAAAAATGGCCTGGTCATTAAGGGGGCAAATCTTCCGGGGCTCAAGTGGTTAAATAAAAAACATGTCATACTTATCTCCTGTGTGCAAGGGATGTAGACAGAGCCGATTTCCATGGGGACACTCGTGCTGGTGTGCTACCGAGTCCTGCTGCTGCGTCCATTGACACAGACAGCAGGACTCGGCCCCGCCCCCAGCTCCTGCATCCTTGGATTTGATTGACAGCAGCAGGAGCCAATGGCTCCTGCTGCTATCAATCTATCAAATGAGGACCCGAGACAGCGGCTAGAGCTGCTGTGCTCGTCCCCGTCACTGGAACGATCAGGCTCGGGTAAGAAAAAGGGAGCTCTGTGGGGGCTGCTGCACCACAAAAAGGTTTTTCACCTTAATATGCATTAAGGTAAAAAAACACGATTGTTTCCAACTCCTTTAAGCTAATTGTAAAAGTTATCAAGATCAATTCCACCACCAAATGTTTAAAGTAAACCTTAACTGAGAGACACATAGAGGGTGCCATTGCTCCCAGTTCTCTTTCTGAAGACTAAAGAACATCTACTCCTATATGATGGAGATAAGGAGGTGTTCTGCAGTCCTAAAACACTTTCAGTCATAGTGCAACAATGCTGCTCCTCTATGCATGCTATACAACAAGAGAGAGTTGTCACAAGTGGACTAAAAGTGTGTTAATTGCAATGATCACCAAATGGAATATAAGAAATGGGTTAAAAAACTAACACAGCCACCACATCTAAGGACTGATGAGCACCAGTATATTATATTTGTTTTCTGGGTTTAGATAAGCTTTAATGAAATATAACAGTTACTAGGCCATTGCTAATAGAACAACAACATGGATAGCTTTAAAAAAATATATATAATAAATCAATAATATATGGATTAATTTATAAGGTATTTTTTTTTCATTCGTTTTAATCTTTAAAATGATTCACATGTAAAATAACAGCAGAGATCTTACTCCAAAACTGCAGAAATCACTTTTGATTCAGATTTAAAAAAAAATCTCATCTGTGTCCCATTGAGGAGATTTCCCTTCATTTCTTGTCCTGTATACACAGCAGGAAGTGAGAGGAAGTCTCTTCAAAGTAAAGGACGTTCTCTCTTAGACAGCTGTCATATGTCCTCATTAGAGGATTTTTCACTTTATTCCTGTTCTGGTAACATTGACAATGGTAACATTGACAATGGTCAAAAAGGTGCTGTGTTTCAACTGAATAGTTAGGGAAGATCTTCAGCTTGGTATTGCCATAGAGTAGATCACCATGGGCTCAGGCCACCCGGAGAACCAGATCACAGTCTTTACAGTGGCATACAGCAGGTGGCATACGGTGGGCCTGCTGGGCATTGGGCAAGATCTGAGCGAGCAACTGCAAAGTAAACTTGGTAGGCTCAGTACCTTCTGCTTCCTCAGGGAGGCTCAGAATATGCAGATTGTTCCATTGATGCTGATTTTCCATGTCCTCAGCACAGGACTTGAGGGGGTGTACCTTGATTTTAAGGATATGGAGGTCAGAAGGTGATCCCTCTGGAGGTCCTCTACATCGGACACCTGGAGCTCATCCGAAGCAATGCGTTCCTGGAAGGAATTGAAATCCCGCCTGATGTCAGATTGCACATAGTCAATTTTAGTCTTGAGGGCCATCTGGCAGGTAGCAATTGCCTCAATGAGTGCTACAAACTCCAAGGCCTCAGGCGGAGAGGAGAGCTGCCTGTGTGGCCATGCTGACAGAAATGATGGCCGTTCATGGGACTTTTGGTAAGTTTGAGACCACACCAGAGGAGGTCTTATGGCGAGCCTGAGTCCCGCTCTTCCCCTTTGTCAGCACCATGACACATCACCACCCAAGGGTAGAAACAGCAGCCTTCGGAAAGGATTTATGCACCAAGGAGATCGAGGATTTCGAGCAGCAGCCAGCGTAGCTCCTGGATCAGGTGTCTGCATGCAGCGCCATCTTGGACACACCGCCCATCTTTCAACTATAATTGCATTCTGTGGGCATGTTTATAAAGTCAATTGATTTTATTTAGTAATGAACTTTTAAGGGCCTATTCACAGGGTTTTCTTGTAAAATGCCATTAATTACTATATTTTTAGTGCACATATTTATTCCAAAGCATAATACACATTTATGTGTGTTAAGCAAGCTCAATCAAGTGAATAATAAAGGAGAAAAAAAATATGCATCAGACAGTTTTTGAGCTTTTCAAAAGCTGAGCTCTGGGAACAGAAAAAGTAAAAGTCCTCTCTTGCAGTGGTTCTCCCTCCACACTACAAGGGTTAACTGCTTGTTTCTGGCTCCCCTGGCAAATGGTGCTTCCCTATACTCCAGTGGTGAACAGTCCTTCTGCATCCTCTCCCCAATGTAGGGCTTTCCTCACCCCCAGTGCAGGGCTATGGGTTCTGCTTCAGTCTTGGTGATGACAGAGTGTAGTGGAAAAGAAGCTACAAGGATCAGTCTAGAAACATAGAGGAGCCTGCGGGAGAAGAGGATTAGGTTAGTAAACATGCTTTACTTGGTCCCTTAGCCCTATTTGGAATGTGCATTTGGTTGGGCAATCTGCTGTATTTATAAATAGGTGGATTTTATTTTTACCAGTATCAAACCTACACATGTTTTAGATGCATCAAATATTGATCAATTCACCAGTTTGAAAGTTGAGTGGGATATATAGAAACACATTATAAACATATACTGTATATAGTAAGGGTTTCTCACATTTGACTGCAAAAATTGAAGTTTTTAATATAGAGTAGAAAAGGGTTAGTACCCCTGTAGCACATCCCACGTTGGAGCTGCAGATTAAAGGGATCCCCCACTCCTGCACAGCCAGGCACATTAAATCTTCACAGGCACACAGAGTCAGAAAACAGTCTGTAGCTTCGTTTTGTTGTTTATTAGGGGGTTGGATAGGGATGGGAAGATATTGGTTCTGTGCTGGGACCAATCCTATTTAATTTGTTCATAAACGACCTGGAGGATGGGGAAAACAGTTCAATCTCTGTATTTGCGGATGATACTAATCTAAGCAGGGCAATAACTTCTCCGCAGGATGTGGAAACCTTGCAAAAAGATCTGAACAAATTAATGGGGTGGGCAACTACATGGCAAATGAGGTTCAATGCATTCCACAACTGGCTTTGTTACAGAGAGGTACTCCAGGACCAGAGCTCCCTGCCACTTGGAACAATACACCTGACACAATCAATTTAAGTTGTTTAATTATCACGACTGCCAAATACTGGTTTCTTCACAATATACCAGGCCATCCCGTAGAGGATATTTGAGCAGCATTGACAATCACGTGTTAGGACCCCTGCCAGCACTGGGAAAGCGATTTTTCACAGTTAAATGCAAATAATGTGATGCAGTCCCTCCCTGAGGAAGACTTTATCCTTACAATAAGTTGAAACGCGTTGGAAATCTGCTATCAGGACGCCATCACACCTATCGGGGGTGGTACTTGTAACTAGCAGTAGGATGCATCATATGTTTCCATATATCTGATGTTTTTATAATTATTCTTAACTAGATCAATGTGTATGTTCATGTATATCCTATTCGTTTTTGTATCAATAAACTTCTTTTTAACTATAATTCAACACTGCCAATTTCTGCATTGCCCTTAAAATCCCATTTTGAGGTACACATCTAGTTCTAAAAATTACAAGGGATGCTGGCAATGACACGGCCAACCCTCTGAGTCATACATTTATGTAAACTCTACAAGACTCTGGTCCGGCGGCACCTAGAGTATGCTATCCAGTTCTGGGCACCAGTCCTCAGGAAGGATGTACTGGAAATGGAGCGAGTACAAAGAAGGGCAACAAAGCTAATAAAGGGTCTGAAGGATATTAGTTTTGAGAAAAGGTTACGAGCACTGAACTTATTCTCTCTGGAGAAGAGATGCATGAGAGAGGATATGATTTCAATATACAACTACCATACTGGTGACCCCACAATAGGGATAAAACTTTTTCGCAGAAGGGAGTTTAACAAGACTCGTGGCCACTCATTAAAATTAGAAGAAAGGAGGTTTAACCTTAAACTACGTAGAGGTTTCTTTACTGTAAGAGCGGCAAGGATGTGGAATTCCCTTCCACAGGCGGTGGTCTCAGCGGGGGGGGCATTGATAGTTTCAAGAAACTATTAGATAAGCACCTGAAAGAGCACAACATACAAAGATATACAATGTAATACTGACATATAATCACACACATAGGTTGGACTTGATGGACTTGTGTCTTTTTTTTCAACCTCACCTACTATGTAACTATGGGATGCCCACTTTACTTTAGCAAACTTTAGGGATAACTTCCTCTAAACAGCAATATACCATCTCCTCTTCACTTTCCTCCTGCACACTCTTGGCTTCTGCTGGTATACTCCTGAGGGAACTTGACATTCTCGTTGCCAGTTCAGTAATGGCCAATTACAGGCAGAAACTCACAGTCCCTTAACAGCAGCACACGTGGAGTGACACTGTCCCTTCTGCTTCCTTTGTGGTCACTGATCCTAACACCACCTCTGCAGGCCCTGTCAGCCCACTTGGCTGCAGCTGCTTCTTTCACTAGCCCTCCTGGCTGACTCTCACACCAGTCCACCTGACTGACTCTTCGCCAGCCCACCCGGCTGACTTTCAGGAGATCTCTTAGGGGAAAGACTGAAGACTTAAGCCCACTGCTGTCTTCCATGGAGACTGGCTACAAGTGGCAGTCTCCTCCCTTTGTTGATTCTCACCAGCATTGGACTATTCACTCTGTCCTCTACTTGCTCCCATGACTCCAGGAAAGATTCCTCCTTTGTGTTTTTGGCAGGATCTCTCCAGCACACAAGCCCCAGCCCAAGACAGGTCATCCCCCCCAGACTAGGGGCACCCTCAGGGCCACCGACAGCCTCCTCAACACTGCATTTCCATCTTCCACCCGACTGCCCTGCTGGCATGGCCCATGTCTATTTATGAGGTGAACTCAGTCCCCTGCCAGTCCACTGGGGATTGGCTGAGGCCTCATAAATATGCATGGCAGCTCCTCCTAACCTCATCTACTAATCCTAGAAGGTTCTCCAATCTTCCAGACACCAGGGAGAGGCTCCAGAGGGCTGCCAGGATGAATCATCCAGCCCTGAACTCTAATGACCCTGACCCAAATTACAGACTCACAAATGTACAATATGAGTCAGAGTATATTTTGTCTATTCTACACGGTACATCTAGCACACACTAGAGGGTACAACCCTCTCATTTTTTATTTTTGTTGCCCGTACCTCATTGGGGAGATTTTTTTTTACTTCCTGTGCTGGGGAAGCCAGGTAAAAACTTTACAAGCAGAGGGGACTTTACAACTATGACAGTTGTCACCAAAATAGGTGTCCAAATTGAAAGATTTCCTCTTGTTTCCCATTCTGGTAACAACTGTAAAATTTTAGATTTTCCATCATTTTCTGTCTCTGTGATAATGGTCACCAAAACAGCAGAGAGAGGGAAACTACTTAGTTGGGAGATCAATACAAATGTGACAGTTCTAATGCTTTTATATTCTTTACAAAGTTGAGAAAAAAATTGCCTATACAAGCACTTTAAAGTGGTTGTAAACCCTTTACTACCACTTTTACCTACAGGTAAGCCTATAATAAGGCTTACCTGTATGTACCGTGAATATCTCCTAAACTTGCACCATTTAGGACATATTCACTATATCCGCATGTGCCGACGCCATCGGCACATGCGCATTGAAGAAACGGCTCGCTCGTGCCACTTCTGCAGTAGTTCTGCCGTGACCCAGCGGCATTCGCGCGCATGCGCAGGAGTGACATAATCGCGGTTCCGGACAATCACATCGCCAGAGCGGCGAACCCAGACATAACGCCGATGGAAGATGTCTGTGCTGTACTCGGAGGGCCGACACCGATCCAGGGCATCGTTCTAAAGTAAGTATTTAATAATGAGCTAGTATGCCACGCATACTAGCTCATTATGCCTTTGTCTTGCAGGGTTTGTTTTTTGTTTTTTCCGAAGTTTACAACCTCTTTAATAATGAGTCAGGGCTACATTGTATATATGTGATTGTATTATATGTACTGTAGTTATGTATTCTTTGATCAGAAGTTGAAAGATAGACACAGACCATTGTAGAATCTCAGATTATCTGATTAGCTAATTACCGTATTTGCCAATTATTCCCTGACATTGGCCTTATTGATCATACTCTGGCCATCTTTTACAGCTTTTAACAGAACTGACCAGCAAATTCTGTTGGAAATATGACAAATCCCTGTCTAGTCTGCCTGGATTTGTTGTCTGGTTATAAATAAGTCAGTTTGATAAGCAAACACAAACAACTATAGGGTTCAGCTAAAGCCAGTGACTAGCTGCAGTAATGAACCTTTGTTATATTTTACTGAAGGGTGAAAAATGAAAATGTTTATTTATGTTGGCAAAAAAACTGAATTTTAAAGGTGTATATGTTATTTATATATAACAACTGACAAATGCATTGTTGCTGCAATAAAATATAAGCTGTCATATTCTAAGTAAAATATACAGAAATGATAAATCATTCATATAAATCATAATTACTGCACTGAGCTCATGAAACAATCCCTTTAGTAGTTTAAGCAAAGAGGGCTCCCATGCTGCCTCTATAAAAGGAAAACCTTATGAAAAATGTATGTGTCTGTCAGAGGCTCCTAGATGTCAGTCAATTCAGCCTGGCGCAGTGTATTTTCCATGTTTCTAATGACACTTGGGTGCTTCGCATTCTAATTGGAAGGTGACAAAGTTTAGCAGGGAACAGGCACATGCCTCAGGTAATTATATATGTAGCGCACAAGGATAAACAGGGGTTATTCATCAAACTGACAGCAAACACAAATAAAACTATAGCACAAATACATCTAATCATATCATAAATGTAATCCTGTAATATGTGTCAATGTACTGTGTCAGATAGAAAATAGAAACAGTCAGCCAACATGAACAGCTCAAAGAAGAACAATAAGTGTGTTTTATTTTCATTAATTTATTGACATGGAAAGAAAGCATAGATACTGTATAAGGCAGTTATTGTCAACTCATAAGGTAAGGAGGGCAATAAATGTGGCCCCTGACCATTCTAAAGGGCCACACACAATATTCAGTGTATTACAAAAGACTGTTTGAGATTTTAGACAAACTAAGGCCGGCCATACATAGAGTTAAATTTGCTTGATTCCCCCATCAACACAGACAGTGCTGATGTGGGAATCCCTCCTGCCGTCCCTGCTGGGAGAAGACAGTGATTATCATTAGCGGCTATAGCAGCCGCTAGCAAAAATTGCAAGAGAATCCGGCAGGCTGGTTGTACCCACGTTGATCGATCGATCAACTGGGTACATTCAGCCTGCCTATTAATGGTTAGAATCTCGGACGGTTCCTGCTGAACTGGTCTAGATTCGAACCGTGTATGGCCGGCCTAAGGGCGACAGTCAGAGACTGCTGACATACAAAAGGTGTGGGTGAAGACAAGCAGCAAGAGACAGTAAGAGACTGGGAATGTGCTATTTAAGACATTTATAGATTGCTGCTGTTGCAGCATTTTACAAATCAATGCTCCCGATACTGATTCCTGGGATCCACAAAGGAATGAAAAACAAGTATCAAAGGATTAAAGGTTGGGCACTAGGGTAAAAGGAGTAGTCATCTTATGGTTTTAAAATATTGCATTGTAGCCCCTGGAATTGTAGCCCCTGTTCCCACTGCATTGGTCAGGGCTGTTTGTGCTGTTGCCTATTTGCAGGTACGTAATGGGTTGAATGATCTGCATTTATGAAGACAGTTGTACTCTCATCTCTAGGTCTCTATATTTTGATGTAACATTTCTCACTTTAGCCCCATAGTAGCTGGGCTAGATGTAGAAGGCTTGAGCAGATTGGAGTCTTGAGTAGATTGGAACACGTTTCACAGTGGGGTTAATTTACCAAAGGAGTAGAGAAATTTTAAGTATATGTAGGGCTAATTTTGGGTTGTTTAGAGTAGAATAGCAAAGGATTAAAACCCCTGTCAGTTTTTTATACTGTCTAATTGGGGAATCCCTTTCACTTCCTGCCCCAGGGTCACAAAAGAAGTGAAAAATATTTTTCTGATGTGATAGGAAATTTCTTTCTAAACACTGAAACAGGTATCTCCATTTGATTAGTTTCCCTCACTTCCCATGCTGGAGATGGCTGTGATATTTTGGATTTCCCTTCACCTTCTGTTCTAGTGAGTATGGTCACCAAATCAAATTAAGAGGCTGAATCTTCCCAGCAGGTTACAGACACAACACTTTTATACCCTGGGGAACATTTTGAAAAAAATGCTAAAGTCATGGACTTTCTTGGTACCAAGAAGGTCCATGACCTTTAGTATTTTTCATATACAATTTGAGACTATGTGGTACCCATGTTGTTTTCTCCGTAGCACACCTTTAAAATAGATACACACTTGGGAACATTTGGCTATACAGTATACAGTAATACCTTGGATTGCGAGTAATGTTGTTTACTAGCGTTTCGCAATACGAGCAATTTTTTTAAAAATCCTGACTCGGTTTGCGAGCGTTGTCTCACAAGACAAGCAGGATTCAAGCCTCTGAGGTGTGCAGTACCGCACGTGGGGCGCCGGTGACTATCGAAGACGCTCCGAGACACTCGGCTCCCGAGAGTCTCAGAGTGTCTCCGAGTGTCTCCGAGCATCTCTGAGTAGTCTCCGAATGCCTCGGAGTGTTTCCGAGTGTCTCCAGTGCCCCGCACCTCTGGCCACATGCAGTACTGCATACACCAGCAGTGGCACTGGAACGCATTCCTATGGGGAAACTCGCTTTGATATACGAGTGCTTTGGATTACAAGCTTGCTTCTGGAACGAATTATGCTCGTAATCCAAGGTACTACTGTATTTCATTTAGCATAGCAAATAGGGTGAAGCTGTTTTCATTTTCAATACCCCATTAACTTAAACTGAGGTTAAAAAAATATATATTTTTTTGTTTTTACATGACTAAGTGATTTTAGCGAAGGCAAATTTAACTATCTACCAGTCTAAGTGAACATTCATTTTGCAAAAGGAACACTCACTTTCCACATTGAAAATGTTCTACCTCTTTAGTAAATAAACCAGATATACATATTAAACCAGAGAATTACTTTTTAAAAGCTTGTTAAAATCTTCCAAATGTTGCTTTTAACTGCATATTATGTAGAATAAAAATGTTACAATGACAGCACATTAAGCCAACTTCGTCATTACATTTTATACGTTCCAAAACACATTAAGCAATTTTTATATATGACTCACTAATAAAAAACTTATGAGTCAGCCTTCAAAAATATCAAGCTTTTTTCATAATGCTGTATATTCACCAAATCATGGGAGTTTCACTGTTCGATACATACAATGACAAATTGCTTCCATTCCTCTGTAGCAGGCATGTTGTCATGGAGCAATGAAAGACTATTTGTCATGCAATTTCTCCTTTTGGCCACAACATGGAGATAGGGAGATGCAGACTTGTCCTTCCAGAAAACTCGGAAACACAGAGGACACTAGGAAAAAGGGGAGTTTCAGGAAGAGCTGGGGAGGCTGAGATGATTTCAGAGGAAGAGAGAGAGAGTGAGTCTAGGAGCCCAGGAAAAGAAAGGGCTCTAACAGGACAGTGCAGAGACAGTGAGGAGAGAACAACTGTACCCAAGATTGTCAGCCAGAGACAGAGAGAGCCTGAGTTGGCAGTAATCCACAGCCATTTGGGGGATCTCCTAAGTCTGCAGCAAGTTATTGGGGCCAGTGTAGAGAGAGGACGAGGCGCCATTGGAAGCTACTACCAGTGTGGGGAAGAAGTTCTGGGACCGGATTGTGGAGAGACAGAGCCACTCCTGGGATGCTGTCTTTGCCGTGCTGCCTGCCAGAGTCCCCCTAAGTGAGTGGATGGGGGCAACTAACATAGTGTTACTGGGACTGCTGAGGAGGCCTTGCGGCCACTACTTGCTACCACTGCTAGGGAATACAGCCACTAGGAGCTACTTAACCAGTGACTCCATAGCTCTAATACTGCCTGCAGGCCTTGCTGATGGCCGCAAAGAGCGCCAACGAGCTCCAACGAAATTTAGGACTAAGAACTGCCCCTAGTTGTAACTACCTTGAAGCTCGAAACCAGTTTAACCACTTTCCGACCAGCCACTGTAGTTATACAGTGGCAGGTCGGCTCATTTGCACAAGTTGCCATAGGTGTATGTTGCTTTGTGCAATAGATACAGTGGGTGCACACATGGCACCAGAGGCCGCGATGTCCGCTGGCCAACCGTGATCGCTCCACAGAGAGCCAGAACAGGGTTCTGTCAATGTAAACAAACAGATCCCCATTCTGTCAGGGGAGTACAGAGTGATTGTTTGTTCCTAGTGATTAGGAACAGCGATCTCTCTGTACTTCCTGTCAGCCCCCTCCCCCCACAGTTAGAAACACCTCCCAGGGAACACATTTAACCCCTTGATTGCCCCCTAGTGTTAACCCCTTCCCTGCCAGTGTCATTTATTTTTATAGCACTGATCGCTGTATAAATGTCACTGGTCCTAAAAAAGCGTCAAAAGTGTCCGATCTGTCCGATTTCGCAGTCCCGCTAAAAATTGCTGATCACCGCCATTACTAGTAAAAAAAATAATAATAAAAATGCCATCTATCCCCTATTTTGTAGACACTATAACTTTTGCACAAAACAATCAATATACACTTATTGCGATTTAGAAGAATACATATTAGCCTAAACTGATGAAGAAATTAGTTTTTTTTTATTTTTATTTTTTGGATATTTATTATAGCAAAAAGTACAAAATATTGTTTTTTTCTTCAGAATTGTCCATATTTTTTTGTTTAGAGCGCAAAAGTAAAAACTGAAGATGTGATGAAATACCACCAAAAGAAAGCTCTGTTTGTTGGAAGAAAAAGGACGCAAATTTTGTTTGGGTACAGCATTTTATGACCGCACAATTGTCAATTAAAGAGATGCAGTGCCAAATTGTAAAAAAAGGTCTGGTCAGGAAGGGGGTAAAATTTTCCGGGGCAGAAGTGGTTAAAAGTCAGAAGCTACAGGGCCTGCTGCGGACCAGGATGGCTGCCTGAAGTCCGAGCTCCGCTCCACGGCCTGGATACTGGCAACCCTCTGCTACTTTCCTCCCCGCTGCTCACACTATAGAAGCAGGGAAGGACTGGGGAGACTCCAGGGCATATCGATGCGGCGTTACAAGCCGCCAAATTTCCGCCGTTTCACTGACTATTACCCGACGGCCGCCGCCATGCAGAAGGCCCAAGATGGCGCTGAAGAAACCAATAGCGATCTCTTCAATAACAGCCCAGAGTGCCTGCCTGCTGCTTCTCCAGCGCTCCCTGTTCAGGGAAATACAGCCACAACAACTAACAGGGACAGCAGGGATACTCATCCCCCTCCAGAGGACTCTCCAGGAGGATTTCATCAAGACAGAAGTAAGAGGCTGGCTACCTCCCCTGCACATTTCCAAATAAGGAGCCACATGCAAAGAAGCAGTTATGGTCCCATGTTGTTGCAGGGACACACGGATCCCAAAATGCTCCCTCCCTGGCTGCTATACCAGTCACTGACAACACTGTATCTGAAGCTATGCTGAAATCTATGCTTCTTACACTGCAGCAGGATTTGCATAGAGAGCTCCAGATGTCATTATCCCAGATGCATGACAAAATAGACTGCCAAGAAGAGCGTACAGACGCTCTAGAAGAAAATCTGCAGGATTACTCTAAGGGGCACAATGAACTGTTAGATGCACATGAGCATCACTCGGAAGAAATCCACCGTATTAAAATGAAATTGGCGGATTTAGAAGACCGCTCTAGGCGGAACAACATCAAATTCAGAGGCATCCCTGAATCGGTCAAACCGAATGAAATAACTCCTTACTTGCAACAACTTATCTCTGCCTTACTTCCATGCTTTAACTCTCGCGACACCCTAATCGATCGGGCCCACAGGATTGCTAAACCGCCACACCTCTCTGATGATATCCCTAGAGATATTTTGGTGCGTATACATTTCTTCCATGTTAAGGAGCAAGTTCTCTCCGCCGCCAGATCTTCGAAACCCCTGCCAGCCCCTTATACTAATATCAAGCTGTTCACTGACCTGTCCCCTGCCACAATGGAAATGCGCAGAGCCTTCGCCCCTGTGACTTCCATCCTTCAACAGAAAAACATAATGTACAAGTGGGACTTCCCTACGAAGCTGCTGGTTACTCACCAACAAAAGATCGTCCCTATTCTCTCTCCGAAAGATGGCTACAAGAAGCTCACCAACTGGGGTTTACTCCCCATTGCTTCCAGAGAAGCGGAATAAGCTACTTCCTCCCACAAGCCATCTGATTCCAGAAACATGGCGACTAAAACATCCAAAAAGACCTAACCTTGGTTTAAGCCCAGGTCCCCTGATCTACTTATATGCAGCCTGGCCGAAACACCTACCCCTTCTCCTCACCACCCCTCAGGTTTAAAGTTGTACTAAGCACACATTTTTCTGATTTTTTTTGATTACAGTATAGATTAATCTGCATTGACTGTATTTCTCTTTTAGAATTTTAGTTTGTTTGTATTTTAGCAACTAAATGGTTTTTCTCATATACCTGTAACATATACGGCATTTATTCATCTGTTTGTGTATTTCGCATTTATCAACAGTAGGTGAAGTCTCTCTCCCTCTGCCCAGGCCCTCATAACTGCACTACAGCTATGACGCTTGCGATCACCTCCCTCAATGTTAAAGGCCTAAACTTGCCATTTAAACGTAACCTTTTATGGAAGGAAGCATTACAACAGCGTGCAGACGTAATCTGCGCCCAGGAAACACACTTTGCCAAACTTAAACAACCCCAATGCACCCACAAAAATATCCCCACTGCTTCATTGCAAGTGCCCCTTAAAAAAAAGAGAGGAGTAATGATTGCCATAAAAGCAACAGTAGATTTTAAACTGCACCACTGTGAAAGTGACAAAGATGGTAGATACTTAATCCTATCAGCCACGTTTGATAACCGTCCTCTCACTTTAGTCAACATTTATGCCCCCAATACAGCCCAAAAAAGATTCTATGCCAATCTCTTTGCCAAACTAGCTCCTTATAGATCCTCCCCCCTGTTAATTTGTGGAGACTTTAATGAAGTAATTGACCCTACACCTGATACTTCCAATTCTGCAAGATGTAGGCCCTCAGCGATATCCAATATTCTTAAAAAAGAGGACCTATACGACTCCTGGAGGTGCATGCACGATGAGGAGAGAGACTACATCTATTCAGGGCCGGATTAACATAGGGGCTGATGGAGCTGCAGCTCCAGGCCCCTGCCTTAAAATCGGCCCTCCCAGTCAGCAGTAAAAGGCCGATTTTCTCCTGTCCATAAACTTCTATGGGACAGGAGAAGCTGTGTGTAAATGGAGGGGTGTCTGGCTGCATCTGTGTTTGCTCACTGTGTTTATTACATTGTCACAGTGCACAGTTCCCCCCCTACACAAATGGGAGAGGCTGAGTCGGCTCTGCCCCTCCCCTCCCCTCTCTCACTCTGTGAAGTCTGTGGCTGTGTAGTGAAGAAGGAGCCGAGTGGGTGGGAAATTATGAACAGAACAGCGGCAGATATCTGAGTGATGAGCCTCCAGGGACCATCCAAATGTGAGCTCAGTGACTCTTATCTCCCTTCCCCTCCTTTTTAACTTATTCCTCCAGCAGTAGCTCTTATAACTGCAGCCAAAGTGTTTAGAATTGTGTCCTCAGCCTGTGGTAGTACTCGGTCCCTTGTGCTTTTAGGTGGGTTCACACTGGTTTGCTATGTTTTGGCCCATTGCTGGTGTATCCACACTTTTGCTGCGTTTTACTCACAGTCCTATTGATTTCTATTAGGTTGTGTGTTTTTTTCTGAAAGTGCACCAAAATTCCTGCATGCTGCATCTTATCTTTGGTGCACTGTCAGAAAATGCAGCAAAACCTGCAACCTGATATATATCAATAGGACTGCAGCTAAAACTGCAGATACACAAGCAGTGCGGCCGACTGCAGCACACCAATATGAGCCCAAAGGCTTGTACACACAACCCCCTGTAGAACTTGGTCTGATCAATACTCCTGGCATACACACACACGGCCATACCATCCCAGCTCAGGAGGGGTAGGGGCTCCAGGGATTTGATTGACTATACAGGTCCTGTCCCTCCTATCTGTCTGGGCAGAGTTCTTGAGGCAGTGGCAGGCTGCTGGTGGCAAGTGGCACACTCTATCTGGTTGCATGCTGCTGGTGGCAAGTGGCACACTGTGTCTGGTGGCAGGCTGCTGACTGTATCTGGTGGCAGGTGACACACTGTATCTGGTGGCAGGCTTCTGTTGGCAAGTGGCACACCATATCTGATGGCAGGCTGCTGGTGGCAAGTGGCACACTGTATCTGGTGGCAAGTGGCACACTGTATCTGGTGGCATGCTGCTGGTGGCAAGTGGCACACTGTATCTGGTGGCAGGCTGCTGGTGGCAAGTGGCACACTATCTGGTGGCAAGTGGCACACCATATCTGGTGGAATGCTGCTGGTGGCAAGTGGCACACTGTATCTGGTGGCATGCTGCTGGTGGCAAGTGGCACACTGTATCTGGTGGCAGGCTGCTGGTGGCAAGTGGCACACTGTGTCTGGTAGCAGGCTGTGGGTGGCAAGTAGCACACCATATCTGGGGCAGGCTGCTGGTGGCAAGTGGCACACTGTATCCGGTGGCATGCTGCTTGTGGCAAGTGGCACACTGTATCTGGTCGCAGGTTGCTGTTGGCAAGTGGAACACCATATCTGGTGGCAGATTGCTGGTGGCAAGTGGCACAGTGTATCTGGTGACAGACTGTTGGTGGCAAGTGGCACACTGTATCTGGTGACAGGCTGCTTGTGGCAAGTGGCACACTGTATCTGGTGGCAAGTGGCACACTGTATCTGGTGGCAGGCTGCTGGTGGCAAGTGGCACACTATCTGGTGGCAAGTGGCACACCATATCTGGTGGCATGCTGCTGGTGGCAAGTGGCACACCATATCTGGTGGCATGCTGCTGGTGGCAAGTGGCACACTGTATCTGGTGGCAGGCTGCTGGTGGCAAGTGGCACACTGTGGTAGCAGGCTGTGGGTGGCAAGTAGCACACCATATCTGGTGGCAGACTGCTTGTGGCAAGTGGCACACTGTATCTGGTCGCAGGCTGCTGTTGGCAAGTGGAACACCATATCTGGTGGCAGGCTGCTGGTGGCAAGTGGCACAGTGTATCTGGTGGCAAGTGGCACACCGTATCTGGTGGCAGGCTGCTGGTGGCAAGTGGCACACTGTATCTGGTGGTAAGTGGCACACTGTATCTGGTGGCATGCTGCTTGTGGCAAGTGGCACACTGTATCTGGTGGCAGGCTGCTGTTGGCAAGTGGCACACCATATCTGGTGGCAGGCTGCTGGTGGCAAGTGGCACACCGTATCTGGTGGCATGCTGCTGGTGGAAAGTGACACACTGTATCTGGTGGCAGGCTGCTGGTGGCAAGTGGCACACTGTATCTGGTGGTAAGTGGCACACTGTATCTGGTGGCAGGCTGCTGGTGGCAAGTGGCACACCGTCACTGGTGGCAGGCTGCTGGTGGCAAGTGGCACACTGTATCTGGTGGCAGGTTGCCGGTGGCAAGTGGCACACTGTATCTAGTGGCAGGTTGCAGGTGTTAAGTGGCATACTGTATCTGATAGCAGGCTATGGGTGGCATCTGGCGGCAGGCGATGGTGGCAAGTGACAAGCTCAGGTTCCCACTGATTCTGCATCATGATGAGTTGAACTATTTCACTATATATTACAATGTAGTAATAGAAATAATGGAATTTGATCATCCTGACGCCATATCAAGCATAGTGTCAGGATGATTTTAAGTGCTAACACCAGCCATTTGCCCGAAAAATCACCCCCGCCACCTATTTCCCCATCAAACCCAAGACTACATCCCCCCTCATCTTTTTTTTTGGGAAGGGGGGATGTCCCTGAATGGCAGTTTGGAAATGTGGTCGCCCTATGTTGCTGTTAGTGAGAGACTGCATAGCAGGTGGTATTGGTGGTGTTGCTGCTGCTCAGAGGCTGCATGGCTGATATTACTGGTGAGAGTAGATTTAATTTGTTTTAGCAAAAAATGTTTGCACTTTCATATTGTTTCCATAAAAAGGCCCACCAAAATCCTCAGCACCAGGCCCATGATGCTCTTAATCTGGCCCTGCATCTATTTCCCCCCCCCCCCGTACCAATCTTATTCCCGAATTGACCTATTCATAACAGATAAACACCTACTAAAGTCTATTACTGCCTCCAACATAGGCACCATATCGTGGTACGACCATGCTCCAGTCACGATCAAACTAGCATCCCCTTCCCAAACTCCTAGACATACGGTTTGGAGATTGAACACCTCCCTTCTCAACAATCCCACCTTTGAGTCTCAAATACAATCTGAAATTGATAATTACTTCCAGCAAAATGTCAATTCTGTAAATGATTGTGCTGTTGTTTGGAATGCTCACAAGGCTTGTCTACGAGGTCTTTTTATTAAACTTGGGGCCCAGGCTAAAAAACAACACTCTTATATAACTGAGTCACTCCTGAAACAAATTCGATCTCTTGAACTAACAAACAAGTGATCCCCCTCTAATATTATCTCTTTAGAACTTAAAAAGCTTAGATCCCAACTTAGTGGTCATCTCCACAAAAATTTTGAGTATTTTATCAAGCGACTACGACTTCAGACCTACTCATCAGCCGATAAATCAGGAGCATTTATGGCCAAACAATATAAAAAGCAACTTTCCAATAAAAAAATCGCATTTATTACTAGTCCCCAGGGCAAACGCTTGACCAATCCGCTAGATATTGCCAATGAATTTGGCAATTTCTACACAAAGCTTTACAAGCTCACAAAAACAGACCCCCAACTCACACCTACCCAAGCTGATATAAAAAAATGTTTATCCTTTATCTCCCTCCCCTCGATTTCTCCAGAACAACTTGACTGCCTAGCGGCTCCTTTTTCACAGACCGAAATCCAAAAAGTGATAAACAACTTACCACTACATAAGGCGCCAGGACCTGATGGACTATCCAATGAATATTATAAACAATTTGCCCAACCCTTAGTCCCCCACCTATGTGACATGTATAACCAATTTGCTACCACAGGCATAATCCCTAAGGAATCCCTCGATGCATTAGTGGTTACCATCCCCAAACCGGGTAAGCCCCCAGACAACCCAGCCAACTATAGGCCGATATCACTCCTTAACACAGACACTAAAATTTATGCCAAACTCCTGGCACAACACCTCTCCACCATCATCCCCCAAATTATCCATCCTGACCAAGTAGGATTTGTGCCCGGCAGGCAGGCTTCAGATGGAACTAGACGTTTTATTGACCTTATCCAACGGACGGAGCACACTCGAGCACCTTCTCTCTTCCTATCTTTGGATGCAGAGAAGGCGTTCGATAGGGTATATTGGCTGTACATGGAGGCAGTGCTCCGAAAATTTGGACTTTCGGGCACCTTTCTCTCTGCCATATTAGCCCTATACACTCACCCATCTGCACGCATTTGGACGTCGGGTGTTGTTTCCAACCCATTCCAAATTACTAATGGCACGAGTCAGGGGTGCCCATTGTCCCCTCTAATTTTTGCCATGATAATGGAGCCCTTAGCACAATTCATTAGATCTGACCCCTCGATCACGGGTATAAAAATTGGACAAACCGATCATAAAATCGGCTTATATGCAGATGACGTCATTATTGCCCTAACCAATCCGCTCTTGTCTCTACCAGCAGTCCAACGAGTCCTTAATATGTTCAGCACTGTATCTATGTACAAGCTGAACCACAATAAATCTCTAATGCTTAACCTTGGCCAAACTTTAAACACCATCACCGCTAGTTACCCCTTTGCTTGGGCCCCTAACTCCTTTCTCCCATATTTGGGTATTCAACTAACGTTCCCAAGTCGGATGCTATTGAGAACCAATTTGGAAGACCTCGTGGGCAGGCTTACATGACTAGCAAAAGAACTAAGTAAGGGCCCAGCCTCCTAGGCTGGTAGGATAGCTCAGGCAAAAATGTATTTACTCCCCCATGTCCTATATTTTTTTCGTACATTACCCCTACCTCTAGCACAAAATCAGATCAAAAAAATCCAATGGATCATCAACAGCTTTATTTGGCAACAAAAAAGACCTAGAATAAAAAAAGTCATACTTACAACCCCAGTTCAACATGGAGGCCTAGGTGCCCCGGATGTCCAAGCATATCACCGAGCAACTATTCTGGACCAACTGAAAACATGGTGGTCAGATAAACACCACACAACCTGGAAACAAATTGAAGCCAACCTACTACCCACGGACCCTAAACTCTTCCTAGCCACACTGTGGCTCAACCCCCACCCCAAACGATACCCTCTTGATACCATCATGTCCTCCACAAGAGTCTGGACATCAATACTGCAACTCAATGGAGGGATATCAAAGGACACACTGACAGCAATACCTCCTGAGGCGCTACATCTTATCTCCCCAGACTTACTTCTCTCGAAATGGACAAAAGCCGGCATCAGCTACTTAGGTATGCTTTTTTCACAAGCAGGTTTGCTTTCCTTTGAGCAGTTAATGCAGAAGTTTGGATTAACCAAACACACGTTTTTTCTTTACCTACGGATTAGATCTAACCTATCAAAAATGTGCTGGTCAACTTCAGATTGTGTGTTCATTCCCTGTCCTCAAGTTCTACAATATGGTTACATCCAAGACCAAAGGAATCTCCTTTATGTACAAACTGCTCACCAAACCAACTACTAACCCTCTGTCTCCTTCCTCACAGTATTGGTCCTCAATGTTAGACCAACCACCTACAGAACTACATTGGCCGAAGGCCCTCACATTGCCCCTACGCCTGTCTCACTGCATTAATCATTGGGAAGCACTACAAAAACTTTTTCACAAATGGTATTTTACCCCAGAAAGGCTAGTGAAAATATACCCGAACACCTCCCCTAATTGAAAATCAAAGTATAGGGAATGGCGCTGTGTTAGAACTAGGAGTGTGGCTATAAATTAAACAAATGTTCAAGTGCATAAAATAATTACTATTAAAATTGAAAAAATATTTTAGTATGGTCCAGAAATTAAAAAAAACATTTTTGTCCTTATTTTAGTGAAAACACCTTATTAAGTGAAACAAATGCTACTATATGTGCAAAAAATACCGCAAATATTAAAACGATACCTTTATATAACATATATAAATCTTCACATTAATAAATATAAAGTGATAAGTGCCAGAAGCAGTGATTATCAAACAATAGTGCATTAATGTGCAATAACCATTCGCAATAATAAATCATTATTAGTGTGTCAAATCGCAACTAAGTATCAAAGAAAAAATCCCATATGTTATTTGGTGCAAAAAATGTTCATAACAATTGTGCAAAAAAGTTCTTCTTTGGTGGTAAAATGCCGTGCTGTAATAACTGGTAGTCACCCCCCAATGTGGTTGCACTCACCGGAGCACTCCACCCCTGCAGGGGTACGAGCATGTGATGTTGGTCCTGTCACTCCGGTCGTGTGGGTGCCAATTTCCTTCCACGCGTCCCAATCCCAAAGGCAGCTGCTTGCACACAAGGAGGTGGGGACTTCCTGTCCCTTGATGTATTAAAAGTCGCCACTGGGTATCCACTCCCGATCTACGACTGGAAGGCAAGCAGCTGCCTTTGGGATTGGGACGCGTGGAAGGAAATTGGCACCCACACAACCGGAGTGACAGGACCAACATCACACGCTCGTACCCCTGCAGGGGTGGAGTGCTCCGGTGAGTGCAACCACATTGGGGGGTGACTACCAGTTATTACAGCACGGCATTTTACCACCAAAGAAGAACTTTTTTGCACAATTGTTATGAACATTTTTTGCACCAAATAACATATGGGATTTTTTCTTTGATACTTAGTTGCGATTTGACACGCTACTAATGATTTATTATTGCGAATGGTTATTGCACATTAATGCACTATTGTTTGATAATCACTGCTTCTGGCACTTATCACTTTATATTTATTAACGTGAAGATTTATATATGTTATATAAAGGTATCGTTTTAATATTTGCGGTATTTTTTGCACATATAGTAGCATTTGTTTCACTTAATAAGGTGTTTTCACTAAAATAAGGACAAAAAATTTTTTTTTAATTTCTGGACCATACTAAAATATTTTTTCAATTTTAATAGTAATTATTTTATGCACTTGAACGTTTGTTTAATTTATAGCCACACTCCTAGTTCTAACACAGCGCCATTCCCTACACTTTGATTTTCATTTTTTGGGGGATCACTTAGGTGTCCCCTTTCCACATAGGGGGGCTGCAGGTGTAAATTAGTCTGTAAGCGCAGATCTGTCGATATATTTATAACCTCCCCTAATTGTTGGAGGGGATGTGCTAAAACTGGATCTCTTTCACACATATGGTGGGAGTGCCACCTCATCAAAAATTTTTGGAGGAAAGTGCAAAATCTAATTGAATCCCTGTGTGGTATATCCTAATCTCTGTCCCCACTTGACCTACTCCTAGGTCTCTCGATCCCCACACTGCCTAACCATCTGCAAACACTGGTCACACACATCCTCGTTGCTGCAAGATTGACAATCGCGAAGAAATGGAAATCAACAGACCCACCTGCACTGAGAGATGCCATCCACCTACTGAACCTACACTTCCAGATGGAATTCTCTTTTGCCAAGGCCAATATGTCCACTAAACGCTTTAATAGAAATTGGCAACCTTGGATCTTAGACTCTAGAAGCACACCACTGTCGTAGCAGTTCCACCTTTAGCTTGGCTGGATCCCACACCAGTTTCCCTTCCTTACTACAGTCTTACGGACATCCTGTTATGAAACTCATTACAGTTCACATTGTTATACCATTACTTTTATTGCACACAAGTGTCCACCCCCACAGTACTTTGGTTCACTGTTACAGGATTACTGTATGCTAACATAGATATCTGTAATATAACCGTTTACTTAACCCTACTCCCTTGTTCTGGAGGTAGCTCGATAAAGGGAGAACCCAAAATGTAACCAGCGACGCCTTCGGGGGTGGCGCTATACCTTCATAACACAAAAAATGTGTCATTGGTGGAAAAGCACTAGTCTATTTTGCGGCTCTATCCTTTAAAAAAATATGTGAGGATAATTTGTCTTGTAGATCCAATGTTTGCCAAGTGACAAATATTAAAAAGAAAAGGTTTGCATTTATAAACATAACTCATGGCCTCCAGTTCTTTGCAGCGCTGTTGCATAGGAAGATAAATAAATTCTGTTTCCAGGCAATGAGTAACAGACTCTTTTTGATAAGTAAAGCTTGCAATGAATAAGCTTAGCCTGAGGCTTGAGACACTTTTCTAGGTTTGTATTTTAAACCTCCATACTATACTGTATACTTCATATTCACCGTCAAAGATTGCATTGAGGGCTACTGTTTATAAAACGAATGCACTGAAATAATATTCATTGACCTACATATTTCCTGTCTACATTCAGGGCTCATGCAAGCAAGAGTTACATATTGCAATGTAGCTACCTTACTATGTAGTCTACTAAAATAAGTGTAAAGTAAAAGTGGATGTATAGCCCATTTTTATGACAACTCCTTGTTCTAAGTAATCCACTTCCGACCTGCCCATAGTAAAAATATAGAAAAAAATATAAGGGGTTGCGCTAATACCTGTGTACCTTAATGCGATGTCTACAGTGAGAAAATAATTATAATGTGACTGTAAATAAGCCAAAAATAATGTGCAAACATTAAATGTAAATATAAAAAAGTCCCATCAAGTGAAAACATCAAAAATGATATCTTAGTGAGTCCACAACATCAACAGAACCCAACAAAAGTCCAAGTGATAATTGGTAATAATCTGTGACAACAAAGGAGGGTCCACCACCAAAAAATGAAAGGGGTAGCTCCTTACCAGATGGCCATGACCCCCCACTACAGAGGATCACAGCAAGCAGAAATCTTTACAGGCCCGAATTAGGAACTGCCAACGATATCCACCAGAGGTCCTCTCATCCGAGCCGATCACGCCAAAATTAACCAGCTACCTTCAACCTTCAGGATTAGCCGGCATCCTTCCTTGGTTACCGCTGTCCCCACGACGGGTTCTCTGCTCACACAGGAGACGCTGGAGATGATCCCGGGTGAACTTGTCCCATATGAGTACACCATTCCTTACCTTTATGTATGCTAGCCTGTCTCTATTCGCCAAAGGGGCAAGACAAGTTCCAGCTCCAGGTCACATAGCATCCAGTATATGTGTTGCCATCTACTCTGTGTCACATCATGAATGTGGGAGTGCTAATCTAATAAAAACATCTCTTGACTGCATGCCCCCTCTGTGTTTTATGGGATCCTTGCCATGGATTCGTTGGTGTGACTGATGATGAGAGGACCTCTGGTGGATATCGTTGGCAGTTCCTAATTCGGGCCTGTAAAGATTTCTGCTTGCTGTGATCCTCTGTAGTGGGGGTTCATGGCCATCTGGTAAGGAGCTACCCCTTTCATTTTTTGGTGGTGGACCCTCCTTTGTTGTCACAGATTATTACCAATCATCACTTGGACTTTTGTTGGGTTCTGTTGATGTTGTGGACTCACTAAGATATCATTTTTGATGTTTTCACTTGATGGGACTTTTTTATATTTACATTTAATGTTTGCACATTATTTTTGGCTTATTTACAGTCACATTATAATTATTTTCTCACTGTAGACATCGCATTAAGGTACACAGGTATTAGCGCAACCCCTTATATTTTTTTCTATGTTTATCCACAATTGATGTTTGTTGTGGGTATTGCAGCTTTTTACACTTATTGATTATTTTGGTATATTAGCGCGTTTTTTTTCCAATTTTTTACTTTTTCCATAGTAAAAATAGTCATTAATTTGACGTTAAATACCGGTGTTATGGCAGCAACTAGATGCCATAACCCTGGTATAGTTTTTTACTACGGGCGATTCTACTATGAGTGAGTTGGATAAAAGTGGTCCTGTGGGTGCATTCGCAGCTGGATCACTTTTAGAGGCTTCCCGGTTGTTTCCAGGCTTACCGGTGCCACCAGTAAAGCACGGAAGCGATACAATGCAGCCATTTGCTGGGCAGGAAATCGAGTGAGGGCAAGATGGCCCCCACTCTCCCCTATGCCCTTGGAGAACCGGAGCGTCCTCTGATGTCACTTACGGTTCTCGGGCCAAACCAAATGATTTTTTTTTTAAGTCTAATAGCAAAAAAGTTTTTTTTTCTTTTGCTTTTAAAGGTTAATGAGAGATCTGGAGTCTTTTTGACCCCAGATCTCTCAATAAAGAGGACCTGTCATGCTTATTTCTATGTTTACATTCCTTGTAATAGGAATAAAAGTGATAAAAGAAAAAAAAAAAAGGGACGGTGTGAAAAATAAAATAAGAAAAAAATGTTTTAAGCACCCTATCCCTCCATGCTTGCACGCAGAAGCGAACGCAATCGTAAGTTGCACCCACATATGTGAACGATGTTCAAACCACACATGTGAGGTATAACAATAGTTCTAGTGCAAGATTTCCTCTGTAACTCTAAACAGGTAACCTGTAAACATTTTTAATACGTCGCCTACGGAGATTTTTCAGTACCACAGTTTGTCGCCATTCCATGAGAGTGCACAATTTTAATGCATGACATGTTAGGTATCTATTATACTCGGCGTAACAGCATCTTTTACATTATAGAAAAAAATTGTAGTAACTATTGTGCTTTGTTTTTTTTTTTTAAATTTATTAAAGTGTATTTTTTCACGAAAAATTGCATTTGAAAGACCGCTGTGCAAATACAGTGTGACATAATATATTGCAACAATCTCCATTTTATTCTCTAGGGTCTCTGCTATATATATATATATATATATATATATATATATATATATATATATATATATATATATAAAACGTTTGGGAGTTCTAAGTCATTATTTAAACTTGTAAACAAAAAGTTCCAGAAAAGGCCTGGTCAGCAAATGTTTAAAGTAAAACAATGGTCAAAATGAAAAAATCAATATGTCATGTAGATAAAGATGGCTGCTGCTGTGATGTTAAAAAGATCATAATTAAACTAAAACAACCTGAACCCCACACCAGAGTATCAGCAGCAATATACAATGGGTGCTAAAGGTGGTAGAGAAAATGAAAAAAAATGCACAAATAAATAAATAACTATAATCTCATTAGTGTACAAACAAACATATAGTGATGTGTACATTCTCCAGATGAGTGTAATTATAAAGTGACTTGTCCTTAAAGTGCAAAGAGAAAAGTACAAAATTATGCAATATGCAAGGTGCCAAAGTGATTTGTCCTCTTCCGTACAAAAATGCAATGTGCAAAGTGCAAAAATAATAATTTCTCTTCTCCCATGCAAAGCCGCAATGTGCAAAGTGCCGGGGATTATTTTCTCCTCTTCTGTGCAAAAACAATCTTCTAGGGCTACTAAGCTGCAATGTTTACAACAAAAAAATCTATCAAAACATGGCCGGTATAATACTTTCCATTGGGCTACAAGAAAATGGCCGCCCATTATATCTAATGCCTTAGACTATTTAAGGACATTTCCAGTGCCAGTCATCATCTCCTGATGAAGTCACGTGACTTGAGTCACGTCGCTCGTGGAGTTCTGCTTTTAACTAATGAATTAAATGTGAGTACGTTTATCGTTTGTTTAACAAATAAATGCTGGTTTAAAATACTACATTATCCGGAATCCTCCCCTTTCTTCTGTCCTCATACCATATACATATCTACTGGGAGAGAAAAGATCATTGATAACAGTAGACCCACTCCACTGCCTCGAGAGTATGACATTAACCTCCCTGACGCTATTCCTGAGTGTAGCTCGGGGTTAAATTTCAGCACCATTAGCGGTAACCCCATGCCACATTCGGGATTGCATTGCAGGATCCTGGTGTGGTATACTTACCTTGTCCCAAGGATCCTGCGATGTCCCCCCGCAGTGTCTGCAGGCTGTGTCCTCCTCCGAAGCCTCTCTGTGCCAGGCTCCGTTCCCTGCGAGCGTCGCGACGCACGGGGCGGAGCCTGGCGGCAAATTCAAAAAATGTAAAAATCATAACACATACAGTACTGTAATCTTACAGATTACAGTACTGTATGAGATTATTTCACATCCCTTTTGTCCCCAGTGCTTTGTCCAATGCCCTGCATGCAGTTTTATATTATATGTACTGTGCTTTCTGCCTGGAAACTTGAGATTGTCCATAGCAACCAAAATGTGTCCCTTTACATCAAAAGTGGCTTTAGACCAGCTAGAAAACAGCGATAGTAAATTAGCACACTTGCAGAATTGAGCGATAGTGAACCTTGGGGAAATATATTTTATTATTATTATATTATTATTTTTTTTTTATTATTTATATTTATTTATTATATTATAATTTATGATTTTGTGTTTCAAACTTCATCATACCCGAGATGTCTACTAGACTCTTGGTGGACAAATATAAGTGTGTTATTGTTAAGAATTACAGGCCTACAATATAAAACGCCAAATTTCCATGCAAAATAATTGTACCGCTTTCAGCACCTAAAATCCGAAATAATCATACCGCCAGGGAGGTTAAGAAGCAAGCAATGTGAACACTGATTCCCATTATTATACACCCATGCAGTTGCCTCATAACCGCAAGGTAAGAGGCCATTTCCACTAGAGTGTTTTTGCACAGAAGAGGAGAAAATAATTCCTGGCACTTTGCACATTGCAGCTTTGCACGGGAGAAGAGAAATTATTATTTTTGCACTTTGCACATTGCATTTTTGCACGGAAGAGGACAAATCACTTTGGCACCTTGCATATTGCAAATTTTGCACTATTCTCTTTGCACTTTAAGGACAAGTCACTTTATAATTACACTCATCTGGAGAGTGTACACATCACTATATGTTTGCTTGTACACTTATGAGATTATAGTTATTTATTTGTTTGTGCATTTTCTTCATTTGTACTACCACCTTTAGCACCCATTGTATATTGCTGCTGATACTCTAGTATGGGGTTCAGGTTGTTTTAGTTTAATTACTGTATATACTCGAGTATAGGTCGACCCAAATATAAGCCGAGACACCTAATTTTACCACAAAAAATTGAGAAAACATATTGACTCGAGTATAAGCCGAGGGTGGGAAAATGCAGCAGCTACTGGGTAAACAATGCCCATCTGCAGCCTCACTGTGCCCATTTGCAGTCTAATTGTGCCCATCTGTAGTGCCACTGTGCCCATCTCTAGTGTCACTGTGCCCATCTGTAGTGTCACTGTGCCCATTTCTAGTGTCACTGTGCCCATCTCTAGTGTCACTGTGCCCATCTCTAGTGTCAATGTGCCCATCTATAATGTCACTGTGCCAATCTGCAGCCGTACCCTCCATTAGTAAAACAGCGTGTGTAACAGCGTGTGTCTCCCGCTGCGTATGCAGTCTGTTCCGCCGTCCATTGTAAGAAAGCCCCGCCTCCTCCTCGTCCGTGCAAGAGGAACACTGATACAATGCTGGGAAACTGTATCAGCGTTCCGTCTATCAGAGATGAGGAGGAGGCTGGGCTTTCTTACAATGGACAGCGGAACAGACTGCATACACAGCGGGAGACACACGCTGTTACACGCGCTGTTTTACTAATGGAAGGTACGGCTCACTCAAGTATAAGCCGAGGGGGGGGGGGGTTTCAGCCAAAAAAATGGGCTGAAAAACTCGGCTTATACTCGAGTATATACGGTATAGTCTTTTTAACAGCGCATCACCAGTCATCTTTATCTATTTTCTATGTATGGGTATGGACTGACTGTTTTTCGGTGTTCGCAGCAGTTAAAGTACTAATTATTATATTCATAATAGCGTGAGAATACATATAATTTTAATATGTCATGTAACTCCACAATGTGTTAAATATCTCACTAGTTGTTGCAAACAGCAGTAAGGATATTCAGATATTGACCCTTTTCCCTGCAGCTCAAAACTCTCATGGCCACATGAAGCTGAAGTTAGCTCCTTATTTGGTCAGCTTCTTATTCAAATGCAGAAATTGGCTCCTTATTCGGCCAGCTTCTTATTCAGGTTGGATTTTTATTCACAAAAGTAATTATTTACTAAACAATCATCTGCAACATTTATAATAAAATTGTGAACTTTAACAACAATTCTGTCTCCCTAACGGCCATGTATTTAAAGGGGTAATTCTGAATAAATAACTTTTTCTATATGAAAACTATCTTGGCTCACCCAAATTTCACTTGTTTTATACTCATTGGGCATCCTACTATATAGGAAAGTTCAATTTGGCCCGAGCCAAGTGATATAAACCATGAAATATGGCACCAAACTTGTCACCCGTGCAGTTTAGTGGCAGCTGGTGCTCAGAATTTTTTGGGGGCGTGCAAACATTTTTTGAAAAAAAATCATCAATTGCAGCCACTGTGCCATCAAATGCTGCCACTGTGCCATCAAACGCTGCCACTGTGCCCATCAAACGCTGCCACTGTGCCATCAAACGCTACCACTGTGCCATCAAACGCTGCCACTGTGCCAATTAAACGCTGCCCCTGTGCCATCACATGCTGACACTGTGCCCATCAAACGCTGCCACTGTGCCATCATATGCTGTCACTGTGCCCATCAAACGCTGCCACTGCGCCATCAAACGCTGCCACTGTGCCCACCAAACACAGCCACTGTACCCTCAAACGATGCCACTGTGCCATCAATTGCAGCCACTGTGCCCATCAAATGCTGCCACTGTGCCCAAACGCTGCCACTGTGCCATCAAATGCTTCCACTGTGCCCATTAAACGCTGCCACTGTGCCATCAAACACTGCCACTGTGCCATCTAACGCTGCCACTGTGCCCATCAAACACAGCCACTGTGCCCATCAAATGCTGCCACTGTGCCCTCAAATGCTGCCACTGTGCATCAATTGCAGTCACTGTGCCCATCGAACGCTGCCACTGTGCCATCAAATGCTGCCACTGTGCCCAAACACTGCCACTGTGCCCATTAAACGCTGCCAATGTGCCATCAAATGCTGCCACTGTGCCATCAAACGCTACCACTGTGCCATCAAATGCTGCCACTGTGCCAATCAAACGCTGCCCCTGTGCAATCACATGCTGCCACTGTGCCCATCAAATGCTGCCACTGTGCCATAATATGCTGCCACTGTGCCCATCAAACACTGCCACTGCTCCAGCAAACGCTGCTACTGTGCCCACCAAACACAGCCACTGTGCCCTCAAACGATGCCACTGTGCCATCAATTGCAGCCACTGTGCCCATCAAATGCTGCCACTGTGCCCAAACGCTGCCACTGTGCCATCAAATGCTTCCACTGTGCCCATTAAACGCTGCCACTGTGCCATCAAATGCTGCCACTGTGCCATCTAATGCTGCTACTGTACCCATCAAACACAGCCACTGTGCCCATCAAATGCTGCCACTGTGCCCTCAAATGCTTCCACTGTGCATCAAATGTTGCCACTGTGCCCATTAAATGCTGCTACTGTGCCATCAAACCCTGCCAGTGTTCCCATCATATGCTGCCAGTGTGCCCATCAAATGCTGCCAGTCTGCCCATCATATGCTGCCAGTGTGTCCATCAAATGCTGCCAGTGTGCCCATCATATGCTGAAAGTGTGTCCATAAAATGCTGCCAGTCTGTCCATCATATGCTGCCAGTCTTCCCATTATATGCTGCTGGTGTGCCCATTAAATGCTGCCGGTGTGCCCATCATATGCTGCCAGTGTGCCCATCAAATGCTGCCAGTCTGCCAATCATATGCTGCCAGTGTGCCCATCAAATGCTGCCAGTCTGCCCACCATATGCTGCCAGTGTGCCCATCATATGCTGCCAGTGTGCCCATCAAATGCTGCCAGTTTCCCTCCCGGGACACCCCGTTCACACACCCCCGCAGATGGATTGTGGGACACCCCGCTCCCACTTCCCCCCGTAGATGGATCGAGGGACACCCCACTCCCACACCCCCTGCTAGTCTGCTTATCATATGCTGCCAGTGTGCCCATCAAATGCTGCCAGTGTGCCCATCATACGCTGCCAGTGTGCCCATCAAATGCTGCCAGTCTGCCCATCATATGCTGCCAGTGTGCCCATCAAATGCTACCAGTCTGCCCATCATATGCTGCCAGTGTGCCCATCATATGCTGCCAGTGTGCCCATCAAATGCTGCCAGTGTCCCTCCCGGGACACCCCGCTCACACCCCCCACAGATGGATCGCGGGACACCCTGCTCCCACTTCCCCCCGTGATGGATCAAGGGACACCCCGCTCCCACCACCCACCCCCTGCGGATGGATCTCAGGACGCCCCGACCCACTCACACACCCCCGCGGATGGATCGAGGGACATCCCATGCAGGAGGACCGTCACTTACCTTGGTAAGGTGTCCTCTTCTCTGGCGTCCCCTCTCCTCTTTTCAGTTTCCTCCACTCTATCCCACTTCCACCAAAGGGCTGAGCATCCAATAGGGATGCCTGGCGCTTTGGCCAATCAGGAAACAGGTCTCACTGACGTGTCTCCAGATTGGTGAGGAGGCAATGCGGTGTAAAAATAGCGAATATTCATTTGTTATGGTCACACAATTGGGTGGGATCAGGGAGCACTCTCTGCGTCCCGAGCCCACCCTTTTTTGAAGCCTATTAGAGCCTCTGGCTATAATCAAGTGCTTTAAAAAAAAATACACCCCCTCCTGCCTCCGCCATAGGAGTCCATGTGTCCGGCGTCCTGAAAGAGGCCGGGCGCATGGATAGGGAGGCAGCAGCAGGGATGGGGGGGGGGGCGGCGCCCGTGCGCCCACAATTCTCCTATATGAACTGTCACTTTGGAGTTTTTACTTGCTTTTTTGGACTTTTATTGCACATTTCAGCACTTTTTGGAGAATCTGTTTGCACTTTATTCATATGCTTGCACTTTATTAGGTGTTTAAATGTATGATCATTATTGCATATTATGCTGAAAATTGTTTACACTTGAGAAGTCACTTAATAGCTTTAGCACGTTTTCATTATTATTATCTATCTTAGTGTGTACACATTTTTGAGTCAGCGCCACATATTTATTTTTATTATTTGATACTTTGTGTGTGAACACTTTTCTATGTTGGCAGCTTCTCATTTAGTCAATTATAGCTAGCCTAGGTTTGCGCATTAGTCTTTTTCTTTTTGATCAAATGTAACACTCAATATTATTTTCTAGCAAATTATTTATAACCCCCAAACATTAAATATTTTTTTAAAGCAGAGGCCCTAGAGAATAAATTGGTTGGTTTTGCAAATCTTTATGTCCCACAGTATTTGCGCAGCGGTTTTTCAAATGCAATTTTTGGGGAAAAAACACTATACATAACCCAATTTTTTTGTAAAATATAAAAGAGATAAAGTGATGCCAAGTAAATAGATACCAAACATGTCACACTTTAAAATTGCACACACCCGTGCAACGGCGACAAACAGCATAAATGTTACTATCCATAGACGACACTTTAAAGCCTTTACAGGTTACCACTTTAGATGTACAGAGGAGGGCTGGTGCTAGAATTACTGCCCATGATCTGACGCTCGTGGTGATACCTCACAAGCGCATGTTAGCCTTTGCGCGTAAACAAGGGAGGACAGGGGCACTTTACTTTTTTACACTGGTGCTTTAATTTTTGTAACCACTTTTATTGCTGTCACAGGGAATGTAAACAGCCTTGTGACAGCAATAGGCATGTGACAGATACTCTTTATGGTGAAATCTGGGGTCTATAAATCCCTCCTCTGCACTTACAAGCATTCAAAACACCAAGATCCGTGTTTTTGAATGCTTTTGATTTTTAACTACTTGTCGACTAGCTGCCGTCATTGTACATTCAGCTCGGGAACTGCAAATCGCCTTCATTGTACATTCAGCTCGGGAACTGCAGTGTGCACGCGCCCACTGGCCAGCGGGAGAGCCAATCAGTGGGTGGGGCGGACTCGATGTCTGCCGGCCACCTGTGATTGTTCCCCGCAGTGACAGAACGGGGATCTGCCTGTGTAACCAAGGCAAATCTCCATTTTGACATGGGAGATCACACAGAATCTGTCTTTCTGCTATGTAGGAAGACAGATCTGTGTGTTTCCCCAGGCAGCCCATCCCCCATACAGTTAGAACACACCTGCAGAGAACACATTTAACCCCTTGATCGCCCCTGATGTTAACCCCTACCCTGCAAGTGTCATTAGTACAATAACAGTGCATATTTTTAGTAGGGATGGGCAAACGGTTCGGCCCGAGCATAAGTTCGGACCGAACTTTAGCTGTTCGGACGTTCAACGAGCAGTCGAACAAACGGGTAGTTTGACCATTCGTTCGGCCCCCCAAACCGACCACAATGCATTGCGGTGCTGAACAGTGCATTGCAAGCCCTGATTGGCTGAAGCAGTGAAAGCTTCAGCCAATCAGGGCACAGAGCACTGTCAGAGTCATGATTGGACACGGTCATCATGACTTTATCCAATCATGGCTCATTCCCGCCCCACAGTATAAAAGTAATCTTTCAATGGCAGCCATTTTCAGTGTAATTTCGGCGTGGAGAGAGACAGAACAGGGCTCTGTTCAGTGCTATCAGTTAGTTAGTGTGCTATACTGTGCTATTTTGCTTCAATTGTCAGTGTAGAATATTAGTTTAGTGTCAGCCTAGGGATAGTGTGAGTGTAGTGAGGAGGACCATCATTCAGCTTTGCATAGTGTACAGCTAGAGTAGGGACAGCTCAGATAGTTTCACTGTAGTGTAGTGAGACCATGTCATTCATACATACATTAGTGTGGCGTAGGGACAGCTCATATAGTTTCAGTGTAGTGTAGTGAGACCGTGTCAGTAATCTTGACATTAGTGTATAGCCAGAGTAGGGACAGTTCAGATAGCGTCAGTGTAGTTGAACACGTCTATTTGATTGCGTTACTCCAGTTTAACACCATTTACTTCTGTGTGCGTTACTCCAGTTTAACACCATTTACTTCTGTGTGCGTTACTGCCAGTTTAACACCATATCGTTTTGTGTGCGTTACTGCCAGTTTAACGACATATCGTTTTGCGTGTGTTACTGCCAGTTTAATGCCATATAGTTCTGTGTGCATTACTGTCAGTTTAACGCCATTTACTTCTATGTGTGTTACTGCCAGTTTAACGCCATAAAGTTTTGCGTGCATTACTGGCAGTTTAACGCCATATCATTTTGTGTGCGTTACTGCCATTTTAACGCCATATCGTTTTGTGCATTACTGCCAGTTTAGCGGCATTTACTTCTGTGTGCGTTACTGCCAGTTTAACGCCATATAGTTTTGCGTGCGTTACTGCCAGTTTAACGCCATATCGTTTTGTGTGCATTACTGCCAGTGTAACGCCATATAGTTCTGTGTGCGTTACTGCCAGTTTAATGCCATATAGTTTTGTGTGTTACTGCCAGTGTAACGCCATTTACTTCTGTATGCATTACTGCCAGTTTAACGCCATATAGTTTTGCGTGCATTACTGCCAGTTTAACGCCATATCGTTTTGTGTGCTTTACTGCCAGTTTAACGCCATATTGTTTTGCGTGCGTTACTACCAGTTTAACGCCATAGAGTTTTGTGCATTACTGCCAGTTTAACGCCATATAGTTCTGTGTGCGTTACTGTCAGTTTAACACCATATAGTTCTGTGTGCGTTACTGCCAGTTTAACGCCATATAGTTTTGTGTTCATTACTGTCAGTTTAACACCATTTACTTCTGTGTGTTTTACTGCCAGTTTAACACTATATAGTTGTGTGCGTTACTGCCAGTTTAACGCCATTTACTTCTGTGTGCGTTACTGCCAGTTTAACGCCATATAGTTTTGCGTACGTTACTGCCAGTTGAATGCCATATCGTTTTGTGTGCATTACTGCCAGTTTAACGCCATATCGTTTTGCGTGTGTTACTGCCAGTTTAATGCCATATAGTTCTGTGTGCATTACTGCCAGTTTAACGCCATTTACTTCTATGTGCGTTACTGCCAGTTTAACGCCATATCATTTTGTGTGCGTTACTGCCATTTTAACGCCATACAATTTTGTGCATTACTGCCAGTTTAGCGCCATTTACTTCTGTGTGCGTTACTGCCAGTTTAACGCCATATAGTTTTGCGTGCGTTACTGCCAGTTTAACGCCATATAGTTTTGTGTGCATTACTGCCAGTGTAAAGCCATATAGTTCTGTGTGCATTACTGCCAGTTTAATGCCATATAGTTTTGTGCGTTACTGCCAGTGTAACGCCATTTAGTTCTGTATGCATTACTGCCAGTTTAACGCCATATAGTTTTGTGTGCATTACTGCCAGTTTAACGCCATATAGTTTTGTGTGCGTTACTGCCAGTTTAACGCCATATTGTTTTGCGTGCATTACTACCAGTTTAACGCCATATAGTTTTGTGTATTACTGCCAGTTTAACGCCATATAGTTCTGTGTGCGTTACTGTCAGTTTAACACCATATAGTTCTGTGTGCGTTACTGCCAGTTTAACGCCATATAGTTTTTTGTTCGTTACTGTCAGTTTAACACCATTTACTTCTGTGTGTTTTACTGCCAGTTTAACACTATATAGTTTTGTGCGTTACTGCCTTTTTTATGCCATTTACTTCTGTGTGCGTCACTGCCAGTTTAACGCCATATAGTTTTGCGTACGTTACTGCCAGTTGAATGCCATATCGTTTTGTGTGCGTTACTGCCAGTTTAACGTCATATCGTTTTGCGTGCGTTACTACCAGTTTAACTCCATATAGTTCTGTGCGTCACTGTACGTTTGGCGCATTATATTGCAGTATGTTATAGTGTATCCGTGAAATGTGTCTGTGTAGCTTGAGTACTCAAATTAAAGTGCACCAAACACCTCTTTACATTGATCAAAGTGCAGCTACGTACAGATTTCAACTTCTTCTTTACATTTGCTTATAAGCACCGCCCCCTCCATCTCAATAATGACTGGGAGGACAGCAAGAAGAGGCAGACGTTCCCTTGGCACTGTAAGGAGTGGATGTGGTGATCACTCCTCAGGCAGGGCATCATTTCCTATGTTTAGTGAGTTTGCCCATGCTATCCAGCCACAGCATCCAGAGGAGGTGGTGGACTGGCTTTCTAAACCTTCCTTATTCTCCTCATCCTCTGTCACCCTTGCAGAGACAATTCTGCATTCCCTGCAGTTGCCAGAGTGTATAAGAAATAAAAAGAGAGAAGGGCGCACCAGCCATGTGCATTATCTTTTGTAAAACATTTATTTAGTAAAATGATAAGGAAATTACTCACAGGCAGTAAGGAATCATGTGCCATAAACCTTGGACATCAACTTGCAACAAGTGGTAATAGTGATGAACAAAGCCTTCCAAAGGTATTTCCGAGGAATATATAACACTGCTCGCAGAGTGTATAAACCTGCCTCCTTGTCCACATCTATTCCTGCCATAGCCCCAACATCAGCCATTGAGGAGTCAGCGGAGTTATTTGACCACAGCGTCAGCCACTTGCTACTTGATGATGCCCAGCCTTTACTGGATTCAGTTGGTTCTGAGGTTGAGGATGACAGGAACATGAGCCTAGATGGAGGGAGGAACACTGGTAGACAAATTGGCATTCATGTTCCCCAAGATGTAGCGTATTGCCAAGTTGTCTCCAGTGGTAATGACGAAGATGGAGGAGATGGAGATGATGATGATGATGATGATGATGAGGTCACTGATGTGACTTGGGTTACAGCTAGAGCAGAGGAGGAAACTGAAGGAGAGGCAGCACAACCCCAAGAGGCGAACATCAAGAAAGAGTAGAGCAGCCACCCTATTCCATCACATTCTGCAGCTGTTATCGCCCACTCCCCAAAGCTCAGCTGTCTGGGCCTTTTTCAGCACAACTGCAGCAGATCGCACTGTTGCTATCTGCAAACTGTGTCACAGGCACATCAAAGGTGGCAAAAACATCACCCATTTGGGTACCACATGCCTAACAAGGCATTTAATGTCCAACCACTCAGCCCATTGGCAAAAGCACCTAAAAGCCACACAAAAGGGGCACAAATCTGTCCCTCCTCCTCCTCCTTACCCACTTCAGTCTGCCCCTGCTATACTGAGTCATTACCTTTCAGCAGCCTCCTCTGACAGGGATGATGGTATAGCAAAGGATGTCCCAGGAGCACATCTGCCAGCAGCACACAACCAGCTGTAGACTGTAGCCATCAAATTTGTCTGCCCCATCTGCTGCAGCGGAAAAAAAATACAGTCCCTGCCACCACATGCCCAGCATCTAAATACAAGCTTTCAAAGCTGTTGGCTCTCCAACTTCTGCCTTTCAGCCTGGTGCATTCTGCCCCCTTCCGTGAATTCGCACAATGTGCCGTACCGCAATGGCAGGTTCCTAGTTGCTACTACTTTTCACATAAGGCCGTTCCATCCCTCTACAATCACATGAAAGGGAATGTTCTGGCATCGTTGGGCAAGGCAGTCACCCATAAAATCCACCTTACTGCTGACACGTGGTCCAGCAAGCGTGGGCAGGGATGATATATTTAATTCACAGCACATTGGGTAACTCTGCTTGCAACTCGAAAGGATGCAGGACAGGGCTAGGTGCTGTGCCCCCACATCTCCATACAGCTGGTGGTGATGATGCCAGACCTGTGAGCTCTACCCCCTCCTCCTCCTCCGCCACCTCCATGCCCTCCTCTGCAGAATTGTCCTAAGAACATCAGGTACCCCCTAAGCGTTCAAAGGACTATTCCATGAGTCAGGCTAAAAGGTGCCATGCAGTGCTTCAGCTGGTGTGTTTAGGGGACAGGAACTACACACCGGAGCAGAGATTCTTGCAGCTCTGCAGGGACAGGCCCAGAGGTGGTTCACACCACGCCAGCTGGAGCCAGGAATGGTGGTGTCTGATAAGGGCTCAAACCTCCTGTCAGCCCTTAGACAGGGAAAGTTGACACGTACCATGCCTGGCACATGTCCTCAATTTGGTGGTGCAGCATTTCCTAAGTATGTACCCAGGGTTGTAAGATGTACTAAAACAGGCCAGAAGAGTCTGTTGCCATTTCAGGGGGTCATACACAGCCAGTGCTCGGTTGGCTGAAATTCAGCGGGAATTCCACCTGCCCATAAACCGCCTGATTTGTGACATGCCCACCAGGTGGAACTCGACTTTGGCAATGCTGCAGCAACTATACATGCAGCAGAGGGCCGTCAATGAGTACCTGTGTCAGTACGGCATGACGACGGGCTTTAGGCCGCCTCTGTTTTTTTTCCCCATGCCAATGGCTGATCATTAAGGATGCATGCACTGTATTGTCACCACTTGAGGAGGCCACAAGGATGGTGAGCAGTGACAGTGCATGCATCAGTGACACAATCCCTGTTGTGTTCCTGCTGGAGTAGACTCTGCACGGGTACTTCGTTGGACGTGAAGTGGTTAAAGTGCATGGTAAAATAGATTATTTTGTATACCAGCCTTTCTGAGCTAGAAGTTCGTGGAACCCTAGGGTTTTTTTAGGGGTTCCTCAGGAAGTTAGCAATGGCAAGTGAATCTCCTACTTACACTGACCACCACTGCAAGAGAGCACGCCTACACTGACTACTAATGTTAGGGAATGTCACAATTGTTACTTTCTTTTTTCTTTTTTTTTTCTTCTTATTCATGCAATTTCAAGATTAATACAAAAAATATTTGTTGTACAAGAAGCTTAAAAATTACCTGCCCATGGTGTCAAATATGCGAGGTATGCCATATTGTTTGTTTTTCTATATAAAATGTTCTACAATTTAGTGATCGTGCTAATATGCCAGAAATTGTAGGTATAATTATTTTTTAGCAAAAAATATATCATGGGGTCCTTGGGGTAAAATGGTTGAGAAAGGCAGGTACATAGTCTGGAGTCCTTGTACCCAGAAATCATTCCTTGTACCCAGAAATCATTAGTGATGCCCCGATTACGCCCTTCCCTCTCTCTCCCCCCACTCCCCTTCCCTTTTGTTCCTTATGTACTGAAATTGTTTAATGATTCGAGCATGGCGAGGATTGTTTGCTGCTCAATTTTGTGCTGTTTACAGAAAAAAACTTTTTTTTTCAATAAAAACTATTGAAACAGAAATATTTAATTTAATAAAAAGTATTTGATTTAAAAAACAGTTAACAAGTCAGTTTTCATATTCACACTAAATACCCGATCATGTGTAAGAAAAATAACAAAAGATTTTTTTTTCTTGCATATTATTGGCTGATTGAAGTGTATACATTGTGTTCTACGCTAAGTTAAATAGACATTCACTTTGCAAAAACTTACATGTATAAATGTATTCTGAATTAAAAGTAATTCTGTGTATAACTTTAAAAATATGTCTATTAAAGAGACTATTTGTAAAGCCCTTGCAATGTCATTAATAACATATATCACACCATGGTGTTAAAGCACATTGTGGTAAATTGGCAGAAGCCATTGCTGAGTGAAGTTTTCTAAGGCCAGTTTATAATTACAGCATAATTGTAACAATGTCAGAGTGGAGAGAAAAAGACCTTGAGTCTTGAATATTCTTGTTCAGCCAAAAGAAGTGATTAATGTTACACTTGTTAAGGTTGTGAGATTCCATAGAGAGCAACCCTGCTGACATACCAAATGTGTGAAGTTATTAACCACTTCAGCCCCAGAAGATTTAGCTGCTCGATGACCAGGCCATTTTTTGCGATACAGCACCGCGTTTCTTTAACTGACAATTGCGCTGTTGTGCGACGCTGTACCCAAAAAAAATTGACGTCCCTTTTTCCTCACAAATAGAGCTTTCTTTTGGTGGTATTTGATCATCTCTGTGTTTTTTATTTTTTGCCCTTTAAACAAAAGAAGAGTGACAATTTTGAAAAAAACACAGTGGGGTTGATTTACTAAAGGCAAATCCACTTTGCACTGCAAGTGCACTTGGAGGTGCAGTCGCTATAGATGTGAGGGGGACATGCAAGGAAAATAAAAAAACAGCATTTTTGCTTGTATATGATTGGATGATAAAATCAGCAGAGCTTCACCTCATTTCAAATCTTCCCCTCAGATTTACAGCAACTGCACGTCCAAGTGCACTTGCAGTGCAAAGTGGATTTGCCTTTAGTAAATCAACCCCAATATATTTTACTTTTTGCTATAATATATATCCCAAATTTAAAAAAACAAAAACAAATGTTTTCCTCAGTTTAGGCCGATATGTATTCTTCTACATATTTTTGGTAAAGAAAAAACGCAATAAGCGTATATTGATTGGTTTGCACAAAAGTTATAGCGTCTACAAAATAGGGGATAGATTTATGGCATTTTTTATTATTTTTTTTTTTACTAGTAATGGCGGTGATCTGCGATTTTTATCTGAACTGCGATATTGCGGCGGACAAATTGAACACTTTTGACACATTTTTCTTGTACAAAAAGGGTTTATTGAGCATAAAGACCATCAATAATATAGAAAAAGAATAACATAAATGAACACAGAACATGTAAATGTTTACATAGGCTTGAAATAATACCAAAAATAATTTGGGATACTAAGACTATCAAAATTTCCTGAGTGAACATGGATTGTTCTAAAGGGTAAGTAAATATGGTGAAGTAGTTAACTTTTGACACATTTTTGAGACCATTGACAATTATACAGAGATCATTGCTATAAAAATGCACTGATTACGCCTCGTGGGAATGAAGCCTTACAGAGATCCTTTTCTGTCTCTGGGAGGAGTTGCCCACCTAGTGCTCTCTTGATACACCATTCCTTCCTGTGGATTTATGGACTTTTGTAGTTTTATGAACTTTTATGAACTATAATATGACACATATTACAATTGGTTTTATATAAGACTATGGGAGTTTTACAGGCTAATTTACAAGAGATTGTGCCATATACCTTGCTGTTGTTGTCCGCTGTCAGAATACACTGATCAGTGGCTGCTGCTGCCGGTTGACAAAAGTTTTCCAACTTTTCCATGTGACAGAAATTGATTGTTAGCTTGACTTCTGTCAAGCAGGAATGGCCATAGATGGATTGAAATTTGAAAGGTCCCTGCTGAACTGGCCACATCTCAAACGATATATTGCCAGCTTTAGGAGTTCATTTGAAATGATGTGGCACTGTGACCAGTGAAAGCAAAGAAAATACCATGACATGCCACAGGCTTCACATAGAGGCTTACATTGTAAAAAATAGGCTGTAAGATTCAGTCCACAGTGTGTACTAAAACTATGGGGTATAACAGATATCGGTATCCACTCTCCACTATAAATGGGCCCCAAAGTCCTTCTGGGACACTGACTCAAGAAGGATTGAGGTCAGTGGTTCAGCATAACAACCAGTCACCAATTTCAGAAGGAGGTCAGACTCAGCAATGACTCAGCATATAAACTCATCCATTTTCCTCCTCATATGGGGATACTTATAAAGATAATGTATGTAAACCCATGGAATTAACTTTTCGTATTTATTGCTTTTTTGATCTGTTAAGTGTACCATTAAAAACATTTTTTATATCTGGTCAATAAGTGAAATAAAAATACCTGTGGATCATGTCAGAATTTCAGAGCTGTTCTGTATTCTGCGCACACTTCCTGTGGGGTCTAATTAGCCCCCTTAGTTCTTGTCTTGAACAACAGACTATTTAGTGTCTATGTTGCAAAGTTGAAGAGAGTGGGAGGGTTTGAGTGGTTTATCAAAAGACAAGTGGATAGAGCTGACACCACTTAGTCCACAAAAATGCTGTACATTGTCAGCCCAGCCCACAGCAGGACTTTGGAGTGCATTTTTGGCACAACAGCAGGTATTGTTCTCTTCGTATGAGGTGTTTAAAGAGATACAACGTGTGCATGTATTGGAGAGATGTACTGCATATAGTTTGTTTTTTTATTTAGCCCATACGCTTTATTCAATGTCGTTTCTTACCACTAGAGGGCAGAATTTACAAAACAAACTGTGAATTAAGAGATAATATCAGAGACAAAAAATAAATAAATCATACCCTGCTTATACACGCACATTTATATAGTGGTTATTTAATTTAACATTCTAAATACTATTCCTTCACACTTGTTCTGTTCTGTACTGTTTTCTGTGTACAGTATACGTCAAATGATGCAAGAAGGATCCAATGAAGTTCCATGATGGTACATGATGGCTATCTTTCAGATTACCTATAGTTAGACTTTGCAGACTGTAGTGTAGACTCCAGTGTGGGTCACAAATGGCTCCCCCAAGTGACTGGATACTTGGTGACCACATCCAAACTTGTCTGTTTGGATGATATGGTTTGGATCTTAAATCTTCTGCCATTGGCTGTGGTCTAGAGTTTGGCAGCAGCATGCAGGCTATGCACAAAATTCAGTGTACCATATTGTGCTGTCACTTTATTTCACATAGCCTGTAGCTGCAATGATGTTGTCTTGGTGGAGCCTACTAGTTATAGTTTAACCACTTCAGCCCCGGACCATTTAGCTGGCAAAAGACCAGAGCGTTTTTTGCGATTCAGCACTGCGTCAATTTAACTGACAATTGCAGTCGTGTGACGTGGCTCCCAAAAAAAATTGACGTCCTTTTTTCCCACAAATAGAGCTTTCTTTTGTTGGTATTTGATCACCTCTGCGGTTTTTATTTTTTGTGCTATAAACAAAAAAATAGTGACAATTTTGAAAAAAAAAAAAAAATTATTTTTTACTTTTTGCTATAATAAATATGTCCAAAAAATATATAAAAAAACATTTTTTTTCCTCAGGTTAGGCCGATACGTATTCATATTTTTACATATTTTTGATTAAAAAAATTGCAATAAGCATTTATTGATTGGTTTGCACAAAAGTTATAGCAAAAAAAACACCAGATATCCGCGCTTAGGAAGAGAGAACTGCAGCCTAATAGGGAACACCACCTAAGTGGGGTGCTAAAACAACAAAAAATCTACTTCAGGGAAAATGGCGCTGTTCAAATAATTAATTATATGTGAATGTACTACACTACTTGAATATTACTAACTCTCCATATAAAGAGAATAGTGCTTCAAATAAATTTGTATAAAACAGAAATTAAAGAAAAAAAAATAAAAATATATAGGTGTAGAGAAAAAATAGATACATGAAAAATAAGAATCTATATATATATGACGGTGATAATACAGCACATCACAAATGATAAAGTGTTGCGTGCTTAATAATGCGTGACTCAGTGGCTGAGAAATTATGTATCTGCGTGTGAGCTGGAATAAACAGGCGACAAACGGAGGAAGGATCGCTCTGCACTGAGGACAGACATGAGTGAGAGCTGCTGAGCGCATAGAAATACCTTTGAGAGGTGGAATGCAGCTGTACCAAACTGAGGGATAACCTGTCAAAAAGGGACACTGCCATTGGAATACAGTTATCACGCCTGTTAACCCTGCAGGGGTGAGGCGCTCTGGTGAGTGCAGGCACAAGTGGGTGATGCGGAGGAAAGCGGGGATAACTGGAGAGTCACCTATGTTTTGAATTTGTGCACGGATCACCGCTCACAGACTGTTATTTAATAGTGTATAGTCGTATACACATATAGATTATAAACATTTGTTTGGACTTATCACTTTGATATTAGCATCTGTCACTTTGTTATTTATTTATTTTTTGAGTGTGTTTAGAAGCAGGAATTCTGTTTTTGAAATTATTGATTTTTTAAATATGTTTATTCCAGCTCACACGCGGATACATAATTTCTCAGCCACTGAGTCACGCATTATTAAGCACGCAACACTTTATCATTTGTGATGTGCTGTATTATCACTGTCATATATATATAGATTCTTATTTTTCTTGTATCTATTTTTTCTCTACACCTATATATTTTTATATATTTTTTTTCTTTAATTTCTGTTTTATACATATTTATTTGAAGCACTATTCACTTTATATGGAAAGTTGGTAATATTCAAGTAGTGTAGTAGATTTACATAAAATTAATTATTTGAACAGTGCCATTTTCCCTGAAGTAGATTTTTTGTTACAAAAGTTATAGCGTCTACAAAATAGGGGATAGTTTTATGGCATTTTTATTAATAATTTATTTTTTTACTAGTAATGGCGGCGATCAGCGATTTTTTATTGTGATTGCAACATTATGGCGGACAGATCGGACACTTTTGGCGCTATTTTGGGACCATTCACATTTATACAGCGATCAGTGCAATTAAAAATGCACTGATTACTGTGTTAATGTGACTGGTAGTGAAGGGGTTAACCACTAGGTGGCACTGTAGGGGTTAAGTGTGGAGTGATTCTAACTGTGGGGGGGAGGAGCTATGTGTGACACGACACTGATCACCGCTCCCAATTACAGGGAGCGGTGATCAGTGTCAGTAGGCAGAACGGGGAAATGCCAATTTACATCAGCATTTCCCCATTCTTCGTCTCCATGAGACGATCGCGGGTATCCCTGCAGACATCGAGTCTGCGAGGCCCACGATCACACTCACGGAGTTCGCGGCGTGTGCGCAAACCGCTTCTTAAAGGGCAACGTACAGGTACGTTAATATGCCTGTACGTGCTCTTCTGCTGATGTATATCGGCGTGAGCCGGTCGGCAAGCGGTTAAGATAACTTTTTTATACTACCCAAAGTTTTTGAGCCCTCTTTTTCCCATATATATAAAGAATAATAATGAAACAATGGACACGCTTCAGCCCCTAAGGACCTGTGTCAAAGGCCTTTGATCTGGTGTCGATGGTATCAGTTTTACACTTCTGAGACCATTCAGAATTCATTGACCTGCAGCTGAGCTTCATTTGACCCGCCTCATAAGGGTTTTGCATTCCCATCTATGAGAATTGGAATGCAAAGCCCACTTGAAGCGAACACAGGTCCTCAACCGTGCTATCCTAGTATTAGTTGTATGTGACTTTTTTTTAAAATCCAACTTTGTTTATCGGTGCTTATTATGACTCCTTTCATATCTTATGGAAGCTAGAGTTGTTTCAAAATGGAACTCCAAAAATATTAGTACATAGTTGAAGTACATATACTGTTTAAATTTTTACCTGCAAAAGATTTTGTTTAATCAATACTCAATGATATTATTGAACCAGGAAATTAGTGGATCACCTGCCTGACTATAAATTTCTGTAAATCACAAAATGAGATGATCAGAATTACAAATCTGTTGGCAGGTAAATCAGTAAAGATTTTAATACATATGTGAAATATGTACAGTATACTTTTGACCTGCAAAAGATTTGTAATTTTGTTTCGTCAATATAGACATCTATATTACTGAACCAGAAAATTTGTGGATCCCCTGCCTGGCTATAAAATGTGGCACAGTACTGTAAATTACTAAATGAGCTGAACAGAATTACAAATCCGTTGACAGATAATTCAGTAAAAATGGCATATATGTATATCCACTTTCCGACCGCCTCACGTATGAGTACGACAAGAGAGTGGCTCTCCTGTGTCAGATCACGTACCTAGTATGTGATCCAGCAATTCAAGGTGGGGGGGGGTGCGCGCTGCTGGCGCACCGGCTTTGCTGTAATAAATCACTGAAAAAGCCGATGAGCGTGTGCCAACCAATGAATGACCACCAGCACCCACTGATCAGTGAGGAGGAATACAGGACAGAGCTCTGTCCATGTAAACAATACAGAGCTCTGTCCTGTTAGCGGTAGTGTGCTGGCTATTGTTTCCCTGCAAAGCAGGGAATAAAAAACAGCAATTCCCTTAGTAAAAGCATCTCACAGTAAACACACCAAGCTCTGCACATTTAACCCTTTAAATTGCCCTAGATGTTAACCTCTTGCCAGTCAGTGTCATTAGTACAGTGATTTTATTTTTAGCACTGATCACTATATTAGTGTAACTGGTTCCCACAAAGTGTTAGTTAGTGTAAGTTAGTGTCAAACTGCCTGCATTACTATCACAGTACCACTATAATTTGCTCATCGCTGCCATTACTAGTATAAAATAAATAGATAAATAAATAAAAATTCAGAATATTTACCATAGTTTGTAGAGACTATAATTTAATCCAATCAATATACGCTTATTGGCCAAAATTTATGAATACATTTGTTTTTTTAAATTTGTTAATTGGATATGTTTTATAGCAGAAAGTAAAAAATATTGTTTTTCTTTCAAATTTTTCGGTCTTTTTTTGTTTATAATGCAAAAAAGAAAAAACCCAGTGATGATCAAATACCACCAAAAGAAAGCTCTATTTGTGGGGAAAAAATATCTAAATTTAATTTGTGTACTACCTTGCATGGCCATGCAATTTTCAGTTAAAGTAACACAGTGCCAAAAAGCAAAAAATTGTCTGGTCGTGAAGGGGGTAAATCTTCCGGAGGGCAAGTGGATATATATATCTATCTATAGATCTATCTATAGATAGATCTATAGATAGATAGATAGATAGATAGATAGATAGATAGATAGATAGATAGATAGATAGATAGATAGATAGATAGATAGATAGATAGATAGATAGATAGATAGAATTTTTTTTTTTTTTTTACTGAAATTTTAGAGCACTCTAAATCCTCATTAAATGAAGTGAGGAAAGACTGATACTTTCCAGCTTTAGAAATGGAAAAAAAATGTTTGGTATTGTCTATCAAATTAAGCTTTTCCACCGAACACAGTCTATCACAGTACTCTGAATCAATGTGACAGATTTAACTCAGGCTCGAAAAAATTTTTTACAATAATATTTAAAAATTGCTTTAACTATAAAATAATGAAACATTACTGAGCGATACCCCATGTATCTGGAAACCTGAAACAAGCTCCAAATAAGCTGCCCATTTTTGCAAACATAACAGTATACATTTTGCTAAAGTAAAGGTAAACCCATTTAATAAATCTCATATTAAATCTCAAATAAGTCTCATATAAAGCTCTAACAAATATAATTTCCGGGTTGTTTTCAATTTTTTTTAACCATCTGCGTTCCAGGCTGTAAGACCCTTAATTTCCAGGGCATTTTTCAGTTTTCAGTGATAGTTTGACTGACAATTACACTGTCATGCAACAATGTACCCAAAGTAATTTTACAGGAGCTTTTATTTTTTGCTAAATGAAGGAAAATAAAAACATTTTACACCTGATGTGTCACATTTCACGGGGCCCTAAAATTCCCCCCAAATTTTTTCATTTAGAATTGTAGCCACCCTGTTCTAAACAGGGGCTACCAGTAAATTTAGCTTTGCTGGGTTGTAGGTAACCTAGCTAATTTGTGGTAGCCGTAGTTCCTTCCTTTTGTCAGTATGTGGCACTGGTACCTTTAGCATTAGTTTGAAGAGCTGTAGTAAAACTGGGTTATAAATATGCATACATCTCTCAGCTAACCAGTAGGAGTTTCCTGGCCACTAATGCATGCTGGGATAGATTATAAATATTCAGAGAGGTCAGGTGATCAAGATCCTCCTACCCAGACCTTGGTCTGGTGTAGGTGTGTGAGGAACTGCTGTGCTGGCTATTCCTGAAGCCTAAGGCCTAGCCATGTGGTCCAGGCTCTGCAATTGAGAGCCTGTCTGTGTGCATGAAGGAAAGCATAGAGACCTGAGGTGAAGTATCAGAAGTCATTCTGCTATAGTCCAGGGAACTGTTGATAGCCTGGGAAACTGTCAAGAAGGTCTCATCCAGACAATTCCTGCATGTCACTGTGAGATGTTGTTGCTATAGGAGTCAGCTGTTGCTACAAAAAGTACAGAATTCTGGGTACAGTCCAGTCTCTTTTTCTGTACTGCTGTCTACCTTTCTATTTTTGTTTGAGGAATCTGCTATTCTGCTTGTCCACTAGTTCTAGGGTGCCCTGTGCCCTACCCTTCTCTCCCTGAAGTTTTGTTGTGTGAGCAATAAACCCACTTTTGTTCAGCATTAAAAGTGACTCGTGCCCATTTTCTACACTGTCCACAGCCCAACTTGCCCCCTTAGGGTGAAATCTCAGCCCTCTCTGATGCTGGGATCGGAGGGGGGGGGGGGTGTTGCTACAGAATATAGCATATACAGTGCAACAGTTGGCATGTAAGGTTCAGGACTATGTAATGCACAGAAAAGCTTGCAGATTTTAGTGTTCATGAGTCAGTGTCCCCATATAGTAGTGGTCAGTTCCCCTTTTAAGTGTTGGTGGTCAATGGTTTGGGACCTGTGCAAGGTGTAAAAGTAGGAAAAAAATACAGGGTTCACACAATGCACAGTGCAGGGCTCCAGAATATTGATTCTGAGAAGAGAAAACTGGGTTTTCAGCTTTCTCTGGGTATTGGTATTCCTGGATTAGGTTTCAGAGTTTGGAGACTTCAAAAAGCTTTGGGAAGGAAGAAGTCTCCAGCCCAGTGTCCAGGTTTTCCAGAGACCATCATGATGTGTGTGCAGTTGCGTATAGCCTTTAAAATGACAGGCTTGGTCAGAGCTTAGGGGTCCCATTAGGAGGCAGGTGTACTGTGCTGGAGTTAGAAAGTTCCTTTTCAGAGGGCTGAGAGAGTTGAGACAGCTAAGAAATTATAGAGGATCTGAGTTCAGAAGAATGAAGGAACCTAGAAGTCTCAGGGGACCGAAAGAACCTGGAAAGCTGAAAGAGAGTCAGGAAAGTAGGGTGAGCTGAGAGGGACACACAAACACAAAGGTACTTTGTAAGGTGGTCTGAGGGACCATGTGAGGGGAAAGAAGAGCTTCAGACGTGCACGGTACTGGATCGAATGAGGGCTCAAGTAAGTAAAAGGGGGGTGAGGGGGGATGCTGACACCTAAACTTTTCTACCTTAATGCAAGGAATGCAGAGGTAGAAAATGTTCAGGCTTTACAACCACTTTAAGGCCTAAGCAGCTGCACTTCTGAAGAGAGGAAGCCAGGTGGCTTGGTATTATTTGTCATTTCCTGTTTTGAAAGTGAAAACCCCTGCATAGGAATCAATTTGTGTTGCACTTTAATTTTGTATAATAAAAGTGGGTTCTTTCTGCCATGGACTCACTGGAAATGCTACTACCACGTAGTTAAAGAGAAGTTCCGCCCCCCCAGCAGAACATTAAAAGTCAGCAGCTATACATACTGTAGCTGCTGTCTGTTAATATTAGGACACTTACCTGTCCTGGAATCCAGCACATGTTGGCACCCCAGCCAAAGTTTCCATCTGCTCTCGGGTGCTGCCACCACCATTTGTAGTAAGGGTACCCGGGAGTGAAGCCTTTCGGTTCCCTACTGCACATGCGCGAAGCGCGCTGAACTTTCTGAATGGCCTGGCGGCGGGGGAAGGGGGGCCAAACTTCCAAGTGATCGTGCCGCTGCATGATCTCTCAGAAGTGGGGATGAGTACCTGTCAAAAACAGGTACCCCTTCCCCCCTCCCTCCAAAAAAGGTGCCAAATGTGACACTGGAGGGGGGAGGAGGCTGATAAGCGGAGCTTCCACTTTTGGGTGGAGTTCCGTTTTAAGTTCCCCAACATATCATAGCCCCTTATATCTTAGTGTGGGCCTCATAACTGCTTGTGATCAGTGGTATTTTTCACAATAATATTTCTGATCAGTGTGTCCACTGCTGCAACTATCATGAAGCTGGCCTTTACCAATGATGTTCAGCTGCACACTGAAGTGAGTGTATTTAACCAGGAAGTGGCTGAAAGATGCTGGAGATCAGCAGTACTGAGAAGTAAAAAGGACAAACATGCCACAATTCATCTACCTTAACCACCTGCAGACCACCCACCGTACATTTACTGCGGCAGGGTGCTGCTCTGTGCCAGACCACATAGCTAGTACATGATCTGACACTTCCGGGTCTGGGGCGCGATCTGCCGGTGGCCCGCTCCCGCTGTGATTCTACACAGCGAGAACTGATCGCCGAGTATGGAGGACTCGATGTCCGCCGACGCCTGCCGAGGCTTCGGTACACAGGCAGAGCAGCAGTCTGCCTATGTAAACAAGGCAGATATCTGTTCTGTGAGTACAGGAAGGCATGGATCCTCTAAAGCAGGAACACCGATCTATGCCTTCCACTAGTAAAAGCACCTCCCCCACTAAACTGAATCACAGGCTAGGAACACAGTTAACCCTGATGTTAATCTCTTCCGAGCCAGTGTCATTAGTACAGTGACTGTATATTTTTTTAGCACTTATCACTGTATTATTGTCACTGGTCTCCAAAAAGTGTCAAAAGTGTCAGTTAGTGTCCAATTTTTCTATAGCAGAAAGTAAAAAATATTGTTATTTTTTTCAAAATTGTCTGTGTTTTTGTTTTGTATATAGCACAAAAAATAAAAACCGCAGAGGTGATCAAATACCGCCAAAAGAAAGCTCTATTTGTAGGGCATGAATTTTATTTGGGTACAGTGTACTGCGCAATTGGCAGTTAAAGTAACTCAGTGCCATATTGCAAAAAGATGGCCTGGTCATGAGGGGGGATAAATCTTCCGGTGGTCAAGTGGTTAATCTGCCTTAAGCCCAAGCCCCAGTTCTGCTCCCTAAAGCAATGCTCACTTCTTTTGATTATTTTTTAAATTCTGTATACTATATGTACCTTTTATTTTTCCTTCTTTAGTCCAGTCTTGTGATACCACAGGTCCTCTTCCTCCTCTTCTTTCCCTGGCTGGTAGGTGGTGCCCTGATTGCTGCAAAGAACAATGCCATAAAATGATGTGGTATATTGTACTACATCGTTCTCTGTGCAACCTACTCCCTGTTAGCAACATATACAAGCTGATGTAATCTCCTATTGTGTTGTTCCTGCCCACACTGCAATGTGTTTCCCGCATCCACTGGAGTAAATAGGGATAAAAATAAACCTTTTGCTTTAAATTAATTACTATGTGAATATACAGTATCTCACAAAAGTAAGCACACCCCTCACATTTTTGTAAATATTTTATTATATCTTTTAATGTGACAACACTGAAAAACAGGACACTTTGCTACATTGTAAAGTAGTGAGTGTACAGCTTGTATAACAGTGTAAATTTGCTGCCCCCTCAAAATAACTCAACACACAGCAAATAATGTCTAAACTGCTGGCAACAAAAGTGAGTACACCCCTAAGTGAAAATGTCCAAATTAGGACCACAGTGTCAATATTTTGTGTGACCACCATTATTTTCCAGCACTGCCTTAATCCTCTTGAGCATGGAGTTCACCGGAGCTTCACAGGTTGCCACTGGAGTCCTCTTCCACTCCTCCATGACATCATCACGGAGCTGGTGGATATTAGAGACCTTGTGCTCCTCCACCTTCCGTTTGAGGATGTCCCACAGATGCTCAATAGGGTTTATGTCTGGAGACATGCTTGGCCAGTCCATCACCTTTACCATTAGCTTCTTTAGCAAGGCAGTGGTCATCCTGGAGGTGTGTTTGGGGTTGTTATGTTGGAATACTGCCCTGCGGCCCAGTCTCCGAAGGGAGGGGATAATGCTCTGCTTCAGTATGTCATAGTACAATTTGGCATTCATGGTCCCCTCAATAAATTGTAGCTCACCAGTACTGGCAGCACTCATGTAGCCCCAGACCATGACACTCCCACCACCATACTTGACTGTAGGCAAGACACACTTGTCTTTGTACTCCTCGCCTGGTTGTTGCCACACACGCTTGACACCATCTGAACAAAATAAGTTTATCTTGGTCTCATCAGACCACAGGACACAGTTCCAGTAATTCATGTCCTAAGTCTGCTTGTCTTCAGCAAACTGTTTGTGGGCTTTCTTGTGCATCATGTTTAGAAGAAGCTTCCTTCTGGGACGACCAATTGCAGACCACGCAGACCAATTGGATGCGGCATATGGTCTTACAGGCTGACCCCCTACCCCTTCAACCTCTGCAGCAATACTGGCAGCACTCATACATCTATTTCCCAAAGACAACCTTTGGATCTGACGCTGAGCACGTGCACTCAACCTCTTTGGTTGACCATGGCGAGGCCTGTTCTGAGTGGAATCTGTCCTGTTAAACCCCTGTATGGTCTTGGCCACCATGCCACCATGCTGCAGCTCAGTTTCAGGTTCTTGCCAATCTTCTTATAGCCTAGGCCACCTTTATGTAGAGCAACACTACCTAGTAACACTAACGAGTCACATGACACCTGGGAGGGAAAATATCTAATTTGACCGAATTTGCACATTTTCACTTAGGGGTGTACTCACTTTTGTTGCCAGCGGTTTAGACAATAATGGCTGTGTGTTGCATTATTTTGAGGGGACAGCAAATTGACACTGTTCTACAAGCTGTACACTCACTACTTTACATTGTAGCAAAGTGTTATTTCTTCAGTGTTGTCACATGAAAAGATATAATAAAATATTTACAAAAATGTGAGGGTTGTACTCAGTTTTGTGAGATACTGTATATAAACAAACTCTTAAAGAAACAATATCAAAATCTATGCCTTATGAAACAATAAATTGTGTATATGCCCACCAATTTCAATCACCGTGCACAGTGCACCAAAATAAATACACCACTTGGTTATAAGGACCACGTGTGTATCATTAATTCAGCGTGCCATCCACATGAATACTACTAATAATACATGCTTCAAAGCAATGGGGTTTATTTTCTAAAGGCAAATCCACTTTGCACTACAAGTGCACTGCAAGTGCACTTGGAAGTGCACTGCAAGTGCACTTGGAAGTGCAATCTCTGTAGATCTGAGGGGGACATGCAAAGAAAATAAAAAACAGCATTTTTGCTTGTACAAGATTTGATGATAAAATCTACAGAGCTTCCCCTCATTTCAGATCTTCCCCTCAGATTTACAGCGATTGCACTTCCAAGTGCACTTTCAGTGCAATTGTAGTGCAGAGTGGATTTGCCTTTAGTAAATCAACCCCAATGTCTTTAAATACATTTCTTTAATTCTCTATATTGCATCTTCTAGACGTGTGCACCGCCGAAAAAGTTGTTCGTTTTAGTTTCATTCGTTTTTTTTTTTTTTTGCTTTTCAGGTCATTCGTTATGATCGCAATTCGTAAATTGGTAAATTCGTAAATTTGAAAATTCGTAAATTCGAAAATTTGTAAATTCAGAAATTTGAAAATGTGAAAATTCCTAATTTCGTAAATTTTAAAATTTGTAAATTCGTAAATTTGAAAATTCATAAATTCGAAAATTCGTAAATTTGAAAATGAGTGAGTTTGAAAATTCATAAATTCGTAAATTTGAAAATCCGTAAATGTGAAAATTCGTAAATCCGTAAATTTGAAAATTCGTAAGTTCGAAAATTCGAAAAACCTGAAAATAAAGAAAATCCGAAAATTTGAGAGAATAACTAACTAACTAATAATAACTAACTATTAAATTATAGGTATTGGAATTTCCTTTGAAATTTGGCTGTTAGTGAACGTAACGAATATGAATTTATCCAATGTTAAAAATTATCCGAAATAACGAATGTGCATCTAAACAAATGGAACGGAACAAATTAATAAAAAATAATAATAAAATGTTTTTATTATTATTATTATTGTTATTTATTATTATGAATTTGTTACGTTCCATCCGTCTAGATACGGCATTCGTTATTTCAGATAATTGGCAACTTTGGATAAATTCGTATTCGTTACGTTCACTAACAGCCAAATTTCAAAGGAAATTCCAATATCTATAATTTAATAGTTAGTAATAGCTAAGTTATTATTAGTTAGTTATTATATCAGATTTTCGAATTTCGAATTTCCGAATATTTAGAAAAATCCGTTAAACGGTTTTCGCTAATTCGGATATTTTCGTATTAACAAATTTGTCAAAATCCGATAAATAAAGAATTCGGAAAGAAACTAACTGTCTTCTTTACTCCTTTATATGCAATAGTGCCCGGTGAGTTCCACTACCTTTCGCACACTGCGCTCACCTCAGCAACTTGACTCCTATCTTTGATGTTTTCTGAAATAAAGCTAGTGCGAGGGATGTCTGCTGTGTATATAAATACACAATTTGTACATTCTTATGGCATGATCTCTTTCAACCTCACCTTTTTAGATGCTCCTTGATACTGTATCTCATCTCCTGGTTACATAATAGTGTAGAGCTCTTCCATATGCCACCCTAATCTGAGAGGGCAAGTAAATAGTCAGTAGTATGCATATTGTCAATGCCAGTCCATCTGGCTTTCCTACCCTAGGTGTTACCCTTGCAATACAAAGACCTGTAGGTACTGTGATTTGAGTGTGTTGGGTAAAACGTTTGTTGTCACAGCTACAGATGAAGAATTCACTATACAACAATATAATAACTGTGGCACAAATTTTGTATTCTGATCACTTGTATTTCATGCAGCCTACAATATGTTGGTTGTACTACACGTCCTTTGAGAACCTGCATAGGGGAACATTATTGTGACACAAATAATCAAAATGCTAGGAATATTTCTCATGTAACACGTCACTTTAGGGAATGCCATCAGGGCAATCTCTCCTCATTCCATTTCAGAGGAAAAAAACGGCTGTCTCCTTCGCTAGGTTACTAAGGAGAGAGGCATGGTGGATTTTGAGATTAAAAACTAGATTACCTCAGGGGTTAAACCTGAGGTGGGATTTGGATTTGAATCTACATTGAAATGCTTCTCCCTAGTACCCCTTCTCTCTTCTGTTTTTTTTTTTCACATACCCAGTTTGTTATTTTCATCCATTTTTATTTATTTTTTGTTATCTGGTTTTTTTTTTTTCTATATGTGTATATTAGGGACGTGCAATGGGGTCAGTGGCTGGTGAGGCACTGGCTAATATCAGAGCCAGATACACACAGGCTACATATTCACAAGTTACGTATTCAGTTCTCATTATGTAGGTGATTGCAGTTCTAGTTCTACTAGTTATACTAATTTAACAAAAATATTTACAAATGCTGTCCCTTTAAGATGTTTTTTCAGTCACCCTTTTTGTTGATGCTGGAAACAATATTACTAGCAAATGATGATTTTACATGTAGGAGAGAAGTGTCAGAATTGGCCTGGGTGGCAAGTGGTTATTTACCATATGTAAGTAATATACAAATAATTATTATATATTGTTTTTAATTTAATATATTTTCAAATACTGTACTCAAGCTGGTGGCTTACCAGACAAATTACTGAAGTTTGAAGTTATAACTTCAAACCAGTAATTTCACGGTAAATAGATATATAATAAATTATTATGCTATAACATATAGCATAATAATATATTATTTAGCTTGATTAAAAAAGTAAATTTTCAGCAGCAACAGATTCTCCCTCTTAACTGTGTGAGAAAAACATGGGATTATAGGTAAGCCTTATACCCATAAACCCATGTTTTATCCTTGTAGTTACGAGGGCTGGGCTGGAAGGAAGCATGTATCTTTAAGACACATGCCCCCTTCTGTGACACTGCAGTGAGCGAAGAGCCTCCACTGCAGCATTTTCTTTGGACAGCTTGGACCAATAATGCTTTACCATTGGTCCAAGGCTCCAAGCTGTCCATTGAGCTCAGTGCCTCTGACAAGAAGTTATCCTCTCAGTCTCCTGCAAGCAGCGTGTGCCAGCTTGTATTTAAACTAGCTGTGCTGTAAGTAGCTTCTGACAGGCTGCGCAAGAAGCCCCATATCTCCAGAACCATAGGAGCCTCGGTGGTGGGGTAGGACTTCGGCTACCTACCCACCAAATTTGGGGTCTCTAAGACCCCAGGTCGCCGAGCTATGACCCTGGAAGCTCAATAGTTTTTGTTTGTTTTTTTATGTTCATGGCAGGTGAGGCGATGCCGCAGCGTGGCTCCGCCCTAGCCTCTACAGGATATACTATTTAACACCGTGCTCTCCAACCCTGCCTTGCCCGAGTTTGGCTTCCTGTGTGCTTCTTGCCTTGTGGTCTACGTCTGATTCTGTTTACTGTCCTTGACTTGTTCTTGACTATCCTTGTCTGCTTCATACCCTGACCTTTGGCGTGTTCTTTGACTATCCCTGTCTGCTCATTACCCTGACCTTTTGACTTAAAAATTGACGCTATTGGTGATTGGGAACTTCTTGCAAGTAAATTGGCATTGGAGAAGTGGCATCATCTCTTGGAAATTTGGTAATTTTCACTGACCATAAAAATTTGCAGTACTTAAAGAATGCCAAACGACTGAATCCCAGACAGGCCAGGTGGAGTCTTTTCTTTTTCCATTTCAATTTTTCTATTATGTACAAACCTGGTTCCTGCAACAGTTGGGCTTATGCACTCTCTAGGTCATTTGACATTCAGGATGAGGAGCCCATCTCCAAACCTGAGTCGATCATTCCTACCTCATGTGTTCTTGCCCATTCTACCATGGACTGAAAAGTTCCTCCTGGCAAGACCTTCGTTACAACTAAGTTAAGAACTAAGATCCTTCGTTGGGGTCAAGATTACAAGGTAGCAGGTCATGCCGGGGCCCTCCGATCTTTCTTCCTCATCAGCCACCACTACTGGTGGCCTACTCTCCATTCTGATGTTAAAGACTACGTTAAGGCTTGTCATGTCTGTGCCCATTCTAAATCCTCCACACGAGCTCCTGCTGGTCTTCTCATGTCTTCACCCATTCCTAAGGAGCCCTGGTCTCACATTACCATGGACTTCATCACCGACCTTCCACCTTCTAAGAACAATACGGTCATTTGGGTGGTAATTGATCGATTCTCCGAGATGGCCCATTTTGTTCCTCTTCCTGGTCTTCCTTCTGCTCCTGCCTTGGTTCCAATTTTTGTTCGAGAGATTTTCTGCCTCCATGGAGTTTCTTCCCATGTTGTTTCGGGCAGGGGTGTTCGGTTTACTTCTCGCTTTTGGAGAGCCTTTTGCAAATCCCTCAACATTACCTTGAATGTTACCTCTTCTTACCATCCTCAATCCAATAATCAGACTGAGAGGGTTAATCAGAAGTTAGAGGTCTTTCTCCGTACCTTGGTCTAGGCTCATCATGATGATTGGGCATCACTACTCCCGTGGGCAGAGTTCTCTCGCAATAATCATGTTAATGTTAGTTCTCAGAAGACACCCTTTGTCACAATTTATGGAAGACATCCTCAGCTCCCTCATCCTATGACCTGTTCTCCCGACATCCCAGCTTTGGCTACCGTTCAGGAATCATTCAATTCCACGTGGGTTGATGTTCATGATTCCCTCCAGACTGCTGCTAACAAATTCAAGGGTTTTGCTGACCGTCGCAGGCGTAAGCTGCCTCCTCTATTGCCAGGAGACAAAGCCTGGCTTTCCACCAGAAACATCAGACTCCTTCTCTGAAATTTGCCCTTGAAATTCATTGGTCCTTACAATATAATTTCAAAGCTAAATCCTGTTTGTTTTAAACTCCAGATCCCTAAAAGCCTCAGGATCTCCTTTCGTGTATCCATTCTGAAACCTTTAGTTCTTGATAAGTTCTCCCGTCCTCTCCCTACCTTGACTTCAGTCTCTGAGGATGATCAAGAGTACAAGGTTAGTCAAACTTTGGATTTTTGCTTCTGTAAAGGTGTTCTTCAATATCTCGTGGATTAGAAAGGTTTTGGTCCTGGGGAGAGGTCTTGGATTCCTGCATCTGAAATCTTCGCACCTCATCTTCTGAGGAAGTTCCATTTGAAGTTTCCCTCCAAGCCTGGTCCTAAGCTAGGGAGGAGGAGGTCTCGTAAGGGGGGGGTACTGTCATGAATCTGCAGTAATACTTTCATGTCCTGTCTGTCTGCTTACCTCTGGTCTGTGTATCAGCCTTAGGACCTGCACTCTCACAACTGCATGGTTAAGTAATCCTCCCTCAACGTGGCTCCACCCTAGCCTCTATAGGATACACTATTTAACACCGTGTTCTCCAAGCCTGCCTTGCCCGAGCAATATTGTGTGTTTGGCTTCCTGTGTGCTTCTTGTACATCTGATTCTGTTTACCGTCCTTGGCATGTTCTTGACTATCCTTGTCTGCTTCATACCCTGACCTTTGGCGTGTTCTTTGACTATCCCTGTCTGCTCGTTGCCCTGACATTTTGGCTTATCTCCTGACTACCCTTTGTTGTCCCGGTCTGCTTCTTCCTCTTTATCCTCCAGTAGCCTACTGTGAGCATGAGCTGGGAGACCCTGGGGGCCAGGACCTGGAGCCAGTTGCAACGAAGTTCATCCCCACCATTAGGGGCCCTGGTGAACACCTGCTGGCTCTTAGACTCCACGCCCTGGGGAACCTCGTGTTGCTCCAGGGGACCTGCTTTCCTGAACCACCCATAGCTCCATCTGCAGCCATCAGCTGTAGGGTCCACTACCTTAGCAGTGCACTCGAGACCCCAACGGTGTGCATCTGTCACCTGGCCTGACAGGTACATTCAGCCTGCCCATTAATGGTTCAAAACTGGCCAAGATTCAAACCGTGTATGGCCAGCCTTAGATCTCACACTGCAGATATACAGTTATGATGCTGTATGCACAGGCATGCCTAGGCACACTCACATTTTGGGAAGTACACTGCTATTTTTGTTAGAAATAATTCAAGAGAAATGGCTAAATCTTTCAGGGCACTGCATAGGTACAATTATCATTTCAACATTTTTCCTATAATATAGCAAATCTTCACTTTTTGAATACAGTTCCTCTTAAAATCACCAGGAACAAGTAATATCAGGGTGTATAGAAAGAAGGTGATGTGACCACTCTCAGTGAATAGATTTCAAATACTCCTAGCAGCAGAGATGTCTTAAAGAATATAGCTGAACAATGAGAAAATATATTCAAGAGTTAAAAGGAAGAGTGAAGTCTTGTCGATTCAGCTTACTCAGAAACAGCAAATATGATTATCCAGCATGAAGGTAACAATATGCTTAGGATATTTAGCCTGTTGAGATCTGTCAGTGCTGTGTCAAGCTGCTTAAGGAAACTTTTGTATTACTAGACAGAACCCTATTCACCTCTGTGAGAAATGCAGCCTGGAACATTTGCTTATCACAAAACATAACAAGCAAACCTTATTGTCATCTTGAGTGTCTGCCAGAAGTAAAATCATTTATTTAATTTTTTTAATGTGCTGGGCTGAAACTAAAAATTGGTTTTAAAGACAACAACTTCAAGCAACAAGAAAAGTCAATGAGTAACTGCTAATTTGAGATGAGCTACTTACAATCTATTCTGACAGCAATTTTCCACAACTGTTGCCGTGCTTCCTTATATTAGGTTTTCCAAATTCCCAGTGTTTTTAAATATTTTTGTCATTTTAACCTGTAAACTGGTTTACTAACTAAGGGAACAAACTAAAAAAGTTCTTCCTTAAATTATATCAGCAGGCATGTTGACTGTGTTATGCTTCTAGCAGAGATGCTGTGAGCATGTGGGATCCCTTTAATGTTGACACCATCTTGTACACTTTTAAGTATTGTATGAATCCCTAAAGAGATGGTACCAAAATACAGGACTTTTACCAAACACTAACCTGGTGCTAACGGGAACCGCAGTGGTGCCCCTAACAGTAATGCTGGTGGTAATTTGTAGGATGTTCTGTGCAACTTACCTGCTCACAGTGGGAGTCACATCGATTCAAAATCCATGGCACAACTATAAGCCCATCCCCACATGCCAAGGTTCTGGGTGTAGTCCTAGACTCTGAACTCTCCTTCAAGCAACACATCCAATCACTGTCCAAATCCTGCCGCCTCAACCTCGGCAACATCTCCAAAATACGCCCCTTTCTAACCAATGACACAACAAAGCTCCTAATTCACTCGCTGGTCATCTCACACCTCGACTACTGCAACTCCCTTCTCATTGGCTTGCCTCTACATAGTCTATCACCTCTTCAATCCATTAAGATTTGCCGCTGCCAGACTCATCCACCTTACCAATCGCTTTGTGTCTGCCACTCCTCTCTGTCAATCCCTCCACTGGCTTCCACTCGGCCAAAGAATTAAATTCAAAATTCTAACAACTACGTACAAAGCCATACACAATTTCGCCCCCAGCTACATCACTAGCTTAGTCTCTAAATACCAACCTACTTGCTCTCTTCGTTCCTCGCAAGACCTCCTGCTCTCTAACTCCCTCGTCACCTCCTTCCATGCTCGCCTCCAGGCCTTTTCCAAAACCTCTCCAATCCTATGGAATGCCCTACCCCAATCTCTCCGCTTATCTCCTACTTTATTAGCTTTCAGACGATCCCTGAAAACCCTTCTCTTCAGAGAAGCCTACCCTACCCACACCTAACAACTGTATTTTCATTTTTTTCCATAAGCTCATCCCCCACAGTTATTACCTTTTTGTTTCCACTTGACCCTCCCTTCTAGATTGTAAGCTCTAACGAGCAGGGCCCTCTATTCCCTCCTGCATTGATTTGTATTGTAAGTGTACTGTCTGCCCTCATGCTGTAAAGCACTGCGCAAACTGTTGGCGCTATATAAATCCTGTATAATAATAATAATAATAGTAATACAGCCTTCCTTTAAAACAATAAATTATAACAATAACAGGAAATAAGTGTAAAAATGGAGGTTAGCGAAATCAGGGGAAGTTGAGTATATATGCTTAGTATCCCTGTTCTCCTGGCCATTATTTTCCAGCACTGCCATAGCCCTCTTGGGCATGGAGTTCACCAGAGCTTCACAGGTTGCCAATTGAGTCATCTTCCATTCCTCCATTCCTCCATGACGACATCACAGAGCTGGTGGATGTTAGAGACCTTGCGCTCCTCCACCTTCCGTTTGAGGATGCCCCACAGATGCCCAATAGGGTTTAGGTCTGGAGACATGCTTGGCCAGTCCATCACCTTTACCCTCAGCTTCTTTAGCAAGGCAGTGGTTATCTTGGAAGTGTGTTTGGGGTCATTATCATGTTGGAATACTGCCCTGCGGCCCAGTCTCTGAAGGGAGAAGATCATGCGCTTTTTCAGTATGTCACGGTACATGTTGGCATTCATGGTTGCATTCATGTAGGCCGCAGCAAATGTTTAACCCATCTGCCACCTTTGCAGCCTAGGGGTGGTGGTTTGGGTGTGGTAAAAATGAGGCTCACCCATCTATGTTTACCAAGCTCTAACAAAAAAGCCTTTGAGGGTTGGAATGTGGAGGTTCTAATAGATGTCAATAAACAAGACTTGCTTTGGACTGGTTACCAATTAATTTTGAACCCAACCTCTCCCCAGAACAGGAGACCATTGCATGCACTCTCAGACTTCCACTGGTAAACTGATCTACTCAGTCTTTAGCATAAAAGGCCTACATAGTGTGGAGAATATCCATGGATCGGCTAAAAATAAAATAAACATTTTTACACGTAACAGCGCCCAATACAACTTGAGAATTTTTTTTACATTTATAAATGGGGTTTCTTCTTAGCAGCAGTGCAATAACATGATATTTGTAAAAATAAAAATAGATACTATAGTTGCCTAGCAAGATGAAATCTGTTAATATAACAATGACAAATGAAATCCAAGAGGTCAGTCATGATTGTAATTTCCTCTAAAGCATAAAACCTTGCTTCTTTTTCCTCACAAAAGATCAATGTAATTATTTCTATGGCAGACATTTTGTAATTACAGTTATTTATATGTATTAGAGTACCCCCAACAATAAGTGATAGCTGTTTAGCATAAGAAGTCAGATGATTACAGCACAACTGCAGCATGATGTGCTACCCGTGATCAAAATAAAGATGAAGAACAAGACACGTATCTTCTCTTCCTCTGTCTCCCTCTCTGTAATAAAGCCTGGATTTACATGAGCTGCATACTCCTAGGAGCTTATAACTGTCTGCTAGGAAATTAAATAGGCATAAAGTTACCCTTTCACTGTGAAGTTGAATAAAATCTTGAGACTATTGCGCTCATACAGTATATCCAGGATATAAACCATTATTTATAGCTGCCAGCCTAAATGGGTTTTGAATACAATATTGCAACTAAATAAACTGTTTTCATGATATACTGTATGCATTTTTTTGTATGTATCATTTTTATTATTGACATTTCTTTTTTTACAATTTTTATTTTTCAATTTGCTTTTTTTTGCTGGCTTCATTGAATGGTTGTGTTTGCCCTACTATCAGTTCAGTGCATTAATAGGCATATTTGTGTAGAAACATGAAAGACTGATGACAGGCTCCTTTTTTCAAACATCTTTGGTTATTGACCTATGTTTATTTTAAACACTTACTGTTGAATTACTCTCTTCTGCTGCGTACACACGATTGGGATTTTGGTCTGAAAAAGGTATGATGGCTTTTCCGACGGGATTCCGCTCCAGTTTGTCTTGCATACACACGGTCACACCAAATTCCAACCGTCAAGAACACGGTGACATACAACACGTACGACGGCACTAGAAAAAGGAAGTTCAATAGCCAGTGCGCCACCCTTTGGGCTCCTTCTGCTAATCTTGTGTTTATCTCGTGTTAGTAGAAGTTTGGTGAGCGACGATTTGCGCTTTTCAGCTTTCGTGCTTTTAAGTCCGTTACTGCTCTTCAGTTTGTGCTTGTGGGTTTGTATCTGGTTTTCAGTGCGTGTAGTCAGTTTGTTTCTGATTTTCAGCTCGCTCTTCACAGGCCTTGCTGTTTTTCAGTGCGTTCTGTTAGTTCGTTCTGACCAGCTGACCATTTTGAAGCCATGTTATGGGTACGTATTCATCGTAGAGTTCGTGCTATGCGGGTGCTTGGTGTTGGGGTTATTACTTGAACCCAAGTCCAGTCCGTGAACAGAGTAAGGAGGAGTTCATGGACCAAGAATTGGTTGCTCCAGCGTGACCAATTCTCTCACATGCCTTTGCTGCATGAGATCCAGGAGAATAACCCTGATGATTTCAGGAATTTTCTCCGGATGACAGATCCCTTTTTTCACTGTCTGTTGGCTTTGCTGTCCCCTTATATTATGAAGCAGGACACCTGCATGCAGCAAGCCATCACTCCGGAGCAGAGGCTAGTCGCCACCTTGCGGTACTTGGCGATGGGGAGAATTCTACAGGACCTCAAGTTCTCTTCAGGCATCTCCCCCCAGGCTCTGGGGATCATTATTCCAGAGACCTGTTCTGCCATCATACAGGTCCTGCAGAAGGAATATATAAGGGTAAGTTTTCTCCTTTAACATCACATTCTATGTATTTAATGTATGCTAATGTATTGTATTTATTTCATCATTCCCTATTTACCATGATTGTAATATGCTGTGAATGTCCCCTTTGTGTCCATGCATGCTGGAAGCTATTAATGCTCCTTTTTTGTCCTTCATGCATATTTGCCTTCACTAACCTCCCCAGCATGCTATCCTGGGCCCATATACACCTAGCCTAGTCACTTAACAATGTATTTTGGCAGCTCCATACTACTGCTTTACCCTAAACACCCCCTAAAATGTGTCCAAATGTTATTGGTGTCCTTAAATTTATGCAGAGTGCCAGAGGCTTTTTTTGGCTCCCAAACTCATTTATAACCCCCCCTTAAATTTTTCCAATGGGCCATCAGAGGGGGTGAGGAATCTAATAAGTGGACCTTATATTTTTATCTTTAAATACTCCTTAAAATAAATGTTATACTGATGTTGGCCAAGAATGTTTGTCTAATCTGCTTGCAATGTTATGTGAAAAAGTACTATTTTTTTTTCTATTTTGACTCCACAGTTTCCTTCAACGACACAGGAAAGGCAGACTATGGCATCCCACTTTACCGACCGTTGGGACTTTCCCAACTGTGGAGGGGCAATTGATGGGAAGCACATCCACATTGTCCCATCACCCCACTCGTGGTCATACTATTTTAATTATAAGGCTTTCAATAGTATCGTGTTGATGGCGGTGGTGTCAGCGACATACGAGTTTCTTTATGTGGACATGGGGAAGAATGGCCGGATGTCGGATGGTGGAGTCTTTGCCCAGATGGAGTTCTACCAACGTCTCCAGAGTGGTGGCTTGGGATTTCCCCCTGCGGAAGAGAACGTGGAAGGACTCCTGTTTGTTTTTATTGCTGATGAAGCGTTTGGTCTGGGTGATCACCTGATGAGGCCATTCCCCCAGAGGGAGAAGAGGGTTTTTAATTTCCGGCTGGCCAGAGCCAGAAGAGTCCTGGAGAACACCTTTGGGATAATGGCCAGCCAGTTCCGCATATTTCTATATGGCTATAAATATGGCGAAGTACAAACGTAACCACATCGTGTTAGCATGCGGCATCTTGCACAACTTTTTAAAGTGAAATGCTACTAATTATGTTGGCTCAGTTGGGCCTGAGGCCAGACTTCATGAACCAACAATGACGGCCCTGGAAGCTGGCCGTCCTGCCTTGCCCCCCCAAAGCGCCCGTGAAGTGCGTCAAAAATATGTGGAATATTTTACGGGTAGGGGGGCCATTGCTATGCCAGCAAATTTTTAAATATTAGCAGAATTAAAAAAAATATATATGATAAATTCTTGAATTGGATTTACTGCTTGTGTCTCTTTTATCTGTCTCCTAGGTTCTCCTGGTGCACTTGTAGTGCTAAGGGTTTTTTTTCATTATTTAACCACTTGCCGACCGCCTAACGCACATATACGGCGGCAGAATGGCACGGGCAGGCAGAATCACGTACCTGTACGTGATCTGCCTCCCGCGGGCGGGGGGTCCGATCGGACCCCCCCCTGGTGCCAGCGGCGGTCGGCATTTGACTGGGAGCGTCGGGAGGCGAGGGGGAGACCATCCGATCGTGGCCCCCCCTCGCGATCGCTCCCAGCCAATCGGAATCCTCCCCTGCCTGTGTGTAGTTTCACACAGGCAGAGGATGTGATGTCATCTCTCCTCGGCTTGGCAGTTTCCGTCCCAGCACAGAGGAGAGAAGACATGTGAGTGCACAACACACACACACAGTAGAACATGCCAGGCATACTTTACACCCCCGATCCCCCCCCGATCACCCCCCGATCCCCCCCAATGACCCCCCCCACGTCACAAACTGACAGCAAGCAGTATTTTTTTTTTTTTTTCTGATTACTGCATGGTGTCAGTTTGTGACAGTTACAGTGTTAGGGCAGTGAGTATTACCCCCCTTTAGGTCTAGGATACCCCCCTAACCCCCCCTAATAAAGTTTTAACCCCTTGATCACCCCCTGTCACCAGTGTCACTAAGTGATCATTTTTCTGATCGCTGTATTAGTGTCGCTGGTGACGCTAGTTAGGGAGGTAAATATTTAGGTTCGCCGTCAGCGTTTTATAGTGACAGGGACCCCCATATACTACCTAATAAATGTTTTAACCCCTTGATTGCCCCCTAGTTAACCCTTTCACCACTGATCACCGTATAACCGTTACGGGTGACGCTGGTTAGTTTGTTTATTTTTTATAGTGTCAGGGCACCCGCCGTTTATTACCTAATAAAGGTTTAGCCCCCTGATCGCCCGGCGGTGATATGCGTCGCCCCAGGCAGCGTCAGATTAGCGCCAGTACCGCTAACACCCACGCACGCAGCATACGCCTCCCTTAGTGGTATAGTATCTGTACGGATCAATATCTGATCCGATCAGATCTATACTAGTGTCCCCAGCAGTTTAGGGTTCCCAAAAACGCAGTGTTAGCGGGATCAGCCCAGATACCCGCTAGCACCTGCGTTTTTCCCCTCTGCCCGGCCCAGCCCACCCAAGTGCAGTATCGATCGATCACTGTCACTTACAAAACACTAAACGCATAACTGCAGCGTTCACAGAGTCAGGCCTGATCCCTGCGATCGCTAACAGTTTTCTTGGTAGCGTTTTGGTGAACTGGCAAGCACCAGCCCCAGGCAGCGTCAGGTTAGCGCCAGTACCGCTAACACCCATGCACGCACCGTACACCTCCCTTAGTGGTATAGTATCTGATCGGATCAATATCTGATCTGATCAGATCTATACTAGCATCCCCAGCAGTTTAGGGTTCCCACAAACGCAGTGTTAGCGGGATCAGCCCAGATACCTGCTAGCACCTGCGTTTTGCCCCTCCGCCCGGCCCAGCCCAGCCCACCCAAGTGCAGTATCGATCGATCACTGACACTTACAAAACACTAAACGCATAACTGCAGCGTTCGCAGAGTCAGACCTGATCCCTGCGATCGCTAACAGTTTTTTTGGTGGCGTTTTGGTGAACTGGCAAGCACCAGCGGCCTAGTACACCCCGGTCGTAGTCAAACCAGCACTGCAGTAACACTTGGTGACGTGGCGAGTCCCATAAATGCAGTTCAAGCTGGTGAGGTGGCAAGCACAAGTAGTGTCCCGCTGCCACCAAGAAGACAAACACAGGCCCGTCGTGTCCATAGTGCCCTTCCTGCTGCATTCGCCAATCCTAATTGGGAACCCACCGCTTCTGCAGCGCCCGTACTTCCCCCATTCACATCCCCAACCAAATGCAGTCGGCTGCATGAGAGGCATTTTCTTTATGTCCTCCCGAGTACCCCTACCCAGCGAACCCCCCCAAAAAAGATGTTGTGTCTGCAGCAAGCGCGGATATAGGCGTGACACCCACTATTATTGTCCCTCCTGTCCTGACAATCCTGGTCTTTGCATTGGTGAATGTTTTGAACGCTACCATTCACTAGTTGAGTATTAGCGTAGGGTACAGCATTGCACAGACTAGGCACACTTTCACAGGGTCTCCCAAGATGCCATCGCATTTTGAGAGACCCGAACCTGGAACCGGTTACAGTTATAAAAGTTAGTTACAAAAAAAAGTGTAAAAAAAAAAAAAAACACAAACAAAAATATAAAATAAAAAAAAAATAGTTGTCGTTTTATTGTTCTCTCTCTCTCTATTCTCTCTCTATTGTTCTACTCTTTTTTACTGTATTCTATTCTGCAATGTTTTATTGTTGTTATGTTTTATCATGCTTGCTTTTCAGATATGCAATTTTTTATACCTTACCGTTTACTGTGCTTTATTGTTAACCATTTTTTTGTCTTCAGGTACGCCATTCACGACTTTGAGTGGTTATACCAGAATGATGCCTGCAGGTTTAGGTATCATCTTGGTATCATTCTTTTCAGCCAGCGATCGGCTTTCATGTAAAAGCAATCCTAGCAGCTAATTAGCCTCTAGACTGCTTTTACAAGCAGTGGGAGGGAATGCCCCCCCCCAACGTCTTCCGTGTTTTTCTCTGGCTCTCCTGTCTCAACAGGGAACCTGAGAATGCAGCCGGTGATTCAGCCAGCTGACCATAGAGCTGATCAGAGACCAGAGTGGCTCCAAACATCTCTATGGCCTAAGAAACCGGAAGCTACGAGCATTTTATGACTTAGATTTCGCCGGATGTAAACAGCGCCATTGGGAAATTGGGAAAGCATTTTATCACACCGATCTTGGTGTGGTCAGATGCTTTGAGGGCAGAGGAGAAATCTAGGGTCTAATAGACCCCAATTTTTGCAAAAAAGAGTACCTGTCACTACCTATTGCTATGATAGGGGATATTTACATTCCCTGAGATAACAATAAAAATTATTTAAAAAAAAAAAATGAAAGGAACAGTTTAAAAATAAGATAAAAAAATAATAATAATAAAGAAAAAAAAAAAAAAAAAAAGCACCCCTGTCCCCCCTGCTCTCGCGCTAAGGCGAACGCAAGCGTCGGTCTGGCGTCAAATGTAAACAGCAATTGCACCATGCATGTGAGGTATCACCGCGAACGTCAGATCAAGGGCAGTAATTTTAGCAGTAGACCTCCTCTGTAAATCTAAAGTGGTAACCTGTAAAGGCTTTTAAAGGCTTTTAAAAATGTATTTAGTTTGTCGCCACTGCACGTTTGTGCGCAATTTTAAAGCATGTCATGTTTGGTATCCATGTACTCGGCCTAAGATCATCTTTTTTATTTCATCAAACATTTGGGCAATATAGTGTGTTTTAGTGCATTAAAATTTTAAAAAGTGTGTTTTTTCCCCAAAAAATGAGTTTGAAAAATCGCTGCGCAAATACTGTGTGAAAAAAAAAAATGAAACACCCACCATTTTAATCTGCAGGGCATTTGCTTTAAAAAAATATATAATGTTTGGGGGTTCAAAGTAATTTTCTTGCAAAAAAAAATTATTTTTTTATGTAATCAAAAAGTGTCAGAAAGGGCTTTGTCTTCAAGTGGTTAGGAGAGTGGGTGATGTGTGACATAAGCTTCTAGATGTTGTGCATAAAATGCCAGGACAGTTCAAAACCCCCCCAAATGACCCCATTTTGGAAAGTAGACACCCCAAGCTATTTGCTGAGAGGCATGTCGAGTCCATGGAATATTTTATATTGTGACACAAGTTGCGGGAAAGAGACAATTTTTTATTTTTTTTATTTTTTTTTGCGCAAAGTTGTCACTAAATGATATATTGCTCAAACATGCCATGGGAATATGTGAAATTACACCCCAAAATACATTCTGTTGCTTCTCCTGAGTATGGGGATACCACATGTGTGAGACTTTTTGGGAGCCTAGCCGCGTACGGGACCCCGAAAACCAAGCACCGCCTTCAGGCTTTCTAAGGCCGTAAATTTTTGATTTCACTCTTCACTGCCTATCACAGTTTTGGAGGCCATGGAATGCCCAGGTGGCAAAAAAACCCCCCAAATGACCCCATTTTGGAAAGTAGACACCCCAAGCTATTTGATGAGAGGTATAGTGAGTATTTTGCAGACCTCACTTTTTGTCACAAAGTTTTGAAAATTGAAAAAAGAAAAAAAAAAATATTTTTTCTCGTCTTTCTTTATTTTCAAAAACAAATGAGAGCTGCAAAATACTCACCATGCCTCTCAGCAAATAGCTTGGGGTGTCTACTTTCCAAAATGGGGTCATTTGGGGGGGGTTTGTGCCACCTGGGCATTCCATGTCTCCGAAACTGTGATAGGTAGTGAGGAGTAAAATCAAAAATGTACGCCCTTAGAAATCCTGAAGGCAGTGATTGGTTTTCGGGGCCCCGTACGCGGCTAGGCTCCCAAAAAGTCCCACACATGTGGTATCCCCGTACTCAGGAGAAGCAGCTAAATGTATTTTGGGGTGCAATTCCACATATGCCCATGGCCTGTGTGAGCAATATATCATTTAGTGACAACTTTGTGCAAAAAAAAAAATTTGTCACTTTCCCGCAACTTGTGTCAAAATATAAAACATTCCATGGACTCAACATGCCTCAAAGCAAATAGCTTGGGGTGTCTACTTTCCAAAATGGGGTCATTTGGGGGGGGTTTATGCCATCTGGGCATTTTATGGCTTTCAAAACTGTGATAGGTAGTGAGGAGTAAAATCAAAAATGTACGCCCTTAGAAATCCTGAAGGCAGTGATTGGTTTTCGGGGCCCCGTACGCGGCTAGGCTCCCAAAAAGTCCCACACATGTGATATCCCCATACTCAGGAGAAGCAGATAAATGTATTTTGGGGTGCAATTCCACATATGCCCATGGCCTGTGTGAGCAATATATCATTTAGTGACAACTTTTTGTAATTTTTTTTTTTTTTTGTCATTATTCAATCACTTGGGACAAAAAAAATGAATATTCAATGGGCTCAACATGCCTCTCAGCAAATTCCTTGGGGTGTCTACTTTCCAAAATGGGGTCATTTGTGGGGGTTTTGTACTGCCCTGCCATTTTAGCACCTCAAGAAACGACATAGGCAGTCATAAATTAAAGGCTGTGTAAATTCCAGAAAATGTACCCTAGTTTGTAGGCGCTATAACTTTTGCGCAAACCAATAAATATACACTTATTGACATTTTTTCTACCAAAGACATGTGGCCGAATACATTTTGGCCTAAATGTATGACTAAAATTGAGTTTATTGGATTTTTTTTAGAACAAAAAGTAGAAAATATCATTTTTTTTCAAAATTTTCGGTCTTTTTCCGTGTATAGCGCAAAAAATAAAAACGGCAGAGGTGATCAAATACCATCAAAAGAAAGCTCTATTTGTGGGAAGAAAAGGAGGCAAATTTTGTTTCGGTACAGCATTGCATGACCGCGCAATTAGCAGTTAAAGCGACGCAGTGCCGAATTGTAAAAAGTGCTCTGGTCAGGAAGGGGGTAAAACCTTCCGGGGCTGAAGTGGTTAAATAACACCCATTGTCACTGTAACACCAGCTTAATACAAAAACTGGTATTGAGCATTGAAAGTGCACATTCACATGTGCGTTGTAAAACCTTTTTTTTGGTAAAAAAATAACATCTTTGTTTTATAAATTTTTATCTTGAAAATTATTTTTTGGTACATAAACAGGCATGTTTTAAAACATAACATACACAACTCAGGAACTTACAAAGTTCAACATTGAAAAACTGAAGGCAATATCAGACATTATAGTGCCAAAAATGTGTTGATCTTGCCTTCATCAGATGGGGTGATGTCACCCCTGTAAAAGCCAAATTTAGAAAATGCACACAAATTGGGAGTCAAACTGGGAATTTCCCTCCTGATCCCATGCCTAATGTCAACATGTGCTATCTCCCATCATGGGGGATCAAGGAAGGGGTGCACCCACAAAACGCGTACATTGATATGCCCTGATGGCAGATAGCACATGTTGACACACCGTGTGCATCTTGCAAATTTGGCTTTTAAAATGTATAAAAAGGTTATTTAAATTTTCTATTAAAAAAAAAAGTTTTTTTTTTTGGGGATTTAGATTCTCCCTAATACTTCAATCATGTTCTTCATTCTTTGCTCAATCTCCTTGTTTTTTTCCTTTATGAGGTCTAAATCCTGACTAAACCACATTATGTCCCGGATTAGCCTTTGTGCACTGTCAGTCGTGAAATGAGTAGATTGTTCTTCCACAACATGCACATCACCTAAAAGAAAAAATACACACCATGTATTATGTATATATTTGTGGCCAGAAATATGAATGTGAAACATTGCTTGGAAGTGGGGTACATAAACTTATTTTAATACAAATTAGCATGACCAAATGCAGTTAACCCTGTATCTGCCTAAAACATTGTATTTAGTTGGTGAACGAACAATGTTTACTGCGAACGATTACTGTGCCCATGAGCCTGAAAGTTGCCATTTTAAACTGTACAACAGTAAAGAAAAGCACATGGAGCAGCATGCAAGTTATAATAATAATAGGAACACACAACAACTACTTACTTTTTAGAAGCATTTTCTTGATCCTTCTGTACTGATCCTGCTCCCTCAATTTAAGGTCTGACCAGCGTTTCCTCAATTGCTCCTTGGATCGCCATATCCCAAAATTCCGGTGCAGACTCTTCACAACTTTAGTCGTGATCTTGGCCTTTCTCACATTTGGGTTTAGGTACAGTCCATACTTGCCGTCATAGTCGGCCCTCTTCAAGATGTCCACCATCTTCACCATCTCCAAAGGCCATATTTGAGGCCTTAAATCTTCTCTTCCGGGATTGGTACGTTTCTGGCTCTGGGCTTTCCTCCTCCTTGTTACTGCTATTACGCACCTGCTGTGTCTCCGCCATGTTCATCTCCCACTGCGCCGAAAGAGAAGGGGCGGGGAATATTCTAGAAAGAACGTCAGGGACGGGCGATGTGGGCGGAGTTTCACGCATGCACAGTGTATATAAAGCTAACACGCGTGTGTCGTACCTACATTGTGTGTGCGTAGGAAGGAGGACTGGAAGCGCCGAACGTTCTAACTAAGGTAACATTTTAACTTGGGACATCAGTGGCCTATACTGATTCGAGATTGAGGCCTAAATTGGGATAAGATTAGGAGAGTTTAGCCTGATATTAGTGTTTTTATCTTGTATTTTGTCTTGCAGCAAATATGAAACAATTCAAATACCCTGATTTCATGGGCCATTTCATTGACAAATACAGGGATATGCGTAATTTGTGGGAGGTTAAAAACCCTTTATATCGCAATAAACCAGCTAGGAAGGCATCGCTGAAGAAATTGCTGCAATTTGTGAAGGCGTAGGTCCCCAACCAGACCAAACGCTTCCGTCTCGTACTTGATCCTGAGCATGCATGATTTTTGGCGCTTTGGAATTGCATACAGACGATCGCATTTTCGGATAGGAACTTTTTCCGACCGAAAAATAGAGAACATGCTCTCAATCTTTTGCTGGCTGGAATTCCGCCAGCAAAAGTCCGATGGAGCGTACACACGGTCGCATTTTCTGACCAAAAGCTCTCATCTGAGTTTTGCTGGTGGCATTTCCGATCGTGTGTACGGGGCATACCACTGAAAGTTTGTTCCCAGCAAATACTACTCCTTCAGTAAAATAATACTTTCTTACATTACTAACATTCTGACATGAACTTTCCTCCTGCTAGTTTGAGGTTATGTCCCTTTGTTCTGAGACCAGATTAAAGTGGGAGTAAACTCCCATGGTTGTTATCTACCTATAGGTAAGCCTATAAGAATATTTACTCACTAGGTACAGTAAATATCTCCTAAACGTGCACCGTTTAGGAGATATTTGCTTGTGAATGGGCCCGTGCCATTCCTTCAGAGTCACGTGGCGCAGCTGAACAGACAGCCGGAGGACTCGAACCCAGAAGCAAGACTGGATGAAAATGGAAAGCCCTATCAGTGGTGACAGCTCATCGCTGGAGGGCTTAGTTGTAAGGTAAGTTTCACATAATGTGCTAGTATGCAAAGCATGCTAGCACATTATAACTTTACCTTGCAGGTTTAAAAAAAGCATGGCGGTTTCCTACCGCTTTCATATTGAAAATATGGCCCTTAAACTTAACCACTTCCCTATCGGCGTATAGGGAAATGATGCTAACAGGAACCTTTCCTCCCTCTGGGGGGCGTCATATGATGTCCGCTCATTCTCGCTGCTCTTGTGCACCCCTGAGGGCACACAGTGCAGCGATCGGGGATGAGACGTGTCACTCTCACACAGCCCAACCGCGATCAGGGTAAGGTGTCAATGAAATTGTCTCTTTACCATGTGACTGGCTGTCTCCAATCGCAGCAGGTCACAAATGTCAACAAACCGCAGTAACTAGCTGTTACCGGGTTCTCCTCCTTACACACACCGATCCTCTGTGAGGAGGAGATTGCAGTAACAGCTAGTTACCACTTACAGTGTAAAGCACAGTCCCCAGATTGCCCAGTAATAAAGAGTACCTGTCACCAGCCCATCTGAGTACCTGTCACCAGCCCATCAGAGTACCCGAGTACCTGTCTCACGCCCAGAGTACCTGAGTACCTCTCTGCAGCCCATCAGAGTACCAGAGTACCTATCTGCAGCCTATGCCTTATAGAATATACATTGGGGTGTTTTCTTTTCAAAATGGGATCATTTTGTGGGCGTTTCCATTGTCCTGGTGCTTCAGGGCCTTCAAAAGTGTGAAAAGTTGTCAGGGAATTAGATATGTAATTTATGCTCTTAGAACACCTGATGGTGCTCCCTGCATGTTGGGCCTCTGTATGTGGCCAGACTGTGTAAAAGTCTAACATATGTGGAATCACCATACTCGGATGGAGTAGCGGAATGTATTTTGGGGTGTAATTGCAAGTATGCATATGCTATGTGTTTTAAATAACTTATTATGACAATTTTGTTCAAACAAAAATAATTTCTACATAGTGCCAAGAAATGTTGGGAAAAAATTACAACTTCAAAAAACTCACCATGCCTCTTACTAAATACCTTGGACTGTCTACTTTACAAAAAAAGGGGTCATTTTGGGGGTATTTGTACTGTCCTGAAATTTCAGGGCCTCAAGAAATGAGATAGGCCGTTGGTACATCAGGTGTGATCAATTTTTAATGATTGGCTTGTAGAGCTATGATATGTAGCAGAATAAATTTTGGCCCAAATTTATGAACAAAAATTACTTATTTGCAAAATATTATAATAGAAACTAGAAAAAAATGTTGTTTTTTTCAAAAATGTCGCTATTTTTTCACTTATATCGCAAAAAATAAAAAACCCAGTGGTGATTAAATACCACCAAAAGAAAGTTCTATTTGTTATAAATAAAAGGAGGAGAAGTGGGACTTTAAATGAAGCACATAGCAGCACAACGCAGGTCAAGTGACCAAAATTCATTTATTTGGTATAATCCATGGTGTATAAAAAACATTTTGGGCGTCCAACCTCTAAAATGCTGTGGCCATCAAGCCTCTATATAATAAACCATGGATTGATTATACATAAAATACACATAAGTTGCACAATAAGTCATGATCCATTGTCACACAGAGAGCAAAGATAACAATCAACATACATGTGTACAATTGTTACTGTGATTAGACCCAAAGAGAGTCATGAAAATTAGGACAAATAATGCAAATACTAAAAAGGATTTAATGCCATGACAGATACTTATGGAGGTAAATGGAATCATTGAAATCTTGGTATTCCATGATATGTGAAGATTGGTAATAATCAAAGCTCTACATGTTTCGCTGTATAGCAACCGCTCATCAGGAGCATACGTCATGGAATGATTCTAAAAAATATATTTAAAGTCCCACTTCTCCTCCTTTTATATCCAATGACCGGGATGGAGGCTGGCATCTCTTTGGTGCTAGCCTCATTTAAAGTCCCAAAACTTTTTCCTTTTTTTAAATACATAACCCGGGATGGAAGCACACAGCAGCAGTCACACATTTATTTCTATATCTATGTAGGCCATTGGTATCAGTGGTCCCACAATCAACCTTTCATACTGATGTTTGGTTGTGTGTCATGCTGGGTCTGCGTCTGCGATCCCTGGACAGTGTTTTTGATATCGCTGATCTGTCTGCATTTGCTCGCCTCCATTGGCTGCGGTGTTTCATGTGGGTCTCCTACCCCTCCCCCTGCCTATGGGTGTCAGGGAGGGGGCGGATGCATGGTCCTTCCCTTTCTGCGTCACGTCACATCCGCCGGTGGCAGGGCGTCCTTGTGGCGCTATGTTTCCGGCGGTGTGTCGCTGTTCGGTGGACACACTGGGGAGATAGACCGGTGCTAATCGCCCGACGGCTGAGCCGCCCTGGTGAAAGTGCTCCACTCCCAGGTGTTGTCTGCTGACTTGATGTGGGGGGCTGGGCCATGATGGAACACCTATATAGGCATCTCCAAGGCTGGCCTTCACACACTGCACTTTCCTTCCTGTTCAGCATCACACTCACATGCATGGAGTTGTCCACTCTGTGCACACCAGGTATTATTCCTTCCTTTTTTTCTAATTTTCCTTTTATTTTTGCTTTTTCTCCACCCCTTCCTATCCCACTCTCTCTCCCTATTTCAACCTTTGTCCCCACATCACTCTTTTTTCACATTTTTTTCACATTCACACACCAACACACAACACTATAATTTGTTTCATATAGGTTTCCCACACTGAGGTCCGCATCCTACACTCATTGCACCTACCAGCAATGATTTTGCCTATGGCTGTTGTTCTCATTCCCGCAGACCCCCCTGGTGTCGGGGGGCTTTGCATTGCAGCTCTCTGCGATTCTGGATACTGTTTCACTGGATTGTTGATGCAGACGAGTTTGGATGCACAACCTTTAATTCATTTTATACAAGTAAAATATTTGTATACAAAACCTTTTTTCATTTCCTGTTTATTTACTGAAAATATATATATATATTTTTATATAAAAATATATTTTTTAGAATCATTCCATGACGTATGCTCCTGATGAGCGGTTGCTATACCGCGAAACGAGTAGATCTTTGATTATTACCAATCTTCACACATCATGGAATACCAAGATTTCAATGATTCCATTTACCTCCATAAGTATCTGTCATGGCATTAAATCCTTTTTAGTATTTGCATTATTTGTCCTAATTTTCATGGCTCTCTTTGGGTCTAATCACAGTAACAATTGTACACATGTATGTTGATTGTTATCTTTGCTCTCTGTGTGACAATGGATCATGACTTATTGTGCAACTTATGTGTATTTTATGTATAATCAATCCATGGTTTATTATATAGAGGCTTGATGGCCACAGCATTTTAGAGGTTGGATGCCCGAAATGTTTTTTATACACCATGGATTATACCAAATAAATGAATTTTGGTCACTTGACCTGCGTTGTGCTGCTGTGTGCTTCATTTAAAGTCCCACTTCTCCTCCTTTTATTTATAACCAATGTAATGGAAATTTGTAAGTTCTGTATATAATTGTATTCTATTTTGTATGTATTGCACACTGCCCTCACTGTGCACACGGCACTAATAATGTTTTCAGTAAATGTTTACATTCTTTTGAGTCCTGATTAGAATAAGCCTGCCTATGTAACGCCCCTTGTTACCATAAACGTACAATTGTAATATTAATGTGATACCTACGTAATCATGTGCATAAAAACCTTCAATTGCGTCATAATAAAGCAGAACAGTAATTTGGAAAGATGCTGAGCGTATCTTTTGTGTCTGTTCCCTACTGCAGTAGTTATTATTAATTTGGAACCACTAATCAATATGAGGATAGGAGTTGCCTATCATCAATTCAACCGAGTCAGCATGGCGAGCTTTGCCTTAGGAGGGGATTCCAGGTGACCCTGAGTATCCGAAACAAGGAGCTTGAGACGATCCGGGAATTTCTGATAATCAGCCGGCTGAGGTAAGCCTTTTGCTTACATTTGAGTTATCAGGCTTCCTTGATCGGTAAGGCATTTTCGGGACAAAGGGTACCTATTTTACTCCCCTTAATCGAACTGTATTGATTGGTGGTTATATGTTATGTTGTCCCTGTCTATTGTCCATCGGAGTGTTATAGATAAGAAAGGGAAGAATAGTGCTGGTCACAGGTATATGTAGTAAATCTGCTAGATAAAGTAGTTTAGAGGCAAGAGGGTATAGGCACAAGTAGAGAAGAGAGAAGACTGGCCAGTCATTATGGGCATTAAATTAAGTAAGGGAATGAAGGGTAAGAGACCCTCAAAAATGCCCAGCGCAAGAGGAGCGCTATATATGAACCAAAGGTGCGGTTCCGCCTATACTGAGCCCCTAGATTAATGGTTAGAGTGGACAGGGATCCACAATGGGTAACTGGGTTACCAAGGTCCACAGGGACTAAGAATCATGCAGAGTAAACAGCTAGAGAAACAGCTATCTATGTGAGCAGGATGGATCAAGGGTGACATTAACACTAGACAGAAAGGGACATTTTCATGTTAAGTTGTGGGATGAATTTGGGGTCAGGCACTACAACTATTAGAGTCAGAAACAGAGAAATGAGAGGTAAAACAGAATACTTTATATGTTGTCAGAGAGAGAAGATGGGATGAGTACTCTGGCTGACCGTCTGATCATAGAAGCTAGATATAAAAGATATCTGAACAAAATAAAGAAAGTAGAATTTAGACAGGAAAATATTAATGAGATTTAAAAGAAATTGAGAGAATGATATGCATGTGTTGTGCACAAATGGGAAAAATGTAAGCGATTTTAGAGAGATATTGGTGTATGTGTGTGCGAATGCTGGGACCTTTAGTTCTATTGCTTGTGTGTGTCATGTACGCAGATGTGACCCCCTCCTTTGCGCTCTCATGAAAGAATGTGGTCAGTGATAAGCTGGAAGGACACCATGCCTATTTCTGTTTTTTAGACAAAACATTTATAACAAAATGTGCCGGGTTAACGAATCTAATGGTAAACAATGTGATCACAATTATTTTGAATCTGTTTTCCAAACATGGTAAAATGAAGGTTACATTTAACCGTGTATTACACAAATTGAATATCCTTTGATAGTGGAAACAGTGCATTTAAAAAAGGGAAATTAAGTAAAATTAAGTAATAATGAGTATTAATTTCTAATATGAGTTTAACAATTTTATTAATAATATAGATATATTGAAACTGGTTTAGACAACCTTTGGTTGGAAATGAGGTCGAGGTTAATGGGGAAATTTGTAATGAATGAGATTAGTTTAGATTAAGATAACAATTTTGTAATTTTACATTTATTCAATAAGCCCTTATTGAGAGAAAAAAAGATTAAGATGAGGTTGTTATTTGGAATACAGCTGCCATAATATTTAACAAAGCCAAGATGGATGGAATACATAAGAAGTTTTTCTACAAAAATGAAATTTCAAGGTTCTTGATAATAACTTGATGTCAGTCTATGATGTGAGAGTTGTTATAAATAAAATTTAAATATAACAGACCCATCACATCAAGTCCACACACCCTGTTAGGATAGATGTCACCTGCAGCCAGTTGTTTTATAGTTTTTGATGCTTTCTGGTCCATCATACAGATTCTTGGTCCTTTTGTTTTTATTTATTTTTATTTTTGAAATCCAAAGCAGAATGTGTGGATTGTGAAATGATGTGCCCCTTTTTCTTGTAAGTACTGTGGTATAAGCAGAAGAATATTTTGGATTTATGGGCATCTCTCCATGACCGCAGGGTATTGTTATCATTTATTATAATATTGCCAGGAAAAAGTTGTCTTTTGAAACATGAAACTGGAGTTCTTACACAAATAGTGTGATAGAAAACAAGACATTGTAATATATTTATGCAAGCTGGACCCAGTAATGAAGGGTTCATCCCGATATATCAGAGCTGCAGCTTTTATGCAAAGGTGCTATTAGACAAAGTTAGATATTGTTTTGGTCAAACATTTAATTTTTAATGGTCCGACATTCTGTGCAGCAAATATACAGCTAACTAAATGTTTGTTTAATGAAAGGTTTAAAATATGAGTTTGTTTATGTACAAATCTAACAATGAAAAATGCGTACATTTATTCAAAAGAAAGGAAAAGACACATGTGTTAAATTGATGGTGTAGGAATCAGCTGCTGTGAGCCCAGTGCGGGACACACTCCCTGAAGCCCCAGATATTTAATTTTTTGTAGATTTGAGGATGCAGTTTATCACCCAGAAGGATACTCTGTATTCAAAGTCATTGGATCCTTTTTCCCCAGCTCAAGAAACAGAGCTCCATGTTTTAGCAAAGCCTGTGAGCTGTAAAAAGAGTGTATATTTATATAGATAGTCGAGATATAGAGAGCATTTGGTTCCATTTAAAGGGCCAGAAGTTTGTTTTTACTTCGGCAGGTAAACCAATAAAGCATGCTAAGTTAATTTGATCGGCTGTTTTCAGCCTTCCAGGTTCTTGCTGAGGTAGCCATATTAACTTTCACACATGGAAGCAGACCAGGTGACTAAGGATGCTGCATTTACAGCCCCGGACACTTGATGGGTCTGTGCAACTCACAGATTCCACCCTAGTTCTGGCCCAGTATAGCTGGGATTAATAATTCAACTTTAAGGACCCCAGAGAAGAACAAGTGGTCCACAGGGGGCAACTTCTTATGAAACAGGACTTTGGAAAAGGTGATCATTTATGTCTGCCAGCCACTCTTTTCCCTTCAGCTTGACACATGGACCGTGTCATGAGTCACAAGCAGTTATGGCTGCCTTAGTAAATGAGCATGGGATAGAGCCAGGGTTCTCCACAGTTGTTTTTATAACATACCACTTCTTGTTTTACCTGTTACCAAAGGTGTTACCAAAAGCTGAACATCCCTCCCAGAGATTACAAAAAGATATATCCAGATGCCCAAGTTAGGATCTTACGAGTATGCATTTTGTCTGTATGGACATGTTTTTTGGATGTCCAGTGGCAAATGCTACTGCAAAGGCCACAGTAAAAAGTGTTATCAAAAGTAGTTTGTAAGTACAGAGTGCCAGGGAGTACAGAGAGTAACAGAGGAAATCATTTTTTATAGGAGAGTCCTTACTAGAAGTTTTGAGGTTTTATTTTTACACCCCCTACTGTCTACAATGTATCAGACAAAGTAGAGTAAGGAACTAGAAAACTTTTGCCTGAATGTTTTCTTATATTTTATCAAGCCCCTAAGGGGGATGTTGGACTCTCTCCCTATGGGATTTGGTTTGGGAGTGTGTTACTCACTTGCTTATATTTTGTCTCAGCAGCTGAAGTCCTTCATTCGGATCTCATAGAGAATGTTGCTGATCTTTTAAGGTTTTTGACAAACTCATTTATGTGTTTTCTCCCCAATTCCAGATCCTAAAAGTTTGGAAGGATCTAAAACTAAAGCCAGGTGACTTGTGGATTTTTAAGAGACATTTATATATAAGGAAATGTTTGGAGACTCAATACAGCATCTATTTCATGTACAGTTTTTGCAAAACTTGAAGGAAAAGTCACCTGGATCCACACCAGACACTGCAAAAATGACTAAATTAAAGAAATCTCTGTTTGATTTGTTTCCCTCTTGTGATCACAGTCTAGGGTACTTTTTGATTCAGTTACTTTAATTGTAAGGGATATATATATTTGAAAAATAGTTTAGCCATGTTGAAGTCATATTTGTCTTTTGTTCGTCTTCCATTTTATGTAGAATTGTCTGTGTTTACATGTGCTGATAAGTCAGCATGCCAACAATTAAGCTAGAAGGCCATTCTGGCCACAGGAGTGTACAGCCAGTACTCTGTAAATATGTCTTATCAATCATTTGTTTTTCACAATGAAAAGTCATTTGGTAATGAAAAAGTTGCTCAGCTATTATTTTCTCCACAATGGAGTTTTTTGCCTCTTTGGCCAGGACTACCTCCACCTAAGCGTGTGGAGGTTCCAGGTTAAAGGTGATAGCCGGTATGGTTAGTGATCAAAATATTGATCAAAAGAGGGGAGACTGTAATGGAAATTTGTAAGTTCTGTATATAATTGTATTCTATTTTGTATGTATTGCACACTGCCCTCACTGTGCACACGGCACTAATAATGTTTTCAGTAAATGTTTACATTCTTTTGAGTCCTGATTAGAATAAGCCTGCCTATGTAACGCCCCTTGTTACCATAAACGTACAATTGTAATATTAATGTGATACCTACGTAATCATGTGCATAAAAACCTTCAATTGCGTCATAATAAAGCAGAACAGTAATTTGGAAAGATGCTGAGCGTATCTTTTGTGTCTGTTCCCTACTGCAGTAGTTATTATTAATTTGGAACCACTAATCAATATGAGGATAGGAGTTGCCTATCATCAATTCAACCGAGTCACCAATGACCGGGATGGAGGCGAGTATCCCTTTGGTGCTAGCCTCATTTAAAGTCCCAAAACTTTTTCCTTTTTTTTAAATAAAGTTCTATTTGTGTGGAAAAAAAATTATAAAAATTTTGTTTGGGTACAGTGTTGCATGACTGATTAATTGTCATTCAAACAGTGAGAGCACTGAAAGGTGAAAATTGGTCTGGGCAGGAAGGGGGTAAAGGTGCCCTGTATTGAAGGGGTTAATCACACCCTTTATGTATTTAAAGTTTAGAACCATGCTCCTCTTTTTCTTTCTTTCTAGGGGCTGTACATAATACATTTCTCTACTTTCTCTCCCAGAGCTGGATTTAGCCATGATCTGGGGGTGCAGTAAAAAAGGGGGCATAATGTCAATAGTGTGTGAGTCACTGATTGTCTCTTTTACAGTGTGACAAGGATGCAATTAACCCTTTTTTTCCTGTTCACTCAACATGCTTCTGTACCTTGTGTCATGACCCAGAAGTAACGTCTAACATTACTTTTAGGTAGTGCAGAGGCAGTGCAGGAGGGCATTTATCAGGCTGTCATTAGATTAGGATGATTAAACAGAACTTCCTTATATCAGGTGTCCCTATCAGAGTCCCCCCCTACATCAGGAGTCCTCACCAGATACCCCCCTTATATCAGAAGTCCCCATTAAAGTGCCCCCCTACATCAAATGCCCCAATCAGATTGCCCCATACATTTTGGTGCCAGGCAGAGGGCGGGAGCTAGAAGGCAGAGCAGGCTGCAAGTCTGGACAGAGGAAGTTTCACTTCTGTTCCACTGTAAATGATGGAGGTAAGGCACACATAATGCCATTGGTTTTTAGGACACAAGCAGTTCAAGCGACCAACCACTGCACAGAAGAGAGGGAGGGTGGGGGGGGGGGGTCAGTAAAATTCTCAGAGACCTGGGAGGGAGCAAGAGTAAAATTTGGGAGTCAAAGCCTACCCCAGCACCCCCTAGATTCGACTCTGCTCTCTGATATGATTAATTCTTCTGACCTTGCACCATTTATGTCTTTGTACTTACTCAACCTTATCAATATTCTTTTGTAAGTGAGGTCTTGAGAACTGGACATAGTGGGGTTGATTTCCTAAAACTGGAGTGTGCAAAATCTGGTGCAGCTCTGCATAGCTTCCAGGTTTTGTTTCAAAGCTTTATTGAACAAGCTGAAGTTAGAAGCTAATTGGTTTCTATGCAGAGCTGCCCCAGATTTTGCACTCTTCAGTTTGGTAAATCAACCCCAGTATACCAATGAGGTCTAGCTAAAGCTGGCCATACACTAGTAGAATTCCCTTTGAACTTTTTTCTCTAAAGAACAAACTTCTAACAATGTATGTGGATTTTGACACAAAATTTGCCAAGTCATCGAATGTACTGAGCATTTTGTACGACTGTTTGTAAAATCTACAGCTTAACACCCATTATTGTACTCTAATAAAAAAATTTTTCTTTATGAATTATTTTATATTTAACAGTTTCCACTGCTTTACCTGTAGCAAGGTCTCCGGCCTTGTGCAGTCCAATGAAGACCTTCAAGGCCAAAGATAGCTGACATCTTTCAATATGTGGTGGGTTGTGAGGCATAGTGGGTGCAAAGATTGTGAAAGTCATTGGGCGTGAGACACTTCTTGGATGTAAAAGAGGTTTTATTTCTTTTGGCAGTCCTTTTTGTATTTTTGGGGTAGAGAGGGTTAGGGTCAGGACACCCTTAAGTATTTGTAGATTCAATTTGGCAGACTCCGAGACTTCAATAGGACAGCCGTGCAGGGAAGGGCCCCAGAAAGGCACCACATCTGCACATACATGAATGCTGTCTCCTATGGCAACAGTCCTTTAACAGTTCCTAACTCAAACATAACTGTTCTTTCAGCTCCACTACAACTGCCTCTTGTAGTTCTTCAACACTGAGCTCCCAGTCTCTCACTAGACCCACTGATTCACTGACTCTGAATCCCTTGAGCTCCTCCAAGGTTGGTGGTGTTGTCACCCACGCTTCCCTGCTGGGTCCCTAGCTTGGCACTCCAGATACTTCTCAAGGTTCACCCCTGCTGACCGGCTTGGTCCCTAGCTTGACACACAAGGCTGCTCTGCAAACATCACCTCTGCTGGTTGGGTCCCTGACTTGATCACCACCTAAAGTTTCCCGATTCTCCACCGTGCCCGTTCTGTGAGATTATGGTTCTGGTACTTTCTTCAGTTACTCACTGTGGTTCCTGGTAAAGGTGGTTGGTCCCTTTGTGGCGACAGCTTCTTTTCTACCTCTGACCACTGACAGGTTCTGTGGCTGACAGAACTGTCATTTTCGGTTGGACTGCAAGCTGCAGTCCCAACCCTGTGCTCCCCTCTTACTTCTAGATAGGCCCTCACACAGCCTGGCAGCCAGATGCCCCTGGGATAGGCCCAATCTCTGGCCTAGCAGCCTGGGGCGCATGACACACGTCCACCCAGACAGCCGTCCAGGTGGCACAGAACACAGATCACCTGACCTCACCCAAATATATAGGTTCTCTCAGCAGGCGAAGGGATTCAAGAAAACCCCTGCCCATTAGCTAAGATACCCCATATACCCATAACCTGACCTTGGGTTGCCCTTCTCATATCTAATACCACCAAGTTCCTGGCCACCTAGTGATGGAAGAGAAAAGTGCAACAAGGTCAAAATTAGGGAGAAATTAATAGATATCTATCAATGAACCAATATTACTACTCTTGGCAAGTAAATTTGCGAGGAGCTCCCTGACTAAACCCCAGGGTGCTACATACCAATTTTCTAGCAATGCTTAATCATGTTCCATGGTACAACCCCTACAAGAAGATTAACTCCATTTACACCTGGTATTTGCAGTATAGAAACATAACATTCTCCCAGCCAGGGGCAGATCCAGGGGGGGCAACGGGGCAATTGCCCCCTCCGAGAATGCGGGTGACAGTGCGGGCTCCACCATGGGTTACAGTGCGGGCGGCTCCGCCATGGGTGACAGTGTGGGCGGCTCCGCTGCGGGTGACAGTGCGGGCGGCTCCGCTGCGGGTGACAGTGCGGGTGGCTAGGTCGGTGAGTGAGCGGGTGAGAGAGGGGGGGTAGCTGGGCGGCTCCGTGTGTGACTGTGAGTGGGCTGCTGGCCAATCAGGGAGCCGGCAGGCAGGGGAGCAGAGAGATGACATCATCTCTCACCACCCTGCGCCGGCCCTGCATCCCTGCAGTTCCACCCTCACTGTGAAGGCAGCTGTGGGCAGCAGAGGCATTACATCATCTCTCTGCTGCCAGACTCTGGGACATAGCAAGAGACCACCTTAGCAGGAAAGTGACACGGCAGGTGACAATCCGCATCTGGTGACAGGCGACGTGGCAAGTGACAATCCGCAATGTGTGGCAGGTGACGTGGCAAGTGACAATCCGCAACGTGTGGCAGGTGACGTGGCAAGTGACAATCCACAACGTGTAGCAGGTGACGTGGCAAGTGACAATCCACAATGTGTGGTAGATGACGTGGCAAGTGACAATCTGCAATGTGTGGCAGGTGACGTGGCAGGTGACAATCCACAACGTGTAGCAGGGGACTTGGCAAGTGACAATCCACAATGTGTGGCAGGTGATGTGGCAAGTGACAATCCACAACGTGTGGCAGGTGACGTGGAAAGTGACAATCCACAATGTGTGGCAGGTGACGTGGCAAGTGACAATTCACAATGTGTGGCAGGTGACGTGGCAAGTGACAATCCGCATCTGGTGACAGGTAATGTGGCAAGTGACAATCCGCATTTGGTGGCAAGTGACGTGGCAAGTGACAATTCGCAGCATGTGGCAGGTGACGTGGCAAGTGACAATCCTCATCTGGTGACAGGTGACGTGGCAAGTGACAATTTACAACCTGTGGCAGGTGACGTGGCAAGTGAAGATCCGCAACGTGTAACAGGTGACGTGGAAAGTGACAATCCGCATTTGGTGGCAGGTGACGTGGAAAGTGACACACTCAGGGCTCCCACTGATTCTGCATTATGGTGAGTTGAACTATTTCATTTTATATTACAATGTAAGAATAGAAATAATGCGCTCAAATCATCCTGACACCATAATAACCATGGTCCCGTGATGATTGAAGCGGCAACACCTGCCGTTTCCCCGATAAATTGCCTGCAAAAAAAGGTATTTTCTGGCAGTGCTCCTCCCGAGACTAGACTCTGGATCCGCCCCTGCTCCCAGCTAGTTATCCTGAATATTTTAGTTTTCTAAAATTACTGGCTGCTTGTACCTTAAAATGGTTTTAATTCTAAATGCATTTATACAGCAGGGATGCAGATAAAAAGAGCTGGTGAGGTGGATGAGACTTTGGGGTTGATTTATTAAAGGCAAATAAACTGTGCACTTTGCAAAGTGCAGTTGAACTCTGTATGACCAGTTGCTCCAAAGTTTAGTGAATGAGCAGAAGCTCTGCTGACTTCCATCATCCAATCATGTGCCAGCAAAAATGATGTTTTTAAAATTTTCCTTGCACGTAATTGGGTATTCTTTACAAAGTGAAGCGTTACTTCATTTACTAAGCTCTGGAGCAACTGCACTTTGCAAAGTGCACAGTCTATTTGCCTTTAGTAAATCAACTCCTTTGCCGCCTTCAGTATAATCTAGGAGCCACAAATTTATTGCCTCTCCGTAATTCATAACAAGTATGCATCATTGAAGTCACACTACTAATCCATTATATCCCAGCTCACTTCTCTAGATCAAGTTGCTT